>NW_020290418.1:0-702575 GCF_003184545.1 Aspergillus heteromorphus CBS 117.55
AATATCTTAGCTAATAAAAAAATTAAAAATAATATAATTTTAAATAAATAAATCTTATTTATTATAAATAATTTAAAATTTATCTACTAGATTTTTATAGCTAAAGTCTAATAATAATAATAAATAAAAATTTTAATTATACTCTTTATTTAATACAGATAATAAAATAATTATTAAAATTATTATATTAAATCTAAACTAAAGCTAAATATATATTATTTATTATTAGATTATTAATTTATTCTATACTTTTTTTATAAAAATTTTAATTAATATTATTATAAATTTAATTATATTAATACTAAATTTATCTATATCTACAGCTATAATAAGAGTCTAAAGTATCTTATTTTTTATTAATATATATAATATATCTTTATCTACTGATTATAATATTCTCTAATATTTTTTATTAAATATTAAAAAATTCTGATTTATCTTTAGTCTCTTAAGCTTAAAGAATTTATAAAATTTCTTTAAATTATAAAATTTTATTTTAAATTTTATATCTACTAAGTTTATAATATATTATTTTTATATATATCTGATATCTATTTTTATTTTATTTTATTTTTTTTTTATAATTATAACTATAACTTTCTAATTCTTCTCTTTTATTATACTCTATATCTCTGATACTTTAATAATAGTTAATTTTGATTATAATTTTCTTTTAAACTCTAGCTCTTTATTTTATTTTATAATTTATAAATCTTTCTAAATTCTCTATATTTATTTATATATTAAAAAATATAATAATTAATTAATAAATTTTATTATTATTAAATAATTAGAAATATCTTCTATAAATATATTTTATATATATAATCTTTATAGCTTAATATATTTTTATATTCTATAAAAAATCTTTAGATTCTAGACTATGTCTAAGATTCCCTGAATATTAAATAATATAATAATAATAATAATTTATAATAATTATATTTAATTAAAAAATATAATTTATAAATAAAATATAAAAATAAGTATATTAATTAATAAAAATTTAATAAAAACTTTTTATAACTTATTATTTAAAAATAGACAGAGTTATAAAATAAATAATTAATATAATTAAAATATATATTTATATTTATATTTTATATATTTAGATTAATTAAAAATAATTATTATCTTTGAAAAAGCTGATTTTAAATAATTATATATTTTTATTTATTAAAAAAAATTGTCTTTCTAAGTTATAGATATTATCTTATATTATTTTTATTAATTAAAAACTAAGAATTCTTAATAGAAGAATTAATATAAAGTCTAATTTAATAAAAAAAATTATTATATAAATATTTAAGAAATTTAAGAATAAATATAAGTATTAATAATCTATATATAAAAATAAATAAAATAATAAGTAAATTAATACAAAAATCCAGTATCTAAATATAAAAAAAAATAAAATATAATTAAATATAAAAAATATTTTTACAGATTAATTCAGTAAGAAACTTAATTAAAAAATATAAAATATATAATTATAAGAATAATTAATTTTTATATTATATAATTAAATATAATTATTAATATTTATTTAATTTTTTATATAAATCTTCTTTATTCTATATTATTAAATTTATTATTATTTTAAGAATTAGATAATATATAATTATCAGAATTAATAATTAATAATAAAAGAAATTTATAATAAAAGAGAGTTAAAATAAGAAATATATATATATAAAAATTACAGAATATAATTTTAATATAAGATTAAATAAATTAAATATATTTATATAACTCAAAAGTTGGTCTCTGTTAAAAAAATATTTAAATTAAACTAATTTAATAATTAATTATTAATATAGAAAAAATTAATAAAAAGAAAATAAAAAATAAAAATATTTAAATTATATTTTTTATTTCTTTTTATATAATACTATTTTTTATTTTATTTAATTATTTATTTAATTATAGTATATTAAATAAAATATTTATATAGATATTATTAAATCTTTAAAATTTAAAAAATTTATATAAAAATTTTATAACAGTCTCTGCTCTATAAGAAACTAAAGCTTTTAATAATTAATTAAAATTTAAAGATAATCTCTAGATTTTTAGATAATTAACTAATAATATTATCTAACTAATAAACTCTTTTTAAATAACTAACTAATAATATCTTTTAATTAATAAAAGTTTATCTCTTAAAAAAAACAAAAAAAAAATAAAATAAAAAAAAAATAAAATAATCTCTTTATTTAATTTATTTAGTTCTTTAATTCTTTAATAATATTATAAAAAAGTAGCACAGTACTTATAGATTAATATTTTTTTTATTTTTATTAATATATATATATATTAAGTTTTATAATCTTTTTATTTATATTCAGAGTAATATTTATTCTAATATTTAAATAGTTATATATCTATAAGACTGTAATCTAGAAGAATTATTATTATTAAGCTAAAAAATTAATATTATTTATAATTATCTGCGGATTTCTAGAATTCTATATATATACTTAGATATATCTAAAAAAAATAAACTTTACTTTTATAAAAATATATTCTGCAGATTATTTTTTATAATATCTTTGAAAAAGATAGAACAGATATTATTAATATATAAAATAAATTATAATAAATTATAGAAGATAATAAAAAGAATATTTATATATAAAAAAATAATTTATAATTAATAAAAAAATTATAATATATATTAATAATATTTATATAAGATTTAAAAATAAATATTATTTATATAATAAATAATAAATTAATATAAATAATAAATTTATATAAAAAAAATCTCTATATTTTTTTCTATAGTTTAATATAATATAAGTATAATTAATAAAGAATCTTATTTTTTTAAATTATAAAATATATAATTATATATTTACTTTTTCTTTTAAAAAAATTTATAAATATAATAAACTTATTAATATATAAACTACTCTAAGTAGATTTAATAAAATTATATAAAAATAAATAAATATTATAAAAAGAATATTTTTAGACTTAGCTTCTTCAGCTATAATTATAGAGATTAAAAAAAATTATATTAATATATAAAAAAAATAAAAAAAAAACTTAATAAAAATATAATACAAAAATATTAAATTATTTATAAAACTATATTTAAAGATAATATAAAAATTAGAGAATTATTATTTATATAAAAAATAAATTTTTTATATAATAGACATAATATATAAATAAAAAATTTTAAAACTATTTATAGATAAGACTAATATATATAAAAAATATTTTTATAAGATTTTTATATAAATTTATTAAATCTCAAAGATTTAATAATATTTATATAAATATTTTATTTAGAATATTATAATTAAATAAATAATTAAAGAAAGCAAGAAATAATACTATATAAAAAAAATAAAAAAATATAACTTAAATATTCTTATTTTTCTTTATTAATTCTTTCTATATTAATAATTAATTATTAGATTAGCTTAATTTAATTATTCTTCTAATAATTATAATATATATTAATTATATCTATATAAAATATAGAAACATATTTTTATTTAAATAATAATTAAAAAAGTATTATAAATAATAAATTTATATAATAAAAATTATTATATTATTTTTATATATTAATATAATAAAATTAGTATAAGATCTTATTTCTACAGATAGTAAATTATATAATAATATATTAATTTTCTTTTAATTTAAATTTATAAATAAATATAATAAGTATATTACAAAAGTTAAAACAGATCTGTCTATATAAAAAGAATTAGATTATATAAATAATAAATAAATAATAAAAAAACAGTACTTTTAATTTCATACTTATTAATTATAATTATAAAAATATAGAGAATATAATTAATATATAAATAAAAAAAGATATACTTATTAAGAATAATAAAAAAATTATTAAATTATTTAAGAAGCTAAGTTTAAAAGAATCTAAATAAATAAAAAATATTTATTTATATAAAAAATAATTTTTTCATATAACAAAGCTAATATATAAAACAGGAATTTTTAAGATTATTTATAAATTAAATAAATATATATAAAATAAAAAAAGAAATATTATTATAGACTTTTTATATAAATTCTTTAAATTTTAAATACTTAATAATATCTGTATAATATATTAAAATAATAATAAAATAAGAAATAATATTATATAAAAAATAAAAGAATATAATTTAAATATTTTTATTTTTTTCTCTCTTTATTAATTTCTTTTATATTAATAATTAAATATTAATTATTAAATTAATATAATTTAATCATTTCTCTAATAACTAATTTTTTATAAATTATCTAAATTATAAATTATTTTATAGAATTCTTATTTTTTTAATAATAATAATTACTTATGTAATAATTTTATTTTTTATATTTAAAATATATTATTATTTTTATAAATATTAATATAAAGTTCTGCAGAATTTTTTCTAATATATTTAATTATAAAATCTTTTTTTATAGTTTCTTATAATAATATTAACTATTAGATAATTTAATATAATCTATAAGTAATATTATTTTTTTATACATAATCTATCTTTATATTCTATTAGTTAATATTTAATCTTAGTTTTATAAATAATATAATAAGACTTTATTTAATAAAAAAAATCTAGCTATTTATACTTTATAAATCTTTTTTATATTATATAAAAATAATTTAAAAAAGAAATAAATTTATAATATATTTAGTTTTTATATTTTATAATTAAGCTCTCTCTTTATCTTCTTTTAATATTATAAATATCTAAAATTCTTTTTAATTTATAAAAGATTATTCTAAAAATTTATAATTATATTTTTTATTTATAATTATTCAGATTATCTAGCTATATTTTAAGAATATTATAAAAATTTATTTAATTATCTTTTAAGAAGACTTTAAAGTTTCTTATTTTTATAAATTATTTAGTATATAATTTAGATAGATTATTATAATTTATATTTATTATTTTTATTTTTAATTATTAATCTTTATATTAATTTTTATTTAGTAATAAATAACTAATAAACAGTATAATTATAAGTACTAGAATATTTATTTTTTTATAAAAGATATATATATATCTTTTTTAATTTTATAAATAAAATTTTACAGTTACTTAGAGATTTATAAGTTCTTTTATTATTTATAATAAGATTAAGTTTTTAAATTTATTTTAAGAATTTATTTAAGAATACTTAATTATTTATAAAACCTTTTTTATAATAATAATTTAATCTCTGACTTTATTATTTTCTTTATAATTTTCTTATAGATAAAATAATAAGCTTAAAAAAAAATCAGAAAAATTCTTACAGATTTAAAATCTAATATATTATATAAATATAGCTTTAATAACTATCTTATAAAATTTAAATAATAAGATTAAAAAAAATAAGATTTTAAGATAATATAAGAAAGATATATCTATTATAAAATGAAGATATAAAATATATACTTAAAGTATTATTACTAACTTTTTATATAGATTTTCTTTATAAATATATAAATTTATAAGAATTCTATAAATTATATATAATATTATTTATTAATATAAAATCTTAATAAGAGATAGTCTCAAGTCTATAAAAAGACTTAAAATCTTTTATAAAGAGACTATCTTATAGTATAAATATTTCTTATAATAATAATATTATAAATATTATAAGAATTACTATTCTTATATATTTATATTAAATATAGATATTATTATAGAATCTACTAGAAAAATATAAATAGATAAATAATAAATTATTTAAAAAAAGAATTTTTTTTTATTCTTTATATTTAGCCAGAGTTTATATAAAGATTATTTAAAATTAGAATAGCTTAATCTAATTATTATATCTTAATCTTAATCTAGTTATAATCTAATAATTAGATTAAGATATAAGGAATTTTTAACTGTATAGTTAAGATTAGATTAAGATATAATTATTATTTTAATTATTTATATTTATTAATTCAAAAGATTAGATATAATAAAAAAATTAATAATTATAAATTAATTTATAATATATATATTTTTTTATACAGATAATATATAAAATATAATATATATTTAATTATAATATAATAATATTCTTTAGATATAATCTACTATTTAATCTACTTAATTAATTATTTTAAAAAATATATTATATTTTAAAAAAGACTTTTATAAAATCTAGTATAAAAGAAATAAGAAAAAATATAAAATATTTATTTTTTATATTATTTAAAATAATAATTATAATAATATAAAAATTATAAAAATTAAATCTCTATTTTTATCTAAATATATATAATAATTAAAGACTTAGATAAAACTAGTTTCTTTAATTTTAATAATAATTTATTTTCTAAATTATTTTTAAGATTATTTATATTTTTATTCTTATTAATATAGAAAATAATAATTATCTTATTCTTTTTTTATTTTTTAAATATAAAAATAATTAAATCTAGATTAAGATTATTAAATATATTCTAATATTTCTTATTTATAATAAAATAATTAATATATATTCAAAATATAACTGCTTTAATTATATTAAAATAAAAATAATTTTAATAATAATAATAAATATTTTAAGAATTATTAAAAAATATTTAATATTAATATTATTAATTATAATTAAGAGAAAATCTCTAATTATTTAATAAAGAATAAAAAACTAATCATAATAAAACTTTTAATAAATAAGAATATTAATATATTTTATAATATCTAGAATTATATTAATTTAATTAAAAATATCTTAAGAAATTATATATTTTTAATATTTAAATATATTTTAATTTTTTTATATATCTTAGCTGTGAATAAAAGTCTCTAATATTTAAAAATATTATAAAAAATTTTATCTAGATCTAATAATAATCTAAAGATTATTAATAATATATAAATTTTTAGATTTTAATTATAATAAAAATAGAAAATCTTTTTAAAAATAATTTAATATTTATAATATTAATTAATATTATTATTTAATTATATATTTTTCTTAAATATTTTGAGCTTTAATATTAGATTTAAAATAATTATAATTATATAAATATAATCTTTTATTTAATAAATATAATAATAATATTTTTAAAATTTTTAATATATATTATATAAATTCTTAAGAAATTGTTTTTTAAATATCTATTTTTTATTAATTTATTAATTAAGTAATTCAGATAATTAAAAAGATTATTATAAATATTATAAATTTTATAAATAATAAACTTATTATTCTTAGAGAGATAGAAAATAAAAAAAGAATATAAAAATTTAAAAAGATATTTTATTTATTTTTACTTAATTATAGTAAAATAAAAATAATTAATATTATTATATTTATAATATTAAATAAAACTTTTAATTACTTAATAAAGATTAAGTATTTAATAAATTATAAAATAAATTAAGTTTTAATAAGTTTTATAATTAAAAAAAATAATAGACTAAGCTAGATTTAAATTATTAAATAAATTAAATTTTTTTATAATATTAAAAGCTTATATTTATAAATTATATAATTTTTTAAATTTAAAATTAAAAAATAATATAATAAATTAATTTTTAAAAGATTTTTAAAAACTTTTTATAAAAAAAGATTTTATATTAATTTTTTATAGATAATTTCTAGAATATATCTTCTTAAAAATTTTTAAAATATTAAAAAAGATTTTAAAACTTTTATTATTATTTTTTTATATATATTTAATAATATTATTTAAGATTTTAATCTAAAGTTTTTATAAAAAAAATATTAATTATAAACTAAATTATATAAATAAAATAAAAAATATAATACTAGCTTTAAATAATTTTTAAAAAATTAAAATTAATTAAAATATTATAAAATTAAATATTTTAATTAAATTAAGTTTAAAGTTTAGCTAAGATTATATTAAATATTATATTATTATTATTAATATTATTAGTTATTATATTTAATAATTAATAAATAAAATTATATTTATATAAAACTAATAAAATAATTATAGCTAGATTTTTATTAATATAAAATCTAGATAGTAATTAAAAATCTAATAAAATCTTATAATAATTTATATTTTTTATTAAAAAATATTTAATTAAAATAAAAAATATTTTTTAATTAAAACTAATTCAGTAATCTATTATAATTAATATTTATTTAATATCTAGAAATTTTAATAATAATTATATATATATTTTTTTAGATAATTTTATAAAATATTCTTTAATTTATATTTAATTAGAAAAACTTAGTTTTTAATAAAAAAATAAAATAATAAAATTAATTATCTATTTAAATTAAATATATTTAATAATTTAAAATAATAAATAATAGATAATTATAAAATATAGAATTTAATTCTAAAAATTCTGTTTATTATAAATTATAAAAATCTAGAGAAAAATAATAATTAAAAAAGATTTATTTTAAAAAAATAAATAAATATTTATAATAATTTTTTATTTAATATCTAATTAATTATTTACTTAGATATAATTAATAATAATTTTTTTTATAATTCTTATAAGAATAATAATTTATAAAACTAGTTTCTGAGTTTTTAATTCTTAGATATTATAAAATATAAAAATATATAATATAATAAATATAAAAAATTTTATTAAAAATTAATATATCTTTTTAAAAACTATTCTATATTATTAATAATTTCTTTTAATTAAAATAAAATAATAATTTTTAAGTTTATATATAATTTTTAAAAAAGATTATTTTTTATTATTAATTCTAAAAAATAATTTTTTTTTTAAAAAGCTAAATATAAAATAATCTTCTAATCTTTTATAATATATATAATCTTAAAATTTAAAAGAGAAGAAAAAATCTGATTTAAAAAGCTTATTTTAGTTTAAATATTATTATAATTTATAAAGATCTGAGAAACAGAAGAAGAAGATTTAATAATATTTTTAAAAAATAAATTAAATAATTATAATTAATTTATAATTCTAAAGCTATTTTATAAATAATAAATATAAAAAAATAAAAGCAAAAAACTTTATAAAGATAATTGATTTTATTTTAAGATATAACTAAGATATTTATTATATTTTATTTATTTTAATAAATTTAATAAACAGAAATTTATATCTAGAGTCTAAAGTTATAAAATATTTATTTTTAAATAGAGCTGCTTAAAATATAATAAACTAGAATAAAAAATAGATATTTATAAAAAAGATTTATAAAAAACTTTTATAAAAACTTTTTATAAAAACTATAATATTATAATATATTTTATTTATTTATTTTATTTAATTTATTTATTTTATTTAATTTATTTAATTTATTTAATTTATTTAATTTATTTAATTTATTTAATCTGTTTAATCTGCTTTATTCTAATAATCTGATTATTTATAATCTTTTTAATTATTTATTTATTTCTAATTTTATTAATAGCTCTTTGAGCTATATCTTATTTATAAATCTAAGAATAATCTAATTTAGAAAAAATAATAAAATAAAAATAATATATTTATTTTTAATATTTTAATTAATAATTAATATATAATTTTTCTAATATTTTATAATATAATTAAAATATATAATTAAAATAAAATAATAATTATATATTTTTATATATATTTTTTATTATAAGAATAATAATTTTATAAAAAACTGAATTTTATTAATATAACTAGACTTTTCTTATTATTTTTAATAAATAATAATAAAAAAGATATTAATTTGTTTTTAATTATATTTTTTTAATTCAAAAAGCTTTTTTTTATATATTTTTAAATAATAATAAAAATAGTCAGATTAATAATTATTTAATTTAAATATATCTTAATTATACTAGAGCTTAAAAAAATATAGTAAATAAATCTTAATATTAAAAATAATTAAACTAATTAATTATCTGATTTTTAATTATATTATAATTAGATATAAAAACTTTTTATCTAATTATAATCTGGTAATTAGATATAAAAATTCTAATTAACCTGATCTGACCTGACTGTTAGCCACTCTATTCAAAGTATATGTCTGTATATATATGCAGTCATCAGCAAGTTGGAAATTTTGTTGTTGTTGTATTATTTAATGTCCGGGGGACCCTGGGCGGTGCCTAGGGTCCAAAGATCTTTTATAGAGTATAAAAACACGCTGAGCTATAGAGATTATATATATAAAATATATTTATAGAAGATATTTCTAACTACTAATAATAATAGAATTTACTAATTAATTATAGTACTTCTTTAATTTATAAGATATATATAGAAAGATTCAGACAGACTAATAAATTATAGATAGAGATAAAAAATAAGATTTAGAAAAAAAAATAAAACTAAGATTAGTTATTATTAGAGCATCAGAAGCGCGGGTATAGAATATAATATAAATAAAAAATTAAAAAATTATAAATATAATAATAAAAGAGAAGAGAGAGATAAAAATAAATATAAAATATTTAAGAATTATTATATTATAAATTTAGTAAATATAAAACTTAAAATAAAATTCTATAATCTAAAAAAGTTTTATAAATTTTTTAGACTTAAGAATTTATAAATATATTAGAATCTTTTATTATTTAATGAAAAATATTAAAAAATATCTTAGTCAGTTAATAAAAATATATTATATATATTAATAAAAAATTAAATATTTTAAACTTTTAATATAATCACAGGCGCAGATAAATTTAATATTAATATAATTAAATTTATAATAATATTAATTAAAGTTTTTATAAAAAAAGTATAGAGCAAGTTAATAATATAATAATAAATAATATATATTTAATTTTAGTCTTAATCTAATATAATAGTTTTAATAACTATTTTATTATTTATATTAGATAAAGAATATTATTAAGATTTTTATTTATTATTATAGCTTGGTCTCGGTCTAAAGAATTTAATAAATAAATTTTAAATTATTTATAATAAACAGAGCTTATTTATCTAAAATTATATTATTTTTAATCTTTTTATTAGCTAGAATATTTATTATTTTATTATTTTTAATATTTATATAATTAAAGAATTACTTTAGATCTACTTTATATTATTTAATAGTCTTATAATATTTAAGAAAGACTTATTATAAAAAAAATATAATATTATCTTTAATATATTATTAGAGTGGCTTAACCTGACCGTTATACCTTAACCTTAACCTGGCCATAATCTGATGATCAGATTAAGATATAAAAAATTTTTAATTATATAATTAAGATTAGATTAAGATATAATTATTATTATAATTATTTATATCTGCTGATCAGAAAAATCAGATATAGTAAATAGATTAATAATTATAGATTAATTTATAATATATATATTCTTCTTATATAAATAATATATAAAGTATAATATATATTTAATTATAATATAGATATAATAATATTCTTTAAATATAATCTACTACTTAATCTGTTTAATTAATTATCTTAAAAAATATATTATACTCTGAAAAAGACTTTTATAAAATCTAATATAAAAAAAATAAAAAAAAATATAGAATATTTATTCTTTATATTATCTAAGACAGTAATTATAATAATATAGAAATTATAAAGATCAGATTTCTATCTCTATCTAAGTATATATAATAATCAAAGATTTAGATAAAACTAGTTCTTTTAATTTTAATAATAACTTATTCTTTAAATTATTTTTAAGATTATCTATATTCTTATTCTTACTAATATAAAAGATAATAATTATCTTATTCTTTTCTTATTTCTTAAATATAAAGATAATTAAATCTAAATTAAAATTATTAAATATATTCTGATACTTCTTATTTATAATAAAATAATTAATATATATTTAAAGTATAACTGTTTTAATTATATTAAAATTAAGATAACTCCGGCAATAATAGCAGATATCTTAAAAATTATTAAAAAAATATTTAATATTAATATTATTAATTATAATCAAGAGAAAATCTCTAGCTATTTAATAAAAAATAGAAAATTAATTATAATAAGACTTTTAATAAATAAGAATATTAATATATTCTATAGTATCTAAAATTATATTAGTTTAATTAAAGATATCTTAAGAAACTATATATTTTTAATATCTAGATATATCTTAAGTTCTTCGCATGTTTTAATAAGAGCTGAATATAGAATAATTTTTTGATTTTTCGCGATATATATAATCTTAAGATTTAAAGAAGAAGAAAAGATCTGACTTAAAAAGCTTATTTTAGTTTAAATATTATTATAATTTATAAAGATCTGAGAAATAGAAGAAGAAAACTTAATAATATTTTTTAAAAATAAATTAGATAATTATAATTAATTTATAATTCTGAAGCTATTTTATAAATAATAAATATAAAAAAATAAAAGCAGAAAACTCTGTAAAAATAATTTATTTTATTTTAAGATATAATTTTATATAAATATAATTTATTATATTTTAATATATAGCTAAGATATCTGTTATATCTTATTTATTTTAATAAATCTAGTAATCAGAAATTTATATCTAAAGCTTAAAATTATAAAATAGTTTTTTCTCTTAAACAGAGCTGCTTAAGATATAATAAATTAAAATAGAAAATAAATATTTATAAAAAAAATTTATAAAAAACTTTTATAAAATCTTTTATAAAAGCTATAATATTATAATATAGATTTAATATATTTTATTTATTTATTCTATTTATTTAATCTATTTAATTTATTTAATTTATTTAATCTATTTAATCTGCTTTATTCTAATAATCTAATTATTTATAATCTTCTTAATTATCTACTAGTTTTTAATTTTATTAATAGCTTTTTAAGCTATATCTTATCTATAAATCTAAGAATAGTCTAATCCAGAAAAAATAATAGAATAAAAATAATATATTTATTCTTAATATTCTAATTAATAATTAATATATAGTTTTTCTAATATTTTATAATATAATTAAGATATACAGCTAAAACAGAGTGATAATTATATATTTTTATATATATTTCTTATTATAAGAATAATAATTTTATAAAAAGCTAAATTTTATTAATATAATTAAAATTTTCTTATTATTTTTAATAAATAATAATAAAAAAGATACTAATTTCTTTTTTAATTATATTTTTTTAATCTAAAAAGCTTTTTTTTATATACTTTTAGATAATAATAAAAATAATCAGATTAATAATTATTTAATCTAGATATATCTTAATTATACTAGAGCTTAAAAAGATATAGTAGATAGATCTTAGTATTAAGAATAATTAAAATAATTAATCGCCTGATTTTTAGCTATACCGCGGTCAGATATAAAAATTTTCTTAATCTAATTATAATCTGGCGGTTAGATATAAAAATTCTAATTAACCTGATCTGACCTGGCCGTTAGCCACTCTATATATTATATTACTAAAATATTATTAATATAGAGCCAGATTTAGATATTTTTATAATAAAAAAAATAAAAATATACTCTAGATCTTATTAGATCTTAATTACTTTTATATTAAAAATATAAAAATATAATCTTAATATTTTATAATTAATAATAATTTATCTTTAATTTATATAGATTATATAACTATATTTTAGATATATAATATTATTTATATATTATTTTAAGCTATTAGAGAAGATTATAATATTAATAAATAAAAAAAATTTCTATTATTTCTAAAATTTATTAGCTATAGTAATTTTAATAATATTCTATATTAGATTAATCTGATATTTAATAATATAATATAAAAAGAATAATATAGATTATTAGATATAAAATAATAATATATCTAGAATCTAGATTTTAATTTTTATTTATTATTTCTAGTCTATATCACAGCTCTGTATAATTATTAATAATATAATTCTGAGAATTAATAAATATATATTATCAATTATCTTAAGACAGAGAGTAAATCATAGTTTAATTTTTTTTAAAATTATTATAGCTAAGAAAAGCTTAGTATTATAATAAAAAATAGTTATAAAAATAATTTATTATATTAAAAGAACTTTTCTTATAGCAAGAGCAAGTATTTTATTAATAATATTAATATATTATTTATTTTAGATACTAATTATATTTTTAGTATATTCTAGATATTTAATAGATTTTATTTATTTTATATATTATATCTCTATATTATATAAAAGAAAGAAAAAATATATATTATAATTATCTTTCTTAGTACTAATATTAAAAAACTATTAATAATTTTAATAAGATTTCTAATATACTAGAAAATTATTTATATTTTTATTATATAAATAATTATATAATATTTTTAGCTAAGTTATTTATTAAATCAGATTCTAAATTATTAAAAAACAGATTATTAATTAAATTTTTTAAAAATAATAATAAAAAATAATAAAAAAATTATTTATTTTAATAAACAGAGTCTCAGAGCTGTGCTTTTTAGTAATATAAATTATTTTTAATTTCTTAAAAATAAAAATAATTTTATTAATAAATTCTTAGCTAAGAATATTATAAATATTTTTTATAAAAAGCTTAATATTCTAATTAAAAGAGTATATAATTCTATATAAAATAATATTATTAATATAATTAAAATATAATAAGATATTTATTATAAAAAGCTCTATTATATAAAAAAGAAAGAGAATTAATAAAAGAGAAAATTCTTAGAATTTATTATAATTAATAAGGTAATATAATATTATTACTTTCTTTAGATATATTTAAATAATTTAATTAATAAAAAAGCTATTTATTAGCTTTAGTAATAAAAAAGACTAGTTTTAAGTAATTATATACTTAAGAAACTACTATTATAATAGTATATTAAAGACTTTTAGTATATTTATAATAATAATAATTATCTCTTAGTCTTAAGCTAGTACTGACTTAATATTATATATTAAAATAATAATTAGATTTATTATTAAATATTTAAATAAAATATTTTTATATTAGAGACTGAATATTTTAAAAATTAGAATAATTTATATAATACAGCAGATAATAATCTGCTTAAGATTTTTAAAAATATAAAAAAGAAAAATAATTAAATATTAGAAATATATAAATAATTTATTTTTTTTATTAATTTTAAATAGTATAGCTATTTTTATTTATTTTTAAAGATTAGAAAAATAACTAAGAGCCAGATAATAATTATAAAAAATATAAAAAATAAATCTGATTTATTCTTAATATATATATAATAAATAAATTATAATCTGATTAATATCTAAGAAGATATTAGAAATCTTAATAATATTATATTTAATTTTCTTAACTAAGATTATCTTAGATTAGAAAAGATAATCAGTACTTTCTTAATTAATAAAAAATTTTTTAATAAGATTATTTTTTAAATTAAAATAATGTAATATTATCTTATAAAAAACTTTAATCTTCTTCTTAATATTCTTAATAATTAGATTATTTATTATTAATAAAAGAAAGCTGAGATTTAGTACTATTTTATATTAGATAATAAGATTATATAATTTTTTATTTATAATAATTTTATCTATAATAAAATATTAATATATATGCTTAGTTTTTTAAACAGTACTTTTAAAATAATAATATATATTCTAAATCTTTTTTAAAAAATATTATTTATATCTAATCTATACTTAGTCTAAATATATAATCTAATATTCTTTAAATTATTAAAATATTAATTAGCTCTTTTTTTTATCTAGTTTATTTATAATATAGATAGCTTTTTAAAAAATATAAAAAATTAAATAATAAAAATATTTATTTAAGTTTTTATTATAAAAAGTTAAAGATCTAAAAAAAATATAAGATCTGTCTAAACTAGTCTAATAAAATAAGATAGATTTTTATTAAATATTTAATAATAGAATTAATTAAGAGAAGGATTTCTGTGATTTAAAGGAATAATAATCTAAGTTTTATAATTTAAACTACTTTATAAATCTGATTAAATCTCTATTATTGTAAAAAAAATATTAAAAAAAATAAGATTAAAAATATAGCTAGTCTACTATATAAAGACTTCTAATTTTTTAATAAAATTTATATTATTATTACTTATCTACTAAACTATTTTATTTCTTTAATAAATATTTAATATCTTTAATTTAAAGATCTTATATTAGATATTAAAATTTTTATTAAAAAGATTATTAATATCAGAACTAAGATTAATAATATAATTAATAATTTTATATATAATAAATTCTTAATATATATTTATAATTTAGAAACTATTTATAATAATTTAGAAAAGATTCTAGCTCTAGATTAAATAATATTATTAAATTATAAATCTAAATCTTTTTTTTATAAAAATCAGAATCTATAATCTATAAGTTATTTAAATATTTAAATAATCTTAGATATTAATTAAGAAGTAATAATTATATTTAAAATAATTTAATATTTTTATATCACAGACTGTTTATAATTTTTAAATATAGATAATATTATAGCTATTTTTATAAATAAATTAAAATAAAAAAATATAAAAAAGTACTGTTTTAACTATATTTATTTAATAAATATAAAAATCTCGGATTTTAGATAATTAATTATTATAATAATAATTATAACTAATTTAAGAAATTAATATTAATATTTAATTTTAAAATTAGTAATTTTAAGCTTTATTTATATTTATTAGATATTAAAAATATTAGAATCTAAAAAATCTAAAAAATAAATATAATTTTTTTAGAATCTATTTTAAGAGATCTTATCTATATTATTCTAGAAAATTATAATATATTTAAATTATTAATTAATTATAATTTATTAGATTTCATTATATTTTAAAGAGATTATATTATATCTTTTTCTATAATTATTAAAAATATTATTTAAAATTAGATTAATTTTTTATTCAGCTATTATTTTTAAATAATTAATAATAATCTCTATTTTAATTTTATAAAAATTATAATAATAGTATATTTAATAGTATTAAACTTTATTAAATTTCTTTTTAATAAATTTAATTAATATATTATTCTTTTATTTTAGAACTATAGAATAATTATTATAATTAACTTTATTAAAATTAAAATAATTAATATAATAAGTCTTTTTTATATAATTATTTTTAAAGAGATTATTATAATTATTAATTTAATTATTATAATAATTATATCAGACTAATTTTATATATTTAAATAAATAATAATAATTCTAGAATATTTATTAATAAAATAAAAAATCTAGCTAGTATTAAAAAGACAGAAACTATATATTAATATAAGAAAAAAAATAATCTAGATAATTATATAAATATAAATATTTATTTTATACTAAAATAAATAATAATTAATTAATTTAATTTCTGTTTAAATTATTATTTTATTATTAATAAGATTATTAATATTCAGTATATTATTATTATAAAAGTAGATAATTATAGAAATATTAGAAATAATATAATTATATTATTTCTAAAAGATTTTAATCTTAATTATTTTAAGAATTTAATAAGTAATTTTAATAAATTCTAATTTAATAAAAATATTCTAAATCTTATAATTTATAAGAATAATTATTTAGTCTATTTTAATAAGCTTAATTCTAAGAATTATTATAATATTACTTAGATTATTTAAATTATTAATCAGTATTCTCTACATTATATAAAACTTAGTTTAATTTATAAAATATTATTTTTTAAGAATAATAAGTATTTACTAATTATTTTATTATTTAAAAAAAAATTAATCTATTTTATATAGATTTTTTAAAAATTAATTTAAATATAATTAATTATTTTGGCTTAATAGATTTTATATTAATTTCTAAGTTTTTTAAAATCTTAATTATATCTATAAATAAGATTATCTTATTTATAAAAAAGATTATTATAAAATTATTATAAATATAAATAAAAATATAATTAATATTCTTACTGTTTATATAATTAAATATAATAATAAAATATATAAATTTATTATAAATATTTTATATAAAAGCTCTCTAATCAGACTATTTATAAGAGATAATAAAATTATTAATAATTTTAATAAAGAAGCTATAGATCTTGTATTTAATTTAAACTTATTATTTAATCTTATTTAGCTAACTCTGAATAATTATAAAGATTATAAATTAATTTATTTTTATTATTATTTTATTTTTATTTATTATAAAAATCAGAAATAATATATAATCTTATTTCTTATTTTATCTCTTTAAAATATATAGATTAAAGAGAGATTTAAAATTCTAAGATTAAATATAATTAATATTCTGAATATTCTAAATTAAATAATTAAAAATAAAGACTTTTATTTCTTTAACTTCGCGCTGTGAGAAGCAGTTGGCTGGAGATAAAAAATCTAAAGATATATTAAATAAAAATAAATAAGATAGAAAATAGCTATTAAGAGTCCTATTTTAAAGATGCCCCTAAGTCAAGAGTAGTTGTAAAGATGAGCAAGTTGGAAAGAGTCTTAGAAAAGAGATATAATTAGTAATACAGCATTAGTCCATTAATACTCTGCAAGATATGAAGCATCACTAGGCTCAACAGCGGGACTATAACTTTCCTTATCCAGAAACACTATTGATTTTATGTTACAGATTTGCCACAGCCTTTTCACTCCCCCTCTGATACTGTTATATTTTCTGTCTTCTCTTAATTTACACATGTTCTATATCTAAACCAAATCCTTATGGTTGGGACGATGAGGAGTTTGGAATGAAGGGAGGAAGGTTAATATGCTGCCTGAGCTCATAGACGCAATGTATTATTACATTAGTATGCATACAAAATCCCAGTACCTAGTATAAAGTGGATCCTCAGGGGTGTAGGGGGCCAGGGGCTTCCGGATGCTTCACTTATACACAGCCTAAGACACAGATATAGAATATTAATAATAGATAAAATAAGTATTTCTTAGTATTATAATATTAATATTCTAAGTATTTAATAATTTCTATCTAGTAATTATTAATAATTGTTTTTAAAAATTTATTAATTTATATACTTACTTAGCTGAAGATAAAATAATTATATTTTATTTTTAATAAATTAAAGATAAAATAATCTTTTATTTATAAATCTAATTATATTATATTACTTTTTTTTATTTAAAATATAATTAATTTTTTAAATTAAAATAATTAAAATAAGTATAAATTAAAGATATATTAAATATTTAAAAAAATTTAGATATATTAATATATTAAAGCTAATTTTTTTGCTTATTTAATTAAGTTCTAAACTTTTAATAAAATATATCTAATTAATTTATATAATTATTTTAATTAATCTATTTATTATTATATTCTCTGTAGATAGATATAAGAGTGTGTATTAAGATAGTATAAAGAAAGTATATCTATTGCAAAGTTAGAATAATATTTATATTACTTAAAATATTATTACTAGTCTTTTATCTAGCTTTTTTTATAAATAGATATATTTATAAGAATTCTGTGAATTATATATTATATTAATATAATTATTTTATAAGAAACTGTCTTTATAGTATAAATATTTCTTATAATATATTATATTATAAGAATTATAAGAATTATTATTTTTATAATTATTTTTTCTCTTAGAATCTTAATTCTTAAGATTATTATTTATAAAAAATTAGATATTATTAAAATCTCTGCTATAAAATCTTCTTTATAAAAAAATTAATTAAAAAAAAATAATTCTTTTTTTTTTATAATATTTATTTTATATAAATTTACTGCGGCTGTTTTATATAGTTATAATTATATTATTATTTATTATATTTTAGATTTCTGTGATTATAATCAGATAATAAATATTATAAATATTTTTATAATTATAATTAAGTAATAAATATAATATAATATTTCTAATTTAGATATAAATCAGAACTCAGGACTTAGAACTTAAAATTTTTAAAAAAAATATTTTTTTAAATTCTCTCTTTTTTTTTTTTTTTTTTTTTTTTTTAATTTTCTTTTCTCTTAATCTCTGCAGTTTTTCTTTCTTTTAATTATTATTATTATTATAAGTAAGTACTTATTTAAAGAATTCTTATAATTATTTATATTCTTATAGTTATTTTATATTTTTATAGTTTATTTTATATTTTTATAATTTATTTTATATCTTTATAACTGTTTTATATTATTATAGTTTATTTTATATCTTTATAATTATTTTATATCTTTACAGCTTATTTTATATTTTTATAATTATTTTATATCTTTATAGCTTATTTTATATTTTTATAGCTATTTTATATTCTTGTAACTCTAAAATATTTATATTAAATTATAAGATATAATATTTTATAATTTTTTATTAACTTACAGATACTTATTATTTTATAAATCTAAAATATATATAATCTAATCTAAGAATTATAATTAATTATTTTAATATTTTCTTTTATATTATATATCCGCTGATTTTTTTTTTATAAAAAAATTATTATTTTTATTATTAGATTTTTATTTTTATTTTTTTTTTTATTTTTTTTTTCTCTTTTTATTAATATCCGCGGTAAATAATTTCTTAGAAAGATTTATTTTATATCTTATAATTAATATAAAATTAGAATAGTCTATTTTTATAATTATTATTATTACTATTATTATTATTATTATTACTGCTACTGCTGTTATCTTTATTATTATTATTACTGCTGTTAATATTATTATTATTTTTATTATAATCTCTTTATTTTTTTCTTTTATAGTAAGTATCTGTTTTTTTTATAAAGTATAAGAAACTAATTTATATATAATTTATTATTTTACTGATTAAAACTTCTAGAATAATCTAGCTTTTTATAATATTATTTTTTTATATTTTTTTTATAATCTATTATTATAATAAAAATATTATTTTAAATAGTATTTTTACTGTCTCTATAATTTACAGGCAGTAGATAGATAAACTATTTTTTTTTTTAGAAAATATATTTAAATCTATTTAAAATTAATTTATTTTATAAAATATGAAGATTATAAACTAGACTTTAGTTTAATTTATAAATTTATTTATAATAAATTAATTTATTAATATTTTTATAATTATATTAATAATTTTATTATATTCTTTTTTCTAAATAAAATTATAATCTCTATTTAATTAAGAAAAATATTAGATTATATAATTAATAATATAATTTATTTTCTTATTAGATTTAGTAGCTATTACTAGTTAAAAATTTAAATTTAATTTTATAAAATTTCTTTTATAATTAAAGCTGATTAGCTCTCTTTTTTTAATTAAATATATAATATATATTATAATCTCTTAGACTTAAGAATATTTATAGTATATATTAATAATAATTATAAATAAAAATATAATAATTATATTCAGATTAGATATAAAATCTATTTTTTATAAATTAAGTAATTAATCTATTTATTTCTATTTTTATAAATATTTATTATATTTTATATTTTAAACTGTAGTGAGATAAGAATTTTTATAAATTTTCTTTTTTATTATTTTATTATTTTATTATTTTATTATTTTTTAAATAAAGACTATTCTCACAAATAAACTTCTTATAAAATTATAAATAATATAAATTTATAATTAATTTTTAAATATTATTTTTGCTAGAATAATTCTTTTATTTAATTAAAATTTTTAAAAATTTATTTTAATTTTATAAGACTAATAAAATCTCTGAATAATATTTATAATTAATTTTTTTATAAAAAAATATTTTTATAAATTTATTCTGTTTATTTTATAATATTTATAAAATAATAATATATAAAATATATTATATATTTATAATTTTATAAATAACTCTAGTCTATAGACTTATAAGTTTATTTATTTAATAATATAATAAAATTTTTTATTTTATAAATCTAGTTTCTTGCTAGCCTATCTTTGCAGAAAATATTTTATAAATAATTAAATTATTTTTTTAATATAAAGCTTTTTATTTATTTTTTATAATTATAAAATTATTTTTATTTTTTATAAATAGAAGTTAGATTCTTCTTTATTTTAATATAAATTTTTTAAATATATTTAATTTATTTAAAGACTTTAATCTTTATTTTTCTTTTTTTATAAAAATCTATCTTAATAACTCACAGATATTTTATAGTAATAATATAAAAAAATAATTTCTTTATAAAAATTTATAAAATATTATTATATATAAACTTTATAATAAGTAATAAATTTATTTAATTATTTTATTTAAAATTAATATAATTTTATAAATACTGTTTAAGAATATTATTTAATCTTTTAATTTAATTATTAATTTATAAATAATAAGCTGTACTTTACTTTTTTTTATTATAAATATATAAATAAAATTAGATCAGAAATTCTTTATAATAATATTATTATAATTTATAATAATCTTTATAAATATATTATATAAATAGAAAATCTCTTTAATAAAAATTCTTATAAAATTTTTTTATTAAGATTTTTTTATAAAAAAATAAAATAAGCTATCTTACTATATTAATTTATTATTATTAAAATATTATTAAAAATCTCTTATAAGCTTTTAATAATACTAATATTTATAAATAGATTAGTAATAAAATTTATTATTATTTTTTTTTAAAATTTTATAGATATAGATAAAGATTTTAATAATTCTTATTATTTTTTATAAATTATTTTATTATTTTAATATACTCCGCAGGCCTGATAATATTTATTTATAAAATTATTTATCTTTAATTATTAAAATCATTATAATATTAGTATTAATATTTTTTTATTTATAAAATAATTTATAATAAAATTATTATATAGCTTTATAAATATTTAGAACTTAAGAATATATTTATCTAAGATATATAATTATTTTATTTTTTATAAAAGATCTTTATAATTTTTTTATTATAAAATCTTATTTATTTATTTTTTTTTTATAATTTAAAATTTTTAGAATTTTTTAGTTCTTTATAAACTTTTTATATTTATTAATTTTTTATTAATATTATAAATACTATAGCTAGTAGCTTTACAGAAAAATTTTTATAATATAATTTTTTATAATAATAATATTATTTATTATTTTTTCTTTTATAATTTTTTATATATTTAAGATATATCTGTAAGTAAGAATTTATTTAATATTTATAAATAAAACTTTTATCTTTATATTTTCTAGCTTTTATAATCTAAATAGATTAAATAATTATTATAAAATTAATTTATTTAATTTCTTATAATTCTTAGCTGCTATTTTTTTTTATAATCTAAATATTATAAAAATATATCTATAAAATTCTGTGTGTTTAAATAATAAATGAAATAAAATTAAAATATTATAAGTTATTATATTTATTATATTTATTATATTTATTTTTATAACAGCTCTGGATTGATTATAAAATATTTAAGATTTTTATAATTAATAAATATCTTTATTATAAGATTTATTTTCTCTAGTCAGTGATACTATTCTCTAAATAATTTTATTATTATAAATAATTTTTAATTATAAATTCTATAATTCTTTTTTATTATAATTATTTTTTATAAATAAAATATAATTAAAATTTACTGACTATCTATGTTTCTTTATAATAATATATTATTAATTAT
The DNA here is from genome assembly GCF_003184545.1 of Aspergillus heteromorphus CBS 117.55. Classification (NCBI taxonomy): domain Eukaryota; kingdom Fungi; phylum Ascomycota; class Eurotiomycetes; order Eurotiales; family Aspergillaceae; genus Aspergillus; species Aspergillus heteromorphus. The sequence continues at coordinate 23,393 of NW_020290418.1, forward strand.
AAAACTAAATATATCTATTTTAATATATATTTATTTTTTTTTAAAAATAAATAATTATAATATTTTCTATAAATATTATCTTCAGCTATTTAAAATTTTTATAAATATTAATTATAAAAAATCTTATATCAGATTTCTTTTCTTCTTCTTATAAAATTTCTTAATAAAATTTATAAATAAAATTATTATTTATAAATATTCTTAAATAAATTATTAATATTAATTTATAAATCTTATAAATTATAATATATTTTTTATATTTTATAATTTTAATTATTTATAAATTATTATTATCTATTCTAATTTTATTTATATATCTTTACAGCTGATAATAAATCTAAGAAAATTAATCTTTATTTATATAAAATAATACTTACTTAGCTTTATATATAAACTTATTTTAACTAAAATATATATAATTTTATAAATTTATTTTTATATATCTTTAGATCTTGCGAGTATATTATAATATTATTAAAATAAATAATTATAAAATTATTTAAGTACTTTATAAATAAAAAGTTTATAAAATCTTAAAATCCTGTAAATATATTAATTAATTTAAATAATATAATTAAATATTTAAATAAGCTATATTTTATTTAAAAGATTATTTTTTATTTATAATCTACTGTATTTTTATTCTATAATAAATTTTATAAAGATTAAGTTATATAAATTATAATATCTCTATAAATTAATTAATATAATTATTAATTTATAATAGCAGATATTTATTCTTAATAATTTATTTATTTAATTTATAATAATTAATATATATTTATAAGTTTTTATTTTTTTTTATAAAGAGAACTAATATTCTAATAAATAATTTTAAATATTAAATCTATTTATATATAAAATATTCTTATAAATACTCTTAGAATACTTTCTGTTTAGAGTGGCTAACAGCCAGGTCAGGTCAGGTTAATTAGAATTTTTATATCTAACTGCCAGATTATAATTAGATTAAGAAAATTTTTATATCTAATTATAATATAGCTAAAAATCAGATAATTAATTATTTTAATTATTTTTAATATCAAGATCTATTTACTATATCTTTTTAAGCTTTAATATAATTAAGATATATTTAGATTAAATAATTATTAATCTGGCCATCTTTATTATTACTTAAAAATATATAAAAAAAAGCTTTTTAGATTAAAAAAATATAATTAAAAAAGAAATTAGTATCTTTTTTATTATTATTTATTAAAAATAATAAGAAAATCTTAGTTATATTAATAAAATTTAGTTTTTTATAAAATTATTATTTTTATAATAAAAAATATATATAAAAATATATAATTACTGCTCTATTTTAGCTATATATTTTAATTATATTATAAAATATTAGAAAAACTATATATTAATTATTAATTAGAATATTAGAAATAAATATATTATTTTTATTTTATTATTTTTTCTGAATTAGATTATTCTTAGATTTATAAATAAGATATAGCTTAAAAAACTATTAATAAAATTAGAAATTAGCAGATAATTCAAAAAATTATAAATAATTAAATTATTAAAATAAAGTAGATTAAATAGATTAAATAAATTAAATAAATTAAATAGATTAAATAAATAAAATAAATAAATAAAATATATTAAATCTATATTATAATATTATAGCTTTTATAAAAAATTTTATAAAAATTTTTTATAGATTATTTTTATAAATATCTATTTTTTATTTTAGTTTATTATATCTTAAATAGTTTTATTTAAAAAAAATTATTTTATAATTCTAAGTTTTAGATATAAATTTCTGCTTATTAAATTTATTAAAATAAATAAAATATAATAAGTATCTTAGTTATATATTAAAATATAATAAATTATATTTATATAAAATTATATTTTAAAATAAAATAAACTATCTTTGCAGAGTTTTCTATTTTTATTTTTTTATATTTATTATTTATAGAACAGCTTTAGAATTATAAATTAATTATAATTATTTAATTTATTTTTAAAAAATATTATTAAATCTTTTTTTTTTATTTCTTAGATCTTTATAAATTATAATAATATCTAAACTAAGATAAGCTTTTTAAATTAGATCTTTTCTTTTTTTTAAAATCTTAAGATTATATATAATACAAAGAATCAGAAGATTATTTTATATTTAATTTTTTAAAAAAAATTCTTTATTTTTTAGAATTAATAGCAGAAAATAATCTTTTTTAAAAATTATATATAAATTAAAAAATTATTATTTTACTTTAGTTAAGAAAAATTATTAATAATATAAAATAATTTTTAAAAAAATATATTATTTTTTAATAAAATTTCTTATATCTATTATATTATATATTTTTATATCTTATAATATTTAAGAATTAAAAACTTAGAAACTAGTTCTATAAACTATTATCTTTATAAAAATTATAAAAAGAAATTATTATTAGTTATATTTAAATAAATAATTAATTAGATATTAAGTAAAGAATTATTATAAATATTTATTTTTTTTTTTAAAATAAATCTTTTTTAATTATTATTTTTCTCTAGATCTTTATAATTTATAATAAACAGGATTTTCAGAATTAAGTTCTATATTTTATAATTATCTATTATTTATTATTTTAAATTATTAAATATATTTAATTTAAATAAATAATTAATCTTGCTATTTTATTTTTCTATTAAAAATTAAATTTTTCTAATTAAATATAAATTAAAAAATATTTTATAAAATTATCTAAAGAGATATATATATAGCTGCTATTAAAATTTCTAAATATTAAATAAATATTAATTATAATAGACTACTAGATCAGCTCTAATTAGAAAATATTTTTTAATTTAATTAAATATTTTTTAATAAAAAATATAAATTATTATAAGATTTTGCTAGATTTCTGATTAATATCTAAATTTTATATTAATAAGAATCTAGCTATAATTATTTTATTAATCTTATATAAATATAATCTTATTTATTAATTATTAGATATAATAACTAATAATATTAATAATAATAATATAATATTTAATATAATCTTAGCTAAATTTTAAACTTAATTTAGCTAGAATACTTAGTTTTATAATACTCTAATTAATTCTAATTTTTTAAAAATTATTTAAAGCTAGTATTATATTCTCTGTCTTATTTATATAATTTAATTTATAATTAATATTTTTCTATAAAAACTTTAGATTAAGATCTTAAATAATATTATTAAATATATATAAAAAAATAATAATAAAAATCTTAAAGTCTTTTTTAATATTTTAAAAATTTTTAAGAAGATATATTCTAGAAGTTATTTATAAAAAATTAATATAAAATTTTTTTTTATAAAAAGTTTCTAGAAGTCTTTTATTAACTAATTTATTATATTAATTCTTAATTACAGATTTAGAAGATTATATAATTTATAAATATAAGCTCTTAATATTATAAAAAGTTCTTATTTATTTAATAATTTAAATCTGGTTTAGTTTACTATCTTTTTCTTAATTATAAAACTCACTAAAACTTAATTTATTTTATAATTTATTAGATATTTAATCTTTGTTAAATAATTAAAAGTTTTATTTAATATTATAAATATAATAATACTAATTATCTTTATTTTATTATAATTAAATAAAAATAAATAAAATATTTTTTTAAATTTTTATATATTTTTTTTTTATTTTCTGTCTTTCTAAGAACAGTAGATCTATTATTTATAAAATTTATAATATTTATAATAATCTCTTTAATTATTTAAATTACTTAATTAATAAACTGAAAAGAAAATAGATATTTTAAAAAAAAATTTTTTAAAAATTTATATAATATATATTAGAAGCTCTGAAAATATTATTATTATATTTATTAAACAGAAAACTATATCTATATAATTATAATTATTCTGAATCTGATATTAAAGCTTAAGAAATTTAAAAAAGATATATAACTAAATAATAATATTAATTAATATTATAAATATTAAATTATTTTTAAAAAGATATTCTCTTTCTATTCTAGTTAAAATCTAATAATTAATATATTATTAATAATCTTTAAATTATTATCAGATCTGAATAAGATTTTTTATAATATTTTTAAATATTAAAGACTTTTATCTATAATTAAGATATATAAAAAATTTAAAATATATTTAGATATTAAAAATATATAGCTTTTTAAGATATTTTTAATTAAATTAATATAATTTTAGATATTATAAAATATACTAATATTCTTATTTATTAAAAATTCTATTATAATTAATTTTCTATTTTTTATTAAATAGCTAGAGATTTTTTCTTAATTATAATTAATAATATTAATATTAAATATTTTTTTAATAATTCTTAAAATATTTACTATTATTACCGGAGCTGTCTTAATTTTAATATAATTAAAATAATTATATTTTAAATATATATTAATTATTTTATTATAAATAAAAAATATTAGAATATACTTGATAATTTTAATTTAGATTTAATTATTTTTATATTTAAAAAATAAGAGAAAAATAAAATAATTACTATTTTTTATATTAATAAAAATAAGAATATAGATAATCTTAAAAATAATTCAGAAAATAGATTATTATTAAAATTAGAAGAACTAGTCTTATCTAAGTCTTTAATTATTATATATATTTAGATAAAGATAGAGATCTAGTTTTTATAATTTTTATATTATTATAATTATTATTCTGAATAATATAAAGAATAAATATTCTATATTTTTTTTTATTTTTTTTATATTAGATTCTATAAAAGTCTTTTTTAGAGTATAATATATCTCTTAAAATAATTAATTAAATAAATTAAGTAGTAGACTATATCTAAAAAATATTATTATATTTATACTATAATTAAATATATATTATATTTTATATATTATTTTTATAAAAAGAATATATATATTATAAATTAATCTATAATTATTAATTTATTTACTATATCTAATTTTTCTAATCAGCAGATATAAATAATTATAATAATAATTATATCTTAATCTAATCTTAACTATATAGTTAAAATTTCTTTATATTTTAATCTGACTATCAGATTATGGCCAGGTTAAGGTTAAGATATAATGATCAGGTTAAGCCACTCTATTTCTGTTTTATAAATAATATTTTATAGATTAGATTTATTTTTAATTTATAATCTTTTTTTAGATTTATCTTTAGATTAATATTTAATTATAAAAATAAACAGTCTATTATTTTATTTTTTATAAATATTATTAATTTATAAAATTATTCTAAAAGTATTTTTAGATCTGCTTTTTTATAAATAAATCTAATTATTATAATTTATAATTATTCAGTCTTTAGCTTCTCTGTAAGAAACTTTATTATAATAATATATTATATCTTAACTTATTATTTCTTATAAAATTTTAAATAATATTAATGAAATTTTATAACAGAGATCTTTGTTTAAATTTATAATATATTTAATATAATTTTCTTTATATTATATATTATAATAATAATTTTTTTATAAATCTTATAATTATTTTCTATATTTATAAAATTAATCTTAAATATTATAGTTTTTTCTAATTAAATATTATTATTATTTAATAATCTTATAAAAATCTTTATAAATATTATTAATTATTCTATAATTTTTATTATTATTATAAGTATCAGATTTACTTCTATATTTATATTAATTAAAATATTAATTTTTTTAAGTAGATTAGTCTTATTCTATATAAATAATTATTTTTATAATCTTAGAATAAAATATATTATAAAAAATATATCTATTAATTTCTTATAATTTATTTAGACTATAAGTTATTTTTTAAAATTTTTATTTTTATATTAATAATAATTCTTTATAATATAATTTTATTTTTTATAATTAAAATATTTTATTATTTTTATAAATACTGATATAGAGTCTTACAGAATAAATATTTTTAATATATTTAATTATAAAATATCTCTCTGCAGAAATTTCTTATAATAATTTTAATTATTAAATTATTTTATTTAATTTATAAATAATAATAATTTTCTTTTTATAAATAATTAATTTTCTTGCTTTATTAGTTAATATTTAATCTTAATTTTATAAATAATATAATTAAATCTTATTTAATAATAAAAAAGTCTAGTTATTTATAAATCTTTTATTTTATATTTTATAAAAATAATTTAAAAAATAAACATAATTATATAATATTTAGTTTTTATATTTTATAATCTAGTTTTATTTTTATCTTTTTTTAATATTATAGATATATAAATTTTTTTTTATAAAAAATTATTTTTAGAATTTATAATTATATTTTTTATTTATAATTCTCTGAATTATCTAGCTATATTTTAAAAAATTTATAAAAATTTATTTAATTATTCTCTTAAAAAATCTTTATAGCTTTATTTTTCTATAAATTACTAAATATATAATTTAAATAAATTATTATAATTTATATTTATTAATTTTTATTTTAATTATTAATCCCCGCGATAGACTTCTACTAAATAATAAATAATTAAAAAATAATATAATCACAAGTATTATAATATTTATTATTTTATAAAAATATATATATATATTAGTCTTTTTTAATTTTATAAATAAAATATCAGGATTATTTAAAGATTTATAAATTTTTTTATTATTTATAAAAATTTTAAATCTTTATTCTAATTTTATAATTTATTAAAATATATTTAATTATTTATAAAGATTCTTAGAGAATAATAAGATTATATTTATTTTAATTATTTTTTCTATAATAATTTTATAATTAATTTTTAGAAGATTAAAAGAATTCTTATAAATATAATATTTAATATTTTATATAAATATAATTTTAATAGATTATCTTATAGATTTTAAATAATAAGATTATAAAAATATATATTAAAATAATATAAAAAAAATATATTTATTATAAAATTAGAATAATATCTATATTATTTAAAATATTATTATTAATTTTTTATCTAGCTTTTTTTATAGATAAATATATCTATAAAAATTCTGTAAATTATATATTATATTAATATAATTATTTCGCAAGGAACTGTCTCTGCAGTATAGGCATTCCTTGTGATATATTATATCACAAGGGTTATAAGGATTACTATCCTTACAATAGATAAATAATTTAAATCTTTTTATTTATAATATAATTATAAATAATATAATATTAAATAGATATATATTTTATTTATTAATAATTTACTAGATTCTCTGTAATCTTAATAATATTCTAATTATTTTTATATAATATAATAAAAATATTTTAATATATAATATTCTTTTTAATTATATATAAAAAATATTTATATTAGATTATTTATTTAATTATTTTAATAATAATAATATACTCTGCTTTAATAAAGCTCTAAGTAATAATAATTTATTTTTTATTAATTTAATAAATAAATAAATTATTAATTATTATTATATATTTAGTAGTTAATCTTTTTAATCTTATATTAATATATATTAAATTAATATATATAAAAAAGATCTTCTTCTTATTTTTTTAATAAAAAATATTATTTTATAATTTTTTATAATTTTAAGATATCTTAAAATATACTTTGTAATAGATAAATAAATCTAGCTTAGATTAATTAAATATTAGAATAATTAATTAATTAAAAATATAATATTTAATTATATTTATATATTAAGAATATTAATTTTTTAATTATTATTTTAAATATTTTATAATTCTTCTTATCTAGTTATAGACTATTAATATTAAATTAGATACTTAATTTTATTAATATATTAATAGACTTATAATCTATTATTTTAAATTTATTAAAAATCTATTTAATATAGACTTTTTAATTTATTTTAATTAATTTTCTTTTTAGATAAATCTAATATCTAGAAGCTTTTAGATTAAATTAAAATTAATTATTAAATAAAAAGTTTTTAATTTTTTTTTAATATTATAAATTTCTATTTCTTTATAATTAAAGATAAGAATATTATTAATATATAAAATAATAATTATTCTTTATATATTAATAAAAATATTTAGATTAATAATAATTAATTTAAATCTAATTTTCTTAAAAAGTTAATTATTTTTTAATTTTAAAAATTAATTAATTATTTAAATTTATATAGAAACTTTCTCAGCTTTAGTATTATATTTTTAATTATTTTATAATTAAATTTTTACAACTCTTAGAATATTTTTTATATAAATAGACTTATCTAACTCTAAATTAACAAAGATATTTAATATATTTAAAAGATAAGTTTTATATCTTAATTTTATTAATATTACTATAATAATTCTAAGATTATTTAGATAAAATATTAAAATAAATATTTTATTAAAATTATTTTTTAATTATTTATTTTCTTTAATTATTAATCTTATTTTAAACTAATTAATTTTTTTATTAATATTAGTCTTAATATTAAAAATTTAATATATAAAAAAAATAATTTCTTTTGCTTTTCTTCTTAAGATAATTCTTTAAATTTTAAAATTAATTAATATAATAAGTTCTTTCTATATAACTTTAATTTATTTAGATTTATAAATTTAATTATTAATTATTTTATTATATAATCTAGATATTTAAATATTTAAATTTATAAAAATATTTCTGATTATTTTATACTTATAATTCGTTTTAAAAATTTAAAGATAAGAATAAAAAAGATTTTAATATATTATATTAAATAATTATCTATATTTTATTTTATAATAGAGTATTTAATATTTCTTCTTAATTTTTTATTTATTTCTATGAGCTGTTAACTTTTTAAGAGTCTTATAAATAATTATTATAAATATTTATTATATTTAGATTAAAATAATTTAATCTTTGATTATTCTTCTTTTTTAAGAAATTTATTCTTAGAAGTAGTAATCTCTTTTTTATTCTTAATATTATTATTTAAAGCAGTAGAACTATTTTTATTAATTATATTATTAATAATAAAATTATTCTTATTAATTATAGTAGCTGATTACTTTAAAAATATAAAATTAATTAATTTAATTATTAATCTAATTTTATTTTTTAATAAACTTATATTTAAGTCTATAATTATTAATTAAAGATTTATAACAGATTTTAAATTTAAATTTATAAATTAAAGATTACTTAGAGAAATAAAATTATTTAATAAAATATAAAATAATTATTATTCTTTAGATAAATTATAAAATATCTAATTAATATTTAAATAATATTTTAAATTTTTTTATAAAATTTAGAATTTATAATAAATCTTATTATATTATTATTTTTTAATATAATAATATATTATTTATTATTCTTTTTATATTTTAAAAATATTTCTTCAGATATATAGCTTTCTAGTTTATTTATATTTTTATAATAATATAATATTCTATATTTTTAAGTCCGCAGATATTTAATATTAGATAAATAATTAAATTAAAGTTTAAATAAAATCTTTAATTTTTTATAAATCTTCTTTAAATTCTTTATAATAATTATATAATTTCTTAAATAATTAACTATATTTATAGTCTATTTCTAATATATTTTACTAATTTTTAATTTAATTAATAAAATATATATAATCTCTAGAATAATCTAATTAAATTATTTAATAATATTATTCTAGATTAGTATTTTTATTTTAATAAAATTAAACTTAATATCTTTAAACTAATCTTAAGAAATTAAAATAATAAATTTTTTTATATTATTAATTTAGATTATTATAAATATCTTTTCTGTTTAATATTCTATATATTAGAGTTAAATATTTAATTATTTCTAAATATTTTTAATTTTCTAGGATTTTATAATATATATTTATAAAAAATAGTTATAATTATTAATTTAAAAAAAATAATATTTCTTTTTTCTAATTCTTTTATAATTCGGGTTTCAGAAGTCTATATAAATATATTTAAAAGATTAAATAATATATAAAATAAAAATATAACTTTATTTTTTAATTTATTTTATATAAATATAGATTTGATATTTATTTTTAAATAATTAATTTCTTTTTTTAAGCTATAGATTTTTTATATTTAAATAAATTATATATTTATTAAAATAATATTTTTAAAAATATTTAAAATATTAATATATTAAGCTCTGCTTTTCTACTTTAACTATATTTTTAAAGATTATTACATATATATAATATTTAATCTTCTGTAGATTAAGAATTAAAATTATTAAATATTTTATTATATTAAGATATATTATTTTATTTAATTTTTTATTTTTTATAATTATTCTGCTGTTCTTTAGAATCTGATAATTATATTTAAATTCTTATAATTTATATTTATTAATATAAAATATCTTTAAAAAAAGAAGATTATTTATTAAATCTAAAATATATATAATATCTTCTAATCTTACTATAAAATTATTTAGAAGCTTAAATTTAATTATTTTATAATCTTTGATTAATAATTTATTATTATTAGTTATTAAAAGAATTTCTTTTTATATAAAATCTAAGAAAATAAATATTTCTCTTTGCTTTATTATATAGTAGATTACTTTATTATTAAGATATTATTAATTAGATTAATTAAAATTATTTAACTTTATATTAATATTCTCTGTTAATCTTATTTTAATATTATAATTATTAAAAAAGATATTAATCTTTTTTATATAATAATATATTATTTTAAAGAATTAGACAGTTACTCTGCAAGTATTTTTATTATTATAATTTTAATTTAATTTCTTTTTAAATTAATAATCAGCAGATTATCTCTTATATTTAATAAATTATTTTTTATTAAGATATTTTTTTTTTAATTTTATTTTTTAAATTATTAGAATATTAATCTTTCTTTTTTTAATAATAATTTTTTATTATATAATTTTTTTTTATAATTAAAATAAATTATATTCTTCTTAAAATTAAATATTCTAAATCTTTTTTTTTATTAATATTTTTTATTATAATTTATATTATTATAATTATTTATATAATTTATAAAATAATTAGAGATTAAAGAAATATTTAAACTAATTATTATATTTTTAAAATTAATATATTTATTTAATAAATTATTAAAATATTATATAATAAAGAGATTATTAAGATTTAATTTTGTTTTATAAATATTAACTAATTATTAATATAGTTTCTTTAATTTTAAGAAATATTTTTTTTTTAATATAATTAAAATTTTTTTTTCATTAATTAGCTTTAGTAATTACTATATTTTTAAAATCTTAAAAAATCTTATATAAATATTTTATAGATATTATTATATTTTTTTAATATATTTAAATTTTTTAATAATTAAAATTATATTTTTATTAAGTTCTATTTAAATTATTATTCTGATTTTTATATTAATTTTTTATTATTTAATATTTAATATAATAAATTTATCCAGAATTTCTCTAGAAATCTTATTATAAAATTTAATTATTTATTAAATAGATTATAAGTATAGTTATTATTTTATTAAATAAAATTAATATTAAATATTTTTTTTAATTAATTTATTAATTTTAAACTTTTTTATTCTAATATCAGAATCTAGAATTAACTTTTTTATTATTAATTTAGATTTTATAGCTAAAATATTTTAATAACTTAAGATTAATAATTAAAAATATACTGATTAATAATATTTCTAGAAATAAATTAAGAGTTAAATATATAAATAAAAAAATTAAATAATTTATATAAAATATTAAGCTAATATAAATCTCTTAAAATATAGAATTTAAAATAATTTAATAAATTAATAAATCCAGACTTATAATTAATAAAATAGATTCTTAGAAATATAAAGACTTTTAAATATTTTATTTATATATAATCTAAAACACAGATATAGAATACTAATAATAAATAAAATAAATATTTTTTAGTATTATAATATTAATATTCTAAATATTTAATAATTTTTATCTAATAATTAATTTAGTTTATATATTTACTCAGCCAGAGATAGAATAACTATATTCTATTCTTAGTAAGCCAGAGATGGAACAATCTTCTATCTATAAACCTAGTTGCATCATATCATAGTAGTAGCCCGGCAAGATAAGTGTGAGGCTAACAAAGCCCCCAGTACCAGGTCATATTCCTCCTCGGGTGACGGTGGCGTCCATACATGAATACCGGGAGGCATCTGAGACTATACCTACAAATATACAAATATACCATACTATATATTACTATATTGACAGATAAGTAAACAGAGCAACTTGGAACCTAGGTAGGAGAAGTAAGAGCCTTGGATAGGCATCGGCCCATTCCGTAATCATCCAATTGGGGGGCTAGCGGAATCAAATCCGCGCGCGAGCCGGATTAGGATGCAACTCAAAACCCGGGCCAGGGGCGACGGAGTACTCCGTAAGTAGTCTAGATAGAATAATACATAAGTAGATAGATACTATAATAGTTCATTTGCAGCTTTCCAGTTGCCGGCGAGTCCCCACCCCCACCTACTGCGAGCGGACTAGCGTGTCTGCTTTGATCGGGCCGGTGCCTGAAGCCCGAACGTGGAGAAACAGGAAGTAGATACTTTGCAGATACCACCTATCCAGCACCCAGTGAAAAGAATGGCCATAATTGGATCGAGGACCGCTAGGGCGTAGTTAATATCACGGGGTCTCTCCGCAGAGTTCACAGCGACAAGGGTTCTATCATTAGTATGTTGTGATGACTTGTGCAGAACTACCATGGCGGATCTAAGGTGTAGTTGCATGTCCATCTGTACGGCAGTCTTCAGCTGCTCAGTACCAACTGTACCTAGTATCTAGTGCTACTTACCTAAAGATGGTGGTGGTGGTAGTAGTAGTAGCAGCAGTACTAGGACGTTGTTCACGCCCGACAATGTTTTACCATGTTGCCAAAGAAGATAGGAATAGATACAGCACGCTTCCTGATGCCAGCTCCATTCATGCAGTGTTGTTCTTGTGTTGTTTACCCTACCCTGTCTCTTAACTCAGAAGTCCTGCAGTTATTCTATCCGTGAAACCACGCATGTGTATGTAGTCTGGTTGGTTCTGAAAGAGTAGGTAACTGTTATAACCACCTAGTACCGTCTTCGGCTCAAGACCGATGTCGGGCTTTTGCAGCGCCCCTACTCCATGCATGAATGCGGCAAAATAGGACAGCGCGGGTTCCTAAAGCCATATATCAACATTAGAGGATGGAGAAGTTGAGACAAAGGGGAGTCATGTGGATGATGCTCGCTTGTCGCCTCATAGAATGCCACAATGTATTAAAAATTGGCTTAACGTCTGTTTGTTAAAAACAGGGAGGGGGTGTAGGTCAGAAAAAAGGATACCGGTGATCAAGTAATACGGGGGAAAATAGAGAGAGAAAGTAAAACAAATAGAAGGAAGTATAAGAATATGTTAAACACGAGCTTGAAAAGATTTCATGAAACAATCAATTTCAAAAGAGCTTAAAAAACCAAAAATAAAAATGAGAGCCAATTGTTCAAGGCGGCTCCATCCTTCAAGCTCGTGCGGAGTAGTAGACGGATGAACCATTATACTACCCGAGTATTGCTCGCCCGCTCGGATACCGAATCGACACAGCTCGGAGATAAAGGTCGAAATGCGTGATCAACCCATAAAGCATACCAGATACCAGGGGGCAATGTAAATATGTAGTGCCCTCTGATCCGACGTAGTCATTGTGTGGCTTGAAATGCAAATGCTGATGCCCGAGGATATAAAAATAATTCCTCGCCTTTATGTCGCATCCCCGATATGCCGGTTGTCTTGGCAGACCGACGGGGGGCGTGAACGTGGATTTGCTGAGTGTTTGTTTGGCTCTCTGCTTGACCCCGGTTTTTATATCAAACCTGGCCGGGCTCCGATGGTCTCCCCCAAGCGTTTAGTCCGGGGACGAATTGATCGGTCCTTGGAGGAAGTGGCATCAGGGTGGTGTGGACGTATAGATGGCAATCGACAGTGGGGCGATAGTCATCACTATGTCTTGCTCCCGTTGGATGCCGAGTTGTTCGGGTTGTAATGGTTCCAAAATTGCTCCACGGCTCTTCGGCCTTCAGGTAGCTTCCCATAGCGATAGATAAAATAGTTGAACAGAGCGAATTCCTCGCGAGTGAGCACATATTCGGGCTCCCTCTTGATGCGTTCCCATAGCTTCCCGACGGCAGTCTCGAGCAAAGCCACTGCTGCGGTGTCGCCTTGGTTATCTCTGGCGCGATCTAACGCGGCTTTAACTTCAGGAGAGGATGCGGAGTTGGCCATCTAGAGTAGCTTGTAAGATGCGTTAGGGTTGGCACGGGTTCCGGCTGGCGGGAGTATTGAGAGACAAAGATAGCAGACAGAAATGCAGAACACTGGGGGAGGATAAGCCAGATTAATAGATGTAGAAGAAAGGGGGGCTGAAATACATCCCTGGCTTTTTTCATCAGATTTTTCCACCTGCGGACTGGACTGTCTTTAGCAAGCTCCGACCTTCCCAATTTAACGCGGTCCAAGGTGGAGCAGGGGGTTTGGTGGGCAATCGTGGATCAACTCTCTGACAATTACAAGGAATAGCAATACTACTAGATACTCCATAGAGACTAGATACGGAGCTCACAACAATTAAATATTAAATAGTAATTTTAATGTGAAACCAGTTCCCTTTTCATCCCATCTTTTTTTTCCCTTTCCTCTTTTCTCTTTCTATTTCCTTCTCTTTCCCTTTACCCTTCCTTATTTACTCTTTACATCTTTGCTCTTGTTTGTGTTTGCTATTATTTATCCCCCCTCCAACCCCAATTTTTTTTCTTTCTTCTTTCAAAACCAAAGTAAAGGGGAAAATGAAAGAAATAAAAAAAGCCTTGTCTGAGCACTTATAATAATTAGTACCTGAAAATAATAGGCAGTGATACCACTACCACAGCAAATACCAACAACAGAAATAATAAACAATAGTGGTGATCACTTATTCATACAGCCTAGCAAGTTAGCAACATGTGCAAACTGTTGTTGTGCTTTAGACAGTATGACATTCGCCTCTCTTCTCCCAAATCTGTATCCTTTTTCCGGTTGGGAATAATTCTGTAAAGATATAAATCAGTTCTTTCCTTGTATGATCCTGAAAAATCCCGGCCCATCCTGTCGAAACCGAGACTGTAGCAGTGGATATGTTTTGCGGTCCGCTTTTCCTTTTTCCCCGTCATGCTCACCCTCTTTAATTTCCCTCCCATGAAGACTTTGATTTGTATGGCCATGTGGCAGGTGGGGTTTCGTACGGGCTCACCCGCTGTAGTAGGTAGTATTGAGCCCTTGGCGCAACGGTTTTTCCTCGCGTTGGGAAAAGTGTCAGATTTGGGCTCCACGATAGGATAAAGACAGTACTGGTATGTATGTAGTGTTACCTTACGAACAAGGCCGAAACGAGCGGTTCCCCACCTATCTATTACTTTATACATACCTAGTACTAATGCTGAAAAGCTGGAAGGCTGAATGTTATTAGGTGCCGAGGCAGTACAGAGTACGTACTGGGTGCTACCTAAGGTACGGAGTGCTACTAGGTATTGTCACAGAATACCTGGTACTAATGTTTTATATGTCTGGTAACCAGTTCCTACTACTAGGTACTAGGTACTAGGTACCTATGTAGGTAGTAAGGTGTATGTATATATATACCCAGTACTTAGGTAGACTGTACTGTGTATTTGGGTGCAGTATTCAGGTTTTTTTAGCATGGCATGAGCTTGTAGTACATCTTGTACAAAGTATACTCTATACAGAGTATAACCACCTTAGGTACTATTATTGTGGAGGTAAGGCACCTTAGATGGTGCCTGTAACCATCCATGGAACATACATAACCTGCGTGCCGGCTACCTTACAGGTACTAGCTTAGGTAGGTACCACATACAAATACTTAGGTACAGAGTACCTAGTACAAAGTGGTACCCAGTACTTACTACTTGAGGAGTTTGAAACATTTTACTTCCAGACTCCTAGGTACATCTGTCAAAATAAGGATACGTAGTCTCATCTTGTTTGACTTGGTATATGTAAACATCCATCATATAGTTAGTACCAAGTAAGCCTGTTTACTTGCTAATCTCTATGCATTTAGTTGAATAGAGCACTGTTCCTGCCGATAAGGAGCCCAAAAGTGATAATCACTATAATTACTATAAATCACATTAGTAAGATTAAAACCCTCGAAAAAGCATGCATAAATGACTTGACTTACGCAATAATAATCACTAACTAGGTAATTTGTACCTAATCAGGTGGAGCATAGCTAAGCAAGAATTTGCAGCTCGCGCCCCTCCGGGGCGCGACTATCTAAACCTCTCTGCTAATCTGCTTGTTACGGGGCAGCTATCGCTGCCTCAGGCTGGAGCACTGGCTGCGTACACGGTCTGTGTAGCCCGCCGTAATTACCCGAGATCAGCAACCAATCAGAGCGTTCATGAACTGCAAAATTGCTACCTACATCAATGATTACCTAGTAGTAGTACATACTAAAATAGCAAATTTGGTTTGTTATAATAGATAATTTTACAGCTCTGGTACCACTTGTGTGGACCTGTAAGGTGTTGTACGGAGTACGTAGTGCATAGCCAGTTAATCAGAGTTAATAAAACAATGACTAATCTATGCACATTCTCTCATTCTAGTAAACTAATCTAGTATCAAGAAACTTTCTATCAAAAGAAATCATTCTGTTGTTGTTGTGTTGCTGCTACCGCACTGGCACTGTAACTATTTTCTTCTGGACGAAGGAAGTTACATCTATATTTTGTGAAAAGGGTATATGCAAAATGGTTTATCATTTTGTATCCAATGTGGTTGAACCCCCTGCCATCATATATGTTGGGAAAGACAAATTCGAGAGTATGTTAGCCATATTACATCCTGAAGGCATGCTCAAAGCCTAATTGATAACTTCTGTGCATAGATGAGGACCTTATCAAATATGGCATAGAGAGAGATGTCTGGTAGAGTGCGACCTTTGGACTGCTACCCTCGACCTTTCGCTAATGCTTGTACATGTGTAACTCACCCGCAGGGTTCGTTTGTCTGATTGCTGTGGTAGATTCATTTATTTTAGGAAAAGACTGACACTATGTCTAGTTCCATGTTGATAATCTGTCCAGTGCTCACGTCTATCTCCGCCTCCAAGAAAATGAAACTTGGGACAACATCCCACAGCAACTCCTGGAAGATTGCGCGCAGCTTACGAAGGCAAACTCGATAGAAGGTCAGCGATAATTCAACGGAATTTGAACATCTATGGAAGAGGTAGTCTAAGCGGTTGAGCAGGGAACAAAAAGGACAATATAACGGTCATATATACACCATGGTCGAACCTCATGAAGGATGGATCTATGGCAACAGGCCAGGTCTCTTTCCACAACCACAAACTGGTCCGGAAGGTTTACGTCCACCAACGGGAGAACCCCATTGTCAACCGACTGAACAAAACCCGCGTTGAAAAGTCTCCCGACCTGAAGGCGGAGAAGGACGAATACTTGAGGAAGAAGCAAAAGGACGAACGTAAGGCAAGAGAGGAACAGCGGTCCAGGGAGAAGCTGGAGAGAAGGGAAAGGGAACAGTTGAAGTGGCAGAAAGAACATGCTTATGATGACCTGATGAGCGAAGAAAACATCCAAGCGAGTAGCAACCAAGACCGGGACCCGGACTTCCTTGATGATTTCATGTGATGAAGAGGTGAATTTGCGGCCAGATTGGAATTAATTGTTTGACTTAAAGGGTATCGCTTGGAAATCCGGGATATGTAGAGCTGGACAAATCGCAGTTCGGTTTTCCATGCCGAGGATGGCTGACTTCAACCATAAGGCTCTTCAGTCCAACCACTGAGGCTCATGATCTCATTGCGCGCATACTTCTGATATCTAACGATCGCGGGCGATATGCTCCCCCAGAGCATAGCTTTCCGAGGTACGGAGTAGAATGCTGATCGTTTATTGTTGGGTAACCTTGTTGTACTAAGTGTCCTGAATATAACTAGGGAGACATATCATGTTATGATCTATGGATAGACAGAAGACCCCATAAGAGGACTAGATAATATGGCATGTTGTGGTAGGCTATAGATAGAGTTCCTGATCTGGTTGCCTTCAACAAGGTGTGGTGGTTCTGCATGCCTAAGCGAGAACTGCGGAAGCAACCTCCTTGCGCTAGTGATGTTGACAGCTATTGTCTGTACACTGTATCTCTTCACAACAGATACGGCACTCTGGCGCAGTGAATACCGCCATAGCTCCAGAGCAAATCAAAGAACAATCTTCACGTCTTGGAAAATTGGAAAAAGAAAATGCCCGAAGGTCCGTTGTCAACCATAATTCTCAGTTTGCACTAATCCTCAATACTTCCGCTTACAATTGGCCGGCAGGCGCAAAACCGAAGAACAAGAAGCGGAACAAGGGGGCTGTCAAACCCATGGAATCTGGGGAACCAGCTGAACATGAAAGCTCTAAGGAATCCTTGGAGGTGGAAGCCAACGATGCTTTGGAGGCGATACAGTCAAGTGTAAGGGTTTGCGCATTAACATGGCATCGTCTTCATTCGCTAAATTTGGATCACCGACGTGCAGGAGGACACAGACAACCAAAGTGCCATCTTAAGACACGGAACCGGAGACTCTGCCAACGGGACCAAACCAGACATCGGCGCGATAATTGAAGACCCAGAAATGCCCATCGCTGATGATAAGACTTACCATGCGGACAATGGAAAGAGATCAGCTAGCCCGGACATTCTTAAGTCAAATCAACGGCTCGATGCCCTTGTCCGAGATAGGGATACCTTGCGCGCCGAAGTGATAGATATGCGGAAATCATTGGAGGGCTTACAGTCCAAGCATCGCGCAGACATGGCGGCCCTACAGGAGAACTTGGAAAATGCGGAGAGCAAGAAGGAACATGCGGAGTCACAGTTCCAGAAACTCCTAGAAAGAGTGAATACCATCAAGTCGCAGCTTGGCGAGAGGCTCCGGGAAGATGCTGTATGTTCCACCATCTACAGGCGACCCCTTTCGACCTTTCATCTAATCCCTCGAATAGGAGGAGCTCGCGCAGGCGAAATCAAGGATCGAAGAATTGGAGGGCCAGAACCTAGGCTTGCAGGAAGGGCTGCAGTCGAAGCTCTCCGATCTGGAACGGGTCTCAGAAGCGAACAACAACATGTTGAGAGAGTTATCAACACTGCGAGACCGAACGAACTTATCGCAGCAGAACTGGCTTAAAGAAAAAGAAGAGATACTCGAACAGGAAAACTATCTGCAAACAGAGTTTGAACAGGCTAAGGAGGCCATGCACAATTGGGAGGTGCTAGCGATGGAGGAGCGGTCTATTAGGGAGAATCTGGGAGAGAAAGTTATAGATCTTGAGGAACAGCTTGTGACCGTCAAAGGCGCATATGAGAAAGCCGCTTCTGATCTTGACTCGCAGGTAGCCACCGTGGATGGATTGCAGCGGGCGTTACAAGAGATCCAAGCAGGTGAGGAAACAAGTATGCCCGATCTGTATTTGTGTATGCTAACTGGCGCCAGCACGTAAACAAGAACTCCGGGAGCTTGTAGAAAGCTCCGATATTCAACTCGAAGAGCTGAAGAAACAGCTTCATGGCGCAGAGAAGAGTTCCTCGGAAGCCAACAAGGCTCTCCAAGACGCTCAAAACGAGCTCGAGCGAGTGCGGCCGTTTGAGAAAGAAGTCAAAGAGAAAAACCTCTTGATTGGAAAGCTCAGGCATGAAGCGGTGACACTAAATGACCATTTGACCAAGGCGCTGCGGTTCCTCAAGAAAGGCAAGGCGGAGGATAACGTCGATAGGTAAGTCACCCCAAGCCCTCCAGGACTTCTACTTACTCAGATGTTAGACATATTGTTACGAACCATCTTTTGCATTTTCTTGCTCTTGATCGATCTGACCCGAAAAAGTTCCAGATCTTGCAGCTTATTGCAGCGCTCCTGGGCTGGACTGATGGTGAGCCAATTCGCCCATATTCAAATTTAGGGACGTATACAATGATCCTGACTCTGTGGGACAGAACAGCGTGAGCAGGCAGGACTGTCACGCCCTGGGACCTCCAGTAGCACGATGGGTAAGCTGAGGGTCCCAAGCACTCCTGTTCACCGTACGCCTAGCAGCCAAGCTCTAGCTACAGAGTTCTTGGATAACAGCAACACGAACAAAGAGTCACTGGCAGAGCTCTGGTCGAATTTCCTGGAGCAGGAGTCGCAGGCTGCTGAGAATATACACCCGAAGCCGTGAATTAGGGCCTAGTAGATCAACCCAGTGGTCAGGATCTCTCCACACACCGATTAGTGATGAATATAGTAGTGGGGCAGTGTGTTTGTTAATATATGTTGAAGGATAAGCAGGATCTTACCGAAATCTTCTAAATCATCTGAACCATGACCGCTTTCGAATTTGTAGTGTCTCCCTCCTATGCCCGTCAAACAGTATTCACGACTACCATTTCCCTTTCTTTCTACTCCGTACACTGCCTTTGATTCTACCATAAAATTAACCCCATAAAATCTCACCGCTGATACGAAATACTTGACGTATACACTGATTGGAAGACCCATGTGTTAGCTTTCCATCTTTTAGTGGTGAAAATAGCCATCAGTGCCTGTGCGCAACCCTGCTTTTGAAGCCGTCTCTCAGCGTTGAGCATCTCGTTCTTCTGTTTTTTCGTTTAGAAGCAGTCCGCCCTTGCTTGTAATTGGGCTTTGGTTATTTTAAACCATACCTTGAGTAGAATTTCGCTTGGTCTTTTGTAATCGATACAACCAGACCCCCGGGAATAATTGAATGCCCCGAAAATAGATATATCACTATGATCATCTGGATTGTGCGAGTGACAAAGCGGAGCGGTCAAGCATGCGCAGATTTGTGGGAACCGGTCTGTAACTAGCGTCCAAACGCCGAAGAAACCCGGGGATTCCGGTGGTTTGTACACTTAACACCAGAATAGAGATAAAGAGTCGTCTTGTACGGAGTACGCTGCGGAGGATACAGGCTAAGAGACGGGCCACACTAGACCCAAAAGACCATATGTCCGACAATTCGGAGTGAGATAGAGTATGAAGCAGGTGAAGCGCACCGATAATCACGCTTGGCTCCGGTTACGGGCACTTGAGCGGGAGAGAATATTGTGTGAGAGGCGTAAAACCGGAGGAAAGCTTCAACAAGTGCACTACATACAGTTTGAGTCCAAGGATCACAATGCCCAACAACCTGGTAAAAGCGTACACTGTGACCTGAAGAAAATTAGATTTTGGACGGCGGTGAAACCGACGCATCATGCTGGAGTTCGACTGGTATACCCCTCTAATCACGTCGACAATAATGGACTGCGCGATGTTGATATATTTGGTGGTACTAGAAACGGTAAGCATACTATAAACATGGGAACATCATTGAACGGCATTTTGAACCTGCTATATTCTTCACGGACGAATATTAAAGAATTAAGTACATGAAACGACAAGACGACGCCCGGAACATTCTGTGCTAGAGTCATTTCGATTTGGATAACCAATTTGAAGGACATGAAGTCGAGTCGCGCCCCTCGCCCCAATTCGGGGGTGGAAGGTAAAATGAACACTAATACGATGAACGAAAAGCCCGAAGTTAAAGAGGATATCTGAAAAAGCATGCCGATATGAAGTTGGTGCGATAGGATCAAAACATGAATAGAAGGAAAGGAAATCAGTCTCCGAGGCTAGCTTCTGGTTGGCCGCCTCCTAATGCAGGGCAACGGTGCATTTCGGTTGCCCGGTTCGCTGAACCATTGCAATTTATCAATCCCTTTATTTCAATCAATAGCCATTCATAGTCATGCGTTGCGAGTTGCGGCTGAGCTCTCTGTCCGCAGAGGGACTGATGGGACGGCTGCTGCCAGGATGGCCCCCCGCGGCACTGCTCTCTTTTAGCGCCAAGAGCTGTTTGGCACGGAAGGTCTCGTAGTGAATCTGGCTGGTGGTTTCGATGAGATCTTGGAGGTGAGTACGAGTAAGGAAGTTCCTCAAGTAAACAAATTCACAATGGTTCTCGTCCTCAACATTGATAACACCCCAGCGGTTCTGGCGGCCTCGAACCTGTTGACCATTGACAACAATAGTCCTTTCACTGCCAACGACAGCGAATGGAATGATGTCCTAGACGGGCATTAGAAAACGAACTCAAATAGGACGCGTTTCATTGAAAAGGGTGGCGTACCTTGATCTGGACGTTAACGGCACGCTCTTCATCATCGAGTTCATCATTATCATAAGGGTACATCTTCAGATTGTGGAAGGCAAATTCCTCCTTGATTCTCTCTTTGAACGCTTGACGCTCTTCGAGGGTGAGCGAATCCGCCTTGGCGATAACGGGCACGACGTTGACAACATCCGATAACTTCTTCAGTACGACGATATCAATGGGCTTGAGACTGTATGACCAAGAATTCAGTTTCCGACTGGTTCGAAATTGGCATAGTCTTCACTCACGCGTGGCCGGATGGCTGAATGAAAAAGAGACAGCAGTGGATACGGGTATCCTGAATGTAGCGATCACGCTGAGCGGTGAGCTCCTTGCGAAGGTACGCGGAGTGCTGATCCTTGATGTATTTCACGATTGGATCCCAGCTAGTGACAAATTAGCTCGGATATCCATGGTGAGACAGAGTTCCCTATTACCATCTGTCGTTATTGACCTGGTCGCCGTATCCGGGAGTGTCAACGATGTTCAGCCGGAGGCGCACACCATTTTCCTCAATGACTACACTACCGGTTAGATATGCCACAGTTGTAGAAGAAATGGATTTTCGGGGGAGGGGGTTAGTACTGTGTGAAACGGTCTGGATCTCCGTGGTGGAGCGGACAAGCTCATTGGGGGTGAGACGACCCTTGGAGTCGATCAGGTGAGAAGCAAAGATGGTGTTGATCAGAGTAGATTTCCCTAGACCCGTCTGGCCTGTTCGTTCAAGTAGATTAGCCTGGGGGGCCAGTCAAGCGTGAGAGAAAGAAGGCAACAGATTCGACTCACCAACGCACATCACATTGAACTGGAAACCACGCTTCAACAGCTTGCGCTCAATCTGCGAGGTAATACTGTCGAAACCGACATGGCTGCGAGGGAAGACCGCCGCAGGAGAGGTCGAAGTCGAATTAGCCGCGGCCGCCATCGTGTAGGACTTCGAGGTTATGAGAAAGGGTGGAACGACGTGGTGTGGTATCTATAGGCAAGTACCTTCGGGGAAGGGGAGGGGGGAAGAGGGGAAGGGGACAGGAAGAGACGAAGTAAAGTGAACAATTGGATAGGAAGCTGGCAATGCCCAAGCGTCAGACCGACAGAGAGAAGAAGGAGTGATAGCAGCAGTGTATTAGTAGTAGTAATAGTAGTAGCAGTAGTACGTAGTAGTGACAGCAAATAGCCGGGGCCCCTTAAAATGCAGGAAGGAGGACAATGCCTACAATCTACCAAGTTGGTAGGTACTTGCTGGCCCAAACAGGCGGTTGCGACTCAGGGGCCCGCTAGTCTATATCTGTAATAGCGCATCTCCAGACACCAAATCGGGCCAGCCACCGCCCAAAAAAGCTGCAGAATTATTCGATTTTATGCCCGCCTTGCCAGCCAGCGCTGCGTCCCATCCAATTCATTATTTGCCCTCGAATCTGCTACCCTTAATCGGCACCCAGAAATGGCTCTGCGACTCCTCCCATCCAGTGCCTCATCCCAGATGCTACCCCGAAGCCTCTATCTGTTGGAAATGCTGTCCCCCGCGGCGCCGGCCGGACGACTCGCTTTTGCTTTCAACGTCCCTGCCTGGTCTTACAACCTTCTGAGGCCCGCTGCCTTTTCGCTAAGTATCCCGGGTATCATGGCCGACCTGTGGGATTCTGTTCTCCGTGCCGTACCCAAAAAGAAAACCTCGCATATGAAAAAGCGTCATCGGCAAATGGCCGGCAAGGCCTTGAAGGACGTCAAGAGTCTCAGCACATGTTCCGGATGCGGTCAAGTGAAGCGCTCGCATGTTCTGTGTCCTCATTGCGTCGAAAGTAGGTGCTCTCTTCAGTTAGGGTACTTGGATATGACTGTTCAGTGTCGAATAACAATGTTTTCTCCAGGCATCAAGAAGCAATGGGGCCGAACCCACGCGGCTTAAAAAAGTCCGGAGGATGGATACTTAGGTAACAGCTGGCGAATGGAAACGGCTGTATGGTAGATCGTGACTGCCGTTGGGATTGTATTTTTTTATCTGGCATTCATGAAGTATAAGAGGGTAAATGCTGCATGGCATTCGGCGTCTGGCACAGTTGAGGGTTCATCATCTTTTAGTTTCGTACTGTGATTATATCTTGTATATTTATTTCGAGCCACTTGAAAGCCTCGCGAAAATTGTCTGTTATAGTAAGTTCGACTACGCGCAACAGTGCTGGTTGAAAGACGCCAGAGAGTGAAGAGTAGCTCGGCCCGTCCGAGTGGGTGCCATCGAGATCATGATCTCATTTGGCCCTTAGTCGGTTTGTCCCGCCAGTTCTGATGCTCGTGTCCCCAAACAACTACGCGTTTATACCCCCCCCCCCCCCCCCTTCCCCCCAACGCTACAACGTGGTTGAGTTTCACATGGCTTGCACCGTCTAGACATCTAGAGCCACAGCTTGAGCATGGTAATGTTGTCGAAAATGAGTCCTGCCCCAGCAGAGTCTGACTGGATCAACACTGGGTTTTAGTCGAAACAATACCTCTCCTGCGGTTCGGCAGACGATGGTTTGTAGACAACCACGCCATTACTTTTCTAATGTATGCTAAACTCAAGAATAGCGCATCCCATTGATATTTTCGCACTGGCTGTGACTGACAGGCAGGTCTTATCGGCTTCGGGTGCTTCTTCTCTCAAGGTTCATTCAACCACAGGTGCCGATTTTCCTTTGGTACAGTCCCTTGACGGCGCCCATAAAGTCGGGTGTCATCATGTGGTAACCAACGGAAAAGGCTCGAGAGCAGCCAGTATTGGCTTCGGTGGTGATATTCTTGTGTGGTCCTGTCGTGATGACATCTGGTCCAAAGATGAGGCAGCCTCCAGTGAGTGGCTCTACTTTGCACACCATCTGAAAGTCCCGTGGTTAACTGTTTGATAGTAAATAATGCAAAAACTGTGGACGTCTGGGCCATTGTTTTGTCGCAGGATGGACAGTATCTTGCTGGCGTCACTCAAAACGGACACATCAAAGTGTGGGACCTTGACGCTAAAGGCGAAGAGATCCGAGACTATGAAACAAAAGGTAGCTTCGGCACCTGTATTGATCTGGTAAAGTGTATCTTCTATCCAATGTTAATCTGCAAACGCTCATGTACCAAATCAGTCTATGGATGGCCGCTTGATAGCTAGCGGACATGAAAATGGCAGTGTCTACATTTTCAGTACAGATACGGGACGTATGCCATTCAGCTTATGTGGTATGTACCTGTTTATGGGAGCTTGGCTCTGACCGGCTAATCACTACGTTCAAGGCCTGGTGAATCCTGCACGAGCCGTTGCATTTTCCCCTGGGGGGAAATTACTCGCTGCTGCTGGTGACTCCAAGGTTATCATACTCTATGACACCTCCTCTGGCGAGCAAGTGGCTAATCTCGCGGGACATTCTGCCTGGATCATGTCGCTTTCATGGAGCCACACAGGAGAATACCTCCTCAGCGGGTATGTATACCACTAGCTCTCGCAGAAGCCATTCTAACGCTCAGAAGATCATTCGATGGAAAGGTCAAGGTTTGGTCAATCGACACCCGAACATGTGTCGCAACCCACTCTGAAACAGAGAAAGCCCTCTGGAGCGTGAAGTGGCTGCCAAAGGTCGGCAGATCAGAGGGATTTGCTACGGCTGGGGCGAACCGGAGCATATCATTTTACCGCGAAGCCACTGGCGGTTGACCCACAATGCTTAATGATACTGCCTGGATTATTCATTGTTTCCCCATGAAAGACTGGATGGTATCCCCCACAACAGACAAACTTCAATACATGTCCTTGGGCGTTGCCCCTTGAAACTACCAAGACCGTAGGCGTAGGGGCATGCTCCGATGCTGTAGGAATTCAACTTGGATCATACCACAGTATTGATATAGATGAATCATTACTTGTACTCGCTAGGTAATCATGTTCCCCGATATGTCCCTATTTCAAGGTTTCAACAAATAGCTTCCGCATTCTTTTTAAGAATGCACCAAAGTCACGATCTTCGTTGACAATATCAAGCTCCTGTTCAAGGGCCTCCCGGTCTAGCTTGGGTCGCGTGTGGAACACGGCGTAATCGCGACTAGCAGTGCCGAGTTCAAACCAGGCTTCTACCTCCCAGTCTTTCTCAAGCAAGTGAGTGTAAACGAACTTTAATCGATCCTCCCTCCCAGCTCCCTCGATGCGCAAGCACAAATAGTCCTGCCAAAACTCCAACTCCGGCACATTAAGCCGCGCCTGTGAATCCAGATACCTGGCGTGCGTTTTCTGCGCCTCTATTTTTTGGTTGATGGCCTTCTGAGTTTCTTCGATCTGCTGCCTCAGGCGATCGCGCTTGGCAAGACGGGAGTTGCGTTCCAGAGTTACGGACGAAATTGCAGCGTGCATTTCCGCCGCTTCAGCAGCTTCCTTCTGAAGATTCTGATGATGGGTTTGTGATTTAAGTTCAAGAATCTCAGAGTCCCTCTGCTTCATGCGCTCGTCCTCTATGAACTCTGGATTAGCAATTGTGGTCTCGCGCCCTGGCTGATGACCGATGGCATACCCTGAAGCTCTGCTAGCCCTATCTTGAATTGATTTCGCTCCTCCAGCACTTGTTTACGACCCCTCTCAATAAAGGCATCAAAGCGGGCGGTAAACTGCGCCATGCGACTCCGAAGATCCTCGAATCCGAAATTGATACTGGGGAGAGAGTCCGCCATCGAGGGCGCATCAGCCGACGCGAGGGGGGGGCGCATGCCACTCGTTGAGAGTGACGGATCGAAAGAAGAATTCATGATGAGATTAATCGAATGATGATTCAGTGCAGACTGCTGGAAGACGTAGATTGGAGTACTTCTGATATGCGCGGGGTGGTGATGATACTGATTGTTCCGGGTCCTGTTCCCCGAAAGAGACGCTAAACCGTGTTGCGGCGCAACCGCCAGATACGAACTAACAAAAGCTTGGCATCGATCTATCGTAATATTTTTTCGCCCATTAGATAGTGTCCCAATGAATCTTGGTCTCGTCCTTATAACTACCTTCAGCCATCTTGCGTATGCATGACTGGCTGTCGGAAGCAGCTGTATTCAAGGACACCATCAGGAAATATGATTCAGACGTTGCATCTAAGTGTCTCGATATGCTGGAGCTAGCGCATTTCGCTAGGATCAAAAACATACCTAATGGATGAACCTTCTACGAGTGCTCTACAATACGGGCACTTGGGCAAACCAGTCTATAACACTGAAATCCAGACCTGGGAATTCTCGCGAACACTGGTCCCATGTAAGCGATCCAGGGCAACGACGTCTTTCTCCCAACCATGCAATACTAACCATTTCTTGAGGCCCTCGTATCAAGTATACAGGCGTTACAAAAACTACAATCCCGTCGCCTCTCACTGCGCCACATATCTCGTCCATTGGGAACAAAAGTTCTTTGACTACTGTATACCCCGAGCTTGCCGCTTGTTGGCCTCTTGCCAGAAACGAGACACTGTCTCATTCCATTACGGCCGCATCTGCAATCTGTGACCCTCTAGTTTCTTCTCTATTTGATACAGGTTATGCTGTCGACTTGGAAAACAACGATTCGGGGAACCGTGTGGTACCGATTGCAGTGGTGGCATCAGGAGAGTGCGGGAACACAATCTGCTTGCGGAAATTTGAAGAAGACAATGTAGAAATCCGGCAGAAGACAACAACTTGGATGCGTGTTCCGGCGATTGGACAGTCAGAGAGTGCTAATTGGTCCGCCGGAGGGGCCCCTGTTCGTCAAATATGCTTTGCACGAACGATGGAGGAAAAGGCGACTTGGATGGCTGTTCGTTTGCCTCGTTCAACCACTATCTTTCGACCGGTGTATCATCGAAACCCGGTGCCTATGCTTGTATCTTGCGATGATGGCCGTATAATTCCGAACAGATCCATCCGGTCCCGGCTGGATGCAAATCCATTAGTGGAAATATCGAACATGCAGACTGGAGGCTTTGCACATGCAGACGTGACCTTCAACCCCTGGTATCAGAAACAATTCGCCATTGTTGACAATCGAGGCAACTGGAGCATATGGGAATTATCTGGTCGACACAGACGAAGCAAGGGCAATTGGACAGCTGCGTGTGTTAAATCCGGTTCATTGCCATGGTTCGACTCGGGAGATACTCAAGATATTGACGACCATCCTCGGCATGATGGATGGGCCGCCATTGAATGGGCTGGAGATGTCAATGGATTAATTGTGTCTGACCGGCGTTGTCCAATGCTTTATCGAATACACAATGGGCTGGTCTGGCCATATATGATCGAGCTTGGCTTGAAAAAATCGGAGTGGATTCTAGATGTCAAGAGGAGTCTTTACGATGTGTCGCAAGTATTCATACTGACAACAAGTCGGATCTTCTGGTTGGAGGTCGCTTCTATTTCTGAACCGGCAAATAGTGACACAAGAACTCCTCTATACCCCCGTCTGAGCTGGCGCCATTTTCGGGATCCCGAGGACGTAACATTACGACTAACTCATTTGCTTGTGCATGAAGGTATATTATTGAGTGCCACAGCCCATTTGAAATACTTCACATCTCTTACTGACAGTCTCGCCAGACTTCTACCTTATCCTGTACTCAAGACTCACTCGTCTCACACTGGTTTTTCAATGTCCTCCTGCGCACAAGGATCACACGAAGACGATATCAACCCCTGATCCGTTTGTGTTGAATATTCCGTTGTCATCCGATGATGCCACCGAAATCCAACTCCTTTCCAGTAGCACGCAATTTTCAGCGCTTGCCTTCAAGGAGATCAGGCACTTGCCGTCGCCCATCGGTAAAAAGTATTATGATCCATCTGCAAGACTCATCAAGGCTTTTGTCGTTGATTCAAGTCTGGCTGTTCGCGAGGCGATTTTTGCAGGTCTCTCATCTAAAGGCGCCTCAGATGAGTCCCCTCCAAGAGATGTCCTATGGGCAAAGAAAAAACATGCCGTAGTGCAGCGAATGCAGCTGGCTCGCTCTCAGGATGAATTCATTGTCGATGACTGGGACGAATGTGTTTTGGGCCCAGGCATATTCCCTGCCCCAGATGCTGGAATATCCGGTGTAACTACGCTCGCTATCCCACAGTGGACCATTGATTATACTGAAGTGTACGCGGCTGCGATTGGTACGTTAACGTTATTACGTAGGGAAGGGAGCGCAGGCCCCGATAGGAGTTTCCGGGAAGCCATGAAAGAGCTTGAGGAGATAGCTTTTGGAACTGCGGCCAATGGCCGGCCTACAAGTCAAACATGGTGAGTATTTGTTATAAGTTGATACGAAATCACCATTGCGTTCAGTCACCATCTGATTTTTTCCAGGCTCGAGATCCTTGGTAGCAGTCCTTTGTTAGAGGATATCGACCAGAACGCCCGCGAATTTCAAAGCCTACTTTCTAGAATCTTGAATGATCACTCAAGCATCCTCAACGAAACCCAACTTGAGAACCGGCGATATAATCATGCCAGCACGCATCTCGCTGAACCGACCAATTCCACGGAGGGCTTCTCGAAAATGGATCTAATAGCAACTTATGACCGGTTGGTCAACGACTGGTTGACTACTATGCCCTACGATATTCCTGGGCGTACAAGAATTATGAAGGAGAAAGTCATTCGCACTGTTGCTGGGGATTTGATTTTGGCGCAAGTAAGTATCAAGGTACAGCAGGCCCATGGTCTTGAAAAGGTGGGCTTTGGCTCGCGGACAAGCCCCGAGGCCGTTCTGTCATCCTTAGTTACTACCGCAAATGACCCCATGGGTGCTTCGGACTCTGATGTTGCGAGACACGAGTCTTTACCAGTGGCGTTACTAAGCGATAGTGGCATAGATATTCGGACTAGCGGCGCAATACCTAGAAATGCCGTGTGGCACAAGCAACAGGGGATTCATGACCAAGGCGACAAGAAACCTTCATATGCCAGTCTTTCCGCTTTTGCATCCTTCAGCAACGAGTGGGCATTGCCTCAAAATACGGAGAGCGTGCTTCACCACTGGCACCCAGGAGCTGATCCAGGTGGCTATAACTGGCAAAGGACGGTACAAACCCAAGAAACGGAGGAACCGCAACCAGCACCCAACGTCACCCCTCCAAGACGCCGGTCTCTCAAGAAAACACCTTCGTCACAAGGAGTGTCCGCACCTCTCCCGATGTCTTCTGCTGCCTCTGTTATGTCTGACGTACGGGGATGGGGAAGCCAGCCTGATAACGAGAGGCCCGCCATTAGATCCCAGACCAGCCAAGCTGTGGACGAAGATGTCCCGATGACACAGGTCGAGCGTGGTATATTCGGAGGTCGAGAAGCTGTACGAAAGAGCGTGGTAAAGGGAAGGAAGAAGAAGCGGGCAGCTGGGTTTTAAGTTGGAATGGTACGTAGAAGAAGAATTTTAGAAGGGGCTGTTGCCACCTACTAGTACTACCTGATATATAATAGGGATAAATAACAGTAGAAAATTGGTGTTGTAACTGAGTCTACGGAGTACTCAATACCAGTAGATGTAATATTAGTGGTATTTCTATTGAAAGCTGAAACAACCGCTGACCTGACCCACCCATTGATTCTCCCCCAACCCCGCCGCCATTCTCGTAATACAATCAATAACAATCGATTATAATCCTTATATCTAGTCCCTAGTCGCGTCTGCAAGTCTGCAAGTCTGCAACTTTCACTGTTGTCCCTGTACACATAGCCTCCCCGTCTTGGATATTTCGCTGCTTTTCACCATGTCAGACCATCAATACAAATTCAATGTCACCATGAGCTGCGGGGGTTGCTCTGGTGCCGTGGAACGAGTCCTCAAGAAGTTAAATGGTGTGTCTGAGTTCCCTTTCCTGTCTAGCAATCTCTCTTGCCTTACAGAGTAAAATCAGACAGTGTTTGATTCTGTGACCGTCCTCCAAGGGAGTGTTGAGGCTAACCCTTCCCCTACCACAGGTGTCAAGTCCTTTGATGTGAATTTGGAGTCTCAGACCGCCCTTGTGGTGGCTGACGAGACTTTACCCTATGAAACAGTGTTGGCAACGATCAAGAAGACTGGGAAAGGAGTTAATAGTGGGGAGGCTGATGGTGTCGCTCGGGAAGTCTGAGGGGTGTGCACAGGAGTGGTGCATATCAAGCGACTCAGCAGCCTTCTAAACCCAGCCCGGCTTCTGCTGCTGCTTTCTGGCATTTTATTTTGTCAACCGTGCAAGAAAACCCTGCAGATCTTGTTTTTCATGCAGATGGCAGCCTTGCCCATTTACTTTGGTTAGGGACATGATTAAGGGCATTCATTAGACCAGGCTTTGATGTGCACAAGGTAGTTCAGAATAATTACATAAGAAGTATTGCACTTGTCATATTCACTGTTGACATGTGATTTGGTATTACATCCATTGACCCAATGCCACTACGTACAGTGATGTACATGCGGGCATTTACAAAACAAACAGGTTGGGTAGTCATTGACTTCAGTCAACAATGACAACAGCCCGACCCTCAGGAACTGAATACTGTGTCCGATTCACTTGTCTGACATATGTGGGATAACATTGATCCCCTGTCCCCGATCCTTGTTGTTGACACTCAGAGGCTTGCCTGTCATGGTTGGGGGCGATTAGCAGCCATAAGATCGGGCCGGGGGGTTAGACAGCTTCAAGGGCCATACCATGAAAAGTCCATGGTGCCTCCGCCATATCTATCGTAATACTGGGCTGTAGAAGATGGGTTGATCTCTCTGACAGTCTGATATCCTTGACTCTGATCTAATGCCGCTGCAAAATCCTGGGCAGTAATTTCCGCCCGCGAATCTAGACAAACAGGGCCAGATGGTCTTGATTCCATACTACCAGATATGTTACACTGATAGGACTCGGTTTGCACGGTAACCCCAACTGGTTGAGGGCGGGTTCCCATAGAACGGTTTGGCGTCTGAAGCTGATGCTGCGCTGTATATTCCAGTGGGATTCGATCATCATAATCAACAGCACGAACAAAGTCTTCTGCATAATGTCTTTTCGGAGACCGCGCGTGTGAAGCAGGGGTGCGACCATAAATCCTGCTACTCCATATGGACTCTTGTGACTCTGGACCCTGAACCGGCCTCAAATTTCGAATATTGTATCCGGGAATTTCACGATAGACACGCCGTTCTTCCAAGGCGGAGTGCCGTACAGGAACAAGCCTTTCGGAAGCATTATCCTTATAAATGGCATACCTATTGCCTGGAAAGATGTGAGGCTGCCCTGGAGACCAGCGGCGGGCGGGAAATTCAGAAGAGAGTAAGTGAGATGTTTGGTTGTCCAACTTCTTTACCGGCACTTGATGCTGTGCTGCCTCGGTATTCAAGCCAATATTTGCGGTAACAGCAGAGGACTGGGACCGTCCTGGATGATTCTCAGGGGTATTTAAGGCCCCAAATGGCGCAACGTACCCCCTACGGACATAGGTTTCATCCAAGGCCGAAGAACTGCCCCATGGAACATATCCAGCAGCATTGTGAAACCAGCCAGCTCTGTGAGGAACAACAGTGCTGGCAGAATTATCCTTGGAGTAGGTGTAATCTGCTCCAACAGGTTCATAATGAGCCGTACGCCTCCGTTTGGCAGCTTGATCTCGAGCCGACTTTTGCAAATCTTGATGCGACGCCTCCCGGTGAGCTAGATGATGGGGCGTCACTGAACGGATGGAGAACGTCCCAGACATCCTTTTGGTAAGATGATCCAATTGACCACTGTCGGAGCGCCGGATTTCCACGGGCAAAGGTGCCTCAATAGAGGGAAATGCATGATCCTGTGACTGCACAGTGCTTCTGTGTTGTGATGGGGCCAAAGGTAAAGTTGGGTCTCCAGTCTGGGTCATTTCATAAACTTCTCTAGGGCCACTAACGAACACAGGAGCATTGGGCGAGTCATCTCGCTGGAATGTACGCCTCTTTGGTGGAGCAGCTTGTGTTCGGTCCAAGGGGATCACATTTGACAGAAGAATATCTCTCCTGTCAATAGACAATTCAGCCCCCCGATTTAATTCGTATGACTCGTTCAAAGTTAGCTTGGGGTCACTATGGTTAGAGATCAAAAAGCACAATCATGGTGGGTAAAATGTGCCCCTGGGAACTTACATGACGATCCACTACAGAAGTTAGAATGGGTCTACCTGCTCCAGCGCCAAAAGGGCCTGTATTAGACGCAGCCAGGGGTGCAAGTGAAACACAAGGATGGTCTATGGCAGGGTATAAGGCGGGTCCTTCTTGCCCAACGTTTTCCTGCAACGGCTGCCGAGTAACTACTGGCCTCCGGCTATCAGTAGACCCATCGTGTAATCTGCGTTGGTCAGCCTCATTTGCCATATGTCTATATCGATTGATCGCACGATCCCAAGCTTGGTATCTGCTGAAACCACGGCGGTCAATTTTGTTCGTCCGGGGCGCTTCTGGGATGAAACGAAAGCCCGGTGGAGCTTCATCATCTGATATATCTGATTGGACCTCACGAAGAATAGGGTTAGCATAATTGAGCTGCTTTGTTTGCAACTCGTCAGCCCGAGGGTTGCTGGAGACCACCATTACACTGCGGTCTCGGTCGACTGAGGCGGGGGCCTCTCCCTCGGTATCACTATCTTCTTCATCATCGGATATGACAATGACCTCACGGAATACGTCTTCCAAGACCGTCCTTCCATTTTCATCGTCTCCTCTCCATTCCACCAACTTTGCTAGAGTAGGCTCCTCGACTAGGCTTCTAGCCTCGTGGAATGATGTCGCCTTCAGAAGACGATCGTAGTCCGTGTAGATATGGCGAATATGGGCTACCACCGCTAACTGGGCCCGACGAGCTAGAGGCAGCTCAACTGCCGTGCCTACTTTTCGCTGGCCCTTAATCTAGGTTCAGTATCTATCAAATGGTTTGCTTCGCCTTATTTCCCTCCACCTCGATGGTTAAGCCCTACACGTACCTTTTGGAAAGCAGTCTTGATGATTTGATTCAAATCATTATCTGGCATGTTAGGGAAAAGATCTTTCAGAACGTCTCTTGCTTCTGTATTGATGGTAGTCTGGGAAACTTCCGAATTAGCACGCCTGCGGCTGGCTATACTGCCAACACTTTGGAATGGCACCGCTTTTCCTGCTGCAGTGAGATAAAGACCCATGTCCATACACACTGTGGCAACGGCAGTGCTTGGAAAGTGGTACCCAATTCGATGGACATGTTGTGAGAGGTTGTGGGTGTGCATATGTGGTGTTGTCTAGCAGGGGATATTAGAGACATGAACGTCCAGAAATGGGCATGGCCGTCGGCCTACCGTGACTGCAAACACCTTCCAACCATCTTTCCGACACAATTCCTTACAAGCTGTTGTAAGCTGAGGATTACCAGCAGGGATGAAGGTGTAGCCAGGGGGCGCTTTTGCTTCAAATGATATCTGTCTTCTTCGTCAAGAGTGCTCACGGGAGACTAGCAGCACAAGAACATACAACACTGCGAAGCTTCTTCTTCTCTTGCGTGATAGACTCCAGAATCACTTTATGCTTTCGGGTGTTCCTCCTGATGGCCCTGCTTGGCGCATGTCTGGCAAGAACTGAAACAGCTTTCCTCGATACTCGGGCCATGCTGATGAGGTAGGTAGGTAGGGCCTTCCCAAGTAACTACATAAAACAAGTCTTCATTTTACCGGTACCATTTCCGATACGCGCTGCATAAAGAGAAGAGGAGCCAGGAAACGGCCATTCACCGAGCGAAGCAGAGAGGGCCGTATTCAATAGCAGCAGCAGCAGAAGTAGTAAGTAGTAGTGTATGAAGCTGTCCGTCAGGCAGGAGCCAGTTAGTAAGCCACATAGGTCTAACTAACTACACAAGCAGCCGTGAGCCGTGAGCCGTGAGCATGGATGGACAGATCAGTCACAGTTCCAGCGGAGTCAAATGAACTGAACAGGACAGCACAGAGTACTCTGTCTGATACAGCCGATGTTTCAGCTCTCTCCAGACACACTCACCCCGATAGAGGGGTTAGGAAGGAGCTTTGAGGAGGCCACAATATTAGCAAGTAGGCGGATGACGCTGACCCCCGACCGTAGTAGATAGAGGTGGGTGCTGATTGCAGCAACAGCAGCGGTTCGGAGCAGTAGCAGCAGCAGCTCTTCTTCTTCTTCTTCTTCTTCTTCTTCTTCTTCTTCTTCTTCTTCTTCTTCTTGTTGTTGTTATTGTTCTTGTGCCGCTGCTGCTGCTGTAGTAGTAGCAGCAGCAGAAAAAGTGTGGTGATGGTATACAAAGGAGCAAGGGCGAAGGGTAAGAAAGAAGGAGAAGACTGAGGGGCGCAACCGAACATTTGCGGCCTAAAGCGTGGGCACTGAAGGGGCATACCCAATCAGGCTAGCGTGAACCTCTCAGTCATCCATCACCTAAAATATTCGACTGGATCGCAGCCGGCTTGTGAATAACACCGAATAAATATTGCACCATATCGCACCGGCCACCGCCTCTAGTCCAGGCGGGTATGTGTCTGTCCTTGTGGCCGAATTGAATCTGAAAAAGACGCTGTAATGACTTGCCTCCCTTCTCCTGAGTTCCTCCACCTCCCACCAATATGAGATCGGCGTCAGCTCTGAAGCCTGCGGCAGATCCGAAGATGGTCATCAATGCCTATCGTCACCTGTACCGTCAAGGGTTAAAGGCAGTCAATTATTCCACTCCAGCGCGGCATGTTCTTCAGAACACTCTGCGGTCTTCCTTTCGCTCATCTTCACTGGAGGAATTGAATCCACAGCGCATAGCCAATACCCTCCGCTTCCTCCAGCGAGCTGCCGATGTTGCAGGTCTGGAACACAAGATTGTCAGAAATCTGATGGTGATAAAATACTGGGAGCAGCCTCACGTGAGGAAGGACTATCGCATGTAGGTTGTCATGAGTTGGGGGATTTGGGATTTTCACTGTTCTAACCTCAACTCAGTCTGCGAGGATTGGGACTCGATCAAAAAGATCCTGCTCTGATGCAGGACGCGATTCGACAGTTTAATCTGACACTATCACTCCTTAATGATAGCCTAGAAATCTGCTTGAGGTAGTAGTCATGCAATCAATAATGGTCTGGTTACGATCTTCGAGGGACTACTAGTAGAATCATCAGCGGTATAATCTACGTAGTGATCCACGCTTCGTAGACAGCAATTAAACCTGATTCCAGTAGGTTGTACTCCGTAGACCAGTTAGTACGGGGCAGCGCGATCGCATAATATGAGAGTACTAGTACCTTTCACTTGCGGCAAGTTCCATTGTAGAGTGCGGAGTATTTGAGTACACCCCTTGCCTGCATTCGGTGGGATGCAGGTAGGTAGTATCGTTATAATTATCCTCAAAACGGGCATCATCCGACATTCGTTTCTTGATAGTACATATCTGTTTACCCACCTACTAGTTAGGTACAGGTCCCTCCTACTACTACTGTACATACCTAGTAAGTAGGCAAGTAAACTAGATAGTAGTAGTATTGTCAAGTAGTGGCGATCGGCGAATCAACGACCGGGCCGGGCCAATGTCACATGTTCGAAGTATTCCGGAGTCCTTGTCAGGCTTCATGCCAGCGAAGTGCTTCGCGTCCCTACCTTCTTGCCTTCAACCATTTCCCCGAACCTTCTTCCGGCTCCCATTGGCTTCCAGCGAGCTTCCATCCACGTCTTATGCTGCTACCGGCCCTCCATGAGTGGGCTTATTTCTTCTTTCTTCATTGAACCCGTCGTTCGGCAAGCCCGTCGCCTCTCGCAGCAGACAAACACCCCGTTGTCTTCCCACGATCAAGCCGAAACTCCCACCAGCACCTGGGACAATGACCACCCAGACAGCTCTTATAGACAAGAGGCGGATAACAGGGTCGTGTCAGAACCAGAGCCAGAACCAGAGAAACAAGCTAGATCCCCATCGCACGGCGGGTATGCGGGATCCGACCATGGCCGCACCATCTCGCCGACGATAGACTCGACCAGACCACATACTAGAGCGGAACACTGTCCACCCGCAAACTCGCCTGTAGACATGGCAGATGGCTCCCCGCGGCCGCTTTTTGTGTCGCACAATATGCACAGAAGGACTTCAACTTCATCACCTGGCCGGCTTGCCTCGGCCTCCTTCCCCACACAAGATGTCGCTCGGGGGACAAGCTGGGACGGACATAGTGCGGGGCAGCATCTGAACAACCGGGCTGAGGTGAATGAGACTGGGGTTCCTCTCTCTTTGCCAGAAGATGATGGAATGGGCGCTTTGAGGAAAAGGATTCATGCCATCAGAGACCTAGGGTCCAGTAGTACAGACCAGGCACGCATGATTCACGCGTTGATGACAGAAAACTATAACGCTTATCAAATGGATTTAGGGGATCAATTCTTTCCCAGGAGCCCATCACCTACTCAAAGTCCAAGACAAATGGTCAGCCCCAGTCATTGGAGTGTCCGGTCGGGCGATCTATCGCCTGCTTCCCCAGTCTCTACGCCCTCCAACCCCCCCCGTATAAATTACCCACTTACAGCTGAAGACCTACTACCGACATATGCACCACGAGTAGACCCAGAGTCACCCCTTGGTGAGACAGAGGACATGGACAGTGAAGAACTCGAGGAAGCTTTCCTAGGCTGTCACCATTATAAGAGAAACGTGAAGTTGCAGTGTTATACATGCAAGAAATGGTACACGTGCAGATTCTGCCACGATGAGATTGAAGATCATCACCTCGATCGACCAAAGACAGAGAATATGCTCTGCATGTTATGTGGACAAGCGCAGCCCGCGGCACAGCAGTGCGGACACTGTGGTGAGCGGGCAGCGCAGTATTATTGCCATGTCTGCAAACTCTGGGACAACGACTCGAACAAGAGTATCTATCACTGCAATGACTGCGGTATCTGCCGCATAGGCCAAGGGCTAGGGAAGGACTTCTTCCACTGTAAGGTGAGCACAGACTGACGTGAAATTGACAAAAGTTGTTTGCTAACACATATCTAGACGTGCAGTGTCTGCCTCCCGATTTCTATTGAGAACACTCATCGATGTATTGAGCGTTCCACACAATGTGATTGTCCAATTTGCGGAGATTATATGTTCACCTCTCCAGAAACTGTGGTCTTTATGAGGTGTGGACACAGTATTCACCAAAGATGTTTATCCGAATACGCAAAGAATTCGTATCGCTGCCCACTTTGTAGCAAGACGATTACAAACATGGAGTCCACATTCCGGAATTTGGATCGGACCATTGAAAGTCAGCCTATGCCGGCTGAGTTCAAAGACACAAGGGCACTCATTTATTGCAACGATTGTGGTGTTAAATCCATTGTGAAGTATCACTGGTTGGGCTTTCGATGTGATATGTGGGTATTCTCCTAATGCGGCCCGAAAGACTGGCATGCTGACTAGATCTCAGGTGCGAATCATACAATACCGCGCAGATTCGGCTCCTCCACAGAGATTCACTGGATTCTCCAGCACCTGATGTTGACCTTGAGGATATCCAACCCTCCAGAGCCAGGTCGTCCTCTCACGGTGCGGATGAAAGTGCGTCGTCAACCTTGGCATCGTTGCGCATTGACACGAGCTCGGTCCTGGGGACAGACCCGGCTCCTCGGGGTACTGCTCCTTTGTCTGCTGAAGCAGGTGGCCAATTCTCGTCATACAACCTGACTCGTGGTCGTGCTGTGTCCCCTGTGATCAGCAACTATTTCGGTATCCCGCCCGACCGTGACTCCGAAAGATCGAGATCAACCTCCTTCTTTGGCGGCTTTTCGTTCCGAGGCAGTGGAAACGAAGACGGCGGCGAACTTCGTTTATGGGGCACCAAACTCAAGTACACCTATGGCTTTCTCGGGCAGGAATCAGAGTCCGTTGATGGGGCATCCGATGCTGATGCTGGAGAGGTGGGTGAGGGTGAAATCTCAGGGGATAGTGAATCTAACAACGGCAGCGAGGACGACGAGGACGACGATGAAGGCCCTGAGCGCATCAACATCGTGGGCCATCGATGAATGTTCTTAGATAACTACGTACAGGCGCTCCTCGTGAGCCCCCCGCTAACTTTGCAATGCTAATATAGACGCGAGTCCCTGGGTTTTGCCTTTTGGGGCCATTCGGGGACTAGGTGATGACAACTATGATGGCAGAAGCTGGCAGGCCCAACTGAAGATGCCTCATATGATATATTGATGCTTGGGTGTGCTTATATGGGCGTTCGGTGTTGAGCATGAGGGAACAAAATCACTATCATCATAATCGAACCCCCGTATTATTGTTTTACTGTACAACCATGGTGTCTGAGTGTGGTGTACCCTGGTACTAGACATGGAGGATGCGCAATGCCCTTCGGTAGCTGGGTAAGGGCATGGTAGATGAATTGTGGATAGGAAGCACAATCAAATATGATTTACATGGCATTAACTCCCTAGTAGGTATCTATAGGACAGAGTACGGCGGACCGCTTGTGTATGGCCAGGAGAAGACGGCAGGAATGCCGATCTGCTTAGCTAAGCCATCTGGATGCGGCTTCCATTGCCTTCCTTGGAGCGGCGCTGATGATGACAACGAAGGATGCGCCCGATCCGTGATGCTTGGAATGCATGCGTGATCCATCTGTCTATCATTAATCATGAGTTCATCCTCTTGCTTACTATTCTTATTCTAGCACCTCTCCCGCCTCCTTTATTTTACATTCCTTTTGTATCCCCACTTTCCATTCGCTCTGGGTACAATTTGCACTGACACTACTCATCTACCTACCTATCTACTCACTATCACTACTCAACACTCACTATCTCCTCTACTCTACTTTGTATTCCCCCGTGCGCTAATCTCCCCCTCCGAAACAAATCACAGATCTCTCCGGGGCATGCCCCCCAACTTTGAACCTTCAGACCTACTTGAGACACTTTTCTGGGTTCCCCCAGTCTTCAGTTGTTTTTGCGGACACAGAAACTGCGACGCGGTGTCTTTCAAGCAACCACCCTCCGCCCCCCCCTGTTCATCTATCACGGACCTGAATCACTCTATATATCCCAAATTATACAACAGTAAATCGACACCCCCCCCCCACCCCCCGCCCGGCTTCCCGATAAGCTTCCTACATTTGCATGCCGGAACATTCATCTTCGGCAGAATATGATCCACCGCAACTCAGACTTTGAGGTCCAACTCTCGGATACTGGTCCCACAGCTGTATCTGAACCTCCGAATAAGTCAGATGTGGAAATGTCATCCAGTGAACCAACTCTCCCTCTAAGCTTACCTGCCCATCTCGCCGCTCGCTTTGCCCGGAAGCCAAGTGTAGTCCGACGCTCGGCAGCCTCGTCTCGCCGGAGCTCGATTTCGTCGCTCCATTCACAGCACTCGAACGCGCCATCTCACGGTGCATCTCCCACTGATCACATAGCGCAGCATCTCCGGCGGACTTCCATCCTCGAAAGCCGGAAGGCGAGGCTTGCAGATCGCGCATTACATGCTGAAAAGGTGAGATTGCGTGCCGCCCTCGCAAAAGCTGCTACGCGAAACTTGCAGCGAGAGGAACGTGCCTTGGCTGCTCAGCAAGCCCGCGAACGGTTATTAGCCGAGATCACCGCCAAGTGCGAGGAGGAAGTCCGCCGTGCGAAGAAGAAGGCCGAAGACAATCGAGAAAGAAAAGCTGCTGAACACGCTCGGCTTCGTTTGGAGATCGCAGAGAAGTTTGCCGAAGCGGAGAAGAGGCGAATGCTATATCAGCAGAGTCACCGGCGCCACCGCAAAGCTAGCCTACCTATCGCCGAAGAGAAGAAAATGACTAGAGCCGTAACAAGATTGCTCACGCAGGATGCGGCTGCCAAAACAATTCAAAGAGCGTGGAGGGCATACTACGCGAGGATGGTCATGCGACAGTTCCTGGCTCATGTCCTGACAATTGATCGTATTGGTAACATGGTATTTGAGGATGTTGGCGCCCTGCTCTCAGAGGATGAAGTGTTAGAAGCAACTGCTAAAGTTCTCAGACTCTGCGGGCTGCACGACATGGAGAGTGACACCATGAGTGGTCGGGGTGCTGTGCGAACCTTTCTCAGCAGCTACCTGATTGTCACGCACCCTAAAGAGGCTCTAAGCAGTAACGGCGAACAAGAACAGGACTTGATTGCCAAAGCTCGGGAGCTTCTGATGGCGTTCGAGCAAGTCACGCCGCTACTATCCTCCGACTGCTGCTCACCACAGTCCATCTCGACGGAGCTCCAGGCCCTGTGTGAGGCATATAATGTATTTTTCTCTGCATTCCACGCATGGAAAACGCATGACTCTAGCGTTTTGATAGAGATCATGCTGGCCCAGTTTATCGAGCTGGAGCTGATCTGGCAGACGGTCAAAAATGACCGCACTGGTGGTGTGGCCGACGATTATCATCAAGGTATCAGACAGAACCAAATTCTCCTCCTTGCCAGGCTCAAGCGCCTGGCGGGGTCCGACAAAGCGATGCAGATGGTGCGTGATGCCCTGAAAAAGGCTAAGCGTGAGAAGAAGCGTATCACTCTCAAGCAGGCTATCCCACGTTCGGCGGAAGTCGCGCGCTCCTCGACTGAAGCTCTCACTGAGAGTGTTGCATCGCCTATCAGTGAAACTTTTAGCAATGTGGACAATGGAATCCTTCATGAACTAGAAAAGCAACGCGTATCTCCGCATGAACGGTTCACTCGGATCCTTACTGCACTCCCGGAAAACCGGTCGCTGGTACATGAGCTCCTTATCAATAAGGAGTTCAAGATTGACGAGAATGAGTATACGGAACCCCGCAAACGGATCATGCGGCATATGTGTGAAATGATGCGAAGAGATGTGGATGCCGGCATGGGGGCGAACTGGACAGTGGCCATGGCCACTGTGATCCAGGATCGATTACTGCGCTCGCTTCGGCCTGGGAACTCACTTTACGTGCTTATTAGTGAAGTGCTTGATCCCAAGTTGATCGAGACTCAATGCAAAGCCGGCGCTTTTTCCTACGGCAGTTTCTTCGAGTTCATGAACACGATTCTGCCAAGGCTCTGCGCTCCTTATCGGGATCCCGTGGTCAAAGACTTTGTTGAGGATACGTCGGGGGACGCAATTGATCGCCTAGCAAGACTTATGGGGATCATTGATCTCCTTTCTCTTGACCACACGAATTTCATGATCCAGGTGGCGGCTCCGCAACTCATCCAGGAGGCACCCGGATATGAGCAGAGAACCTTCACAAAGGCCCTTCAGGATGGGTCGCTGGGCTTGGGGAAGAGTCGGCTCTTCTGGCGGACGTACCGAAAGGTTCTCGCGGATGAGATGAGAAAGCGAGATCCAGAAAACGCCAACGGTGAGCCGCAGCCGCCAGCAGCAAAGGTCTACGCACAGGGACTCGTAGATCTTGTGCTGAGCAATGCAGCAGTCTCTGACGACTTGATCCCCGAAACACTTGAATTAGATCGGCAGCGTCTCGGGCGGCTGCATGCACATGCATTCAGGATCGTTGCTACGGCGTCCATTCTCTTGACTGCCAAGAATCTTCTCAAGCGGGATGTGAGGTCCCAGTGGAAGGCTGAAGCGGACCGAATCCTATCGTTGGACTTCAACGAGATCCAGCCCGATCGAGTCCAGTCAATCCTAGAATCTACACACCCAATGCCACCCAGCGCTAGCGCCCAATTGGCGGCGACCATCCGACGAGTCTTAGCACCAGTGGGCACGGCCTGCGCTACAGCTTCTCATGCAGGGACGACCTTGACAGCGCTTGAGATTCAAACGGACGCACCCAATGCGCCACCGTCATCCCTCTGTTCCGCGTCGGAACCCGCAAATTCTGCCGGCTCTAGCGGGGATGGCAGAAGTGCCACCGGCTTTACAGATCCCGTCGCACGGTTGA
Source organism: Aspergillus heteromorphus CBS 117.55 (assembly GCF_003184545.1). NCBI lineage: Eukaryota > Fungi > Ascomycota > Eurotiomycetes > Eurotiales > Aspergillaceae > Aspergillus > Aspergillus heteromorphus. The sequence continues at coordinate 66,390 of NW_020290418.1, forward strand.
TCCTAGCGCGCCTACGGGCTCACGTTCTCTCCCGCCTGAGTGCGTCGAGCGCCAGCGAAAGGGTGCGAGCAACCAGCACTGCTAGCCAAAGCCTGGCTGGGGCGGGCATGCCTGAATTTGTCACGGAAGTTGGGCAATTGACAGACGAACTGGATAAGATTCGCGAGGTGGACTGGGTTTGCCATGGCATGTTTTACGACCAGATCCTCGCCGAGAGGCTCTGCTCTGTGCCTGAGGCATGATTGCTTCTCTTGTTGGTTTTTGGGGATTCCTGTTTTTAGCACCAGGGGGGCTTGTGGCTGGTTTAGGTATGCTTTCAATAGATACAGACTTGATGCTGTTCATTTTCAACGGACCTTTGTAGTCTCTTACTGTAGACGTTGGCATCTTGTTTGATACTACTAGCCAGTTCAAAACTACGTAAACATTGGTTAGCCGAGCAGGGAGAGTGACTAATCCCCGAAACTCGGCCGCGAGCTCTGCCTGTCTCCCGTACCACTCCTCCCATTCTCCCTCGCCTGCAACCGAACAACTGAACAGCATCCTTTCACTCTGGAAACTGCTGAAACGGCAGACAAGTGACTGGTAGTGTGTACTTGGACTTCCCCTTTCACGGTCCCACCATGGCCACCGTCAACCCCGCCACCTATTCTTGCGCCCTCCATCCGCTGTCGGACCTGACGCCCCCCTCCCTCGAACGCACCTGGTTGACGGCACCGCATCCCCATCTTCCCATCGTCGCAACTTGCGGTTCCGACAAGACGGTGCGTGTCTATTCGCTGACCAACTTCCGACTCCTCTCTACCATTTCTGGAGGACATAAGCGCAGCGTACGCACCGCAGCCTGGAAACCCCATATCCAGGGCGAGAGCGTGCTTGCGACCGGCAGCTTTGATGCGACAGCGGGCATTTGGCGTCGATGGGACAGTTACGGACACGCAGACGACGAACAAGGCGGATGCGGACCAAGGACAAGACCGGGGCTAGAGCATGACCACGATCCCGATGCCAAGGAAAACAATAGGACAGACATTCTCCGCAGGGAAGACTCGGGCGCCGAGGACGAGGACAATGAGGAATGGCGTTTTGCAGTGCTCCTTGATGGGCATGACAGCGAGGTCAAGTCGGTGTCGTGGTCACCATCGGGGATGTTACTGGCCACTTGTTCGCGGGACAAGTCCATCTGGATCTGGGAGGATTTGGACGATGGCGACAACAATTTTGAAACAGTAGCCGTTATGCAGGAGCACGAGGGGGATGTAAAGTGCGTGGCCTGGCATCCGGTCGAGGAGTGTCTAGCGAGCGCGAGCTATGATGATACCATTCGAATCTGGCGTGAAGATCTTGACGACTGGGGCCAGGTTGCTTGCCTGCGGGGCCATTCCGGTACCGTCTGGTTTGTCGACTGGGAGGGTGTTCAGAACGTTCCAGTTTGTTCGCCGGAGTTGACCGGCCAAGATAATGAGACTTTATTGTCCCAGTGGAGGGAGACTGGCCAGCGTGCACTATCCGGCCCACGTCTCGTATCATGCTCAGATGATCGGACCATTCGTGTCTGGCGGCGGCAGCCCAAGGAACAGTCTGGCGGCGGCTATGAAAACACTGGGGTGCCCAGTATCCTTCGACCGACTGGCACGGACGAGACCTGGGAAGAGGAAGCGATCCTTCCCACTATCCATGACCTTGCGGTTTACGCGGTGGCATGGAGTAAGCGAACGGGCCTTGTGGCGTCCGTAGGCGCGGATGGACGGGTTGTACTTTACGAGGAACGCATTGTGGCAGACTTGAAGTCAGATTCCTCACAAGAAGTCATGGAGACAGACCTTCCGTTGCCGCCCCGGACGGAGTGGGTCATTGCCACGGTCCTGACAGGGGCGCATGGTATTTACGAGATCAACCATGCGGCTTGGGCGAAGCGCGCTGATCGTGATCGGGACGAGAGCAAGGACGAGGAGGTTCTGGTTACCACGGCTGATGATGGGAGTGTCAAGGTTTGGACCGTTGAAAGATGATTTCTGCGGCGGCTGAATCTGGGCCGCAGAGACAACTAGTATTCTTCGTATTGGTGTAATTTGGTCGGAGCACGTCGCATTGGAAATGGGCGTCGAAGTCATAATTATTCATGTCTAATTGATACGAAGCTTCACCCTAACTAAATTAGAACATAGATGCACAGCTGAAGATGCCCCCGCTGGCCAAAAGCAAGATACAAGACGGACCTCAACAAGGGTTATAGCCAAGGGCGCCAATATAAATCATGATAGATGCTGTCGCGAATGCTGCCGGGAGGTGTCGTCCTCATCATCACTATCATCACCGACGGCGTAGTGCTCTCTCTCCAAGCCAGGTGAATGAAGATCATCGAGTTCAGCCTCGTCGAAATCTCCAGCTTCGACGTCCGCGCCTCCAGTGCGCTTGTTGTGGAACCGTTCCAGGACAGAGCTCCCGCTCATGTCCTTATGCCAGACGCCCTTGTATCCACGGTGATGCCGGCGGCTACGCCAGATGAAGAAGCCCCAGACTGACACGCCAATGATGACGACCACAAGAACGGCCTCCCCGGATTTGGCGTAGGCTTTCCATTCCGTTTCCTTGATCTTTTCCTTCGCCTGCTCCTCTGCCGCGGTGCTGTTCGGATGTCCGCCAACGGATGTCTGAGGCAGTTTCTCGCCATCAATGCGCGAGTCCGCCGGGCTTCCTCCAATACTCGCAATGTCGACATTCATGAAGCGGTCAAGCATGTCTCGGGTTTGCCGGGGAAGGTCGTAAGGGACCATATGGCTTGCGTTGTAGATAAGCACGTAGGTCAGGTTCCTGGCATATTGATAGATTCCAGCCGGTTCACCTTCAAAACTCCAGTCGTGCCTTGGAGCCCAGACGCCCGGGGAAGTTTCGAAACCAGTACCCCCGCTCCATTTCATGTTGTTGATTAGCTGCTCAGTCCCCACATGATTGCAAATGAGATCCTTGTCGCCGCTGAAAAGAAGGATAGAGATTCCGGACTCCAGCAGACCGGGGAGGAGTCGAACAGATGGCACGGATTGTTGAGGATTGAAAGCGCTGCCCACGGCCCCCGAGCACTCGACCCATCCCGATTTCTTTTCGGGGTTGATATTCAGAGCCTGCACCACGTCCTGTCGTTGCAAGTAGGGCTTCACATCCACCAAGTCCGTCGGCCAGTTCATACCACAGGCATCGGTGCTGTCACGAAGACGGATGTCGTACATATTATAACATTGGTTGTTCGAGTCAATCGTCCTATCCAACAGCCCATTCATAACCTTCTCGCAATCGTTTAGGTGAATCTTGTTCTTGCCCGTTTCCAATCTGGACTGACAAACTGACTGCAACACCTCAAGCTCCTTTGCGGTCCTACTGCCTTCCTTGATGAGGCCTTCCTCGTATGCAAAAGGCAGATAAGAGAGATATTGTTCACTTGGGGATATCCAGCCATTGCCGATCAGGAGACCCTTCAAGCCCCACTGGGCCATATTCTTTTCTTGTATTTTCTCATTCCGTTCTTGAATAGCCTTGGCAATGTATGGGATATGTTGACCGGCGTAAGACTCCCCAGCAATATATATCTGCCAAATTGTTAGAACAAGCACTCGAGCGGGGGGTGGGGAGCGGCGGTCCGGGTATCATACATCATCGCGTTCATACTCCGGAAACAATCTGAACCACTCTTCCAAAAACGTAATAAACTGGGCTGACATCTGATCAAGCTCGTGGAGATAGCTGTCGGTATTGACATAACTGAAACCGGTTCCGACTGGCTGGTCGACAAACAGCAAGTTGGCAAACTCATCCCAAGATCCCTCATTATACACCAGCGTTTCGTTATCCTTCAGGCGATACGGGCCAACCTCCATCAATGCGCCGTCCATTGAGCTGCACCCGGGGCCACCGTTCAACCAAATGACAGTTCGCTGGCGATTTGCGATATGGCGATTCTGGAAATGCCAGAAGAAAAGGTTTCCATTGCTTTGCTGGTCCACCTCGATATGGCTGTCACCGAGAGCGTGAAAAACAAGTCAGTTTCGCTTCCCCAGGGCGTTATATGATTTCGAGGATGGAGGCTACTTACCCGGCATGCATTTTTAACAGGGGACCCTCGGGGGCACCCGGTAAGGAGTGAACATAGTAGTCCGCCGCAGACTTAGCTGAAACCAACGCCGGGCTTAGAAGGAATAGGGCCGATAGGAGCCAGGATGATATTGGGGCGGAGGGCGAGACATCCCTCCTCCTCCCGGAACCCCCGCGGAATGATAATGAGATCATCTCCGGGGGAGTATGTCCGTGTGTATGTTGTATTTATGTGCAAGTATGGGGGGACCTCAGCGTCGCGAATGCCGAGAGATCCGGCGCCGAGCAGAACTGATCTCGAGAGGACTGGCAACAGCGCTCACAACGAAATATCTCTCTTTCACTAACCGATGGGGGCAAGAAGACAGGGAAGAGGAAGTGAGAGTGAGAGAGTGGGAGAGGAATGAGAGAGCAGGGGGAGGAGGGGGAATATGGTGAGAAGACAAACGAATGGATGGCGTGGCCAGACTCAGGCAGGCGGCGGGCGGGTGACGGGCGGTCAGACAGTCTCCATACGGTATCCGTACCATACCGTCGAGTCGATCCCCGCATGGAAGCTGTGGAAGTGCTGTGGAAGTGCCGTGGAAGCCTCGTATTGATACGGTCACGGACCATCATTGCCGAATCGGGGGTTCTATAGAGGAGATACATAGAGAGCACATTCCGGCACATTGATCGACCCTCTTCTTATTAACTAGTTACTTTATAGTACTATTTTTGAGAAGCCTATCCATCCGATCAAACCAGATCATCAATGCCCTGATCGGCATCCTTCTTAATCAAATCAACCATACCCTAGAGACCCATGTCAGTAACGGATCGACTCACTCGCAGACAGGGCTGTGGGCAAGATGGAGGAGACAGTACCTTGGGCATGATTGGTTGGCCGTCCTCGCCCTTCACATAGCGGAAGGGCATCTCGGTCCGTTCATGCTCGTTGATTAGAATCTCCGGGTAATCGACATAAGAGATTTGGTCCAGGGGCACTGGGAATGGTTAGCTACCATGCATTAACTCCCAATCCTGGGCAGTGAAGTAGACCTTTCTCGTGCACGACCATGCGCGTCACACGTACAGCTGTGTCGGTGGTCATCTGCTTGGGCCCCAGCCGTCTGCCGGCGTAGCCTTTCTTTCGTAGTTCGGACGTCCGGTCTGGAGTTGTTCTGTTAACCCTCTGTGTTCGGTGGACGCTGGTTTCTTCCATGCAACTTACCGCGCGGGGGGTCATCACCTAAACCCCATGGATAGCTCAGGTTAGACATAGCGAGAATCCTATCGGTCCCATCGGACCGCCCGATAGGTGAGCCGAGGTCGGGGTCTCTCACCAAGAATACCTCCGAAGAGGAAGACATCGAATGTCTCCGCATCAGCAGGGCTCAGCTCAACTTGAGCAGCCGGGTCTAGCAAGCAGACCCGGGATTTCCGATCCGCAAAGATCTCTTCGACACTCCGATGCTCGACGTTAAGCCCCGGGGTAGCAGCCAAGTCTTCTGGCATCTGCAAGGAGGTGGGCACAGAGCTGAGGAGAAATCTGCTCCCGGCGGCGTGGGATTCCCGGGCAATACATCCATACTCTAAGCCAGACCAAACGCCCAACTCAGGGTCCAGGTGCTCGACCACAATGGTCACGGGCCCCGAGGACGCAGTTTGATCGCTCATTCCGGCGCGATTGGGAAGGTTTCTTGCGTCCTACAACTGGGCAATGGCTGGAAATGCCTGAGGCTGGGTTGGCGGGGTATCAAGCAACGGTTCGAACCGCAAATGTGGCCGTCAAGGCTTTTTGCGAGGGAGGGGTGGGAAGGAACGCGGAAAAGATCTGATCGGCCGGGGGCGGAGGTCCAGAAGGGTATGATGAGAACGGAGAGTTGAACAGCTGCCGAAATGCTACCTTTGGAGCTATGGAGAGACTGTCGGGCGAAGAGGGGCAGAGAAAGAAGCCGTTAGACTTTGATTCCTGCCAGTCTTGAAGTCAAGGGCAGGGCGAATACCGACCAATACACGCCGGACGCTGAAGCATCCTGTCCCCCAAACCCGTCGTCTCCTGGGCTCTCCCACCTGGTAAATGAATGGCCCATCGTCCTGGAATTGGAATTGGGAGAGGGGGAAGGGCGGAAGAGAGTGGGGGGTTGTGTTGGAGAAGCTGCTCAATCAAGGTAATGTGTGCGTGTGTTTCTTCCCCCTTCTGGTCTCCCAGTCCGGTGTTTTTGAGCCAGATGCGTGCCTGATGAGGGGGGGTGGCTTTTCAATAGGTAACTACTACTGGTAGTCAGGTATGTAATTCTAGATAGTATCTATTCAGCCAGGTGGTAGATACTCCTAGTAACCCTTACCACTGAGGTTGCCAAACCGCTGCAGGTGGTAAGGTAGGAGTGAGTAGATATAAGTCAAGTAGGTAGGTAGATAGATGGTGGTGTAAGTGGGAGGTACAGTACGGAGCACTATTGATACCAGGTAATACCACGTATCGTATATTTGGTATTAGTATAGAGATGTGGAGCGGTCCCCAATCAAAAGGGCTAGGCCTAATGGGGTGGCCACTTTACCTGGACAGGATTAGTGGAAGGCCTCGCGGAGACCCGGGCTGGTAACCAACGCGTCACAGCCAACCATCGACGCTGCCTCACCTCCTCCATGAAATCCCCATGACAGTTCTCGTCACAGGCGGGCGGCGGCTGCTGCTGCTAACTACTGCTGCTGCTGCTAGCCTGCGACTGACTGACTGCTACCTCTCCCAGTCCCTCTCCCCCTCTCCCCCCCCCCCCCCAATTTCTATTTCTCTCAACGAAGATCAACGACGTCAACAGCGACATACCCATTGTTTTACACCCTCACGCACTCTCCCCCTCTCTATCCCCTCGGCTTATTAGCACGCCCGCCAACGGACGCCCTCATTCCTCTGGTCCCGCCCGCCGCTTGGATCCTATACTTTCCTCCCCGCCATCGGTGGGGTTTCCTGACGACACTTCAGTTACCGCACCTCATCCATTCCACGGACTACTACCTGATCTACCTCGTCTCCCCGCCCAACGGCTAGCCCTTTTGCTTGTTCCTCTTGATTTTTGACCGGCCTGCCCTCTTTCCCCTTCTCTCAATCAATCGATAGTCATTTCATCCCGTATCCTCCCACCCCTCCTCCACCATCCAGGCAATATGAACCCTCACCAACAGAATAAGATTGATACCAGCGTGAGTCCCATTCACTTATCCCTCCGGTTTGCCTCCCCCGCTGAGCTGCTCCTGACATCGTTCCTTGGCAGTCCTTGAGTCCTGATGAGCAACGCCTTCTTCGCCTCTATGGCAAGATGCCTACCAAGAAAGATCTGTTGCAGAACAAGTTGAAGGTATGTCTTCCTGGTTGGTCCAGGGTTCGCCGTCCTCCCCTCTGACATGGGCCTGTGCTTTCTAGGAACGGAAATACTTCGATTCGGGTGACTATGCCCTCAGCAAGGCTGGGAAGGCCTCAGACGTCGGTGTTACCAATATTGGCTCTCAACACCCTGTCCCTGAGAACATCCCCCATCTGACGGCGACCTCGCCTGGCGCCAATAACCCCGCAGCTGCGGGTAACGGTGGAACTGTCAGTTCCCAAGGACAGCAGATTCCCGGTAGTATCAGCGGTCACCCGGGCTCTATAGGATTCCAGAGCCGAAGCCCTGTGAAGGAAGCAAGCTATCTGCAACGGGGAAGAAGTGTGGATGATGCTGAGGTTGGTGCCACTGGTTCCATCTCGGCTGAACAGAAGGACGCAGATGAGTCTAGTGTGAGCCCCCCCCCTGCTCGCGGCGGTGTCCCTATTCGGCAATAGGTGGTCATGTCAACTGAATTTCCTTTGACCCATTTGCAACCGCTTTGCCTCAGTCTATTTGTTGTTCCATTTGGTGGTAGGGTGGCATTAAAAGAGCCCGGCGCTATGGATTTTCCTTTTTTCCTTTTTTCTTGTGATGTTGATGTATTTACGACAACCAAGTCTTCCTCCGCTCATAGTGGACGTGATATCCTGAAGAGCGGGACAAGCCAGGATGATGCGGGAGAGTTGGAAGCGCCGGAACCATGGTCAACCTGATTGGAAAAGGAGCTTTTCTTTGAGCATAAACACCTTGATGGGGGGAGCTCGACCGGCTCAAGCCGTTTCTGTGGTTTTCTTGCTTCTTTTAGGTTTCCAAACCTCCTGCCATGCTTGCAGTTTAAACGACCTTTTTCGCTTCTTGTCCATATTGGTTTCAGATCATATATTGGCCATTTACTGTTCTCCGATTCATGTTTGCCTGGCCACGTGCCCTTCATATTTCTCCCTTGGCCCATGCCCTTCATGTTGTTATCTCTTTCCATGTGTGATGCCTCCCAAAATGTGATAATGCTTTGCATACAACCTGTTAATATGTGCTGGATACACGTCTAGCTTCAATTCTTATATTCTTCCCGGCTTCTTTTTTTTTGATCTCTCGATACTCTCGCAAACACACACACATGCATGGCATGGCTCTATCGGTGACTATCCACGAGAAAAGTCGTATTTGATATGTCGACGTTGTCCTCTTCGTAGCATCAGACTGTTCATGATTGCGGACGCCCTACGTTGATACACTACACTAGATAGAGTGATTCTCAGGGGGGCAAGTGCATAATCGTCACCTGCATCACTGCTGATTCCCTGACGGGTTGGGTCAGCCGCAGGCCTATATCTGGTACCAATGATACTTACGAAAAGTCTTGAATGACTCATGGTCGAGAGGAATCCTGTTTAGCATAGGAGGGTACATAATGGTTCACACTCAAGAAAGTCAAAATCAAACAGCAGTCATAATGGCTCAATGGCTACTAGTATACAAAAGTGATTCTCTATTCTGTCGCAGGGTACTATGGTAATCATGTCTTGTTTGAAACAACATCGTCAAACAAACAGTTGTAGGATGCGATTCCTGTTGAAAGGGCACTCACTGGATTCAATCTTTTGGTCTGCAGCTGACCTGACTTGGTATCAACGAGGTTATTCAAGTTGACGGGATGGGTGTTAGGGCCTGTTCAGCTTAAAATCGGCATTCGGACCTTTGATGCAAGCAAACAATCCAGTTTCGTTGATGCGTGTTGTAAATACCACAAAAACTATATCACTACAAGTATACAGAGTGCACGGGGTGTTCCATTTCATCTCAATCTGCAATTGGGTATAAGTGTTCGTCTAAGGCAGACAATCAAATGATAAAACAAAGCCTGAGGTTGACACAAAACATGCAGATATACGATGATCCCTGAAGAGTGGAAAGCTAAGAGGAATGAGAATTCAACGAATGGCCAGGGGTATAGTTGAAACATCTGTTCGTAGAATCGTGAAGAGGTGAAGGATATTCAGGAAGCAACAACGATCGATATGGATGGTGGCGAAGATGAAAAAGAAAATGGAGGCTAGAACAGCCCACGACCTAAAAGCCACGGGCTCAACGGGCGAAGCAGGAGTAGCTAGGCAAGCGGGGTTCGTTTGCGCTACCCGTCGGCGTGCCTCTTCGAGTACCAGTACCTGCTATGTCTGATCTTTCACCTTTCCTTGGAGGTATGCGGCGCTTTGGCGAACCTGCCAAGGGAGAGGTCTGCGAGATGATTGCAGTCGTAGATTCTGCGAGCAACAAACTCGTCCGGAAACAGATATTGCAAATGAGAAATACTGGAGTATATCCTATGCTTCCAAACACACATGAAGAAAGCGAGAGTATCGGATAGTAAGGTGACATTGCTGGCATCCAAAGCAGCAGCCCCTGTGGATCTTTCGAGAAGCATAAACTATCGACACGGCATAGTCTAGCTTGAATGGTTAAGATTCCAAGGGTGGAATTGCCCTCGATCATATAGATCTCCATGAGTCCGTGTCCGCAGTCCATGCGCATAAGAAACGCTGTTCATAAGGCGCGGAAGTGGTTGACGTGTCATTCGTACCGGATCAAGGCGGCAAGCCCTTGCAGTCCAGCTCCACAGGCACCGGAGATTGCTCTCGGTTTCGTTGCTATGCTCAATCGGTCTTCCAATGACCAGCTAGTCCAGAATCCAGGTCGTCATTCTCACCCAGGTAGAGCTCGACGGCGTATAAGGCCATCGTACCAGCGAGGTTAACCCAACGCCAAAGATTCCCTCCACCACCTCCTTGACTGCTCCACCACTCGCCACTGCCACCCATCGCTTGAGAGGTAGAGGCGAAATGCTGCATGAGAAGACTGGTATAGACAGCTATGAGGATAGATGGCGAGAAATAGCTGAGTAGGCCCAAAAACTGACCGGCCGCATCGGAGTCGTCCAATGACGCTTCTTGGGAGAGAGCACGCGCCCCAGATTCGCGGACCGCAGGTATGATCCGAGTGGATGCATACAGAACTATAATGCGGTACGTGAGGGATATCAACACGGAAGGAGTGACGGCGCCAAAAACTGCAGCGATGACGTTGAAGGCGGCGTGGATGATCGAGGGTAACAGAGACAAAGCGTGCATTAGAGTCGTATACGATGCCATGATTATAGGCGGGAGCGGCGGAAAGTCCCCTGCTTGCGCAGGTGAGGGGAATTGTTCCACGGGATGTGATGGTTTGTAGTCTGTGAAAATCTGATAGATGCACAGCACGATATAGGCAAATAGCAGCGAACTCTCCACTGGGTTTCCACGGCCACTGCCAATTCCCCATGCACATAGAATCACGGCGCAGGTGATCGACACACCGATCAAAGCAGCGTCGACATTGGAGATTTCGGGAAACTGAAGGACCCGCCAAAGGAAGTATACGGAACTCGAAATGATGGAGGCCGATAAGACCAAGAGACCAATCTAACCGACCACGATTAGCCAAAGATATGTGCCACGGAATGTCGTGTACCTACCATCCAACTATCACTTCGTCCGCCGCGGTTGACAAGCCATCGGGTGATTTGACCCGCAGCCTGTATGACCAACAGGCTACAGAACCCTTCAGCCAGCTGGAAAACCGGCGTGGACCATCTCAACAGTTTGTCCCAGTTCCCGATCGTTACTGACTCCATCAGCCCGTCAGGCCCAAACAGCCACTCCTGTATCGACGAGTCATGGGCTCTTTTCCCGGTAAAGGTTCGCTCCACCCAAGAACCCGCGTTGTCAGTGTCGATCGAGAAGCGATTCAACGCCCAGATAAGCAGGATGGGGACGATGAGCCATTGCGTTGAGCTGATGAGGACAATGAGGGAGGAGCGGACCCATGAGCGATCGGGGGTGGTGAGCCGCAGGAGCGAGAACAGAAAGTAGAAAGTCGCCAGAGAGAGGGAATAGGCCAGACCGCATGTTTTCCCACCCACGTCGAAGGCGAGCGGGATGGAAGAGACGGTGACGGCCAGAAAGGCGGCCGACGAAAAGACCCGGAAGAGCCACATCGGACAATAATAGACCCTAGGGACGCGTTTCGTATAGGCAGACGAGGCAGAGGTGATCAATATGCTTGCTGGCCGTGGCAGGAACGACAGACGCGGGGCGGTGTCCACTGACTGACTGACTGACTGACTGACTGGACAGCCTCCAAGAAATAAAATCTTGGGGGTAGGAGCGTGACAAGGGGACGACGGGATCCGGATTACGGATACATGGAAGCCAGTGTTCTCTTGTCTGTTCGGTTGTCCTTGTCTGGTCGAGATATAAGAGGAGAGAAGGGGAAAAGGGGGGGGGGTCGATGCCGATGGTCGACTTCCTTGCGGATGTGAACTGTGAAGATCTTATCTTGCCAGCGGGGAGGGAGGGGGAGAATTTGTTGTTGCTGCTTGGATATGATGATGGATTGGCCTGAATTCACGTGGCACGTGCAATGGGCAAAATAGTACGCCTGGGCGGGTAATGGGGAAAGCCACTGACAGAAGCGCGAAGCTTAACTCACGGGCGCAGCAGCTCAGGATAGAGAAGTAAGGCGCAATACTAAGATTCAGGAAAGGGAAAACAAAAAAAAAGAAGAAAAGGAAAAAAAAAAAAAAAAAAAAAAAAAAAACTCAAGAAAGGGGGGCAACAGATACCGAGGATGGCGCTGCAGGCAGGCAGCTGGGTGAGCAGTACTAGTAAGTAGTACGGAGTACTTAGTAGAACGACGGTCGCAATAATAATAATAATATTAATGCCATTAAGGAAGCCTTCTAGCCCAGACGGGAAGGCGGTGGGTCGGGCTGGATGCGTCGCCGCTGCACGTCTGGAGTAGCGGTCTGGAGGCATAGATAATACATTGATACCAGCCTATCTGATGTTGGTTTTCTGCAATATTCTGGGGTCTGGTGCCTTGCTACTGAAGTAATATTACCAACTGTCGTGACGGCATCTACGGTTGTTACGTACATATCGATGTCTTGACAGCACATTTTCACAGCGATCAACGTATGTCACGGACGGACCGCAACCACCTGAAAGGGTCTGAGTATGAGCGAGTCTGGCAGACAATTGTCCAAAAGCATACATCACCAGCTGCATGGATGATTGTATAGATGCATTGGCCTAGAACTAAACGTTCGGTTTGGAGAATCGTAGGTCGGAATGGCAAGCTTCCATTCTGACCAACCTACACTCGAGGATAGGTCTCGGTTCCTGTCGTCACGCCATCAGAAAAGGTCCATTGGGATGGTCCACAGCCTTACAGAGAGACCTGGTTTGCGCGCGGAGTTGACCTGAGGGGGGTTCGAGACTTGACTGGCATTCTTGAGACGGCAGTGGTACTAACCGGATTCTCCGTTGGTCTGGGGTAATGGCAAGTTCGCGGAACGATCGCTGTACTTGCTGGTCACCCAGGAAGTAGCCACACCTCTCCCCTCATCATCTGGAGAGATATGGCGTTTCCCAGCCATCACATCCTGGGGACGGAGCAGCATCTGGGGCGGCGAGCGGGAGAACCTTCGAGTCGGGGATATTGCAGGCAAAAGCAGAATGGCGTCCTTCGGTAAGTCCCTGCGGTCAGGGAAGGATACCCCTCAGTGGCGGATGTTCAAGGAACTAATGTCTTCGATGCTGCCTGTTCCGTCGCCAGAGGTGGGGGTGTCTTTGGCATCGGGATGGATGTCCGAGGTATCCTCCCGCTCTCCCAAGGCACGCTGGATCAGCTTGGCCTTGATGGCAGCGCCCTTCATACGCTCGTCTACATCATTGACCGCCTCTTCCGTATTTGCCATCGCTAAGGATGCGGGATCTACCAACTCTAGCAGGGTATCAAGGTTCTTTGCCAACCGAGAACTAGACGAGACGCTCGACATCTCCTTGCAAATAGAGGGGTGCAAGGAGGCAGCGTCGGCCTGCGCCACACTTGCCAGACTAGAATTTGGAGAAGACCCTTGGCCCTGATCGCCCGGGTCCGACTTATCGGCCGGTTGCGTATCTGCAAGTCGTTGAGCCCAAACCAGGGCTTTGCCGTATAGTCGCCCCATTTCAACGAACTTCTCGAATCCTTTCTCGACAGCAAAGACACTGCCTTCAGTGTAGCCGGCTTGTGCACCATCTGCAGCGCCCAGGTCATAGCCTTCCTGGTAAAATTCCTCCTCCAAGTCCAGGAGACTTTCGAGTAAGTTGCTCTCCATGGTCGGGGCGATGGTAGCAGGATGGTATAGTTCCCGACGGGGTAGACGAGCCGGACAGACAACGCAATTCCCGTCTGTAGTCAAATGGAGCTGAGATGAGTGGTTGGGTTGGAAGGTAGGGATGAGGGAAGAAGAAAGAAGGCAAGAAGGGAGAAAGAAGGAAGGGAAGATGAAAAATGCGGAGAAGCGCCGGCCGAAGCGATGAATCATCCGCACCCGCGAAAAAGCTGCAACTTTTCTACCCCTCCATCCACTGATAATCAAACCCCACCAGCCGCCTCCATCCCATCATGGCTTCGGATTCCCCGATTTTGCCCAAGAAGGGCCAGCGCAATATCCTGGTCACCAGTGCCTTGCCCTACGTCAACAATGTACCGCACTTGGGCAACATCGTAGGCTCCGTCCTCAGTGCGGATGTCTTCTCCAGGTACTTAACGCCTTGTCTCCGGCCCTACCTCCTCCCCTCCAATGCTGCCGTACGTACTCACACCTTGCCAGGTTCCACAAGGCCTCCGGGCATCAAACGCTTTACATCTGTGGTACCGATGAATACGGAACAGCGACGGAGACCAAAGCTTTGGAGGAGAAGGTGACGCCGGAGGAGCTGTGCGCCAAGTACAACAAGATCCACCAAGAGGTGTATGAATGGTTCGGCATCGGCTTCGACCACTTCGGACGTACCCCGACGAAGCAGCACACCGAGATTTCCCAGGCCATCTTCAAGAGACTGTATGAGAACGGCTATCTCACCGAGAAGACTGCGGAGCAGCCCTTCTGTGAGACCCATGGGTCTTTCCTGGCGGATCGCTATGTGGAAGGAGAGTGCCCCCGATGCCACTACGACGATGCCCGTGGAGACCAATGCGATAAGTGCGGACATCTTCTCGATCCGTTCGACCTCATCAACCCGCGGTGTAAGCTCGATGGCGCCACCCCCGTACGCCGCTCGACGAAACACATCCACCTCCTACTTGACAAGCTCCAGCCTCAGATCGAACAGTGGTCTCGCGCGGCCATCGAGAAGGGTGACTGGCCTAAGAACTCGCGCGTCATTACCGAGTCCTGGTTGAAGGAAGGCCTGAAGGATCGGGGTATCACGAGAGACCTCAAATGGGGTGTCCCCGTGCCTCTTGAAGGGTTCGAAAACAAAGTGCTCTATGTCTGGTTCGAGGCCTGCATCGGCTACCCATCTATCACTGCCAATTACACCCCAGACTGGGAGCTCTGGTGGCGGAACCCGGAGGATGTCCAGCTGTATCAATTCCTGGGCAAGGACAACGTTCCGTTCCACAGTGTCATTTTCCCTGGCTGCCAGATGGGAACCGAGGAAAAGTGGACCATGCTCCATCACCTGAGCACGACGGAGTATCTGAACTACGAAGGTGGCAAGTTTAGCAAGTCTCGGGGTATTGGTGTCTTTGGCAACAACGCCAAGCAGACGGGTGTGCCCCCGGATGTCTGGCGCTATTACCTCTTGAAGAACCGTCCGGAAACTGGCGATACCCAATTTGAATGGCGCTCGTTCGTCGAGAGCAACAACAGCGAGCTGCTAGCCAAACTGGGCAACCTGGTCAACCGTGTCATCAAGCTTGTGGCAGCCTCGTATGGCTCGACCGTTCCTGAATTCACCGTTCCTGAAACCTTTCAGCCTACCTTGGACGAGGTTACGACAACTCTCCGCCAGTATATCGAGGAGATGGAAGGCGCCCACCTCCGTGCGGGTGTTACGAGCGCGATGAAGCTGGCCGAGGCCGGAAACGGCCTGATCCAGGCCAATCGCCTCGACAACTCTCTCATCGCCAATGAGCCTGAGCGTGCTGCCGCGGTCGTCGGCACTGTGCTAAACCTGATCCACCTTTTGGCCAGCGTTTTTTCTCCCTACCTTCCCGCTACCTCCAAGGCGATCAACGAGCAGCTTGACGCACCGTTCGGAGTCATCCCCTCCCTGGAGGACATCAAGGACGGCTGGAAGCCGGTTGCCATCCAGCCCGGCCACAAGATCGGAAAGGCCAAGTACCTGTTCTCTCGGATTGACCCAAAGAAGGCCGATGAGTGGCGTGATATGTTCGGTGGCTCGCAGGCGGACAGGCTGAAGAAGGAGGAGGAAGCCGCCAAGGTGGCAGCCAAGAAGGCCGCCAAAGATGCCGCCAAGGCCAAGAAGAAGGAGAAGAGGGCCAAGGCTGCTGCTGAAGCTGGCGGGGACGTCGAGTCGTCCGCCAAAGGAGGTGCCCAGAACATCGATGTGACGACTGAGGGCAAGACTGATGAGGCCGTTGAGAAGGTCACGGATGGAGTAGCCCAGGTCACGATCCCTACGTCGTGAGTGCTAGATATTGATTCCTCCTAGTCAATACTCAAAGAAGACCACGTCTATAGAGTAGCTACTGGATTCCTTCATATCCTCATGATTAGAGCGTTGTTATCTTTCTTGTCGCGAATTGCCAAATTGCCCGTCTACTTTTCCCTCTTGATTTGTGTTGATGTTGATGCATGTGAAGTGTTAATATGAGATACGATGTAGGTGCAATGACGTACGGCTGATGATTGATGGGTTTGGTCCTGGCTTCCGGTTTTTTTTTTTGTCCCTTCGTCTTTATCCGAGTGCACGATTCAACTGAATTAGGGAATTCAACATGACTCTCAAACTACTACGTACGATCTTCGGTGATGGTTCACTGTTACATATATATGTCCCAAGACCTTTCTATAGCTTCCAGACCACGGACCGGACAAGAACTTCATCAATGACCAAGGAGTCATTTCCCTCACTACTTACCGTTTACAGCAAGCAAGCCCACGCGCGTCCTCTTCTCCTCAGTTAGAAACAACCGCGCCCTGTAACCACCGGAGAAACTGAAAGGTCATAGGCCTAAAATGAATCGCTCATATGCATTCCCAGAGAACAATGATAAAAGGGTACATGAGAAGTTGTAGAAAAAAAGAAAAGAAAAGAAAAGAAGAAGAGGCAAGACAAAACTGAAACTGACAATCAGACCATGACTAGCCAATCCATATATGGGTCGTCGAGCGTGTAATAAAATCAATCCCTACACCGATCTAGGCTGGCCCCAACGACGCCCCTATTTTCACCGATCCTCGAAAACATTCTATTACCTCTTTCTGGTGCCCGGTCTGGGCTTCACTTCCTCGGGACCCACGGGGTGTAGCATAACCTTATTGGGCAGTTGCTGGGTGTTGGCGGAATACCCCTTGCTCCAGTCGTAGCTCACGGCGTACGCGAAGATGTTTCCGTTGCGGTTGAAAGCGGTGCTGGAGATAGTGCCGCCCACGGAGGGATATCCCTTTAAACGGTGCTTGGCGTCCTTGTCCCAGAAGTGGAACGTGCCGTCACTGCCGGCGGTGCTAAAGGTGCCATGTACAGGGTGGAAGGAGATGGAATTGACGGAGTAGATGTTGTTGATGTCCCGCTGGCTAGGAGGGGTTTCACGGTGACACTTAAAACTGAAGTTGGAACTGGAGTCTTTCTCCTCAACATACTGGATAGCACAGCGGCCCTCGACACTACCGACAGCAAACCCGGTGGCGTCGGCGAAGCAGCTGACTACCCGTGTCTGCCATTTGAGGGGGGACTGCATGGTCTTGTAGAACTTGGTGGGATTGTCGAGATTGATGATGTTGATGTACCGGTCTGCCGTGCCAACCACGAGGAGCTTGTTCTTGACATCCATGGTGTAGACGCGCTCTTGGCACTCTACGGCCGCGATGGGCGTGGATTGTCTGAGATCCCAGTACTTGACCGTCTTGTCCCAGGAGCCGGTGATGAGAAGCGGGCTGTTCCCAGCCGGGTTAGGAATCATATGGCAGCATTTGATGGGCGCATCGTGAGCGGCGACCTGGACGGGGGTGGTCGCATTGGCCGCAAGATCCAGCATGCGGGCGGCTTTGTCGGCACCAGCTCCGATCACTTTCGTACCATCCTAGTCCGACGACGGGGAGTCCGTCAGTCACTTTCGGGCGTGGGGATGCGATGGGGGAGAGGAAGCCTCACAGGTGACCAGCAACAGTTCAGCACAGGGGCTTCGTGCTCGAACAGGGCTTTCCCTTCACTCTGGCCCTGCTCGTTGATCTCGTATATGCGAACCTTCTTGTCCCACGACGCGACGGCGAGATGCTCACTGGCGGGCGAGAAGCGGAGATCCGAGATACTGTCATCGGGGGGTGTATTGAGGGCGACATCTTTGGAGATGTCCCCTGTGGTGTTCGTCTGACCAGCCGTGGTTGACGGCGTGGCAACCCCACCAAAGAGCGACGACATTCGAGCGGAGAGAAGTTAAGCTTCTGAAGGAGATGGGTTAGGTCGAAGTAACGCAGCTCGCTGAGGAAACCGAGGGCTCCGGGAACGCGCGACGAAGAACCAGGGAGAAGCAGAAGTGGACTGGAGGTGGAAGTGCAGGGGGATTTTCGTAACAATGCAATTCGGATGTCGCCGGGCGAGCTGATTGCAGGACTTGACACTTGCAGACCGAGGGAGAGAGAGAGGGAGGGAGAAGGAAAGAGTTCGACCAGCCTGACAACAGGTCCAAACGGGCAATGGGCAATATTCCAATATCTTCTGCCGGCTCGCGCTCACCGCCTGCTCCCTCCGGTTCGATCCTGACTCAGCAGGCATGAATCGGAGTCTCCGTGTAGATGGATTATATTATTATTGGCAAATCAAGCTCATTGTTCTGTTGTACGTAACGTATCTGTGTCAGTACCTTACCTACCCTACCTCCTCCTAAGAAGATAGTAGCTGCCTACCTTACCTACCTAGTAGGTACGGGTACTGTACTCCGGACCTTGGTAACTTACCACTACATCACAACAGTACCTACCAGGTAACTAGGTACTTAGATAGATAGGCTGCCCACCATGATTCGCAGGTCGCGCACAAACCCCGCCCAAGCCTGCCAATTGCCTGCAGCACGCCATATGATCGCCAGCAACTCATAAAGCAGTCTACCCCTTTACTGTGTGCGATACCTTAGATGCATCAGTAGCAGGTACCATGTACGGAGTACTTATATATACATCACACCACCACACCACCACCACCAGTCTACTAGCCATCCAAGTATGCACCCCGAGGGCTCAGCGAGGAGGGGAAGGTCGGGGCAACGTTACCAGCCAACCTCCTAAAAGTGAACAGGTAAAAGTTACTATCTACCTGCACTGTTATCGCCCAGATACTTGGCAGATATACGTACCTATACTACCTAGGACTACCTACTAGGTACCTTGGTACTGATTGGAGAAGTACAATACAGTATATGTTACATGCCCCTAATACCGCTGCTTGACTACTACCTGTACCTACAGGTAGTAGTAAGGCACTGTACTGTAGGTATGTGAATACAGTCTGTCCCATGGTATCAATCCGCCAATGGACTGGCACAATGAAAGGCAATGGGCGCCATGAGGTCATTCATGCCATTCATCATCACTCCCCACTGATGGAATGGAAGCTATGGGCGTGAATAGGTGAAAGAGCATTCTTTCCATCCTCTCTAGAAGAAGAAGAAGAAGAAGAAGAAGAAGAAGAGAGAGAATTGAAGAGATCATTGACTTAACACCACCACCACTTGACAGGCAGCGGGCGGGCTGGAAAATAAAGTACCGAATTAAGTGGAGCGGGCGGGAATGCGGGGTGCAGCCTTAGTGGCCCATCGCCTGGAGCTCTCGACGTCAGCGCTGCTCGTGTGATCCGGTTGCCACCGGCTGGACTGGCCCCCGATGAGAACAGCATGATTGAATAATAATATAATAATAATAATAGTAATAGTAATGTGGGTGACAGGGAGGTGAAACAACCGTACAACCATCAGGTGATGGGTCGGATGGTGATGCGACGCGCCCCGATGCGGAGATCATCCCTACATCAGCCATCCAACCATCTATTGGGGTCCATCATCCCACCCCTTTGCTCCCTGTCAGTCGGAACACACCACCGTTCACTCCCCTGTACGAAGTACATCTTAGCTACCTAGTAGGGTGGCATCGCGGTAGTGAATGATGATGATGATGATGGACAAGCTCAGGGAGTGTACTGTTATTGTTGTATGACTGTCCCTAGGTGGTATGGTACGTATGTAGTGGGCGAGGAAGTACATACTACTAGTAAAGTAGGTAGTAGCTACTACTAAAGTATCCATGACAGACAGACTGTACTGGAGGGAAAGTACGTCAGGGAACCCACATCCATTATTGCCGTGCCCCAGACTGCCAGACTTCCCTCCCGCACCTTCCACTCCAAGGAAGACTGTCTCAATTCTGGGTTGGCCCATCAAAGTCACCTGCTCTGCTTTGCTCGTATCGTCCCTTTTCTTCTTCCTCTGTCCCCCCCTCTTCTCTCCTTCTTTCTCCCATCCTTCCCCCCATCCACCATCCATCCATCCACCCTCCCCATTGACCATCTCATTCTATCATCACTCGTGCCCTTTCAGTAACTGGTAAGTCTTCATCCCTTCAACCCCCCCCCGTCCTCTCAATTCTCCCTTGTGGTCAGATGTCCTGTCACACACCAACCATTCAATCCGTGAATCTTCTTTCTTCGTCTCCCATCTCCGCGACCATCCTCGTCCTCATCACCATGTCGGCCTGGGCGTGCAAATAACGGCTTTCTTGAGATACTAACATCACTGTCAGCTACCAGCTACTTCCTGTCAACCTTCAACCATGTCTGAAGAACTCACCAAGGTCGACTCTGCCATTGCTGGCATGACGATATCACCCAAGGATGAGAAAGCCCCCGATAAGGATGCCAAGAAGTCTCACAGACGCACCTCATCTCATGCTGAGGGCGTCTACAATATCAAGGATCTTGGTATGTTTCCTTCGTTGCATTTCCATTGTAAAGACGGCGAATCCATTGAGAAGCACATGTGACAGCTAACGATTACTCCCTTCCATAGAGGACAAGAAGATTGAGATAACTCTGCCAATCGAAACGCAAAGAACAGGGTGGTGAGTCATTGCACACACGAACAAGCACTAGAGATGAGAGATGAGATTAACCCAGGTCACAGGAAGCTGAATACCTCTCCGTCCACTGTCGAGGACAAAGACATTCTGAAGCTCCATCTGGTCAACCCTCCGGTCAAGAAGATTGATCTGCATTTTCCCCTGGGACTGGAAGTGACTGCTCGTAACATGAAGGGAGTCACGATAAAGGATGCGCTGGACGCGATCTACAAGCAGTTCAAGAAGAAGGTAGGCCTATGTCCGAATAGGAAGTCAAGGGTTTTGGGTAGCACCTCTTTTGGGACAGACAATTCAGTGCTGACATGAACTTTCTGCAGGCCGATGATGAATTGGACAAGCCCTACCTCGCTGGTTTCGAGTGGGACAAGGATGAGTGCTGGACACGCCTCATTGTTCATCAGACCAAGCAAGGCCCTCCCCAGCAGCCCAGCAAGAAGTCCAAGAAGAAGAAAGCCGATGAAGCATAGAACAGCCATGATTCTAGTGTCTAACCTCTCTTTTGTGGACTACCCCAACCATACTCCATGATGCTTCGTTTCTTGTCTGCCCTCAGTCGAATCCCTGAAGCCATCTGAAGCTGTGCCCTGGGGCGTCGCAGCAGGGGCTGAACGTATGATGATCCCTGTAATTTGACTTTTGATGCTCTATCTCAACTTTCTCAACTTTCTGCTTTCACCGGGAACTTGTCACTGATTGTGCGGCTGGGTTGACCCACTGGGAATCGTACGATCTTGTATCTTCGAGCAGTAATTCCTTCATTCATACTCACAGCGTCGAAACAGAGGAAGAAAGAATACTCTCAGCTGAACAACTACCGTAGAGTTATTGTTTAGCGGGACCAGTAGATGGGGGCTAACACGGTAGTCTCAGGCACGGTGGCTTTATCGGCATCGGATGATCGCGCTGTATCTTTCCGAATTCATTCAAGCCCTGCCATGCAAATGCGTCAAGTAGGTGCGAGATATGACCCGACAAGCCCCGTGGGGCTGACACAGCGGTGTCCAGGCCATTAAGAAGAAAAAGACACATTATGCAGAACGGGCGGGCATGGGATGCGGGATGAAGAACAATGATGCAATACGTCCGCTAATATCGATACAATCCCCGCGCCGAAGAAGGGAAAGAAGACAAGAAGAGCAAGGCCGCGATAAAGACAAAGAAAACCCGTAGCTATCATACACACATGATAAGTCATCAACGCATTCGTCCAGCCTCGGCCCCACCAAACAGGACTAAGACGATCTCATCCAGGATGGTGAAAGCCAAGTGCGCGTTCAGTCGCTGGTTGTTTAGGGTCGCAAAGATCCTCCGTGCTGCAGCCTGCGCATTGGCTCGTCCGACCACATTGCCTGCCAGATCGGGGAGCAGCGTAGCCAGGACCAAGCTGGCCTCCGTGCGACTCTTCAGTCGCTCCGAAGCCGTGCGGATCCTGCTCTGGCGGAGAACCCCCCCGGGCCACATGGTGTCCTTGGCCAGGGTGAGGTAGCGGAGGACAGAGTCGTCTTGCAATAGGGAGCGTGCTCCTTCGCGCACCTTGCGCTCGATCGTGCCCCCGAGCAGTTGATGAAGGACGACGACCACGGCGCGGCCTCGCAGCCAGTTGTTGCCCTTGTTCAACTCGAAGGTCTCTAAGAACAGGTCGCAGATTGGTTTAATGAAAGGCTCCAGCTCGCGGTCGTCGAATGCGTTCAGTTCGGCCTCGGCTTCAGCAGCGGTGACCGCGTCCTCTGTCGCCAGCCCAGAGTCGGAAACTGCGCTGGCTTGTTGACTGGTAGCAGCGGAGATGAGATTCTGCCCGGCCGTAGATAATTGGTCGAGCACCCCAAAGTTGCCTAGAAAGTCATCCATGCCGTCGGCGACAGAGTTGTAGATTCGAGTGACCAGGTCTTTGGTCTCTCCATTGCTGGAGCTCTGGGCCTCGTTGCGTGGAATGATGGCCCGCTGGGAAAGAAATGCTCGTAGGTCACGACTCCGGCATACTTCGGGGAGAAGAAGTAGTCTCTGAAGATACGCCTCGAGTGCCAAGCGTCGCTTCTGTAGGAACTCCTTCTGGAGCTTCAGGACTACGCGCCGGCGTGGAAACTCCAGGTGTCGGACGGAAGGGTATCTCATGCGCAGTTTGTGGTGGAGTTCATGGAACTCGCTGTACCTGCGGGCAACGACCCAGGAAGCCGCTGGCATCTGCTCACCGGCATTTCTCTGTACCTCAACCACATCTAGAGAACATGTCAGTCCATCGCGCATCTGGAAAATTTTGGGAAGAGAAAGAGAGGGAGCCTGCAGATACAGGCCAGGCATGACGGTCACGTACACATGGCGAATTCGCGGCCATCCTCCTCTTTGCCAACTACAATGGACTTGATCCGGACGGTCGACCGGCCATACAAGCTGTTATCGCTCTCCTGAATGATATACTGTTGCCGTTGCATCTCTTTGCGATGAATTTCCCGCTGGATGCTCGCTTTCGACTTGCGTAGAATCCTCAATTCCGCGGTGTTATTTGTCAGCTCTGCCTTCCGAGTGAGAGTGTCAACCACGGATTCTTGAGATCCGAGCTTTTCAATATCCGCTGAAAGAACCTCGATCGCCTCAGTCAATCCGAGGTCCCCGGGAGCAGCCTCATGGACTTGATCAGCTGGGTCGTTGTCCGTCCCCATAGGCTCATCATACTCATCTTCGATGAATTTCTGCTGGTCGGGGAAAAGGTCATCATCGAAGACACCCAGCCGGGAAGATCGGTCTACAAGCCCCAGCGAGGCAATGCTCGGTTTCATTTTTTCCTCTGCCCGGTTCTCGGCTCTGAAGAATTCTATCGAGCTGCGCGGAGACCTGGGGGGCTGATCGGCACTAGGCAGTCCTGTTGGAGGGGCCTCAGCAGTCTTCAAATCCTCTATTCTGCTGTTCTTCGGTTCATTCGCGATAATATCATTCAAGGCAGCCTCCATGTTTTCGATAACTTCCTTTTGATTCGTCTCAGTCTCGCCATTCTGTGAGTCTCGGCCGATACTCTGCGTTGACATGGCAAGAGGGTCCGTGTCATAGTCATCATCGAACAGGGGCGCTGAACGTTCAGAATCAAAGGAGCGTCTTGGGGATTCGTCATCGTCGAACAGTTTAACCGTGCTCCTGACATCATTCGACGAAACGGCCGCGCGCCGCAAATCCTTCGGCTTGCCGCCTGGTTGCGAGGAGGTGCGCGCTATCAGTGGAGGAAGAGGACGTCTCTCGGGCACCTCTGCGGCGCTGGGAGAAAGGAGGCGAGGCGATTGAGTGCCAGAATGTGAAACTTCATCCGATGCGAGATACTTGTAGTAAAGATCGGATTGCTTAAACTTGGGGTAGTAGTTCTCTTGAAGTTCCTCGAGTACGGCAGACTGAGCACTCAATATCACGGTTCGAGCCCTGCGGTACTGCTCTGGTGTAGCTCGCCTCCCTGCGCTGAGAAAAGCTTTCACTATTCGGCGTGACTCATCCGTGACTTTCAATTCAGACTTTGAAAGGTATGTTTCACTAATAAGTGCCATATCGCTGCGATCAGCTGGGGTCCATGTCGTTGAGCTTGGAGAACTTTCATCTCCAAAATCGTCCTCCAGAGGGTTGCGGAATCCATCCACCACGATCCAGAACTGCACTAGAGACATAAGCTGCTGCCGGTCCATAAACTCCATGAAATAGGAAAGACCCGATGCGTCATGCATAACGTCCACCAATGATGCCTCCTGAGGAACCGAATTCTTACGGCGGAAATGGGTTACCGCTGCGGAGGCATGCGACAACAGGCGAGTACCTCCCGGTGCCGACAACTTGGCTACTTTCTGGTCCAGAACTCTCTTGCCCGTCTCCAACCGTCGAAGATAGACCTGGTCTTGCCCTTCCACCATAGTCTCACGTTTCAATTGACTTGTGACAAGAGCTCTGAATCGTCTAGCCTCTGAAAGATTATTGCAGCGCCGGATAGCCCGGACAAATCGCTCAAAAGCACGTTCCGAATCATGAGGGGACAACCGAGGAAACGAATGCCTCTTTGACCTGGGGGCTGGTGATGCATGCTCGTCCAAGGCTGCCCGAAGCTTCCGAACGGTTTTACGGTCCTGAATGGCAGTTCGCCCGTACGCCTCCACCAGTTGATTCCACGTGTCCGGATCCGAGAGAGCAGAGACGAGGGGAAAGAGAACAGCGCATGAAATAATTTCACGGATCAAGACGGAGACAACACGACTGTTGAGGACAGACTCAGGAAACACATGTGGCAATAGCCCCACGGCAATCTTACGGAGATATTCCTGTTCCACTAACTTTTGGTCGGAGACTGAGAGAACAGCCGCTGGATGCAGATGTCCCTCGCGATACTTGGCCGCAATGGCAAGGTCTAGCTCTTCCGACTCGGTGACATTTCTCGTAAGATTCCTGCCTCGCACCAATCGCTCTGCGACATCGAATTCTTTGAGATGGGCCGTTAAAATAGGGAATATTCGGGACACCAAGAGGGAGAGTAGGTCTTCTGCCAACATTCTATCGCGCAGGTTTCCAACAGCGGTTCGAATCACTTGGTCCACCTCGTTGACAAATGTGGGGTTTGGGCTGATATGTTGGTACCATGATGCGATGAAGTCGCGGGTGGCCAGAGCAAGGAGCTCGTCAATGCCTTCGGATACGACGAACGACTGCGGATAGAGAGACGGCGGATAATAGATCGAGCGACTTCGGACAGCCTGTGCTTCCTTTCCCCAGTGGGGGTGAGCGAGAAAGGCGATGGGGGGCGACTTCGAGGGAAGGGAAGGTGGGCCATTGGGGGGGCGGATTGTGAGGAGCACGAGGCCTATCAGGATGGCCGAGGAAAGGAATGCGCCCAAGGCCAGCGCATACCCCAGATACCTCAGGATAGGAAGCCACTCAACGGCCAACCCCCAAGCTACAAAGCCACCAATGCCGAGGACGACGAGCTCACGACGCTTCAGGGCCATTCTCCCGGGAGCAGATGCGCTGCCATGCCCGGTCACGAGAGCAGACCAAACAGCAAGACTGGGCGAGACATGATGATATTCCAGTCGGGCGCTTCGGATGATCGGTGGATAGATCAGTTTTGGATGGAGAGAAAGAGAGGAAGAGGGGGGGGGAGAGGAAAGATAGTAAGAGGAACCAAGTACGGAGTACTACGTATCTAGTAAGAAGGGCCGGCGGTGAGGCGAGACTCCACCGGGGAGGGGGCCCGGGGGGGTTTGCGGACCGCATGGTACCACAAAGTCCACAACATTACCTGCTATTTAAATAGGTACTCTGGGAGCTTATAAGAAAAACGGGGATGAATACCTGAGAAAGTAAGTAAAGATCGTTTCGTGGTACTATAAAATGCCACAGACGTACATGTTCTGCCTACTAGCACTAGTATATAAGAATCTACGACTACTGTGTTGTAGTGTATCTACTACATAGTAAGTAGATATCATGTGGAGGTGGTGGTGCTCCGTGGGTTCCCAAGGTGGGTAAGGTACGGAGCAGGTACGGAGTACTGGGTACTGTGCTCCATACATCTACCGAGTACACCGTAGGTACCACAGTACATACGTCATAGGAACCTAGGTACCTCCTACTAGTTACTACCTGCGTAGGTATGAACCTACCATACGGAGTGCCTGTGTATATGGTACCTCAAGGTACCGAGCAGATACAGCATAGTCCAGTATGTTACCAAGTAGCACTGCCGTACTCTGACTGTACTCCCGTCTTCCGGGCCGCCTTCCGTATATTGTTCCTCAAACGTCAGCCAGTCAGCTGTTCCGAGCCATTCCTCCTGCTTCTCTTTTCTTTTTGTTGAGCATCCTTCTTCTTCCTCTTCCTCTTCCTCTTCCGCTGCTTCTCCCCTCTCTCATCATCATTCTCTCCCCCCTCTCTCCCTCTCACCTTCAACTCCAACCACCAAGCCATGGCTTTCCTCTCCGACTTTGTCGACCTCTCCCAGCCGTCTTTACAGTGTACGTAGCCTTACCCACCCCTGCTGGATTTCCGTTCCGTTCCCCGCATGTGATTCTCAACGCCCGCGTTTTCTCTCCAGGGGCCCTGCTATCCGTCGCTTTCAACCCCATCTTCTGGAAGTAAGTCCTTGCTTTGCTCTCTTGCCCCCCCAATTGATTCAACACTCCCAATGACTAACTTATTTTCCTTTGTGTCCAGCATTGTCGCCCGTGCTGGTTGGTACACCCCCATCCCACCCCCGTCCTTCCGTCTCCAGGAAGGCCCCCGACTATCCTCCTGGTGCACAGTATAAGTGGCTCATGACACATGCCTTGCATCTCATCCTGTAGAATATCGGAATCACTACCTGACTCGTATATTCGGCAATCCCTACTACGGTTGCTACTTCCTCGCGGTCACCATATTCGGCCTGGGAATCCTGCGAGACCACATCTACCAACTGGCCCTGGATGATCAGCCCTACTATGCCCCTGTGCACCAACCGATTCTCGGCGGGCTCCTCTTTGCCGTCGGCTCCGTCCTGGTCCTGTCCAGCATGTATGCCCTAGGTGTGACCGGCACTTATTTGGGAGACTACTTCGGAATCCTGATGGATGCCCCCGTCACCGGCTTCCCGTTCAGTGTCACCGGCTCCCCCATGTACTGGGGCAGCACCCTGAACTTCTTGGGTGTTGCCCTCTACAAGGGCAAGGTGGCGGGCGTCTTTCTATCAGCCGGAGTATTCGTCATGTACTGGTTCGCTCTCCAGTGGGAGGAGTAAGTGTCCGATCTTTTTTCCTGCTGGCCCTCGTGGCCATGAATGCCCTTGCAACCAAAGTCCTCCTTCGCCGTTTCAAGCCCCAATGCAAAAACCAAACACGTGGACTCCGTAACCCACTAACCTCGGCGTGGTAGTCCCTTTACGGCGGAGATCTATGCCAAGCGCGAGCGCGAGCGCGCAAAGTCGAAGCAAGGAGGCAAACGCTTGTAAATGCAGTCCTGCAAACAGAACACCCGAGGGTCTGGCTGGACGCCTACTCCCATAGAATGACCATGCATTGTGATGACACTAGCAATACGTCTTTCTGGTGTGGATGGGAGGAGAGGGGCCTTGGACTTTCAACATCCATACCGTTCCTGTGAGTCCCCAAATATCATTTGGGGGAAGACCAAGTCCTATGGTTTAGGTGACGTGGGTATAAGATTCCAGAAAACGCACCGTCAATCTTCAACGATAATCAGACAGCTAGCCTGTTGATCAGTCAACAGAGCCGGAGACCAATGAGAGGCAGTGGTCAAACAGACATGAAAGCTGCCTCGCATGCCTTGCTACCTTCGCTTAGAGCAAAATGGTCAACCGGAGGAGGAAAGGGAAAAGAAATAGAGGAGGGGGAAGAAAAGCGTTGTGATTGCGTTTAGTGTATCATTTTTAATTTTTTAATGTCGCATTTTACACGAATAGGAACAAACAACGGGTATCATTTGCTACACCTGTGTAGTTTGGAGATGACCTTCAACTATCATAAATTACACTGTATGCCAAAGCGAACCATATAGCGTCTTGGCCCACTGTATGGGCCCCAGAAAGACGATCCCACAATTGTCCTCGGTAGCCAGAAGACACTTCGTTCCCTCAACCAAACACCGGCAACTCCACGCTATGACTCCTGAAAGTAGAAGTGACGACCCCCACTAAGGCTGGAATGAAAGGACAGAAGAACACAGAACAAATCGAGGGGCCCAGCTTATGCTCGCCGACCCCTGCCTCTCTTATTCGACGTCCGGCTCTCCTCCACCGTCTCGATTTCATCTTCATCGGCACCCTTTTTCAGATCCTCCCCTTCGACAAGTCCCCATTTCTCCCGGTCATACCAATCTTCTCCATCGCTCATCTCGCCGACATGGCCTTCCGCTTTGCACCACTCCAGAACATCTTCTTTCATCCGACAGGCCCGAAGCAGAGATTCGAGCATGTGCTCAAACCCTCTAACAGTTTCCTCTTGTTTCTGAACATAAGACCATAGTAAGCGGCGCGTGTCTTCCGCTTCATTGGGTGGAAGACCGAAGTTTGGGTCTGGCCGGACGGTCTCTGGGATGAGAAAGAGTGGGTGTGGCGTTGGGAGACTACCGATGGTATCGTCGGAAGGGTATGGGGATAGGGAACCCAGTTCATCTTCCTGGTGCGGATTCGCCGCGTTGGCCTGCGCCCGAGTCGTCATTCGCCGGGGAGGTTCGGGCGACGATCCGTCCTGCATCTCCGCATCCTTGTCCGTCTCATCTTCCTGAAAAGTGTTCCCACGATCGGGCCTAGCTTGCGCATCTCCATGGGTTGCAGTCCCTCTGTTGTCTTCCTTCCCGTCTCTGTCGATGGTGCCATCCGAGTCCGACATCCGGTCCTCGTCAGCTCTGGGCTTTGCCGGATCGCTTCCATTTATTTGCGCCTCGGGGTGTGCAGTTTCCGAGTGATGTGGTAGGTCTCCGACCGGGGTATCGATCTCTTCGGATTTAGGTTCCCGGGTCTGTTCAAGTGTGCTGGAAATAAAGTCCTTGCGGACCAGCTCTTGCTCATGAGCGTCGGTCATCTCGACATCTTTTTCCACGGCAGACTGGCTCAGAACCGCGTTGTTCTGGCAGGGCTGGGGCAAATTTGACCCACTTGCCACAGACGGCGGTCCTTGTGAGCCATTTTTTTGAGCAGCAAGTGCCCCTGTCGCCAAAGGGGTGGCAGTCCCGTTCGACCTATACTGACTCGTAGGGGAGCTGCGTGATGTACCGACCACTCGAGGCTCAAAAACCCATCTGTCTTCATGCGTTTCAACTGCCCCGGATGGCATCCAGGAGCTATCACCCAAGAACCGTCGGTGCAAGTTCCTTGCCCGCCATAGCAGTGCTCTTTCCTGACGGAGTTTGGCCTCGATCGCCTGGGTCATATGTAACAGTGCCTTGGACGTATAAGCGTGTGACAGAGACGGGTGGGTAGGCAGTTCGGATGGATGTTTAAGAGGGCAGAGGAAATCTACCAGGGACGTACGCAGATTTGTTAGCCAAAAAAAACATATAGTTTGAACATTGATGAGACGAAAGAAAGGATCTCACTTTCTAGCGCAATCTCAGAGAACGGATTTTCTTCCGCTGCAGCGGCATCAGCCTCGGAGTCTTCGTCGTCCTCGTCCAGTTCATCGCCTTCCGAATCGTAGCGCACAGGATTGGGCTGAAGAATATAACGTGTGTATCCGGCATGGTCAATTTTCTGTCGCGAAGGGAAAACAAGGTTCAGCAATGGTCAGCTCCTCGTCCGTCGTCAACCAGACATTTTCGGTGATTATCCAAGGAAACCCCACCTGTTTGTACATCTCCTCTGGGTGTACGTATCCGAGGGCACCCTCCCGAACAAAACTTGCGTTCGCGCGTAACTTGTTGCCTCGATTTGTCGGCTGCGTGATCGGATCATCGGGCCCGGAGTCTGGTCGGGCAAGAGACACTACGTCAGGAAGGCGAAAGGCAAGAGAAGAGGAAGACGGGGAATAACGTACAGTCATTCTCTTTCCGCAGGGCTCTTTTCATGCCCACGATTGTATCGGTGATCAGAGCTACCTGGGCCGCCATGGTGAATTACCGGAACAAACGGATGGCGGTAGAGGCAGTCGGTCAGGCTAGAGGTTGTGTTGCACCGGCCGGTGGAGAGACCGGCAGACGAAAGAAAGAGGATGAGAAAGGAGCGATGTTTGGAGAGATCTTGGAATTGAGGCCCGAGAGGCACTTGGAGGCTGCGGATGGGGGGGGAGGGTGATGTGGGGGGAGGGGGAGATGAGAAGAGAGAAGAGGGGGGAGGGGGAGAAGAGAGAAACAATAATCACAGCGCAAGTTCAAGTTCTAGTTCAAGTCCACTCGCTCTTCGCTCTTCAGGTCAGTCAGTCTCCGGATTGGGGAGGAGCTGCGGGCGTCGCCCCGATCTCCGCCGCTAGGCTGCTTCGGGCAGCGCGTGATAAGGGCGGTGCACGTGATGGTCAACTACTAGTAGGTAGGAGTAGTAGGCAGGTGTCTAGTAGGTCCTTTCAATTACATATAAACAACACTCCCTACCTCCTTAGGTAGCTATGCTCGGTGCGGATCCGTCTTCCTTCACCGTAAATCACTAACTGGATCGATCGCATCTAGTCCTCGGCATCCACCCACACCAGAATCCCTTTCTTGTCCGACCGCATGTCCTCCGTGGGAAGAACCCGGAGTGTTTTGTTAAAGTACGTATCCACCACGAGGAGTTGTGGCTGGATCCACAAGCCTCGTTTCGAGGCCAGCAGATGGTATCGGACTACATGCCTGCTCATTGGCACCAACTGGACCACAATCGTCTTCGGCCCACTGAAGGCAAAGTTCTCACTGGCCTCCATGGTCAAGTTGAAGGTCAAGAAGTGCATCGACGGGTTTTCTAGGGTGTAATCAAGATGGATCAACCCGGAAAGAGTGCTGGAGGCCTTGGCCGACGCGAGCACTCGAGGCTCACCCGCCGGAATGACAAAGCGGGGGATAGCAAGCGTAGATGTGGTGAGGGCAGAATTGTCTGTGAGCGAAC
The DNA here is from genome assembly GCF_003184545.1 of Aspergillus heteromorphus CBS 117.55. NCBI lineage: Eukaryota > Fungi > Ascomycota > Eurotiomycetes > Eurotiales > Aspergillaceae > Aspergillus > Aspergillus heteromorphus. Next base: position 97,528 of record NW_020290418.1, read on the forward strand.
CGTCGTCCGCTGCACTTCGTCTCCATTGGATCTCGAGAGCCAGCGTCAAGGCGGTAGGCCTCCGGTCGCCCAGAATAGCTTTCTGGAGATCTAGGATGAAATTGGACTCGCGGAGCTCCTCGGGATGGATCTCTGCCACTTCAGGGCTGACAACCTCCTCCGATCCGAGGTGGCAGGTTGCTGCGCCGTTGAGCCCGAGTAAGACCAAGGACATTTTCTCGATGACAAGGGGCTCCAAGGCAAACGAGACAACCTTGGAGTTTAGACACCATCGCTGCTGCAATCCCCCGGGGGTGGGATCCTCTCCCTGTGCGAGTAAATCATCGTCTACACTAAAGAAGTCCGGCCAAGGCTCGCGATGAAGGCGTGGGAGAAACTCATAATTGGCCTCAAACGGCCTGACGATCGATACGCCCACTCGCACGGTTGCAATGATGGGTGTTTGGATATCAGACACAAGGTTGTACACGGTCGATAATTCAATCTCGTAATCGGAAGCGTCACTGGTGTCCGTGAGCACAATCGCCACCTCTCGGTGAGAGGAGCGTTCCATCACGCCTATCGGTCGTTTGATATAATGGGAAATTCCCTCGGTTGGGGTACTCTCCCCAGAACCGTGCGCCTCCAAGGATCCCTTCTCACCAAACCATCGGATCTTCGCCGCTGATTCCGGACGACCAAAGAGTCTGGTTTCCACGGAAACATCAGCAGGTTCGTCTTCTTCGTTATGAATGGCGACATTGAGAATGATATGCTCGTTGGTGTAGTATGTTTCTCGGAGGTTCAGTAGCTCTATCCGAATCTTTGGAGGTTTAGGCAATATCTTGCACCGGCCGGTATCGCGGCCTTTGCCCACACGCCGTCGGCTCAGGCCCTTCGAGGTCCGCTGCCACCAGTATGACTCACGTGGGGACAGATCAGTGATGGCGCTGGCAAGGTCAAAATTTTCTTCTTCAATTGCCAATGTTATTGATGCAACACGAGACTCTCCGGCTTCCCTGGGAATGCACGTGAGGTCATACACCTTCGTCTGGGAAGGACCGATGGCTAGATCTGCAATGCCAGTCAAGGCCGTTAGCCCACTGGTAGGTGACTGAATAGACGACGGACCTTCCGCCTTGCTGGGGTCACGTAGCGATGGCGACATTGATGTACAAGGAGTGGTGCTGTCGGCAATCAGGTTGTGATCTGATTGAAGTTTTATTGGACGAAGGCAACCCTCGAAGACCACTTTGATCTCGGAAAACCTAATGGGCTTGGCTGATGACTGGCCGCAGGACTTGATTACCAGCTGGCCTTGTAAAGGCTCACCGACGTTTCCTTCCGACTTTTGGAATACGAATGACGCCGTTACTTGTTAGGAGAATGCTGTCAGCATCCATAGATGTATCATAGAAGGCTACGACGATGACTTACCACTCGAAATGACATCCTCCGCCCGCAGCACAACCGATGGCTTGGGCTTAACCGATGGAATACCTTCGAGGCTCTCATGGAGGTCATAGTGCCAGTCTGCCCGCGGTTGAAAAACTAAGATCTAAACGTTAAAAACGATGCCATCAAGGTATTCTGGGGAGTGGGAACATTCTTACCCGAATGTCGTAGCTCCCAATCCACCCGCAATACCATATCGCTATCATGCAATCGGAACGCGCATTCTCTTAGAGCCCAGCCAAACTGCTCCATGAGCTGCCACCAGCTCGAGCGCCGCCACGTAAGGGTAGGCCATAGTGGTCGAAGAACTTCATAGGCCTCAGGCCATGAGCCCATACGCATGTATTCTTGCGCAATCTCCAGGCTAATGCTTTCCGTTTTCCGATGCTGGTCTCGCTTAGAGAACTCTTCCAGTGCCGCTTTCAGTGCATCCAATCTCAACAATGAGTGGTTGAATCCATCCGCCCCTGGTTGAGGTGCCTCAACGTGTGGCTCTGGGACCAGATAGGTATCATACAGGTAAGCTTTGTTTGCTATCTGAGAGGCAGGAGACTGTCCTGGTGGCATCCGATCATCCTCCGGGATCTGCTCCGCCCACGTTCGCCGGTACTCTGTATGCTGCGCGGCTCGATAAATCCAGTACCCTTCGTGGTGGAGTTGTTCCCATGGAAGATACATGTCTTGAATGGAGCTAGACTTGTCTCGTGGAACAAAGATTGAGTATTGTTCTTCGAACTGGTCTTGAGGGATACCCACGGAAGTGAATTGGGGGATATTAGCTTGACGAACGAGTTGACCCATTACCATTGACCATCTAGCTTCCCAGGCTTCCCAGCCATAATTTTTGGTGCCTTTACCCCGACGATCAACGATGTCCTTCGAACGGTTTCGGTGGCTTACCCAAAACCGCACCGCTGGTGTTGTTTGTCCCGTCCACAGCAAGCAGCGGATGATGCGTATAGCCAATACATCGCCTAACATACGTGCATCATTAAATCTGGGATTCCAGCCAGCGATATATTCGAAGACCTCTTGCCCGAATAAGGTCTCGTAGGCGCTTTCGTAATTTCTCAGAGACGCGTCTATCTCTCGACGAAACTCCGCGAAAATTCCCAGCTTGAACTCGTATCGAACATTCCACCCCTGAGTCGACAAAGTCTGCGACGTCCCACTTGTCGGTGGCGCTGTCGGTGGGGGGATATTGCCTCGGTTGCGTTTGCGCCTGGCATGCTTCGATAGATCCCGATAATACTCCATCACCGATGGTTGGAGCAGAGACAGCAGGGAGGTCGCGAATTCCTTCAGCTCCACTAACGTCGCGTCTGATGGAAGGAGAAACATGGACTTCTGATCCAGATTGGTTGCCCTCCGAATGCCTGCCACCCTGTCCTCGGCATCCGCAACATAGTTACCATTGCTTTCTTCCGACAAGAGGACGACTATGAACCGAGTTTTGTAGCCAGATGAGGACCATTGCTTTTTCAGTCCATTGATCTCTATCTTCAGTTGGTTATCGCGCAGTGAACTCATGTTGGGGTCGAAGCAAAATGGGAAGCAGTTTATCACCGCCGCGGGGACGATGTTCTGGTGCTTCGTGACCCATAACGGAGTCAGTAGGCCATCTGGGAAAGTCGGCGAGCTCGGGGTCAACGGGGATATGGGGGAGTGCAGAACGACAGATGCCCCACGCGACGTGCCATTGTCTTGTCCGGTCGTTGGGCTCGTGGGAGGAGAGGCAGGTGGGGGATCAGCCTTGCGTGGGGGGAGACTATATGACTAGACCAAAGTTCAGCTAACTTCACCTCGATCCGAGCGAGCGATAAAATTGGTATTGGGGGAAGGAAGAGAGAATCGGATGGGGCTATCTGTTTAATTCCGGGATCCAGGTGAAGCGGGGAAGGGGAGGAGGCATGGGCACCAACATACCCGTCCAATACTCTTAATTCTATACTCGAACTTGGATGGATCTGCATATGCATCATCTCTCGGCTCCCAGGGGACACGGGATGCATCTTCCTCCAGAAGCACGCGCCTCAATTCCTCCGCGACTGAGCCGCTCAACGGCTGGAAGTCCGAGTATATCTTCACGCCCTTGTCCTTGAGGAGCGGATAGTCAGCTCGCACGGGTTGCTGGTCGTCATCCGAGCTTGACTCGAGACCGGAGAGCAGGATAAATGGAAGGTTATGGGCGACATAGTCTTCCGGGTAGGCGTCCATTGCGGGCACAGGCTGCTTCGTGGTGCCTGTCGGTCACCGCATGTCTGGTGGGATCGAGGGGTCTGGTCTGCAAAGGCCGCCACGGGAGGTGGCTACCGGGTTTGAAAGGCTTGCGTATGAAACAAAGATAAGGCGCCGTGACCAAGTCGAGCGCACGTCGCGGAAAGGCCTCTTTGGGCTCGTGCAGTTGTGGGCTTCCACCTGGATCAAGATTCACTCACGTTTGGCGATGAACCAACCGGCCGATGGTCCGTTCGGTTGACATCGCCGAAACATGCCAAGCCAACCTCTATCGGGCATCCACCCGCCGCGCCATCATCATGAGGGATGGAGAACGTGCGAGGGTGCCTGTCACTCTGTCTGTCTAGCTGCTTAGATAGCCAGATTGATGATGATGATGATGATGATGATGATGATGATGATGATTCTAGGGTCGGAAAGCATTTGAATTTACGGAGCACTCCAGGGTTTGTTTGGGGTGTGTCTACCTAGTACTACTACTACTGTATATACTTCGGGTACCAAAATATACTTAGTACTAGTATACATACAGCCCGTCAACTTAGTTTCAATCAATCAGTCCATGATGTTTATACTACACTGAACTGTATCGCTACAAAAAAAAAAAAAAAAAAAAAAAAAAAAAAAGGCCAGGAAGCTACTCTTTGAGTCATTGTCGTGAAGTTCACTCGGGGCATCCTCCAAGCTGAACGTGTCCCCCTGAACCATTCTTTCGAAATATATACCTTGCAGCGTATCTGTCTGTCTGTCACAGGCATTTGGCTGGCTCCAGACTCAAAACATGCCAAGAGGGAAGGAACCCCGAGTCAAGTCCAGGCAAGGCCAGCGAGGCAAGTACTAGTATATAGATAGTACCAAGCATGCTACTACCACCTAAGAGATATACTGTATTGAAGCATGCTAGTGGATCTGCTTGTTAATCTTGCAGAGTGACTTACTTGTTGGACTGGACATACCAGCCAGCCATAATGTGTTGTCCAGGCTTTGAACAACAATAATGCCCACCCCAGCGTCGATCGGTCGGTCCCCTTCCCATTTCCCCATCCCTCTCATGACGCAACATCCTGCAGTCTCGGTAGATGCAGGAGGTCTGAGGCTACTTAGTAGTACGGAGTACGAAGGATCTCCAGCCCCTCTGATAGTGTGCCCACACGAGATCTAGATAAACGTCCTTGCATATCGACCAGCTGCAAGCATGAGCCACGTCGGCATTGGAGGGACGGGAAAGTCCGTTCCAGAACCGCGGACCCAGAACCATTTTGAGGCATTGACCCTCAATTTCGATCCCAGCCAGCCTGTGGTCCGGTGGGGAATTTGACGACGGAAGCGTCGAGAGCCCAGAATAATAAAAATAAGAAGTTCATCCACTACTGCTGCCAATCCTTCCAACCTCCCAGGCTTCTCAACCTCGTTGCTCCCGTGGACATTAGGCCGACTAGCCCGGAAAGAGGGAAGAGTTACATGATGCTGATTACCATCAAAGTTGATAGGAGGAGGAGGAGGAGGAGGAGGAGGAGGGTTCTCAGATTCCCTCGAAGTTAGGTTGGCTCCTGCCGCACCAACAATTGAAGACAACACTAAGTACAGAGTCAGTAGATACCTAGTACTTACGTACCTAATCTACTGTGATAGATACTCCGTACCACCACCAGCACCATCATTCAGCCTTTTGAAATTTGGATCTGCGAACCGCGTGGAGGGTGAAAAGGGTGCATGGCATTCCTTGATGATTCCTTGGATTGATTATTGATGGACGAGTGAGTGGAGGTCCTGCAGGGAGACTAACTTTGGGCGGGGCGCGGCCAGGCAAATGACAATGGCCGACCGGGTCTTGAAATTAAATAATCTCTCCTTCCTGGAAAACCCAAAGCATCCATCAAGGATCAGCTGAGCGCCAGAAGACAACACAAGAGCGCCCGGAAGACGATGGCAAGGAGAGAGGGGGAGGGAGGAAGGTGCAGGAAGAGAACATCAGATGAGGTTGAGCAGCATCTCTCTCCTTTCTCTCACTGTATCTACTTCTTCTCCTCTTCTCCAGGACAGTCAGTACTTCCGGACTACGTACTTTCTGGGACTGACTATCGATCGTACCTCCGTCCTTTGCCTCCCTGGGCTTCCCCTTTTCCTATTCCGATCTAATGCCATCATACCCATAATTATCTTATCCGCTCCCTTTGCATTTCCCTCCGTCTTTTCAATCTGCTCTATACAAATAAACTGCCTTCAGTGCACACCCCTCTCTTCCCCGGCCCCCCCCCCCTTCCTCTCTCTCTCCCCTCCTTCAATTCAAGATCGGCAATTCTTTTGCCTCCCCCTACCGTTTCAGGTTCGCTTTCAGACAACAACAACAACGTTTAGTAAGGGGGCTGGCTGGTTGGTTGGTTTGCCTGCAGACCGCAAGGGTTTTCGTTCGATAGGTCCGCCGCCGCGCCTTGGATCCTCCCAACTCCAACTTGCATTCTGACTGGCACCTGCATCAAGCGCCCGCAGTCTATTGATTCTTACCCGTTAAGCTACCGAGCTTGCAGACGCTATCCTGCGCTCTCACTGGATCATGAAAGCGCGTGCGACACTCGACCGCATATATCGTCGGTGATTGTCTCCTGACTCTGACGGGGGCCGAACTTTTTTGGACCGTCATATACCCTGTCGGTGGCCGCCATGGATCGTGTGGAGGGTCCTTCGGCATCCAACATTGATGCTGCCCCTTTTCAGCCCTCCTCTCTGCTCTCCCGACGGCGCAAGTCCATCCCTTCACGCTCGCATACCACCGACCCTTCAACAACGGTCGATCCGGCCTCTCCCGAAGTCATCTCCTCTCTGATATCGTCCCTTTCGACCATCTCCGTGCCCCTCCAGACCCATTTCGACAAAGTCCCGCGCATTGATTCGGAGACCGACACGTTGTCGCCAGTGTGCTTACCGCCCGGCCAACATTCCAGTCCCGACCAGCGCCACTCCAGCGTGCATGGCTTTGGAGTAAGCTTCGGGGCGCGGCAGGTGTCTGAGGAGGCACTGCAGGGTCCATTTCTGCATCCAGACGATGCAGCCGTTGCCCCTGTCATTCGCATGGCCCGGGCGCCCCCGTCTCCCAAATCTAAACCAACTCTCGATCCTGCCTTATCGCTCGGAAGACCTACCTCCAGGGGTTCGTTCACATCATCGAAGGCGGCCTATGAAGACTCCGCCTTTGGTATGATTACGGCGGAACCAGGGCCTCGAGTTTCCACGGCAAATAGTGTGGCTTCGTCGGGCTCCAGGAAAAGCATTAGGAACCAATTCTGTCTCCTCAAAAAGTCATCACGGGAATTTGGCGGCGATAGGGACCGGCAGACCGACCGCCTGCGCAAGACGAGTAGCTTCAACGACGGGCTGAGGCACAATATACCGCGCAGTCGAGCCAGCTTACGCTCCCTGTACTCTATGGCTGACGTCGCCGAGGAAGGACGCCCAATCCGTTCGGCCACGGAACCCACCAGAGAATCCGCATTCAGCAGGCCTTCCAGTAAGGAGCGCCTCTCGTTGCAAAGTGCCCGCGATAGCGCACCCAGTACGCCTGGTGGAATCGGCAGTGGGCGGGTTATCCCTGCTCGAGAGTCTTCGTTACGGCATAGCTTCTCTTCCAGCCACAAGCACCACAGACCCACTCGCCATAGCCGGCATCCCTCGACAAGTAGCAGAGAGATGAAAGTGGACAGCGCCGTGTTAGAAATGGGGAGTGAGGCCGAACAAGTTACGAAGAGAATCCAGGAATTGAAAGACCAGCAGCAAAAGATCAAGAACGAATTAGAGATAGACAATACCCCCGACAAGCCCACTAGAGAATGGATCGTGGAGCCTGTTCGAGAGTCGCCCCGTCCTGGTGAAAGTGGGGAAGCTGCTGTACATCGACAGATGACGCACCAGAAAAAGTCCGCCCTCGACGAGAGCGCACCAGCCCCGGCAATCATGACGGGCAAGAGTCGCTCCCCACTTCGTAACGGACCCCCGATCGCCTCAAAGCCCACCAATGCATTGCCACCATCTTTGGACATGTCAGACCAACTCACCTGTTACAGCCGATCTCTGGAACAGTCAACTTCACAAAAGCCTCACAGACGTTCTCTTTCCGAGGCGGGCTCCCCCGTCAATATTTCAACCGGGGAAGATCGCCCGTCTAGTGCTGATTCCATCGATCTAGCGGTTCACGACTATATATCTTCTTCCACACTTACCCAGAAGGTCTTCCATCCCACCTCGGGTCGCGTTATTGCGTTTTCGGAGGTTGGGGACCCCAAAGGCCATGTAGTTCTTTGTTGCCTTGGCATGGGCCTAACCAGGTACTTGATGGCATTCTACGATGAACTGGCACGATCCCTGCACCTTCGGTTGATCACTCTGGACCGTCCCGGTGTAGGTGAAAGCGCTCCGTATGTGGACGAGTCGGGAACCCCTCTGAGTTGGCCTGGTGAGTATTATTACCTGCTGCATATGTTTTTTACCCGATTCGCGATGAATAGCCCCACTAACGTAACCTAGATGATGTTGCCATTGTATGCAATCACATCAAAGTCACTAAGTTCTCGATCATGGCCCACTCTGCCGGCGCCATCTACGCATTGGCCACTGCACTACGGATCCCGCAACATATCCGCGGCCGCATCCATTTACTGGCCCCGTGGATTCCTCCGTCTCAGTTGTCCAGCATTGGCTCGCAAAAGACCCCCGTCCCGACCAATGCTGTCCCTTACTCTCAACGGATACTTCGGGCATTGCCAACGTCCATTCTCAAGGTGGCCAACTCGAGCTTTATGAGCGCGACCAGTGCAAGCCTTACCTCTAGCTTGCCTAAGTCCCCTCGACGGGCCAAACGAAAGACGACACCGAAGGATGGCTCAAGCCCAACTGGTCTAGAGACCAAGGGCATGCAGCGGCTTCCAGCCAAGTTATACCAACAGGAGGCAGATCTGAAAGCGCTAGAGGGATTGAAGACACCGCATGTTTCTGTGGGGGAGGGCTATCAGAAGGCCGATTCCACGAAGGGTCAGACTCTGGTTGCCTCGTCCCAGGAACATGAGCGCCAGATGGATTACGACAATCGACTGACCCATAGAATCTGGGATCTAGCCACTACCAACGCAAACCCGGCGGTAGATTTGCTGGTCTGCTTGGAACGTCGCCAGCCGATTGGGTTTCGTTATGTAGACATCACTCGGAATGTTGTGATACACCATGGAAGTCGCGATACGCGTGTTCCTGTTGACAATGTCCGATGGTTGGGCCAAACCATGCGGCGTTGTGAGGTCCGAGTTCTCGAAGGTGAGGGCCATGGGCTCATGGCATCCGCAGCTGTGATGGGCAATGTCCTGATGGAAATTGCCAAAGAATGGGAAGATTGGATGATTGTGGTCCAGGGAAAGCGCCGAGGCACTACAGGGACACGCTCAGGAATTGCTGTCCAGGCCTCTTGAACATTGGAGGGGCGGTGATAGCTCGTTGTCGCCAGACCGGGACCGTTTGGCAGGCAAAGAAGCCGAAAAAAGGCGGCAGGAGGGAGGGGGATGCATGGAGGGTAGAGAACGCGATGATGGATCCCTGTGGGATCTGCCACCCACGTTGCTCGAATTGCTGAAACATACCGCTGCAGGTTCGGTGGTTTTGTGCTGCGGCTCCCATCTATGAAAGGCTTCACTTCCGTCCTCTGTCCTACATCCATGAGCGAGTTTCATTCATATGCCTCTATGCACGTCGCGACCAAGACTTGATGCCCAGCTCTTTTTCTTTTCTTTTTTTTTTTTTCTTTGCCGTGCCCCCTTTGATCATGATACCATCCGTTTATAGCCACATACCCCAACCATAGCATAGATAGCCGGTAATTTAATTAATAATCCACATTTACGATCCTTTAGTTAGCCCGTTGTTTACTGATACCAACGGACGATAAGCACATTATGTGTCAATGATGGCGAGGGGGGGGATGTTGTCAGGTGGACGACTAAGCATAAGTACTCCGTAGTACTACTAGATACTTTACTACCGCCCGAGCTTGCTTGCCTGTCGGACTCGGCCGTTCCTCCGAGTCCCCTTCCACCAACCCCCCCCCACTCTCCCTCCCCATGGGATCATTCAGGAGCAGCACCGTCATCTGTTTGGTCTGCAGGATATTCTATTATCCTGTGCGCCCCCTTTTTTTGTTATTCGCCTAGTGCAGGGATCAGTATTTGCCTGCTCGGTCAATGTCCAGCCATTCTTGGTTTTGGCACTGCACCTATGACTGACCTGCCGGCTCAACCGGCCTACTCTTGAACCACCCCGGCGAATGCGCGGAGCAGCTTGCTAAATTGAGATCCGGTCTCTGCGGAACTAAAATACTTAGGACTGTCTAGAGACGAAGAACCAGTCGAAACGCGTTCGCATCAGCTCAATCAATCGTATCGGGCAACGTGTCTCCTGTTTTAAGATGTTTTCGCAACGGCGCATGAGGCTTTTGGCCATTGCCGTAGTAATGATGGTCGTCATGGCCTTCTACTATTCGGTAACTCGCCCTTCCCTCGATCTAATTCGATCCAGTGACTGATGACGGCCGACTTTCCTCCAGAGCGAAGCGCGGAGTGTCCAGAACCAACGATTCTATCGCTCGACTGTGGCCGCGATGGAGGCTCGAAAACAAGCCAAAGAGGCGGAATCTGCAGCGAACATTCCGATTCAAAAAGAGCGGCCTAGTTGGAATGGTGCCAAGGAAGAGGTGAAGGCCGTGTCGGACAACGACAGGGAAGCACCGGCTATTCCCAAAGCCAATGTCGCGGACGACGTGGAAGAGATCCCGATCGCAGGCCGGACGAAGATAACCGTCCCTAAAAACCGAAACGATCCAGAGAAAGAGAAACCTGTCCAGGTCCAGGCGCCGGAGCAGCCCGAGGCCGATAATCATGCGAACGCGGTGGCTGAGCTGAATGGGATATTGAAACGGGCCCCCAGTATGTTTCTTACGTGATGGGCCACTTGGGATGTTCGCCTCTCCCTGAGGACGCTTGCTGACTCTGTACCTCGGCTCCCAGTTATTATCTTTTCGAAATCCTACTGCCCCCACAGCGCCAGAGCGAAGTCCATCCTGCTGGAGAAGTACTCGATCGTCCCCGCGCCATTTGTGGTGGAATTGGACCAGCATGAGCTGGGCCAACCGCTGCAGACTTTACTGGGGGAGAATACCGGCCGCCGCACTGTCCCAAACGTGTTGGTCAATGGGAAAAGCATTGGAGGAGGGGACGATGTGGCGGCACTCGACCAAAAGGACGAATTGGCATCAACATTGAAAAGTTTGGGTGGGAAGTGGGTCCAAGAAGCCCGCCGCAAAGAATGAAGCGACTATCTACTAGTACTAGACTTGGATGTATGTGTTTCTAAGCTGCCAGAACAGGGCCTTGTTGGCAAAGGATTGGTTCCATGGGGGTTTGTGCGTTTCGCATTCTCAGTAGGAGTATAGATATATCAACCATTCCCAAGCATTTAGTGAACTTGGTAATAATTAATGAATTTTAAAGTTGTACGCCGAGAGAGACCTTTTTTTTTTTGGGGGGGGGGTCTTCATCTGCGGAGTAGATAGTGCTACTTTCGACATGCTTGAAATTATTTCGTCGGAGATAGTACTTAGTCATCATCTCTACCTTGACTCGGAAAAAGGAGAAAGTGATACTCCGGGATCTAGAAATCCGGAGGCCGTTCCGAGACTATACCTGAAATGGCCAACCCTAGGCGGATGTGGGCTAAGCCGGATTGGACCGTAAGCGACGCACAACCCGTGATTTTCGCTCCACCACTCCTCGACTGCGGTCTGCCTTGTCGAATTTCGATCTCTTCGACGACCGACCGCTCGACGATATCGACAATCCCCCCTCGGACACACCACAGCCCACGCAGTCAAGATGCGGTACATTTACTCCGAGGAACGGCTGCCCATCCCCGAGAATGGTGAGCATTTCGATTCTCCCCCAAGCATTGTCGCTGCGTTCGCCGGTGGGAGGCGGAGAGGATCTGGATGGAGGGACAGGCATGCATCGTGGATCGGGGGCCTGGGCAGAGTTGGGATAGCGACGCGCAACCTTCGACAGGCGTTCGCTGGGAAGAGAGATGCTACACAATGCCTGTCCCAGTGATTTTTAAGCGATTCGACATACATGATAGGACGAGGACTTGGACTGATTGGTTTTTCATCATACAGTGAAGGTTCACATTCGCTCTCGCGTTGTGACCGTTGAGGGACCCCGTGGTATGCAAAAACTTCCCACAACGAATTCGACAAATTCGTCACCCCTGGCATCATGGTCTCTGCATCTAAGCAATAGGCCGGGTTGCTAAATCTCGAGCGACACACTGACATGGTCTTTCTTCCCTCCTTTTTCAGGCAAGCTCGTCAAGGACCTCTCTCACATCGCCGTTACCTTCGGCCGCCCCGAGAAGGATGTCATCTCCATTCAGATGCACCACGGTGTCCGCAAGGGAATTGCCTCCCTCCGTACCGTCCGCACCCTCATCAACAACCTGATCATCGGTGTCACCAAGGGCTTCAAGTACAAGATGCGCTACGTCTACGCCCATTTCCCCATCAATGTCAACATTGAGAAGAACGCCGAGACCGGCTCTTTCGAGGTCGAGATCAGGTATGCCGAAATCATATCGCGGGAATTGGGGACCGCTCCGTGAAGGGAAGCGCGAGCGCGGGTGTTTTCCCTGTCTAGTCTCGTGCTTCTTGGTTTACGGTGTCGGGACAATCCGCCCCATGGGAAAAGACAGTTACTGATGGGTCTTGCGTTTGAACAGAAACTTCCTGGGTGAGAAGTACGTCCGCCGTGTGACCGCCCAGCCCGGTGTTGAGGTCATCACCTCTCCCAACGTCAAGGACGAGCTCCAGCTCTTCGGTAACTCCCTGGAGGGTGTTTCCCAGAGCGCCGCCGACATCCAGCAGATCTGCAGAGTCCGCAACAAGGATATCCGTAAGGTAAGCATACCAGCCCAATGCCGTCTTGGTGGGGGAGCGTTGTTACTGACCCGAGTCATCCGGAATAGTTCCTTGACGGTCTGTACGTGTCGGAGCGGGGTAACATTGTCGAGGAGTAAACGGTGTCTGTCCGCCTTGGTGGGTAGTGAAGGATGTCTGGAGAATATATTTTTCGCCTACTTGCATAGGGAGCAACGCGAAATTCAAAACCAAAATCATGGAATTCAAATGTCCTTTTACGTGTCCACGGGAATGGAAGGCTCTTTCTTCGCGGGGAGCGCGGCTGTGTAGACTTACAAAAAATGTTTTGCCTTCTTGAGCAATCCGATTTTTTTCTTATTTCGTCAAACAATGTAGACCACCGTGAATACTTACTACCATTGAACATTGGGGATGGGAGTGTAGTGTGAGGGTACAAAAGTGGTGTAAAGCAGGTAATGCGGAAGTGTACTCGATGGTTGTAGTTTTGCGGGGAAGCTCCGTCGCGATCATGTCATCATCTATAGTTACTTCCCATTTCTCCTCTCCGACATGAACATCTCCCCCTCCCTCTCTCTCAACACCCTCGATTCATGTATGCGTCAGCTTCCCTTCCAATCTGCCACCATCACACCATCTCTTTCTGTCTTACGACCGCCCATCCCATCTCCGAGACGGGTTATACCTCCAGCTGACGCCCCCGAGCATGTGAATGACCTGCCCCCCCTCGCCATGTGCCGACGCCCTCCCTGAACCCCTGCAAGAAAGCCCGCTTCTTCCGCCGCTGTCACAATGGAGTCTTGGATATCATTCTGTGGCCTAATCCCCGCGGTTCTGAACATGATGCTAGATGTCGCGCAGTTCTGGAAGGAGGTACGTTGCTCCCCACACTCACCCACGCCGTAGAGCGCCTAACAGAACCGCACAGCTAATGTTTCCCTCCGTCCAGAGACTTCTGTCTTGGTGGAGATCAGAATCTCCCCGGCAGCGATATCAGCATGCCCTGGCTACTGCTCCCACCTACGAGGAATGGGAGGACGCCGCTTTCGAACTCGATGAGATCCTTAGCATGGACCTCTGGTGAGTTTATCACATATGTATGATGGCGATCCCATAGTGCGCTTCGAGGCATCGGTATCAAACATCACATGCTCAGATTCAGTCTCTGACAATGATGGACAGGCGCCAGAACCCAACTAGTCGACACTACGACTATCGGCTGATTCTGGGGCGATTGGAGGCTCTCATGAGTGCCCGGGAAGAGGAGGACATTTTGACCTTGGTTAACCTTCTTCGGTCCGGGCTGGTTCGCAATCTGGGCAACATCACATCTCCCAAGATGTTCCTACATGCCTATGCCGGCACAAAACTTCTCATAGATGACTATATCACTCAGGTCGCGCTCTCCATTCAGCAGGTCACGGCCCTGCAAACCTCCCCGGCTCACGACAGTGGATTCACCTCGCAAGCCAAGCTCGAGCTTCTGCATGACACCCGGCAGGCCTTTGGGCGGACCACTTTACTTTTGCAAGGCGGGTCTATCTTTGGACTCTGCCATCTCGGAGTGGTGAGGGCCCTTCATCTGCGAGGCATCCTACCCAGGATCATCACTGGGACAGCGACCGGGGCGCTCATCGCAGCACTCGTAGGTATCCATACCGAAGATGAACTGCTAAAATTTCTCGATAGCGATGGAATTGATCTAAGTGCCTTTGATCGCCGGCGGAGAGCGAAGGCGCTTGGCGAAGATGTAGGATGGCTATCGTTTGACCTGGGGGACGGCTGGTTGGGGACGTTAACACGACGGGTTAAGCGATATATCCAGAAAGGCTATTTCTTCGATGCGGAGGTCCTAGAAGAATGTGTGCGGGCCAATCTCGGCGATCTGACATTCGAGGAAGCATATGCTCGATCCAAGCGCATTCTAAATATCACGGTCGCTACATCGAATCAGAACGCGACTCCGAACCTTTTGAACTACCTGACTGCACCGAATGTGGTACGTGATCCTGCATCCATTCTGTATTTTACGCTGTTTCGCAGTGTTAGCAGAAGCTGACAAACCCCCCAGTTGATTTGGTCGGCCGCTGTAGCCTCCAATGCAACCAACTCCTCGCTCTACCAGCCAGTCACGATATATTGCAAGGATGAGACCGGCTCGATTGTGCCTTGGCCACATTCCCGGGACGCGACTTTTCAATCGTGGCGCCACGTCCACTATAACGATGGCGAGTCCCCGCTGTCGCGAATAGCGGAGCTATTCAACGTCAACCATTTTATCGTGTCTCAGGCCCGGCCATACCTCGTCCCGTTCTTACGATCCGAACTGAATCTGCTCGACCGACGCCCAACCGGCCAGTTGAACATCACTCGATCCTTGATGCGTCTCGTCGTGGCCGAAATTCGCCACCGACTCAGACAGCTTGATTATACGAATCTCCTTCCGACCACGGTCGCTCGACTCCTCATCGAGGAGACAATCCCCGGACCCAACCTCACCCTCGTGCCGGACCTCTCATTCACGGACTTGCCCAAACTCTTCCAGAACCCGAACAAAGAAAGCCTTGCGCACTGGTCTCTGAAAGGGGAACGGGGGGTTTGGCCAGCCGTAGGCGCACTGAAGGTGCGCTGTGCCATTGAGATAGAGCTCGACAAGGGCTATCAGGTCGTCCGCCGCCGACGGCCCTCGGAGAATCCCTCTCTGGTGACCCGTCGCATGCCCAACGAGGCCCTTCCTCGTCGGCGCAGAGGGTATAGTATCGACCACGGAAAAGATGCGATCAGTTTCTCGGGGATTTTGGATTGTCAAGATGACTCCAATTATTGATCGCTCATCGATCCGCTTTCCAACGATTTGTCTTGTATCTCTCGCTTTAATCTATTGAGAATGTAGGGTTTGCCATTGCATCAAGCGCTACGTTAGGAATATGTAGAATTCTGGAACCACGCGTTCAAACCATCCATCTAGTGAGGCGGCCCATTTTCAATGTGAAAGCGAGAACCTTTGTATCCGTATCAGTATTTACTATTTACTATCGGTTAGCCGTCGCAGGCACGTGCCCCATGTACAAGTTACGTCGTCATTATGTTATCCGAAATGTCGCTTTCCTGCATATTATGTGACAGGAGGATACGTAGTATTCCGGAGGGATGAATACGAGATGAGTTGGAAGATTCATTGGAATAGCTTCTCGGTGGCGTTTATGTCTATGTATAAACCTGATGCATAAGGCCGAAACCATCCAGGGTAGGTGCATTTACCTTGTATCGCTCATGGTCTCATTACGACCTAGAACGAGGAATCTAGCCAAATTCGATTTGTGGTGGGCCCTTGAAAGCTAGAGTATAATCAGCACCACTCATGTACGAAAGGTGGGACGAAATGGACGGGGGGAGGCTTTAGAAAAGGGTCAAAAGTGACGTACCTTTCCGCGCATACACGGCATACCAAAATGCCGAGAAAGCCATGAGTCCTACAAAGACCACGGAGGCATAATTCATAGAGGCTCGACTGACCGGCAGCGAGGTGGGCATGCTGAAGAGGACGAGCTCGAAGGAGATCCAAGATAGAGAGATGACGTTGACGATCGAACCGAGGATCGGCCCGCAGGTCCATTGCGCACGGGAAACTTCACGCCGACCATTCAGGAGGCTCAGTGCGATGGGGATAGCGTATGCGGCAGCCAGAGCAATGACGCCGACGGAGACAAAGGCCGTGAAGGCACTGGTGCTGCCGAGGTTGATGAGCCCTAGAAGCATTTGCACGACGGTCCCAAAGACGAGCGACCAGACAGGAACGCCAAGATGCGGGTTCACGCGCGACCAAAGCCGCGAGAGAGGGATGGCGTCGTCGCGAGCGAAAGCCCAGGTCGCTCGGGAGGCGGCGACAGTGATGCTGATGCTGGCGAAGAGAGTGACCATCAGGACGAGGATGGTGAGGGCAAGACCGCCACCGGGACTGTCCATTACGACATGAAAGATGTATGGGAGAGCCTGACCGGCGGGCGCACTGAGAATATCTTCCATCGGAGGCAGGGTGAAGCAGATGGGGAGGATGAAGAACAGCCCGGCGGTGCCGCCTACAGGCACGCAGAGGCTGATCGCCCGGGGCACCTTTACGGCCGGCCTGGTGCATTCTTCGGCCATGGAGGAGATCATGCCGATGGCAGAGAAGGTGTACGCGGCGGGGAGAAGTCCGATGAAGAAGGTGAAGCCGGACCAGCCCGAGAAGCTGGAATCGAAGTGCCCCAAGGCGTAGGCAGCGCTGTGCCTGCCTGCACCGGCCTTGACGGAGAGCGCAATCAAGATAACGAGGATGGTCAGGGCCGTCCAGGTGGCGCAGACCATGTCTACCTGCGGTAGGTATCGGTTACCGAATGTGCAGATGAGGAGCGTTCCCAGACAGATGGCGTAGAAGATGAGCAGAAGCTGCCAGCTGGAGATTGTCCATCCCGGGTGAAACATCGAGATCGAGGCCGAGACCATCGACGCGAAGCCGAAGTTGACCGACAGGGTGATGGTCCAGTTGCCGATCAACCAGACCCAACCGGTGACGAAGGACACGGCCGGCTTGGAGCTGCTTGCGATCTGGTAAGACCAGTAGTAGGGACCGGCCGAGGTGGGATATCGCGACACGAGCTCTGCCAGCGAGAGCGCAATACACTCACACAAAATGCACACGACGACCCAACCAACGAAAATGGACAGTGGGCCGCCGCCATAGATGGCACTGAGCAGAGGGCCTCCCTCTCCGAAGGGGATCGCCGCAATGGCCAGCGTCTGAAAAAGCAGAGTGGTCACTGAGCGGTTGCGACGCAGCTCCGGCTTGTATCCCAAAGTGTCGCCGAGGCCGAATCCCTCCTCCTCGTGAAGACCGTGTCCTCCCCCCTCGTGTTTATCGTCCGGCAGGAGTCCCCGTGCGACTGTGTTCTGCATGGTGCCGCGAGGGCTCATCGGCCCGCCGTCCATGGGCGCATCCATTGTGAGAGTCGACGTGAGCAGTGTTGCCTTACAACGGCACGATATGGAGAGGATGAGAGAGCTGGGAAGAGCAGGATGGCATACACCTGCAGGAATACATAAGACCCCTGTTGTGCCTGCCGGGGGAGTGGATGTCTCGATTGGGTGATTCCCCTTGCAGGCTAGGCCTGAATGTGACACCGGTGATGTGACACGACAGGCAATATACGGCCTTGTCGAGTTAGTGATGGGCAGGTACACAGTAGGGACCGAGTACTACCTACATGCAAGACCTAAGAAGGCTCCAGTCAGCGCATCCCTTGCATTAGAGAGGAATTGCAGCAGGTGAGACATGCATGACCGGGGCAAGAACGCCCATGACGATGTCTTACCCATGCGGGTAGTAGTAGGAAGTACGTGAAGATGCAATCCCAACCCCAGCATCCTACAGCGGTGCACCGAGCGCAGCGGAAAAACGCAGCAGAGGTAAAAGACAGGGCGTCAGTCGAATTATACAACAGCAGATGGATATATCCTACACTACTACATGCTCAAACCCAGGGTGAGTCCGTCCTCACCCAGGCAGGGTTCGCGATCCAAACTGAGCGTGTGACAACGCATGAAAGGTCAGCTTGCAGCCTACCAGCTAATTGACAGCACTCCGGGGACGCGCATCCTGGCTGGACCGAGGGCGAAGAGACCGAGGTCGCAACGACCGAGTGCGTGATTGGGGGCGGGAGTCGGCTTCCGAAGGCACATAGGCCAAAGCAGGAACTGGAATAGAAGTTAGCGAATCCCCGTCTTGAACTGAGAGATCCAGATACGAAACTTACTGCTGAAGGCATAGCCGTCGGTCGCCCCGTCCCGGTCCTGGGGGTTGATTTCCACTCGGACGGTCACGTCCAAGCCTCCCGGCATCGCACTGCTGCTGCTGAATCCATCGGCGGCGGGATGGGCCGAGCCAGCATCGGCCTCGCCTTGGTGGAGCGGCGCGTGCCCGTCTGCAGGGAGAGGGAATATGGCAGCTTCCCCGTTCTCCCCCTGGGGCACAGCACCGCCGATCTCGGTGATACACGCATAGTTTCGCGACGGCATCGTCACCTTATTCCAGGACGCACTCTTCTCCTGCCCCCCGGGCTGGCGATCAAAGAAACTCATCAAGGTCTCATCGGTGGATGGATCCATATGGTGGAGCTTGTTTCTCCGCGCGAGGAGGTTTGCGACTGCCTTCGGAGGTGGCTTATTGGTGATTGCACTGCTGACGACATTGACCATGTATCGTGGGTCATGTTCACTGTGGATGCGAAGGCTGGGGTTTGAATAGAACCGCCCGATGGCGGCCAGGTGCACATCTCCACCTAGAATAGTCACACGGACCGAATGGGCCTTGGAGAACCCCTGAAGACGCTGTATGAAAATCCTGCGCTCCTTTTTGTGTTGACGAGCCGTATAGTGGTCGTCCAGGTCGTCCAACAGATCCACCTGACCGTCGAACTGATTGAACAACCCCCCCGCGAAGCCAAACCGTTTGTTCAGCAGGCGGATGGGGGCGATTAAGGGCGAGCTCAAGATATTCTCCAGCCATGCAAGGCGGGGATAGGCGATCGGCACCCCGAGAAGCACGACCAGGTGTTTGATGTCGCCGTTTGCCGCCGCCACCTCGTTTTCCAGCCGAGAAAAGATGAGATCGTAGGTATCCGGATAGTTTACCTGGTGACGCGTCCTCTCGGTCCGAGCATCAACGCCGATGAAGGCAAACCGCTTGCCCAGGCGCATATACAGGTTCCGGCTCTTCTCCTCCACATAGGGCCCGGGGCGTTTCCCGATGATCCAGCTGTCATCTTCCGTAGTTTCCTCTAAAACAAACGTGTTTTCCAGCTGCCGAGGGTCCGCGCCGGCCGTCCCATTGATGGCATGCATCGTCTGTGGGGCATCCGTGGTATAGGTCGACTTTGGCGGCGCGATATGATGCTGGAACAGGCAGTAATACTTGAAGGCAACGCCGCCAATACCCCGGAAAACAGAACAGCGCATAAAGTGGTCAGTGTAAGAACCAAATCCGTCGATGATATCGTGGTCGTCCCAGACATTAATTTGGGGAATGCGGCCATTCGCCGCCTTGAATGGCTCGGTTGAGTACCACCTGACGTAGTTTGCGTAGTAGTATTCGTCACATCGGGCACGCAGATTGTTGTCAAACCCATGTGCGCGTCTTTTATGAGGATTGCTGATTGCCGTCCATTCCTTCAGAGGCCCGTCCACTCGGATGCCGTCGTTGTAGAGCTGGTCCCCACCCCCGATCATGGCATGGAAGGGTTTTTGCGCATGTACCCGCAGGACATCGTTCCACAGATTGGGCCCGACCCAAGCATCCATGTCCGTGCCCACTGAGAAGCCATTACAGGAATGGAACATGAGGCGCATCGACTGGCTTCCGGACGGGACCGCAAAATCCCACGAGCCGGGAATTTCGCCGCCCTCTGCATATCGGAATCCGGGGATCGTATACTCCCAACGCGCCTCATACGGCTCGAGGGTCACAGAGATGGAGAATCGCCAGAACGCTTTCAGGGGGTCCTCGTACAGACGGACTCCGTCAATGGCGACCGCCGAGGGACTGGCCAAGGCTCCATTGGTGGCCATGTCGTTTGTGACAGGGCCTGCCTGGCGCAGACGCAACTGCGGCTTACTCTGGCTGGGCTTGGTGACGATTAAGATGCTTCCACGCCAGACAGAAGATGATGGGGTGACATCCATATTCTTGAAATTGATCAGAGGCCCGCAAATGACGTCGACCGGGGCATTGGGATCAGACGCCTGGCCGTTGCTGCTCGCTGCAGGAGCATTATCTAGGGAAGTCAGTTATATTGGTTACATTGTGCCAGGGGGATGAAGATGAATGTGACTTGGACAGAGAATTTAATTACCTGGGAGGGTCATGTTGGCGATGAGGGAGGGGATTTGGGGGGGGAAGACGGTAAGCCAGCTACGGAGAAGCGAAAGGATGGGAAGGAGTGCTAAAGATAATAATAATTGGTGGTGGTGGTGATGACGACGGAGATCAAGTACCGATCCGGAATAGGCAAGAAAGGGTATCAAGGAACATCAAGGAACTTGAAAAGAAAAGAGAGTCAGGATGGGAAAAGAGTGGTTCAGATTGAGTTTGAGCCAACACAAGAGGTGCTTACGGTAGGCCCCAGCGATAATGAACGAGCGGGTGGATTATTAGGAGAAGTACTGTAGGAGTAGGGCTGTAGTGTAGGAGTACAGACAGGGAGGGCTGAAGGGAAGAGAGGGAGAGAAAGAGAGGGAGGGAGGGAGAGAAAGAGGGGGGGGGGGAGAAGTAGTGGTACTACTCCAGTACCTAACTAGTCCGTACTTACTACATCGAGTACTTCAGGACTAGAAAGTCATTTGAAATCACTGACCGATTAGCGATCTTGGCAGAAGTACTCCGTCCTGAGAGTCTGAGAACTGAGAAGGGCAGGTACGGTACCCGACCACCCGCCGATCGCTCTTTCCCTTGGCTCGCGAGACGAACGGGCCCCTGATTGGACAGGGGCCCCCAGGATGCCCAGCCCGGGGTCTTGGCCAATCGCAGGATTCCGGGGGCGTGGCTGAGCCACCCTCAGCCAGCCAGCCAGCCACACATCACCACATCTACTTACACACTGCTACCTCCGTACCTCCGTTCTACTCCGTACAAGGATTGGCGAGAAATCACATTGCTCTAATCTGTCAACCCTACCATCGGGCTTCTGGAAGACGGACTACTTACAATTGGGAACATTGGGAACATTGGGAACAGCGAAACGACGACGAACACCGAGAAACGGAAAGCAATAGAGACGAAAGCAAAGAAAGGAAATGAAGCAGAAAAAGCAGAAGAACAACAAAACAGCCAGGGTATTATCCTACACTTACAACCCATCCAGACGATTGTGGACCAGCGTTATCAATTCTCGAGACCAACCGGCCACCATGCCCATAAGCAATCACTCCAGAAGTTGCAGCAAGCAGCGGCGCCTCCAACGCACTCTGCTGTTACTCCACCAGGTGTCGTCATTTCCATAACAATTTCATAACCAGGCCCTCACGGTCAATCAAAGACTGGACCAGGAAGCAGACGACGAATGCCCCGAGCTTCCTGTCCCTCTTCCAAGACGCACAGCTCCCAGGTCGCGTGGTGGTTGGTGGTCAGTCCCCCCATGTGAAGATCGCCAGCCGGATTCCGTCGAAGATACACTCCAATCTCCCCCAGGAATTCCCCGAACCGAGCGCGTGACTGGGGATTGTCGCGGGAGGGATGTGCCGCCAATATGCTTAGGGCTTGTCCCATGAGCGCTGGAAGCGGGAGCGTATCGTATTCCGTGATTTCGCGATCCTCATATTTTTCAATCGACGGGGTGACAATCTCTGGGGACGGAGGACCCCAGCCGTCCGCAGGATCGCTGTCAAGCTGGGGAGGTGAACTGGCCGGGGGCGTATGAGGGGACGGCAGCACCCCGGACGCCAGTCCCATCCGTGATCTTGCAACCGCTTTCTGGAGCATGTCCTGGGCAGACTCCGGGAGGCTATCTTTGTCGGGCGCCGCAAACAAGCTCTGCAAGCGCTGCTCCGCATGCTCCTTTCGCTGCTCCTCGTATCGCCGGCGAAGTCTGTGGCAAGTGTCCAGGCCGGGTGCGTACGGCTGGCCCTGTTCCGCATCAACTTCAATTTCGGACTTGACGAAGGTGTACAGGTCATCAGTGTACTGGTTCACGGATGCATTGCGCTTACGCATCTGTTTGGTATAGCCATTTCCAATGGCCTCCCAAGCCCTCTTCGAGGCGCGTTGCAAAATACTGCGGCATGCTTTCATGTAACGCTCGAGCTCCTTGATGACGTAGGCGAATCCGGGCAAGTTGGGGGCAAAAAGCGGCCCAGCGACGTCCAAAATCCACTGGCAGAACGAAACGACAATGACAAGCTCCATGCCAGGATCATCGGTTTTGTCTTCCTCGCACACAAGTTTGTTGTAGGTAAGAATGCCTTCGCCCGGAGACAGTTTGTGGTCATCGATACAGAGACGAAGGATGGTAAGCAGGTCTTTGATGTCCAGACTGTATTTGTCGATACCCTCGTCCCACACGCACCAGACGTCCTCAACAACGTCCGGGATCCACTGGAATTGGCGGGCGAAGAGAGTCTGCTTGCCGACATCGAAGCCCAACACATAGCCCTTGCAGTTGACAGGGTTGTGTCGTTCAATGATGGGCAAGATGTTAAACAGAATAATATCTTCAGGGCGAGGCATCCCGGGTTGGTACAGCTCGCTGAAGAGACAGGGACGACAGTCCAAACCGTCATACAAGAACATGCTATTGCGTCTGATGCACTCATCCTTGCCCCTCTCATTGTGGACAAGATACAAATGGTAGTCGATGATATTCCAGCCTGACCGACGGACAATATAGATTGGAAGTTCGGCGCCTACGACCTGGTTGTGGTCACTGGAGTCGTCTGACGCCGCCGACGCAGTCTCCAGATATTCACCGAAGCTATGACTGGAGGTTTTGAAGATCTCCCCCTGGGCCATACTCAAGGCTTCATCGGAGAGAGTCGGCGAGGAGTCCCCGACAGACAGGCTGTCATTCTCGAGCACAGCTTGGTCGACCTTGACATCTTTCTGGCTCCTCATCAGTTCAGAGCTGGGCTCGCCCTCGGACTGAACGGGAGGACGGAGTGGCATATTCACTGGGCCAGCGTCTGTCCGGCTGCGGAGCAACGATATGTCTGGTGTCAGGAGAACGAGAGAAATGAGATCTTGGATCGTGCAAGCCGCACGAGGAATTCAGAACGAGCAACAGAAGCTGGAGATTCAACAGAGGACGAAACTGATTGAGCTTAAAACATGGGATCCTCGACGTGACAAGACTCGCAAGGAGTGAGAGAAGAAGAAGAAGAGGAAGAAGAATACAACCCAAGAAAGACCTCAGACCTCAAGAGCAAAGAGTGGAGACAGGCAAACATACAACACATAAGTCTAAGTCAATGGACATTCACTGTCCTAAGAGTGACATAAGGCATGAAAAACCAAGGAATCTACACTTTCCAGCTATAAACAAACACCCATATCCAACCCTGCCAGAACCATTGTTCATTTCCCAGAATGCAAATATCCCGCAGAGACAAAGATATCATATCTCTATCAATCCGCGTAACGGAACCATCACACCCACAAATCGCAGAACACCAGATCCTGTGTATATCGTGTTATTTTGGGCATGGCTGATCTGCGATTTCGGGGACTGCGTGCCGCAAAGAGGACAGAGAGGGGGGGGGGGGGGGGGGGGGCGCTGTTCATCACTCTCACCCACTACGGCAGTGAATATCCTCTCTCTCCTCTAAAAGAGGCAAACAGGTTCAACAGCCGGAAAATCCCTCCATGTTTGTCTAGGTGTTTGTTCTGGTATCTTTCCCCGGGTCCACATTGTTTGTGTTTGTCCTCTTGGAGGACCCGGAATATTCTCTGGATCGCTGGATGGGGCAAATTACGCGAAATTGGCGATCTAGACGATCTAGATGAAGGTGCAGCAGGTAGCAAATAGGGAATGAATCATGGGTCGGGGTGAATAGATTCACCACACCATGCCAACACAGGATGAAGAGGAGGATGAGGAGAAAGAGAGATCAATATCTATTTATCCATGTCATGGAAAGGCATGTTACTGCAAAAAGTAAAAGTACACGGAGGAGGGAGGGCAGCTATACCAAAAGGTGAAAGCTAACCCTATCCACCCTATTCATCTATCATCTCATCGGAAAGGATATAGATCCTGGGTGACTAGTTCCACTATTTCCCTTTCCCTTTCCCGCCACCGTCTTGGCTCTTCTCGTCCTTCCGGGCCAGGGCCCAGACAGTTCCGGTGAGGTATCCGCCCATATGAGCCCAGTGGTTGATCGTTGTGCTGCGCCTCAGGGCCATATTGGCTGCTTCGACGGTGAAAAGACAGGCGAGAATGATCCACCCACGAGCGACGAAGACATCCTTCCAGGGATCAGGGATAAACGCCCAGTCTTTCGGGAGAAGATTCCAGTCTTTGGGGACAAAGTCCCAGTCATTGGGGAAAATGCCCCAGTCTTTTGGGTTGAGGTTGATGGTGAATTTCTCGCTACACGGGGCGGGTTAGCTTTCCGAGAACGGATGATATGGGGGTAGAGGGGGGCGGATTGATGCGTACTTGGCGTGAAGCGTAAGCCAGCACGCCAGCAAGCCGTAAACAGCTCCACTGGCGCCCAGAGTGGTTGTAGTCCAGTTCCCGGTCAGGACACTGGACGTGAGAGAGAGGAATGAGCCCACGGTGCCGGATGCCACGTAGAGGCCGAGAAACTCTCCTCGGCCAATGTCATCATGAACTGGTGCGATGCCTGTTAGCCTGTTATTGCAGGCAGACTGGAGAGCTTGAATGGGGTGTAGTCTGGCCTACTCACTTCGGGTGCCGAAAATCCACAGGAAAAGCGCATTCCAAGCCAGATGCCTGTGTTGTTGGTGACTGAAGGTATTTCCGACCAAGCTGAAGACCCGGGGGTTGGAGGCGACCAGCATGAAGTAGCGGTTGAAGAACCTCCAGAACGGAGGCCACTTCCATAGGATCCAGACCCCGACATTGATGCCGATGAGACCCAGGACCGCGGCAGCAGCCCGAGGCATCTCGGGCCACATGCGGTCGGCGGGGACGCAGGGCTCATAGTAGACGGCGAAGGCGCAGCAAAGACTCAGGGTCAGAAGCGTGAACGCGAGCGAGGGGAGGATCCGGCGACTCTGTCCGTCGCATAGTTGAGCCAAAACATCCACACATCAGCCCGACAGGTTGGGGGTTCCAGGACGTACCTTAGATGCTATCTTCGACACATCGAAGTCCTCCTCGGCGCGGAGGTAGTGTTTCTGGACCCAGGCAAGAGCCGGGCGTTCACGGAGGTCTGCACGCGGCCGTACTGTACAAAGCCAAACACAATATGCGTCAGCAAAAGACATCTCCCAGTTCGGGGAAAGTTTGAGACCGGCTCACGTTGCACGGCCGAGGTCCCTTCGTATGTCTGAAGGGCCGTGTTGGTCGCTACCAAGCGCTTCATCTTGTCATGGTCCCGCTGGGCACCCTCCATCCATTCCTTGTTCCTCTTTTCCTGCTCGGCCAAGAGCCGGGTCTCATTCCTTTTCCGGATCTGTTGCAGGACACTCTTGCCGGAGGGGTCATTCGATTCGCCCAGTTCAGCCCCATAGGAACCGCTCTGGGGCTTGTACCGGTCCGGGTCTACCTCCTCGCGCTCGATCCGAGTCATGATCGCCGCATCCTCGTCCATGGGGTACTGCTTGCGGAGGTATTGCAGGGCGGCGTCGAGACTGTGTTGCTGCACGGAGCTGGTGATGTCGGCGGGGAGATCTAGATCGAGCGTGCCCTGGAGCCGACGACCTTGCATGACGGCAAGGATCCGGTTTCCCATGAGCTTGGAGATAGGTGTGCGGGGTCCGAAGATGGCCTTGAGCTCTGTGGCGGAGAAGGGCCGCGAACGGGGGTGGGTGCCATGTTCCTGTTCCTGGTCCTCAGGGGGATGGGGATCGGGCTGCGAAGGGTGGGAGCGGAGGGGGGCGGAGCTGTTGAAGAAGCGAACGCAAGCTGTCGAGAAAGGGAAGAGGAATTGGGGTCGGGGGAGGCGAGAGGCAGGAAGCACGGGGGTTGACAGGGAGCCCAGAAGTCGCCGGGAGACGAGGATGCTATGGGGACGCGATGGAGGGAGGACGGAGGGGAGCAGGCTCGAGGCTCGAAGCCCCGGGCATGGAATGCGCCAGGCTACGCCGAACGCATTGCTCATCTCCTGCGACGGAGGGTGGAGACCCTGGTGCGATGGACTCGGGAGGTTGTGGTTGTTGATGTGGATGATGTTGTGCGGAGGAGCCACGGATTTTGCGCGACCTGCCGAGAATTGTTCCGGTAAAGAAGAGAAAGAGGGCTCGCTGGTCTTAAGTACAGTCTGACTCTTCCCTTCCGAAGTCAGGATAGAGATAGATGTACAGCCGAAGAAGTCCGGCTGCCACTGGGACCTCCTGTCCATCAGTCAACCCACATCTAAGTACTTTGTATAAATAAGTACCAAAGGACCAGCCCATCACGTGGCGATAAGCTGCTGGCCCTCTTTCTCTTTCTTCCCCTCTTCTTCCTCTTCCTCTTTCTCCTCCTCAGTCCTCCATCCACCTTCAATTCCTCACTAATCACCCAACAAACAATGTCCGGTGAATCTCTCCCCATCGCGCCCGCCGCCTTCGCCGAAGCCATCAAGGAGCTCACCCTCCCCGTTCTCTACGCCAAGGTCTCCGAGATCCGCAACTCCATCGCCCACCTGCACCGTTCCAACCTGGAGTTGAGGACCTTCGTGAACGAGTCATGCGAGACCGAGTCGGACAAGCGGGAACTCGAAGGCTACATCGTGGAGAATGAAGGGGTTCTGGTCTCCATGACGGAAAGGATCGCCCTGCTCAAGGCCGAGGTTGAAGCCCGCGGGCAACAGTGGATCGAACTGGAGGAGGATGAGGGCGAAGGCCAGGGTCAGGACCAGGACCAGGGTCATGATCAGCATCAAAGGGAGGGTCAGGCATCAGCCGTCAATGGGGCTGCGGCCCCCGCAGCCTCCGAGACTCCTGCCGACTCTCAAGCGGACCAAGATGAGGAAGGTGTCTACCTTTGATGAGGATCGTTGTCGCCATTCCTTACTATGGAGGCTGAGGATACAAGGGCCTGCGTTTTACCTACGCCACCATACCTACTGCCACCCCGGATGACCGATGAGGCATTGGGACTTGGGTACCTTGAGCTGTTGACCGACACGCCGTGGACACGACGTCGCAATCGATTCGGAATGCCTATCGCCTAATACCCCATCAAATCTCCGACGCACCCCATCCCCTCCAAATTGGCCGCATGATCATCCACCCCGCGCATGCTGGTGGGGCTGCGCCTCATGCTACATTACTGGCTGGGACAGGTTTCCATGGTCTGTGGTTCATAGTCTCAATTAGGCTGATCAGTGTCATCTCCACATCAGGCTAGTGCCAGGAATCTCAAAAGAAAAGAACAGAAAACAAAAGTCCCGTCCGGCCCCGATGCACCCGGTTAATCTAGGCTAATACAGCGGCGTAGTAGGTGGGGGTTGCAGCAGGACAAGCGACCACATGAAAGGATATGCAGGGGTAACTGAAAGAAGATATTCACACCGCATGCTAAATGCTCAATGTTAACTCTGGTTCATGTAACCCGCGCCTTCCTGGTGGATGGCAAGACACCAAGGGAGCGGCGGTCATAGATTCGAGTTTGACCGTGAATCAGGTAGTGAGTTCCAACGCCAGGTCAGACAACTTCTTCATTGCTG
Organism: Aspergillus heteromorphus CBS 117.55; assembly: GCF_003184545.1. Taxonomy (NCBI): domain Eukaryota; kingdom Fungi; phylum Ascomycota; class Eurotiomycetes; order Eurotiales; family Aspergillaceae; genus Aspergillus; species Aspergillus heteromorphus. The sequence continues at coordinate 125,516 of NW_020290418.1, forward strand.
GTGAAAGGAGAGAGCGCTCTAGCTCAGCTAGAGGCTTGCTGGCCCCAGTGACCGCCCGAGAGGGCCTCTGGAGGGATCCGCTGCTGCTTGATGAACAGGTCGATGAGCGGTTGCATGGGCTCCATCTCCTTGTCGGACACGAGCTTGTAGTACTTGGCCACCGTCACGAAGTGGACGAAGCACATGTTGAGGATGTCGTGCTTGTTGATGTGCCAGAAAGGATTGAGCCAGTGCGCGTGGTACAAGTGGGCGTAGCAGCGGAACATCTGTTTCATGATCCCCTGGCAGTCCTTGTAGAACGTCTGCGGGAAGCCGCTCGACTTGCCGATCCACTCCTCTCCCGAGGTCGCACTGGGGCCTCCGGCCTCGTTGATCGCAAAGGTTTCCGGCATGCCAGCCACCTTCTCTGTCGGGAACATGACCGGGTCGTGAATCTTGCTGACGATCCATTTCTCGACACGGTTGATGAACTTGGGCGCGGAGATCTTGGCGGCGCGACCGTCCACGAGCCAGGTGTAGGTCAGACTATAGCATGGCGCAGAGGTCAGCGGGATTGGTTGTGAGATCATGGCCGCGGAGAGGACCGGTTGACTTACCGACCAGCAGACATGGTGGGGCAGGTGCTCTCGTTGCAGATCGGCAGCCCAGTGAGACTATTGACTTCCTGAATGACCTGGAGCATGCCATGAAGCAAGCGGTACTGTTCGACAACTGTATTGAGAGGCAGTGATCAGCATCTCGGTGGCTCCGCACAGGAGAGGCATTAGCGGGCCAGCTTACTCTGATGGGCCAGCCATTCTCCGAGTTCCACGTTCTTCGGGCAGGCACACAAGGTCAAGAAGTTGCCCTTCACGTTCAAAGGGGCGTATTTCTCCTGGAAGAAGTACTTGGGGGCGTCGGGATCGTAGGCGGAGGTGGTATCCACAGAGAGACTCGACGTCAAGGACGGGGAGTTGGGCACATGGCCAGTGGGAGGGCCCTGAGACACCGGTGACGGGGCGGGACTTCCACTGTTCATCTTGGGGTTGTTGCCGCTGTTGTTATTCTTGTTGTTGTTGCCTCTACCAAACCCTTGGCGACTGGGAAGGCAATCGAATCGCAAGTCAGTATGAGTTGGACCCAAGAGGGAGAGGGAAAGGGAGAGAGATGTGGGGATGGGGAGGAGGGGGGGGGGGAATAAAAAGGAGAGCGTCAGGAGGTGAAGCGCTGTAACCACGGGCAGCACGGTGTTCGTGGCCTGGCCATAAATTCAGGGGCGTTCATTCCTTGAGCTCGTAGGCATGCTGCGGCCCTGGAACTCCGCCGAGGAGGGAGGAGCGAGGGTGGTGCTGGCCGACAATACGCGCGATAATACGGTGGCCGGACACGCAACGCCGACGCATGGTTGAGGGAGGAGGGGAACCACATACACACTCTGGAAGAAGGTCGCCATGATGAAGCGCACGCGCACAGGAGAGCTGGTTGGGTTGACGGGGAGGGAGGGGACAAGAGGGAGGAGAATGAGAAAGGTGAAGGTGAAGGTGAAGAAGAAGAAGGAACAAGACGAAGCAGCAGATGAACGAACCCCCTCCGATCTGGGCCTGACGGTTTCAAGTGAGACTTGCTCGGTCTGGCCCGCCGCCCTGCCCGCCCAGAGCCTTCCCCTTTCCGGCCCGGTTCGGATCATCTCCCCTCTCCGTGTTTCTCTCTCCCCCAAGTCCGCATGCTTGCTATGCTCGCTCGGCCTGACATTATTATTATTGACCGATGACCGATTGGTCTGTTCTCTTGAAAATACATACCCATTCTTCCTCCCCATCTGGATTGTCCGTCCCTGCTCCAGCTCGGCCAGCTTTACCACCTTCTTCAGCCCCCCCACCACCATGTCTTCTTCGGACGAAGACGTTCGCCGTCCCGGGCGCGGGACTGGTGCCGGTCAGCCAGGGAGCCCGTCTGGAAGTGAACACAGCAATCCGGCACGCAGCCCAAGTCCCGTCGGCTCAGATGCGGGCAACGCGAACGGTTATGATGATGCGGACTTGTTCGGCTCGGACGCGTCCGACGGAGGTCTGGGCGACGACAATGAGTACGTCCGATTCCTGTCCCCCGCTGTGGCAGAAGATCCACTAACCTGTCGCTAGTCGACCCCAGCGGAGACTCGACGATGAGGAGCTTGACTCCGGGGATGACATGGATCGCCATGATCGGGCGGGTGATCAGATGGACTACGACAGGGGCGAGGATTACGAGGAGACTGTGAACATCATGGATATGAGTCTGAGCCGGGCACCGGAGCCAGTCAATTCGAACGGCGAGGTATGTTTGACATGATCACGAAGGGGGGGTGTTGGGAGCCCATCGTAACGCGACCAGGTGTACACAATGCCGGTCCCCCATTTCCTATCGGTCGAAACAGAAGAGTTCAACCCGGCGACCTATGTTGCGCCCCCATTTGCGACAGCTGCCACATCTCTGTGCTGGCGCTATGACCCGCAAGACGAGTCGCTCCTTCAGTCGAATGCTCGGATCATCCGCTGGGAGGACGGCTCCATGACCTTGCAGCTAGCTTCCGCACCAAAAGAACAGTATCGCATCTCGACCAAGCCCCTTGCACCGCTCAACAAGTCCGGCGAATACGACACCAAACTAGACTCCCACGTCTACCTCGGAGCAGCCGCAGAGGCCTCCTCGGTGTTCCGACTGACCTCTCATCTCACTCATGGGTTGACCGTTTACCCGACAACCATGGAGACGGACGATGCTGTGCAGCGTCTGCAGGAGTCCCTCGCGGCTGCCGCCCGCGGAGGCAAGAAGACGCTGGATGGTTCGGCGCCGGTTATTGAGGTGAAGGAAGATCCAGAACTTGCTAAGCGCCAGGCCGAACTGGCGGAGCGCGAGAAATTGAAGGCGGCGCGTCGCCGCCAGCAACTTGCAGACCGGGAGCTTGACCGTGGACGCCGCGTCGGGTTCTCACATCGCACCGGGGGCGCTGGCCTCACTGTGGGTGGATTGGAAGATGACGATGGTCTCTTAACGACACGGCCTCGTGCGAAGAAGCCCCGCAAGCCTAACCGTCGTGGTGAGATCTACACCGACGATGAGGAGGACTACGACCGCCGCGGACGGACCCGGGAAGATGAGTACGACGAGGACGACGGTTTCCTTGTCGGCAGTGACGAAGAACCCGAAATCGTCGATGACGACGATGAGGAGGATGTGCTTGAAGATGAAGATATGGATGCCGAGGGCGAGGAAGAAGACCAGCCGCCCGCGAGACCCCGCCAGAAACGAGCATCTCCCGATGCTGGGGCTAACACTCCGCCGACTCGGAAGAAGAACCGCTACATCGTGGACGACGACGACGAGGAGTGAATGCTTTTCTAGATCTATCATCCCTCCTCCGCATTGCCTCACGGTTCTTATGAATCTTGCTTTCCTATGCTAATGACATTTAATTGTACCATCAACCCGGGGGGTCGTTATCGGCGCATGAATGGTCCATCTCCGCGTTCCCTGCTGCACTTTGATTTCTTCCAGGACATTACAAAATAAACATTAAACCGGCAATTTGCAAATATGTACATACTGTGCAGGTCGACCTGTCTCGACCGTTAAAAGAGTTGCTAATATTATGAGGGTATGGACACTCAACCCGACTAGGGGTGTGAGAATAGTCGTTGTTCTTCGTATGTTCATCGTAACACAAGCCACCGGTCTAGTAATGCCCGGGTATCAAAGGCATCACCATCTAGCATGCTCAAGTAGCAGCCAGGCTATTGGACATCAACAAATCCGGGGCTCAAGCCAAGGCCATCATAAGACTCCCAACCCCGCCATGGACACCAAGCCTACACAGGAGTCACGCCCTCCGGATAGTCGCTCGGCTGGAAATTGAATCTCGCGATCACATCACGCGCGGTTCCAATGATCCGCAAACATAGAGCATCGCGCTCATCAAACGGCTCCTTAGACCCCGGCACGGGAAGGAGGCGTTCGCCGACTGGCAGTGGATTCAATCTGTGCCACCGACGTTGACGGGATTCGATTTCCTCAACGAGAGCCAGAAGGCTGGGTGTTTCCGCACACACGGGGCTGCCAGCCGGGTCATAGGACCCACCAATAACACCTCGTCGCACTGTTTGCTGCAGCCAGTCCCTCCACCCTGCCGGGGGGTCTGGGGATCTTTCTACTGTGGCTGCATATGCAGGCGGTGTCGCCTGCCTGCCAAGGTCCGCGGCATTGGCTTGAAAAACGCGTAGCCAGGTATCGGCGATGACCGTCAACAGTGTTCCTGTGAAGGTGACGTTCTGCATACCCGTCGAGAAGCGCGTCGGGCATGCCTGACAGCGTATGACAGCTCGGGCCGTTCTGGCTGCGATGTACAACGAGCATAAGGTATGCTTGGAGACTGGAAATGGCGCTAGAGACGAGAGGTGGCTGAGGCAGAGGTATAGGCAGGATAGGCAGGGACACTGGCCATCGGGGGGTTCGGAATCGGAAGTCGCAGGATTGGACTGCATCTGGGAGAGATCTGGAGGCAGCGCAAACAGATTGGCCGATGATGTCGACACGTTGGCGAAATCGGGCCAAGGGCTTGTTGTCGCCGGGATGGTGCTGATGGGCTTCTTGAGAAAGAATTGTCCCGAGTGGTTATCGTTCCCACCTGCAAAGAAGAGATGGGGACTGGGTTCGGATGCGTAGCTCGATGGGGTGTTTTCGCTGCTCTCATAGACCAGAGGTGGGAGGGAGGCCAGGTCGGAATCACTTGTCCATGGCTCATTGCCCGAAAGGGTAAAGGGGGGCAGCAGGTCGTCCTCATCCTCTCGCAACCGCTTCTTCGGGGGGCGTCCCATTTGTTTCTGGACCGAGTAGTGGCAGGAGAGCCCTTGTTTGACGCAGCGAGAGCAGCCAGCTGGCTGGCCGGAGCACTTCAGCTTGCGACTTCCTATCCCAGAGGACTTCAGTTAGCGTCAACGACCCATGTATAGTCAACTATACTACTAGTAGTGGTCCGAAGCATACTGCATTCGTCACACGCCGAGTGCCTCTTTACCGGCGGGGCCTCGGTGGTTGCTGCATCCCTGGGAGCCGTGGGAGTAGAGAAGTCCGGGTTCGCATGGGCACACCCCGGAGTAATCGCCTGGGACATCATGATGGCTGAAGCAAGTAAGGACCTTTCCTTCCTTAGGATGGATGGCGACGATAAGTTTGCGGGCAGCGCGGCGATAAGAGAGGCGGTGAGTCACGTGGGCGGTGGGCTGGCCGCAGAAAAAAAAGTGGAAAAAAAGTCGCGGCAAAGCTTCGAGTTCTCCCAGAAGGCGCTTCTCGTCAGCACCTCAAAGCCCATCCAGCGCGCTGCTTCGCCATCATGGATGCTTCCAAGGCTTCAAAGAAGCGCAAGGCCGTCACCAGAGATGTCGAGGAGGAGGCCGGTGTGTTCTCTGGCGACGAATTGAACGGCGACCTCAACGGCGCGCTTTCCGACAACGCAAACGATCTGTCGAGCGACGAGGAGGATTCGGAAGTCGAATTGGTGGACGACTTCAGTGATGACGATGAGGACGAGGATGAGGAGGCGCTGGACAGCGACGAGATCCCCTCCGATGGAGAGTTGCCTGTCAAGAAGTCCGGCAAGAATGCCACCGACCTCGAGATGCCTACCAACGACGACAGCTCGAGCGAGGAGGAAGAGGTGAACTTCCGGATCGAGCCAGATGCCAACGGAAACGACCGTTATATCTACGATGAGATCAACCCGGACGACAACTCCGACTACTCTGACGTCGAGGAGAGCGGCAACACCATCGGCAACATCCCGTTGTCCTTCTACGACCAGTACCCCCACATTGGCTACGATATCAATGGAAAGAAGATCATGCGTCCCGCCAAGGGCGAGGCACTGGATGCCTTGCTTGACAGTATCGAGATCCCCAAGGGCTTCACCGGTCTCACTGATCCCTCGACCGGAAAGCCCCTGGAGCTGAGCCAGGATGAGCTGGAGCTGTTGCGCAAGGTGCAGATGAATGAGATTCCCGAGGAGGGGTACAACCCCTATGAGCCTCTGATGGAATGGTTCAGTAACAAGCAGGAGATCATGCCCCTGAGTGCTGCCCCGGAACCCAAGCGCCGATTTGTTCCTTCCAAGCACGAAGCCAAGCGGGTCATGAAAATTGTGAAGGCGATCAGAGAAGGCCGCATTTTGCCTTACAAGCCTCCGTCCGAGGAGAAGGAAGAGAGCCTCGATCTCGTCAATTACGACCTGTGGGCTGACGAGGTTGAGCGGCCTGATCATATCATGCACGTTCCTGCCCCCAAACTTCCTCCGCCCGGCTACGAAGAGAGTTACCACCCTCCCCCCGAGTATATCCCCGACAAGAAGGAGCGGAAGACTTGGGAGGAGGCCGACCCCGAAGATCGGGAGCGCGAGTATCTTCCCACCGACTTTGGCTCTCTCCGCAAGGTCCCTGGATATGGCGAGTTTGTTAAGGAGAAGTTTGAGCGTTGCTTGGATCTCTACCTGGCTCCTCGAGTTCGCAGGAGCAAGCTGAACATTGACCCCGAGAGTCTCCTGCCCAAGCTGCCCAGCCCTGAGGAGCTGAAGCCCTTCCCGTCGGTGTGTGCCACGGTGTTCAGAGGCCACAAGGGCCGTGTTCGTTCTCTTGCCGTCGACCCCTCTGGCGTTTGGCTTGCGACCGGTGGCGATGACGGAACGGTTCGTGTCTGGGAGTTGCTCACTGGTCGCCAGTTATGGAGCGTCAAGGTGGGCGACGAGGAGCCCGTCAACGTGGTTCGCTGGAGACCTGGAAAGGACGCCGTCGTTCTGGCCGCTGCCGCGGGTGATGACATTTTCCTCATTGTGCCTCCGGTCCTTGATCCCGAACTCGAGCAGGCGAGCTTGGAACTCCTCGACGCTGGCTGGGGCTTCGCCGCATCGAAGCCTGCCCCGAAGATTTCCGAGGATGGCAAGAAGACCACGCCTCCTCCCCAGTGGGTTCGCCCCTCGCCGGCTCTCGCAGACTCCGGTGTCTGCGCCGTCATTCCCCTCCGCTATGTGCCCAAGTCTATCTCGTGGCATCGTCGCGGTGACTACTTCGTCACCGTCTGCTCAGGTGCCTCGACTCCGGCTTCCCTGGCTATTGCTATCCACACCCTTTCCAAGCACTTGACCCAGTACCCCTTCAGCCGGCGTATCAAGGGTGGTGGTCCTCCTCAGACCGCCCACTTCCACCCCTCGAAGCCGATCCTTTTTGTCGCCAACCAACGGACCGTCCGTGCCTACGATCTCTCGCGCCAACTCCTCGTCAAGATCATCCAGCCCGGTGCCCGCTGGATCTCTTCCTTCGATATTCACCCAACTTCCTCCACCGCTTCCGGTGGTGACAACATCATCGTTGGATCTTACGACCGTCGTCTGCTGTGGCACGATCTCGAGCTTTCCCAGCGCCCGTACAAGACCCTCCGCTACCACCGCAAGGCCATTCGTGCGGTCCGGTTCCACCCCAGCGGCCGCTACCCTCTGTTCGCGGATGCCAGTGACGACGGCTCCCTCCAGATCTTCCACGGTAGCGTCACCGGAGACATGCTCAGCAACGCCAGCATCGTCCCTCTCAAGGTCCTCAAGGGCCACAAGATCACCGGCGAACTCGGTGTGTTGGACATCGATTGGCACCCGCGTGAAGCCTGGTGTGTCAGTGCCGGTGCGGATGGAACATGCCGTCTCTGGATGTAATTACACGTCGAATTGCCAGCGTATATTATCCGCCTTCCTTGTGATCTTTCTGCCCTGTTCCATCCACACGATAGGCGTTTTTGGTGTGCATATTTAGAGTCTTTGATATCCATACAAAAAGTTCATACTTCACTTCCTCCTTCATATCCGACAGGCGTACATAAATTTTGTATCCTCCGCTTCCATGACGCGTAACATCTTATTCAATGTTTACTATATTGCAGTATGCTATTGAGACAGGAACTTCAGGGCTCGTTCGTATACGAATCCACATTGTGTTTTCGGCACATCTAGAATAGTGCAAGCCTTATTGACCTCACATGGCTACCTGCATGACTACCCGTGACTGACATTACATCGATCAGGACTTTTAATTCATGATCTCCGGTAAAGCTGATCGGTCCATATATATATAGACGAATGGATACAGGGACCGAACCAGAAAGACTCGATCGGTCGAATTCACCTTGTCCCCCGAACCCCAATACATAGAAATAAAGCCAAGAGATGAAGATGTGTGAAAAGTCAAGGATATATCTATCTCTAATATGTAAGGTATTTACACCACGCCGCCACTCCAATCCCTCCTCAACTTCTCGTACTTTTTCAGATCCGTAACACTGGGGCGAATGAAGGACTTGGCGGCCAGGAAGTCCTGGAACTTGATGGAATCGCGTCTCTTGATGGCGGAGTAACCGGCACGACGGAGCAAGCTTCCCAGATCGGCACCGCTGAAGCCCTCGCACTCTTCGGCGAGACGGCGCAGGTCTTCATCGAACTCGATGGGGAGGTTGCGGACCAGGGTCTGCAGGATCTCGACACGCTCGAGCGGACTGGGCAGGTTGACGAAGAGGAGGGTCTCGAGACGGCCGGGACGAAGCATGGCCGGGTCGATGATGTCGGGGCGGTTGGTGGCGGCGATAACGTAAATACCTTGACGGCTGCTGCCGAGGCCGTCGAGTTCCGTGAGGAGGGTGTTGACGACGCGGGCGGAGGCCTCGGAGAGGGTGTCGTCACGACGGGGGACGAGGGCGTCCAGCTCATCGAAGAAGATAACGCAGGGCACGGAGGAGCGAGCGCGGACGAAGACTTGGCGGACGGCGCGCTCGGATTCACCGACGAACTTGTTGAGGAGTTCGGGGCCCTTGACGCTGATGAAGTTGGCGCGGGACTCGTTGGCCACAGCCTTGGCCAGCAGGGTCTTACCGCAACCCGGGGGACCCCAGAGGAGGACGCCAGTCGGGGCGGTGATGCCCACGTTGGCGTAGATCTCAGGGTTGCGGATCGGCTCGACGATGGCGGTCGACAGTTCGTCGCGGATGCCGCCCAGCGCACCGATGTCGGCCCAGGTGGTGTCGGGGATGGTGGCAAAGCCTTCACGCTTGGAGGATGGCTGGATCTTGGGGAGGGCCGTGAAGAAGTCGGCGTTGGAGACCAGGACGGTCTGGGTTTCGTCGCCCATGGGGGTTTCCTTTGCGTGGATGATGAGCCGGCGCAGCTCCTTGACTTTGGGGCTGATGTCGTCGACTTCCTCGATGTCCATCTCCTCGCCGCTGTGGGACTTGAGCAACTCCAGGTACCGTTTGATGGCGGCAGCGCCTGCCGTTGCGACAAGGTCGTTCAGATCGGCTCCAACGAACCCGGGGGTTCTCTTAGCCAGGGTCTTGAAGTCGAGATCGTCGGCCATCCGCATCTTACGGGTAAGGGCCCGCAAGATCTGCTCTCGCACGGGCTCGGATGGCACGGTCATGTTGATTTCTTTGTCGAATCGACCGCCTCGACGGAGGGCGGCATCCAGACTGTCGGGGCGGTTGGTCGCCGCGAGGACGATGACGGGCTTGCCGTCGGTCTTTTCGAGGGCCAGGTCATCCATACACGTCAGGAGTTGGGCCACGATTCGCTTTTCCATCTCCCTCTGCGCACTTTCGCGCTTGGGTGTGATAGCGTCGATCTCGTCAATGAAGATGAGGCAGGGTGCGATTCTCTTGGCCTCCTCAAAGTACTCGCGCAGGGCCTTTTCCGATTCACCCGACATTCCTGAGACAATGGACGGGGCAGATATCGAAATGAAAGGAACGCCCAGTTCGGCGGCGAAAGCGTTCGCGATCATGGTTTTACCGCAACCCGGCGGACCATGAAGCAGGACACCCCGGGGGGGCTGTACGTTCGACGCCATATAGACCTGTGGACGGGTCATGGGCAGAATCACGAGATCACCAAGGTCCTGGACCACCTCGTCCAGACCTCCCAGATCGGCGAGACTAACATGAGTCGGCGGCGACCGATCGACAGCGGCCTCGGCTTTGCGTCGCTTTGACGAGTTGGATTCACCGCCGTGATGGCGCTTTTTCGTTGAGGTAGACGGGGCTGTCGACTCCGCGGTATTCGACTCGGTCTGTTTCGAGGGTTTCGTGGCCGGGGTGGTGTTCCACATGCCAACTAGACTCTTGTTGAGGCTGTTGGATTCCTGATCCAGTCAGTCAGTGCTGGAAAGCCTCCACTCGTTCGAGGCACATGTGCGCTGCATACCGGTGCCGCTGTCGGTTCCTCCAGACCCTCAAAGTCGCCCTCGATGGAATCATTCTCATCGTCACCGAGCAGATCGCCCTTCAACACCTCCACCACGCGCTCGATGCTGTCCTCCAGGATCCTCTTGGGCTTTCTGTTCAGATTGGAGTTCGACCGCTTGAGCGCATCGTAAATTCCGGGCACGGACAGACGGAACTGGTCGTTCTCAGCGTTGTCGTCTATGATTTTGCGCACGACCTGGTAGACCTGTAGGCGAAGAGTGGGGGGGGGGGGAGGGTCAGCGCATGCACATGCATGTCTTTCGGGGCCAATTCGAGGAGAGGGGTCGCACATCCTTGTCCAGGCCCTGCCTCAAGGTCGTCCTGCCCCCGCGACGCATCGTATCCAGTCCAGGGGCTATTTCTGCCTCGAAGGGGATATGCTGGGGCTGATTGATAACGGTCGAATCTGGAGAACTTCCCACAATTTTGGGACCGCCGGACTTTCGATTCGCCGGCGGAGAGCGGAAAATTACCGGCAGTTTTGCGCGTCACGTGAGACGGGCGGTAATTACGATAACAGGAACGGAGTATGCAAACTGTACATCTCGAGAGACAGGTTGATTTTGATTGTCGTAATTTGATAGACTACGAAATATGAAAAAGAATAAAATCTAGTATTTGTTATACGGGAAAAACCTCAATACATTATAATGTAATGTAGAGGTCCAACTTCCCCATCAGGAAGGTACTGTTAGCCTAGGCACAGCCGGGCTGCACGTCATCTGTTATCGCTAACCCGGCATTCACCATCTCCTCCTTCACCATCTCCTTCTCCTTCTCCATACCATTCTCCATCATGCGCTGACAATGGGAAACACAACCAGCTCCCATAAGATCTCCGCCCAGGACCGGTGAGTTCTTCTGTCTCTTCTCTCCTGCAAATCGAAATTGTCCCGTCCCCACTAGTACTCAGCAGGGATATCGTCCTATCTCCCCCCAGACCCCCCACCCCACACCCTATCCGCCCTACGCACCCTAACATTCAATATCAGGGCCATCCTAGATCTCAAAAACCAGCGGGACAAACTCCACCAATACCAGAAGCGGGTGGTGGTTCTGACCGACCGAGAAACTGCGATCGCGAAAGAATGTCTGGCCCGGAATGATCGCAAACGCGCCTTGCTCGCTCTCCGCCGCAAAAAGTACCAGGAGTCGCTGCTGGACAAGACCGACAAGCAGCTGGAACAGTTGGAACAACTCACGGGACAGATCGAGTTTGCGCTCGTGCAGAAGGACGTTCTCTTCGGCCTGCAGCAGGGGACGCAGGTCTTGCAGACCATCCATAAGGAAATGGGCGGCCTGGAGGGGGTGGAGAAGCTGATGGGCGAGACGGAGGAGGCAAGAGCCTACCAGGAGGTAAGGCTGTTGATGTTGGGGCGGATGATGTTCTTTGGCAATGGTCGTGGGCTGACTGGTTGGTGGCTCTACAGGAGATCAGCGAGATGCTTGCGGGACGTCTGTCCACCCAGGACGAGGACGACGTCGAAGAGGAATTGGAAGAGTTACAACGGGCGACCCAGGGCCCGGTTGTCCTGCCGAATGTCCCCGTCTCTACGCTCCCGGAGGGCGAAGGGGTCGAAGAAGACGAGCAACCCGCCGAAGGATCCAAGGCCCGAGTCGAGGAGCGCACCGCGATTCCTGCTTGAGATTGACTCACTCCTTCGCCTTTGATACTCCGATCAGGCGCTTCTATTACTTACAGCTATTAGCATTGTCGGCGTTGGTGGTTTCCAGGGATGACATTGTCTCGCATTGTTAGATTTCTCTGCTATTTAACTATCTCACTACCTAGTGTGACTAGACGGTCGAGCACGGATTTGTATACATTGTCTGAATATGAGAGTCCGGCTCCGTAACCAAACGAATGCACACATAGACCGGTCTTACTGCCCCTCACCTGCATCGCATCATGGAAGCAAAAGCCAAAACGCACTTCACAGGATCCTGCTACCCACCCCACTCACACCCGGGATAGCGACATGGTCATTCGGATTCGCCGCCGCCTCGTAGAGAAAGCTGATGGGTTCCCGATTCAGCGCCAGGAACTGACCCTTGAAGCCAACGTAGCCGACCTTGGTGACGTCCTCTTCCCCGTCGCTCCAATTATCCTCGAAGAACAGCGTGATGGACGTGGTGGCATTCCAGAGGGCGCGGCTCAACGGCAGGTCGAAGACATCGGCGCCGGGCACGGGCTGAGGGATCTCAACGGTTTGCGTGGGCTTGAGATCGGAGGCTGTGGAGAAATCCAAGTCGTCGCGGTTCTTGAACAGTCTCACGGTTTTCGGGGCGGAGGAGGTCGGGGCGGTGTAGACGAGAAGGGAGTGGACTTTAACTTGGCCGGTGAACCTGGAATCAGTGACAGTCAGTGTTAGCGATGGGATGGATGGTGCGCAGGGCAGGGCAGAGCAGAGCATAGAACATCGGATTGTTTGGTTCTCCGTCGCGTCGGGGAGGTTGGGTGAAGGAGGGGCATTCGGCGGGGTAGAACAACAACAGCAGCAATTGACCCCGAAGTTGGACGGACACACGCAACACAACAGACAAAGACAGAGAGGGAGGGAGAGAGAGAGACATACGGGATATACATCAGCAGCTGCTCGTCTGCATCGCTCTCCAGCTCGGGCTCATCGTTCAATCTCTCGGCCCAAGTCTTTTGCACGATCGCAGCCCCGGATTTGGGACTGGCCTCTGCAGCTCCGGTCAGCAAGCGCGTGAGCCCGCGTCGGCGCAGGAGGGATTTGAGTCTGCTTGCGCACCGTTCAGGGTTGTGATGGAGTCGAACTGGATTTGGGAGTAGAGGAGCGACTGGATCGCCGGGGTGAGGTCGTTCGAATGGTCGTGGTCTTCTCCGTGGCAGCCACCGCTATGGTCGTGGTGATGATGATGATGATGGCCCGACATGTCGAGGGCAAGCAACCTGGGTGGTTTGGTGTTGTGGGTGTGTGGACGACTCGGTAGATTGGAGGCAGGGTGTAGGCGCAGATTTGCCCACAGTGGCCTGGAGAATCGCGTCGATCTTGTCTTGGAGATAGATCTGTGTTGGGGTTCAGAGATGTTGGGGGATTGTCGGGCCGTTGCTTTCACTTCACGGGTGGCGATTCTTTCAACTAAGTATGTATACTATATACTACTAGTACTGCTACGGGATACTGTGGTCGACTACAGCATCCCCCGGCATTATTCACCCCCTCTTGTTAATTGGTTCTATTGCTACGTCGGCCAGATAGCCAGCCATACTGATGATCATGACTATGAGAACTGGCATACCGGAACGTAAGGGGATATCACTCTAATAGCTAACTAAACGCTGGACGTCTATGGGAAAGGTCTCGTTCAATGTCATCATGAGGATAGGCTCCGATCAATGAACCTTGTAATAGTTCGGAGCATATTCCAGAAGGTAGGTCTTCTCGATCTTCGTAACGTCTCGGATGAAGGTCTTTTCGCCCGTCTGTAGAATCTCATGGAAGATGACCCAGTCGGCTTTGCGATTCTGCAGGCGCCAGTTAGCGGAGCTCGTGTGCATGCCATACACAAGAGGGGGTGAGGGGTAGGGGTGTCAACTTACAAACATCAATGAGCTCGGATGGGCATGAAGGGTCAGACCTCCGCTGACGGTCTTGAATGTCCCATCGGGCTGCATCTTCGCAGCATGGGCGAAATAGCCTGTGGTGAGGCACCTACGAATCTGCTCCGACAGCTTACTGGTGTCCTCTTGCCTGGATCGCGCGGAGAGTGTCTCATCGACTTGGATTCCGAACCGCTCCAGATACCGCTTGAGCTGCCCTCTGACACTCACGGCTCGTTGTAGAGATCGGTAGTTGAGAAGATTGTCGCGACACCACTTGGAGTCCTTCTTTCCCCTGGTGACAAAGGCCTGATAGACGTTGAGGTACGTCAGATGGTCACCTTCTTCGACGGCGAATTTCCTGCGGTGGCTCTCAGATGACTTCCGATCGCCCTCATGCTGAACCCATACAATTCCCTGCAGACTGACCATGGCAGCGATGGTGAGAATCTCACTCAGGCAGTTAAACGCCGGTGCGGAGAGAAGAACCTTGGCCATCATCGGGTCGACGGCCAGCTCGGCCATCCGCATCCCCTGAGGCTTGGTGAGTTTGGCGTAGTCGTCGACGGCCCCCAGCGAGAACAGCAGCTCAAATGCACGGATCACAAGCTCGGCAGGGGGTGGAGTCAAGAAGTCGAACCGGACGATATTGTCAATACCCAGAGCTTTCAGCTGCATAATCACCGGGGCAAGGTTTGATCGCTGAATTTCCGGGACAGTAGCGGCCGGGAGTTGCTCGTATGCCTGCTGTGTATAGAGGCGGAAACACTTCCCGGGCTTTGTTCGCCCTGCTCGACCAGCGCGCTGAACTGCAGCGGCCTTTGAGATCGGCACGGCCGTCAGTGTTTCTATGCCGGTATTGGGGTTAAAGGCCCGTAGTTTCGCGAAGCCACAGTCAACCACATACACAATCCCATTGATGGTCACGGACGCTTCGGCAATGTTGGTCGACACGATGACCTTGCGTGTATTTTCGGCCGCCGGCTCGAACACGTACATTTGCTGGTCGGTGGTGAGACCCGCGTAGAGTGGGAGCGGCAGCACGCTCTGCGCCTTAGGATGCAGTGTTGCAGCGCGTTCCGAGATCAGCTGCACCACGGAGTCGATCTCCTCCCGGCCAGTCAGGAACACCAGCACATCGCCTTCGGCCTCTTGCAGGTGGATGTCGAATACGGTCTTCACGGCCCGTTCGACGTAGTCCTCGGCGGGAGACTCAAGAAAGAGCATGTCCACCGGATACGTGCGACCTTCGAGGCTGATGATTCTCCCCGTCTTGCCTCCGATTTCGCCAGATTCGGCATCACTGTCGAAGTCTTCCCCCGCAAAGAAGCGCAGGAAATCCTCGGCTTGCAGGGTCGCGCTGCTGACCACGACCCGAAGCTCCGGCCGTCTTTTCATGATCTTCTTTAGGATCCCCAGCAGGACATCAGTGCTGAGAGACCTTTCATGCGCTTCATCCACCATAATGACGGAGTAGCGCGATAGTAGAGGATCAACCAGGGCCTCTCTAAGTAACATGCCATCCGTTAGGAATTTGATTCTGGTGGAAGCGGAAGTCAGGTCCTCAAAACGAATTGAGTAGCCCACCTCTTCGCCGAGCTTGCAACGCATTTCCTCCGCAACCCTGGCTGCCACCGTGGTGGCAGCCACTCTCCGCGGCTGCAGTCCGTTAGTGTTTGGTGACTGGGGAAGGGGAGAAAGATGGATGAAGTCCCACCTGGGTCACTGCGATGGCTTTCCCGTCTGCGCACCATCCTGCTTGGTCGAGATATTGGGGTAGCTGTGTGGTTTTCCCGCTCCCCGTGTGCCCGACAACGATTGTGACAGGGTAGGTCTCGACCAGATACAGCAAGCTCTGCTTGTGTCTCGCGATGGGGAGCAATGCGGCGGGCTTGTATAGAGATGGGATAAACCCGGTCGAAAGATCCAATTCCGCCGCCATAGCGATTGGATGCTCCGGGGGGGATCACGGGTCACCTCTACCCTCGATCGAGAGCGGAAAGGGGCGTCGAGCTAGTCAGGGAGTGCGAAGGCTCTTCTGGAGCATGTTGGACGAACACCGATGATGCTCTGTCGCAAAGCTCCGAAGATGTTACCATACGGGTACCGTCCGATACTTATGCATGCATGCAGCTTACCTAATGATACGCAACCCGCATCACGTGGCACAACGTCACCTCCGCGGGTGGTTCCCCCAATCAGCTAGAAAGGGGCGTGGCTGAGGCCTGAGGATGGCCGCGGCTTTCTGCCTGTTGGGCGAATCCTACTCTGCACGTCGCATCCTATAAATCCGAAACTCGAGTGCCTGCGCAATCTTGGCATCCTCGTCGACCTGCGAGCATTTCCTCTTTCCTCCGTCGCCTGAAGCGCCCTTCACCATGTCCGGAGAAGACAAGACCGTACGTCCTCACTCTATACCTACCTTCCCCCCCCCTCCCTCCTCGTCCTGGTCACTAACGCAGATGCTAGTCGACCAACAGGCTGTCGACCGGCCC
The DNA here is from genome assembly GCF_003184545.1 of Aspergillus heteromorphus CBS 117.55. Lineage (NCBI taxonomy): Eukaryota > Fungi > Ascomycota > Eurotiomycetes > Eurotiales > Aspergillaceae > Aspergillus > Aspergillus heteromorphus. The sequence continues at coordinate 141,857 of NW_020290418.1, forward strand.
TCTCAGCCCCAAACCAGAGTCGCCGACCACCGCGCGCCCGATGGATTTCGACGACGAGCCTCAAGAGTCCGGCGTCACGTCCACCTCGCCGGCCGCTCCTCCGCAGCGGGCCACGGAAGCTGCCCCGCCAAAGCCACCCCGCCCATTGAGTCCCCGACTACAGGCCGAGAACACCCTCAAGGAAGCTTTCCCATCGATCGACCCTTCTGTGATCAAGGCAGTCCTGGTGGCCAGCAACTGGGATGTGGAACGGGCTTTCCATGCCTTACTGAGTACGTGCGCACCTACACCAGTGCTTCTGTCATGTGGTACCATCGCTAACCAAATCCCTCAGGCATGACCGACCCGTCTGCCGCCGAACAAGATGCACCTCCACCTCCCCCGAAACCGCCACGTCCGACCGCTGCGCAGAGGCAGCTGGAAGCGGATGAGATGTATGCCCGCCAGCTGAACGAGCACTACAACCGTCGCGCGCCGCAATCCCGTCGGGGAAACGATTACCCACAGGAGCGGCAGAGACGAGGGAGCGATATGTCCGAGGAGAAGGAATACAGCTTCTTTGATGGTGGGTGACTTACCTGGGGCTCGGATGGGTCTGGTTGCTGACCATGGACTTTGTAGACGACCTCCCCGTGATCCGCGAGAACATCCGCAAAGGATTTCTAGATACCCAGACCAAGGTCAACTCGTGGGTCACGAATCTGAAGAAGCGGCTCGACGGAGAGCCCGAGGACTCGGGTACCTCTACCCAAGGCCGTCCTGAGGAGAGCTACGGTCGACCTCGGCGCAGCGGGGACCTAGGACGCCGGAGCGGCGATCGCGAACGCTACGATGCCGACCCCCAGATCCTGAATGACGACTTCTCTGGGCTGGAATTGAGGGATAGTGAAGGTCCGTGGCTCCAGTTCCATCCTTGGTTAACCCTAATAGTTTCACTGACTGTCATTCATTCATAGCTCCTCCCCCGCGCCCCCCTCGACCTCTCGCCAACCCCAACCTCTATAAGGCCTCCTCGCCCTCTCCGGATCGACGCCGAGTGTCGTTCCAGGAGGGCCCGCCTGCGGAGATTGATAATCTTTACGACGCCGAACCCGTTCGACGAACCCCTCCGACGACAGGCAAGTCCAGCAAGTGGCAGCCCTTGTCGACCGTTGAACCATCACCCGTCGGAGAGCATGATCCGTTCAGCCTGGGCGATAGCGAGGATGAGAAGGAGAAGGAGACCAAGACCAAGGAACACAGCGCATCGGAGGCTGGGACCGGGGAAGCGTCGAAAGACACGAGTAAGGCCGAAGGTGCCGGGAGGTCATAGAGTTACCCTAAGCGCTTGATCGTTCATTTGTCCCCTTTGACTCAGCCTGTCTAACCCTCCACACCTCTCCTTGTACCCTTGCTATCCACTATTATCCCAACTATCCCATCCTCTATGCCTCCAGCCGACAACGATGATACCAAAGACTGCGAATCGGGAGAATGCGGGCGATGGAAATCGATCTCCGTCATGACGGCCACATCCCATCTAGTATCTTACGAATGTGTCTCTTCTTTCCCATATGTAGCATTAACCATGATAACTGAGCTCTTGAAACAATGAACCATATATGACACGCAAAGCCAGACCAAACGAAGGGGTATCACATGATTAATTACTCGACAGTAGATCCCCAGACCCCCAAATCAAACAACAACAACAACAACAACACCAACACAATCAGAATCTCAGCCCAGATGCATCAACAGACACAGATCACTCAATCCAGCAACCCCAGCTGCTCATTCGCGGCCCCCGCGCGATGGCGCCGGTAGTACGTCTTTACGGATATCCTTGATCGCCGCCTAGACGCGGTCAGATTAACCCTGAGTACCTGTGATAATAGCAAGAAAAACAGACGGGGAGAGCAAGTCGATACATGGCAGGGCTGACTAACATTCCCTTCCCATGCCTTCCCCATGGGGGAAAAAGGAGAGAAGCAGAAGCAGAAGCAGAAGCAGAAGCAGAAGCAGAAGCAGAAGCAGAAGCAGAAGCAGAAGATAGAAGAAGACTTACAGCCAGAGCTTCAGGATTCACACCATTCTCGATCAGCGACGCACACAAAGTGATTTGTCTGCGGGTCAGATCAGTGTTCTGGAAAGATGGGGCGTTAGTTCCAGCATGCCAGATTGGCTAACATCTACCTGAATGGGAAAGAGAAGTGGAGAGGGGGGGGGGGGCCGTCATTAGAGGGTCTACTGGCTGGATATTCTTTAGGCTTCGCAGGTAGTGGCTACTAAGCTAGGTAGTAGGCGAGTAGACGGGCTGGTGTCCAAGCCATCGACCAGAATGCAGAGGCAGATAGGCAGGAACGGAGTACATTGGGGCATTGGGGGGAGTCTCACGTACGAGCAAGTTAGAGATTTCGTGAAGAATGCTAATAACATCGTGGGCGGCCTGCTGCTTTTTCTCCGCGTAGTCTTCTTCATCTCTGAAAGGCATTTTTTTTTTTTTCAGGCTTGGGGTTCCTGGAGGAGAGGAGTGGGGGGTTGGGGTTGGGGTTGGGGTTGAAACACGGAGGAGAATGCTGGAAAGTATATATGTCTGGTGAGGATGGTTCTTGGAGGGGGCTGGCCAAGATGTGTGGCAGTTACTATGGATGGATGCTATGGAGTGTAGGATGGATGGTGGATGGAAGATGGAGGGATGTTGTTGCTGCTGTCTTTGCCTGGTATGTAAGGTAACCCGTACTGAGAATACCGGTATCGCCCGGACTGATATCCGCTAGGCTGGAATGGGTATAGTCGCGAGGATCGACGGCAGACCCGTATCTGATTGGCCTCAGGGCTCGAGCGTCGGATTTCTTCCAGCGACGGGATCCTCCATACTACAAACATTCTACCGAGGACTCAGTATTGACTTGACCCCTACGAGTCAGAGCCGGGCAATTGGATCGGAGCACAGGGATCTTGGGCACCCGTGAGAATATCTCTGCGCCCGAGCCCCCCCCCCCCCCCCCCCATCAAGGGTTATCTAACCTCAAAACTCAAAAATTCCTGCCGATTCCGTGTGGGACCAGCCCTGTCATCCCCCCCTCGTCAAACAGGTGTGAATGTTGATCCTGGAGGGGCTCGCAGGAATGCACCCGGATCTGACCATCTCAGACATCCATTCCTTGAAGAAGGATCAGGCATTTGAGATTCTCGCCCAGATTGCACGCGTCGAGAAGAAGACCTTCCCTGCCAATGAGGCCTTCCAGTTCAGTGAGGAACTCTGGCGCAAGAAGCCCAACACGAGGGTTTTGTATGTGACCCGCGCGGCTGCAAGTGCCCGCCCGACAGTGTTAGCCTATGCTGTCTACGTTCGCCAGCGGGGAGTGGCCCTGTTGAACAAGGTCTGTGTGGCCGAAGTCTATCGTCGACAAGGCGTTGGGCGGCAGCTCATGACCTACATTCGAGCCCGTCTGCAACGGGAGGGATGCCAGCAGATCCACCTGTGGGTAGACAAGGCAAGATTATCCGCACGATCTCTGTATGCCCACAATGGCTTCGAGGAGCGCGAGCAAATCCCGGACTACTATGCGCCAGGGCGGACGGGAATCAAGATGGTCCTCGATCTCTAGAGTGGCCCTTGACCCGCCCCTGTCACTCCTAAGCATGTCCCTCTGCCCCTCGTTAGGCTTGCTCCCTTCATGCAATGGGAAGGAGCCCGAAGGTTTTTGCTTCGGAATATAGGGCGTTATAGCCTGTCAAATACCTTCTCTACTTACACGAGGAGTAGGAAGCCACGGGGAGACGGAAGTGTTTTGGGGGGGGGGGGGGGGGGGGCTTTTCTCCTGGGCTCCTGCAAGCCACCCCTTGCATGGGCGTGCATTTCGCAACGTGAGCTTGATCGCGCCGCGCCGCGAACCATCCTTCCCTGACCATTCCAATACTTGAGTGACGTCAAACATATCTAGGTATGGCTTTGTTGAAGGGGCCACACGCTTCGCGCCTCTCCTGTGCCCGATGGGCCCTTGGGCGCGGATGCCCTGGATGAGTCTACCTCGCGCCCTAAGGGCAGGACAATTTTCTCTGCCTTTGCTCCCACAATTGCCCATCTCACTTGTTGCTGCTTTTTTCACACTTTTCGACAGTACTCGACAGGCTGTCTTCGGATGATTCCTTTGGGGGACATACACGAACGTGCCTCTCGCGCGCTGTTTTGAATATCTGCCAGAACCGTTGTATCAGCCCTGGAGATATGGCACACATTGCGTTGGCTCTTCTCAGCATCCTGGTCACAGTCAATGCAGCCTTGGAAGTAAGCTATCCTATCAATGCACAACTACCCCCGGTAGCTCGGGTATCGCAGCCATTCGAATTCGTCTTCTCGCAAGGCACGTTTTCTGGTAGCAACCCGGACACCCAATACTCGCTTTCCGACGCGCCGTCATGGCTCAAACTAGACAGCCACAGCCGTACACTATCCGGCACGCCCCAGAAGGAAGACCAAGGATCCCCGAAATTCAACCTCGCAGCATCAGATGGGTCGGGGTCAGTCAGCATGGAGGTTACCCTGGTCGTGACGACAGATGACGGACCGAAACCTGGGAGGCCATTGCTTCCGCAACTCGAAAATATGGGTGCAACATCTGCTCCAGACACGATCTTCATACACTCGGGTGACTCATTCTCGTTATCCTTCGAGCCCGAAACATTCACCAACACGCGCCCATCTACTGTTTACTATGGGACTTCTCCCGATAACGCCCCGTTGCCATCATGGGTTGGATTCGATCAAGCGTCACTCAAGTTCTCGGGGGCCACACCGGCTAGTGGACCTCAGACCTTCAGTTTCAATCTAGTTGCTTCGGATGTGGCGGGGTTCAGTGCAGCGATCATGACCTTTGAGATGACGGTTAGCCCACATATCCTGGCCTTCAATCGGAGCACGCAGACTTTCTTTCCTTCCCGAGGGAAACAGTTCACCAGCCCTCAATTCGCAAGCAATTTGACATTAGACGGTCACGATATAACGAAAGATGACTTGAAGGATGTCCATGTGGACTCCCCGAGTTGGTTGTCTCTGGACAAGGAGACCATTTCACTGAGCGGTACTCCTCCGGCAGATGCAACAGACCAGAATGTCACCATCAGCGTGACAGATGGATTCCATGATGTGGCAACGCTAATTGTTAGCCTGCAATTTTCTCAGTTCTTCCACAATAACCCAGATGAATGTGATGCCACTATCGGGAAATATTTCACGTTCATCTTCGACGACGCTGTCTTGACGAATGACTCGGTCCAGCTCGACGTGGATATGGGACAGGACCTGTCGTGGTTACACTACAACCGCGACAACAAGACTCTCTACGGACAGGTCCCTTCGGACATTGACCCGGGGAGTTTCCACATCAACCTCACGGCTCGAGAAGAGACGGCAGAGGACACTCGCCAGTTCACAATCAATGCGGTGTCGGAAGAGGACACAGATGACGCCCAGGGCCCGGTTGATAATCCAGACCCAGGCCACAGTAGTAGCAGTCACGCAGGAAAAGCCGGCATTATCGCTATTGCGGTTGTCGTTCCGTTCGTGTTCTTGAGTACCGTCATACTTCTGTTCTGTTGCTGGCGTCACAAACGTAAAGCAGCCGCCACCTCCCCCGAAGATGGGGAATCATCTGAGAAGAGATTATCACTGCAGCCCGATGGTGGTGGCTTTACTCATTGTCAACGTTTTGAAGACACCACTCAGGGCGAGCCACCAGAGATGTTTCGAAGCCCTTCACCATCATCGAAGCCCCCCAAATTGGAGCTACCGTCGTGGAGCGCAAGTCCCCTAGGCGACACGGGGCATCTCCGGGACGCCGCTGACAAGGAAAACACCTTCCCAGGCTCGACCATCGAATGGGACTTTGCGCCTCTGCGAGGAGGAGAGCCCGAGCCGGAGGAGATAAAACCGGTCGAAGAAGCACCAGCACAGCCGAAGCGACTGTCCTTCCAGAACAGCCCTCCTTTGCGCAGAAAGACCACGACCAATTCCAGGAAACGCGAACCTCTCAGGTCGATTCAACCCAGGAGATCTTTGAAGCGAAATTCGACTGCGTCTCGATCACGGAGGTATTCCAAACGGTCCAGTGGTATTTCCACAGTTGCGTCGGGGCTCCCAGTAAGACTCAGCGGTGCTGGACATGGGGCAGGTGTTTTCGGGCCTCCAGGGCACGGCGTGGTTCGCATGTCCTGGCAAAACACCCAGGCAGGCTTCCAGAGTGATGATAGCGATGTGGAAAACTTGGCCCCTCTGTTCCCTCGACCACCGCCGCGCACACGAGAGAGTGCAGAATACCCGAAACGAATGAGTCTCCGAACTGTAGAGCCCGACGCTCTCACAATCTCCGAGGCAGACTCATTGGAGGCATTTGTCCACAGCCGTGCGAAGAGCCGGAACTCTTCCAACCCCCTGTTTGCCGGCCAATTCAGCCGTCGGGCGTCTTCGGGCGGCCGTGCCTTAGAACGAGCCCGGAGTACAGTCAGTAGGGCGGACACGTTAGCGAGCTCCAACTATGTCGATGATTATCGACACTCCATCCAGGACCGTCCGTGGTCGACGGCAATGTCTGCCTCCATATACACCGACGATAATCGCCAGTCCGCTTATCTACACTGCCTGTCTGAAGAATCCTTCGACACGCCGATGCCCGGCTCAGTGCGCAAGTTGCCCAGTCAATCCAGCCTAGCGCAGAATTACTCGGATGCGATCGCGCCGCTTCCTCGGCCCTACAGCGAGCTGAGCTTGAACAGCACAAGACGGTTCTATGGAGGGGGCGCGTTTGGCAAAGAAAACGACCCACCCTATGAGCAGCACACCGGGGGAGGAACTCGCCCTTGGCTCCAGGCCACTTCCTACTCACATGGTGACATGCCTGGCACTGGGCCGCCTTTGCGACACAGTCCCTCCCTTTTCTCGATCCCACACGACAACCGACCACGTCGGGTGAGCTTGACCCGAGTGGCAGAGCAAGATTGGGACGAGCCACAGGCCATGGCCATCCCAAGAGACCTGACAGGAAGCGTGCGAAGTGACACGGCAGCCTTTGTGTAAATGAGGAAGACTGGAGAGATGCGGAGGGGGAAAAGGGGGTGGGATGAGGGAGGTTTGTCTTTGTTTTGATATCTGATTTGGGCGTCTTCCACTATACACTGGCTTATTACAAAAAGTGTTCGGCGAGCGTGATATCCATGGATTCTGAACTTCATTCATGTTCATTCTGGACTTTTTTTTTTTTTTTTTTTTTTTTTTTTTCCTTTTCTCTTTTACTGTTTGGCCCGGATACCGTGTACCACAATGGACCCGTGAGCCATTGGGCAGTCTAGTGTCTAATCTAGTTAATACCATCCATATCAGAGCGATGGGGTCGATATTATCCTTATCCGTCTTACCTACCGACGATAGGTCGGTGCGTGATGCAAGCTTGGTATCTAGTTAGCATCGGAGATCCATGTCCTCCCCGGCTGATGTAACACGGGGCCCAGCCAGGATTGCGAATCCGCAAGGGCTTACTGTGCTGTGGTGCTCCTAGCGTCTTCCAGGCATGAGGCTAATTGAATCCCACTATTTTTATCGGGGTTGACGAGGCCAAGCGATACAGTACATTACCTGGGGGTCCTCCCTTTTTAATGCCTGCCACCAACGATGCCTAGGCTCGGTTTTCTTCTCATGTGCACTGTTCCGACCTTTCTCCACTATGGCAGTTGACTCCTCTTTACCAGATATTCCATCAGAATCGACCTCGCTCCTGGCTAATGACCATGAACGTCCTACACATGGCAAGTCCACCTCTCGGAGGGGACAGCAGGTCCTGCTGCTTGCCTGTCTTGTAGCGGTTACTCTGGACTTTGGCGCCTACCTCTCCGTTGCACCTCAGCTCCAGTTATACGAGTCCATCATCTGCCAGCGCTTGCATCCTGAGCTCTTCGACGGACTGCTACCCGCAGCCCCCATCGCATCTTGTAAGGCGGCTGATGTGCAAGGGGAGTTGGCGGTACTCAAAGGGTGGATGAGCACTTTCGATCAGCTTCCGAGCATCATCCTTGCCCTTCCGTACGGTCTGATGGCGGATCGAGTCGGTCGCAAGCGGGTCATGTTGCTGGGATTGGTTGGGTTTACGCTGCAGGAGGTTGCAATCCGCATCATTTGTGAGTGAGCCTGCTGTGACTAGATGGTGATGTAACTAACTCTGCCGTGGGAAGGCTGGTATCATACAGTCATTCCTCCCCAGGCAATCTGGTTCACGCCACTGTTCCAAATCTGTGGTGGCGGCACAGCAGTAACAAACGCTGTAGCTTGGACAGTTATAGCAGATGTCTATCCGGCAGAGAAACGGTACGCGTAAAGCATCTTTGAAATGTCCCATTGACTGACTGTGCAACCGTCCAGTGCCAACGCATACTTTGTCTTGTCCGCGGCTATCCTGGCGTCTGAAATACTAGCAGCTCCATTGAGCGCCTGGATGATGTCCTCCAGTCTCTGGGCACCTTACATGCTAGGACTAGCCTTTGAGATAGTCGGACTTCTCACTGTCTTCATGATCCCGGAAACCAAACCGAAATCAATCGATGAGCCTCTGGTTGAGTCGGCAGACGAGTTTGAAGCACCCGAAAGGCTCACTTACTCATCCATGTGGTCGAATACTATCCGCTCTGCTCGCGCCCAGATCCACCAGGTGACTGACTTTTTCTTCGAATATCCAACTGCCATCGTCATTTCATTTACATTCTTGCTTTCCGGCTTTGGGCTTGAGGCGCTTCAATTCATGGTTCAATATGCCTCCAAGCGTTTTTCGTGGAGCATGGCAGAGGTATGATACCCCAAACCAAACCCAGACTTCTTGCATATTGACCCAGGCCCATAGGCCAGTCTTCTCATTTCCATCAAGGGCGGATTTAACCTCGCGTCTTACCTTGTCGTACTCCCTCTGGCGTCAAAGATCCTCGAGGGGTATCTTTCTCCTGTCCGGAAGGATCTCTGGGTCTCCAAGGCCAGTGCATGTGTCATGACGGTGGGATTCGGCTTCATGTCCCTCGCGTCCCATCCAGCACCATTCATCATCGGGGTGGCCCTGACCGCCCTCGGATGGGGGTTCTATGCCTCCCTCCGCAGCGCCGGGAGTGCGCTGGTTGGGGAGGGTCACGTTGGACTCCTCAATACATCCATTGCACTGGCCCAGGGGGTCGGACTCATGGTGGCTGGGCCTCTCACGGCCGGATCCTTGCGAGTGGGAATGGCCTGGGAGGGGGTTTGGATGGGGTTGCCGTGGATGATTGGGGTTGTCTTGTTTGCGGCAGCTGGGTTGGCGGTTGCTTCTCTCCGCGTCCCCACCGAGTAGATTCATGAACCATCTTATTTATAGTTTCATGTCACGAACTAGAACGACCTGAGCGGTGACACTGGTCATAGTAATGCATAAACAGAGGACAGAGAGACCTAGTGTGTGGGTACTAGTAGTGCTATGCTCGGGTATGGGAAGAAGGGAAGACAGAGCCAGCTATACCAGTGAGCCCGGTTCACATGATCTTGACCGGGTCGCACCCCTGGCTTCCCATCTGGGCGTACGGAGTACTACTACTACTGGGTTAGTACCTGCCTACCTCGGTCGGTACCTCGCTTGTTTACCACCGACTGGCACCTCCTACAGTAGTAGTAGTTAAGTGCCAGTGCCTCCAGACTAGGCAGGCTATCCGGACCCCTTGCGAAAGCCGACATTAGGTTTCAAGCTAGACGCATGCACAGGCCACATCCTAATAGCACCCGACAGCTGTACTCTGTAAGTAGGTACTATCTATCTAGTTAGCATCTAATGTCTATACTGTATACAGTACTACCAATGTACTGGCAGTAGGTAAATTGCTTGAATTGCTTAACTGGCTGGCATGCAAGGTGCAATGGGTACGGTACTTACGGCAGGTGCTTCTATCCCGATGAGGCAGTCGGGGTCGGTACCTCATGGATGGAAGTACTAAATCTAAGGAACATATCTATTGCATTCGGGAATTTCCATCCTCGGGGGACCAGCACATTCCCGATATTATTAGCCAGGCACCCACTAGATCTAATGCGGCATCCCTCACTTCGATCCGAAGTCGATGTGCAGTTGCAAGGCGTCGAGGTACGAGGTCAGGTGAGCGCCGTCGCCCCAACGGCATTTCAGCTGAGCCAGGCAGAGAGAGGCAGGTAGGGGCGAGTGCCTACATACACTTAAGGTACTGTACTGACTGCTCCGGAAGTAACTCGTACCAAGCTTGATGTTTGGGTCAGCCGACGCCAAGGATTTTCGTCATTTTTTCCCTTTTTTTTTTTTTCTTTCACTTCAGAACTCAGAAGCACGCGACTTCCCTCTTCGGGCCTACCGCCTGTCAATACGACAGTACCGCCCACGCTGGTGTCTGTCCCCGGTACGGAGTACTGTAACTTTGTAAATTAGTATACAGTGAAGGAAGTAACTACTATCCCATGCGCCTTACCTACGCCAACCCAACCCCTCTTGGAGGCTGCTTGGAGGCTGGAGCATCTCACCATCTGCGGCATTGATTGATTGATTGATTGATTGTTTGTTTGTTTCATTGATTGATTGATACTCCGTCGTACCGGAGGGACTACGTGGTGAGCAGCAGATTAGGCCTACATGACCAGATACTAGTAGATAGTAATCATCGTGCAGAGAAAAATCTTCCCCTTCCTGTGACACCACCCCTCCTAGCTTGGGTGGTTGGATTCTCAAACTCCTGCTGCTGCTTCCTAGATCGATCTCTCGGTCCTTTCTTGTTATTTCCCAACCAAGTGTCCTCTGCGCCTGCTCTTTCTTCCCTGTCACGCCGACCGGTTTTGCCCAATCCAGAGCTATCGTCATCGTGGGATCGGTTCCCCACTCTCCCCATTGATAGGTGCTTTTAATACACCTGACTTACCTACTACGGCGGTTCAGTCCCAGTGCTCCCTCCCGGGTACCAGGCTGGATTGTTGCCAGATTCTTTCTCTCTCGCTCCTCTCCCTCCTCTCCTACAATTCTGCTGAGTGCTGAACCATTCCCGCTCGCCGCCTCCCTAACCGGCATTCTGCCCTTGCCCTCCAGGCCAACCTAATCTTCCCTCCCACCTGATCCGCCCTCTCTTCCTCCTCTCCCCTCCCCCTCCGTCTCTCTTTCCCCCCCCCCCCCAAAAAAGATCCTCCGTTTTTAACTTTGCCCTCCTGTCCCCTTCCTCTACCCTGTACGTTGACATCGGGTCCTTCATCTGTGTGAACTGTTCAATTGTGATCCAATAGACATCATGGGTCAGACCTTGTCCGAGCCCGTGGTCGATAAGGTGAGTGAAAACGAGGCCATCCATTTGCCTGGTCTTGGTCTTCCCCCACACTGCAAGCATCCTTACGCAATTCCAATCCCTCCTCTCTATCCACGTTGCCGCACCCCCCCCCCCCCCCAAAAAACCGTCTGCCTTCGTGCCTCGATTTTTCTTTCACCCAACTCGACATCTATGTCTATCTTCTCTATTGTCTACCCTGTGTCCGAGTATCCGTGTCGCTTGTCGCCGGAGGGGCTGCAGCGTGGTGATCAACCTCCCCCTCCCCCCCCCCCCTGCGGGGTCCCTCCACAGGATGATGAAAATTTCCTGCACGCGAATTCCGGACGGATGACCTGTCATCATTCTACTGTGTTCCGGACCACTCGTCATTTTGTAGCATTCTCGCTAACCTAATCGGGCGGGGACTAGACTTCCGATGAGGGTCAAGATGAGTGTTGTATATACGGCGTTTCCGCCATGCAGGGCTGGCGAATCAGCATGGAGGACGCCCATGCTGCCGTCCTAGACCTCCAGGCCAAGCTCGCGGATGAGGAGGAAAAGCCGACCGACCCCGACAAACGACTCGCGTTCTTCGGTGTATATGACGGGCACGGCGGAGACAAAGTGGCTTTGTTCGCCGGGGAGAATGTCCACAAAATCGTGTCGAAACAAGAGTCCTTCGCCAAGGGTGATATCGAGCAGTCCCTCAAGGACGGCTTCCTGGCCACCGACCGGGCGATCTTGGAAGGTTCGTGAGCGCTCTGGTCCTGGAGTCCGGGCAACCTCCCCACCCGCCTCTTCCTGTGACTGGCCTGTCCCTCCCAGGCAGCAACCGACTGACCTGGCTAGACCCGAAGTACGAGGAGGAAGTGTCTGGCTGCACCGCAGCTGTCAGCGTGATCTCGAAGCACAAGATCTGGGTGGTATGTATTTCCGGATTCACCTCGTCGTCGGCGTAGTCTGGGTTGACGGCTGACTGGTTCCAGGCCAATGCTGGTGATTCCCGCTCCGTGTTGGGTGTGAAGGGCCGCGCGAAGCCCCTTTCTTTCGATCACAAGCCCCAGAACGAAGGTACGTGGCTCGGTCTACTTGGAATCGGGATATGCCTCTGACGATGGGAAACAGGCGAGAAAGCTCGTATTAGCGCCGCGGGTGGATTCGTCGACTTCGGCCGTGTCAATGGCAACCTGGCTTTGTCGCGGGCCATTGGCGATTTCGAATTCAAGAAGAGCCCCGAGCTGTCTCCCGAGCAGCAGATCGTCACGGCCTATCCGGACGTCACAGTGCACGACCTCAGCGACGATGATGAGTTCCTCGTCATTGCCTGTGACGGTGAGTTTTTCCTACAAACAGGTGCGCTGGCTGGATGGCGCTAACGTGGGTTGCAGGTATCTGGGATTGCCAGTCCTCTCAGTCCGTGGTCGAATTCGTTCGCCGCGGCATCGCTGCCAAGCAGGATCTCCACCGGATCTGTGAGAACATGATGGATAACTGCCTTGCCTCCAACAGCGAGACCGGCGGCGTTGGTTGCGACAACATGACGATGATCATCATCGGCCTCCTGAACGGTAGGAGCAAAGAGGAGTGGTACAACCAGATAGCCGAGCGCGTTGCGAACGGCGACGGCCCTTGCGCTCCGCCCGAGTACGGCAAGTCTCTCGAGGATCCCACGGCCTCAAATCCCATTCCCTACTGACTGAACGGGGGGTGCAGCTGAGTTCCGCGGCCCCGGTATCCGTAACCAATTCGAGGAAAACCCGGATGACTTTGACATGGAGAACGACCGTGCGCGTGGCTTCAGTGTACGGTCGGGCCGCATCATCCTCTTGGGGGACGGTACTGAATTGATTCCGGAGCAGAACGATGACGAGCTGTTTGACCATACCGAGGAAGACCGGGACCTTGTCGGTCAGGTGCGCCGCGACTCGCCCGATGCTGTTCGGAATGAACGCGAGGGGACCCCCGGGCCGCAGTCGAAGGATGCCCCCAAGGCCGACGGAGCCTCTGCTGCCAACATATCGGAGTCGCCGTCCACCGCGGAGGCCCCTGGAACGCCGCAGAAGCCGAGCTCGTAGTCCTGGTGGATCTCTTGCATTTGCCCCCTAATATCGTTGCCTTCCTTTCTTTCTTTTGGTTCTTTGAAACCCATTCTCGTGTGATTCTACGACCGTGCCGTTTCTCGATTTCCCTTCCCCCCTTTTTTTCTTCCGTGATCTTCTTCTTCAGCGCCCCTTCGCCAGCGCCCGGCTTTCTATTCTGTCCGCTCCATCGATCGACTTGCCTCCCATCCCCCTCCCCTGGTAGTGGCCCGGTGGTGTTGCCGAAGCGATGAGACAGCCCGTCCGGGCGGGGTGGGAGCATGGGAACGGGATGGGGCAGGAGGGGTTCGTTTTTGTTTTCCATTTTATGCAGAGCCGCGAGCGGCAGGCCTCACGAGAGTACGTCTGTTTTATGCCTTGACACAAGATACCGCACAAAACGCCACTGTTGATGAACCTTGATATCTCCATGACTGTTCCGTTTCTTTTACTTCTACCTGCTCCTTGACTATACTATCTCTCTTCTCCTCCTCTTCTTCTTCTTCCTCCTCCACACCCTGCGGTGTCTGTGCCGACCCCGGCGTACCCTGCGACGGGAAGCTGGCGAAGATGACGACCACCTAAGATGGAGCGTCCGGGCGGCGTATTGGGGGATGGATGGCGGATCGACGGCCCGAAGAAGCCTAGAAGGGTCAAATATGGGGGTGGACTGGTGTTCCCGGACTGAGGAGGCAAGCGTGCCATGTACGGAGTATCTCAGGACCCTTTCATATCGTATGCATATAGAACCCGTTGGCTGTGCAGCAGAGCAGGACCGGCCGCATCCTGTGTAGGTAGGATTTGTAGACAGGTGTGTCAGGTTAGGTCTGATACTCGATACTGGATAGATACTGGTGGGATCGCGCGATGGGCGACGGTCGAATGAGAGGGAGCCGCGGCGTCCCGTGATGGCCGTTGGGGCAGCGGGAGGAGCCCGGCCCATTACCGTACCGTACCTCGGGGGCGGTACCTTTGCAGCTACCCGGGCGCCGGTGGGCCATCGTACGATCGACGAGTACCTGCGGTGTACCTTGGGAGGGTCGGTACGATACGCGGTACCGTACTTACCATACTTGTATAGTGGACGAGCGTATTGCGGCCTGCCAAGTCGGGCAAATTTTGAGCTCTCTGGCTTTCTTGTGTTTCTTGTGTTTCTTGTCTTTCCTGTCCTTCGCTCTCTTTTTGTTTGTTCTCTCGGTTTCTTCCCCTGTTGGCCGATTGCTGTCCAGGACCCTTAGCCTTGCTCTCTCTCTCTCTCTTCCTCCCTCTCCCTCTCCCTCTTCCTTTTCTCCCCCCCCCCAATGGCTTGTTGAGGGATTCACTTCGCCTCTTTCCGTTCTCCTCCCTCCTCCACCGGGACTCTTCGTCTACGTCTTCCTCGCGTCGGTCTTGTCTCACCACACCCGCCCCGTGCTACTACCATTACGCTACCACTACCATCGAGTCCCGACCCGACCTCTCCGTCCCTCTCTCTCTCTCTCCTCAACCTCAACCTCCACTTCCTCCTCCTCCTCCCCCTTTTCTGTCCATCTTTCTTCTCATCCTCTTCCGACAGAAGTTGAGCTGTGCTCCCTCGGTCAGCCACCATGTCCTCTCCGCCGTCATCAGGCAAACGCAAGCGCAGCGGTTCCCAACTTCTCTCCGCCGATGCCGCCGTGCCGTCCCCGGCCGAACTCCTGCAGCCCTCCTCTCGCGACGCGTCCGGCGAGGAAGGCGACGAGTCCACGGGCTCAGCCATCCCGGGGCCCACCAAACACAAGAAACAAGCGTCCCTGGACGTGACCTCGGGCAATGTGCCCCGCCCAAGCGGGCCCGCAAGGCGTCCACAAGCGAAGCCAACGGCGACGCAGTCGAACCGGTCGACATGGTCGACGCTCCGTCCGCGATCAGCAAGGAGGATCCGGGCGAGCCGTCCGAGACCACTTTGGCCAGCAGTGACATTGAGAGCCGGAGCAAGAGCCGGCCGGGCTTGCAGGTGGACACGTCGGAGCGGCAGCGGCTGTTGAAGCCGCCAGAGCGCGCGGGCCTACAGGACCCCGTGGGCTATCACACCAACCCTCCCCCGACGGGACGGCCGGTGCGGGTGTATGCCGATGGAGTGTTTGATTTGTTTCACTTGGGGTACGTTGACTTTCCTTGGACTGCGCGGGCGATGCTGACATGGTGGGTGTGCTAGACACCAGCGACAACTAGAACAGGCCAAGCGGGCGTTCCCCGACGTGTATCTGATTGTCGGCGTGACGGGGGACGACGAGACGCACAAGCGCAAGGGTCTGACGGTGCTGAGCGGTGCCGAGCGGGCTGAGAGTCTTCGCCATTGCAAGTGGGTTGACGAAGTGATCCCCGACTGTCCGTGGATCGTGACTCCGGAGTTCATCGACGACCACCAGATCGACTACGTGGCACATGACGACCTGCCCTACGGCGCGGATGAGGGCGACGATATCTATGCCCCGATCAAGGCCCAGGGCAAGTTCCTGGTCACGCAGCGGACGGAAGGAGTGAGCACGACGGGGATCATCACCAGGTGAGTTGTGGCTGGCCGTGGGGTCGGGGGTTCTCACTCACAGTGTCTAGGATTGTCCGCGACTACGACCGCTACATCTCCCGGCAATTCAAGCGGGGAGCGTCGAGACAGGAACTGAACGTGTCATGGATCAAGAAGAACGAGCTGGAGGTCAAGCGCCACGTGACGGAGCTCCGGGACAGCATTCGGAACAACTGGACCACGACCGGACAGGAGTTGGGGCGTGAGCTGCGGCAGTTCTGGCAGAACAGCCGGCCGAACAGCCCGCTGTCGAGCGCGCGAAACAGCGTGGACCTGGGCAGCACACGGAGCGGCGTCACCAGCCCGTGCTGGGGAACAAGGCGCACGTCTCCCGGGTGGAGGCGCTGGGACGTCCCGAGAGCGTGATTGGAAACGGCCGGAACGAGCCGGATTTCGCGACGGGATACAGCTTGGGGCTGATTGGCGGCGTTCGCGCATGGGTGAGTTTTCTCCGCGCGAGCATGATGGAGCCGAAGACTAACGAGGGCACAGATGCGCAGTCGTCGATCCCTGGTGGGGAGTCGAGCGCCGTCGCCCACGAGCGAGGAAGACCACGAGTCGGAGGCGGAGCGCAGCAACGGCAGAGCGTCCGAGGCGGCGCGGATCGCATAATTGTTTTTAATCTACGGAACGATACTAGTATCAGACGCGGGAGTCCTGCAGGTGGGGGCCTCGGTCTGGTCAGCCATGATGTAAGTTAAGTGAAGGGAAAGATCCAGGGATTCTTTGTTGGCTCCTCGCGGCAGCTGGCCTCTTGTTTATTTGGGAGAGGAAAATTACGAACGGAAAGAAAGGGAATGCTATGATCCGACCTCGTGTCCTCCGTCGTCCGTCCGTGCTCCAACTCCTCGCCGTGATATGAGTAATGTTTGGTTTGATTCTACGCGTCCTTTCAAGGATATTGGCCATGATTGGGATCTGTTGGAGAGCGCCGCGTAGGGGACCATGCCCTACCTACCTACCTATTTATTGATTGATTGATTGAAATTGCATGCATGTATGTGGCAAGGTCCGGGATGGGTTGGTATCATGGTATCATTTGGGATGGGATGGGAGGTGGGCGGGTGGGTGCTATTATAGTAGCAAGAAAATGAGGGAGATGGTATAATGTACAGACTAGATTGTTGATACTAGAACATGGATGGGTACCTGGATCGGCGATAGCCAGCTGTAACGTATTGTTTAGAACACCAAACACCAAACTGACAAGGGTATCTATCATCAATAGTATATATATCAATCACCACCACCACCCATCCCCTCAAGCCGGCATAATCGCCAACCTCGTCCTCCCCTTCCCCTTCTCTTTCTTCTTGATCTCTCTCTCCCTAGTCAAAACCTCGCCCAACCAGCCCCTCACCCCCTCCACCTTGGCCACCAACCCGCCCTCCCCCTCCAACACCCGTCTCGCGGCGGCATCACACCTCACCTTGACCCCAACTCAAACCGCTTCAACCCACTCACCCCCAGCAACGGCTTCAGCCAGGGCACATCCCTGGCAAACTCCAACAACCCAGCCCCTACCAGACCCCCATTCCCATTCGCATTATTATTCTCCCCAACACTCAAACTGACACACCCCAAATCCAACCCCAGCCTCAGCTCCTCCAGCGCCGCCAACCGGGCGACAACGCGCCACACCCCCCTCCAGAGACGATCATTATGCGTGTGCGCGTAGACCGAAACGGAATGTTCCTGGCCGGCGAGGGGCTGCCAGACGGGGGCGAACTGGACGGTGAGGCGGTGGATGTGGGCGCGGGCGACGGGGGAGATGGTGGTGAGGAAGGAGAGGAGGGTGTGCAGGTCGTCGGTGTCGAAGGTGGGGAGGGTGTAGAGGACGGGGAGGGATTCCGTGTAGATGGCTCGGCAGGTGGTGAGGAGGGCGGGCGTTTGGGTGGTCAGGTTGTTGGCGAGGGAGGGTGGGTGTGGGGGTAGAGTTTGGGGGGGGGTCGAGGGTGGGTTTTGTGGGTTGGGGGGGTTTGTGTCTGTGTCTGTGTTTGTGTCTGTGTCTGTGGGGGGGGTTGGTGTTGGTGTTGTTGTTGGGAGTTTGCAGTGGTGGTGGTAGAGGCACTGGTCGTAGCAACAGCCTTAACCCCCCCCGCCATCGCCGCATTGCGCCACCTCGCCGTCGTCACCGGACAACAAAGACGATGTTGATCCAGCGGCATGCTCCTCGCGACGGCGCAGCGCACATGGCGGACCCGATCGCGGATCTGCACGAGGTGAACGGTCGGGGCGTCGAAGACGTAGGCGTAGATCATGAGGCGGATCTCCGGGGGCAGACGGGCGAAGAACGGGCTCTGGGGCTGGGAGGCACTCGTTGTGGCTGGGTCCAAGGGGGGGATTTCATTGTTATTGTTGCCGTCGTGGTGATTGTCACTGTCGCTGTCGCTGTCACTGTCATGGTCACTGTTGATGTTGGTGTTGGTGTTGGTGGTGAGGGAGCTGCCAGGGCTACAGATCTGGCGAGTGTGGATGAGCTCGCGGACGGTTTCGGGCCAGCGTCGACCGGTGGGGTAGTAGTGGAAGATGGAGTAGGGGTCGCGGAGGAGCCAGGCGTCGAAATGACGCATGGTGGGTGATGCGTAAGTCAGTAAGTGGTTGGCTGTATACAGGTATGGATGTATAAGAATTGGCTGTATAGATGGATGGATAGATGGTCTATGGAATCTCTAGGTCGATCAAATCGAATCGAATAAAGGAGAAGCTGCTTCCTGCCAGCGGAAGGCGAGTGGGATTCAAGATCAATATTCCACGATGGATGGGATTGAAGGCTATGACGCTGCGACAGAGCGCCTCTTATACAAAGGCCGGTCAATCTCGGGCGGTTCCGTCGGGACTTTACGGCCGCCGTGCAACCCTATGACGCCGTGGCGGCCAATCAGCAGAGCGGGCTGGGCTGCCGCATGCGGTGCGATGTTGATTGGCCGGGCGCGTAGGAACAGAGTGCTCCGGGTCTCTCTCTCCAGCTGTGGTTGGGTGGGTTGTCTCGGATGGGATGGATGGCGTGGTGTTGATCATGATCATGATATTGATCAGGAGAGGACGGACGGAGGGAGGGAATTGGAATAATATAGGAGTGGGTGAGTCCTCTGTTTATGGGCTGGAGGTTGATGGATAATCCACAGCATTCTTGATATCAGATTCAGATTGAAAAGTGCCCACCCCCGGATCTACTACTGGCAACCCACCGCCCCGCTGCAGACGAGAGCTCGATGTCTCCTGCCAATCAGCACCGCCAATTGAGTGGAGCTCCCCCGCAGTCCTCCCCAGTCGGGCTAGTGCACATGTCTAGTGTCTACGAGTAGTAGAGTAGATAGATAGATAGTATCTACTGTCTACTGCACTCCTGCACCGCTGTCGCTGAAACTGCCATTTCATCATTCGTCTCATTCCTCATAATCCTCATGATTCATGCATCCCCGCCGTCTATGTATGCATGTATGTCGTATATACCCAAATGCAAACGGCACCCCCCCCCCCGGGACTCAGCACTGGTGGCGTCCACCCAACCGAGCCCCATGCAGCTGGACACCGGGACTAGACTCCAGGAGACTCTTCTCGCAGGTCAAATCCCTCACACATAGCAGCGCCTCCTTTTTGCCTCGCGTCCTCACGCGCTAGCCCCCGATTGCCTTTCCCCGCCTTCCTCCACCGCCGCACGCTCGGTCTCCTTCCCCTCGCCTGCTCCAGCCCCCTTGGCGCCCTCGCGCGCCATCGCCACATAGATGGCGCTCCCCAGGATCATCCCCGAGCCCACCCAGCTAACCGCCGACAGCGTGCTGCCCCAGACCGTGCGGTCGTAGAACACCGCGAACAGCATCTGCATGTAGATCATGAAGGTGGCCCGCGACCCGGACGAGGTCGGCGGGGAGGACTCGCCGCGGCCCTTGGACTTGCGCGGCGGTGGCACGTACGACAGCCCCGCGGTCAGCAGGAACTGCAGCAGGAAGCCGCACACCCCGAGCCCGAGGAGCAGGGTCCATTCGAGCAGCGTGCCCGGCAGCTCCAGCGGGATCGAGGGCACGAACAGCATGGCCAGGGTGGCCACCACTGTCGTGAACATCGAAAAGTACGTCACCGAGACCAGCGGGTGGCAGCGCTGTCCGATCATCCGGATCGTGGTGTACGCGCACGACGCCCCCAGCACCCCGACCAGGGCCACCACGATGGCCAGCACGTGGTGGTAGCTGTCCGTGGACCCGGGCGTGTCGCCCAGCTCCGGGTCGTCGGCCGGAGCCCCCGACCGCATGAACGGGAAAGGCCGCGCGATCAACACCACCCCGGCCAGCGACACGATCCCGGCCAGCTGCTGCTTGCGTGTGAAGGTCTCGTTGGGGATAAGGAACGAGCAGGCGTAGCAGGTAAGAATGGGCGCCAGGAAGGTCACCACCGTCGCCTCGGACAGCGGCAGGTACTGGACCGAGAAGTAGAGGCCGTAGACCCCGAAGAAGCCGCCGCTGGCGCGCAGCATCAGCAGGGGGAAGACGTCGCGCGTCCCCAGCGGATGGGGCACGCGAGCATACCACATGTAGAGGTAGCTTGCCAGCACGGTAATCGACATGCGAGCGAAGAGGATCTGGGACGGGATAGATTAGCCGAGGTATCCCGCGGAGACAGTATCTACTTAGTAGTCGACGACGGCGGCAGGCTAGTCCATGCATGCCAGCCAGCCAGCCAGCCAGCCAGCCAGCACGCACGCACTATCACCACTAGCCATCCCATCTCACCGTAGCTACCTACCTACCCCCCTCCCCGGTAAAAAAAGAGAAAGTCCACGCACCTGAAACGGATCCAACCCTCTCCCCTCCTTCCCTTTAATCTCCAAAAACTGAGTCATGACATTCATCGTGGCGCCGAAGAACTGCGCACCCAGGACCAGGATCATGCCCTTGCCCTGGGCCCAGAACTCGCGGGCCGGATGAGACATGGTCGTCCACCACGATTGAGCGGACATTGTTGCAGCGGGTGAAGGCGACGAGGAAGATGGAGAGGAGGAGGAGGAGTAGGCGGCAGAGGGAGAAGAAGCGAGCAGCGGACTGCGCTCGGTATAGTGGTCATCGCCATGGCCATGGCTCTGAGACTGGGGCTGGGACTGGGCCGACCGAACCGCGGACGGCGAAGAGGAATCGCGGGGGAGAGAACTGAGCGCGGGCGACGATTGGGAGGGCGTGACGCAGGTGGCATCCGGGGAGGCCATGTTGGCGAACCCGACTGGTGGGGAGGGCGAGGCAGGTAAAGGCGCGGATGGGAGAGGAACGAGGCCCGAAGTTTGTTTCGCTTTTCCCCTCTCTCTCTCTCTCTCTCTCTCTCTCTGGCTATTGTATGTGTATGGGAGGGGTAGATAGATAGGTAGATATGGTATTGTTCTCGGCTAGAGACAGGTCAGATCCGGATCGGATGTGGAACAGGGCAAGTATTTAAGTACCTGGCAGTTGGGAATGTTGATTTTCTTGATCGGCGAGAAGCGACAGACTGGAATAGGACTAGTCCCGGCGACGATCGGCTGAAGTGCATGCCTGATGACTAATCGGCCCCCCTCGTGTGACCTTCCAAGGCACCACTCAGGCTGCAAAAGGAAGGAATTTATACGAGATGGTGCTGATCAGGAGTTACCCAGGCTATCAGGAGCTGTAACTGAACTATGCAGTCTGTGCGCAAACCCCGAGCCCTAATCATTCCATTCTACAGAGTAGCCACTGCGGATACAATCAGTCGAAGAAAAGCCGTGGATGAGACATGTCTTTTTATACACAACGGATTATACTAACTACTATATACATCATCCCTCTACATAAACGTAAAGGTATCCCCTCCCTTCTCGCGCAACATATTCCCCACGCGCTTTGTCCCGACGATGCGCTCCAGCTTCAGCGCATCCCACTTGGAGAACAATGCCCGCACGCCTCCCTCCGCCGCCTCCACCACCGCCGCCGGATCCAGCCCCAGGAAGCCCACGATCTCGCCGTAGAACCTCGGGTTCTCCGGCACCCCGTACATGATGATGCGCTTGACCCCGCGGATCTGGTACCGCCGGAAATGGTGCAGGCGCTCCGAGTACAGCAGCACCGACTGCCGCCCGTTCATGAAGTGCGTGCGCGCCCGCGTCGCCTCCCGCATCTCCGTGTACTCCGAGATGGCCCCGAACGAGACGTTGGTCGTCTGCGCCGACGTCGCGAAGTAGTTGCGCACCCGCACAAAGTCCAGGTACGACGGGATGAAGACCAGCGTGCCGCCCCCGCTGGCCTTGCCGCGCCCCGACGCGATGTCGCGCACCAGCGTCGACAGCACCGTCGTCGTGAAGTGCTTGAACCGCGCGTCCGGGTCTTTCGCCGGCGAGAGGCAGTCGAAGCGCGAGAACGTCTGCTTGACCGACACCGGCAGGGGCAGCTCCCCGATCGCCCCCGCGTGGATCGGCGTCGCCTTGACCCTGCCCGACACGTTGTGCATGTGCCCCGAGAACACCGAGTTGATCTCCGGCGTGACGAACGACGACAGCATGATCAGCTGCCGCATGTAGCGCGCGTTGTTGTCCAGGTACCACGTCCGCACGCGGCTGAAGTCGCACCCGTGCGCCTCCCGGGGCTGCAGGTTGAGGTGCTTGAGGATGTAGTCAACGTGGTCCCAGTTCTGCATCTGGAGGGCATCGGCGTGGTCGACGATCACCACCTCGATCGACGACAGGAAGTCGTGGTCCCGCTTCTTCACACTGCATGGCGTTAGCGATGGGCCCCTGCGGCGGTACTCAAAGGCAAACTCACTCGGCTTGATCCATGATCGTGCGCAGACCCAAGGGACTGGCGAGGATCATGTCGGAGGTGTAGAACTGCGCAAAGTACTTGACCGTCTTGCGGGTGAACTTCAGCCCCAGGCGGAACATGTCGTCGTCGTTCCCGCCGAACAGGTCCCGGAAATCATCCGGCTTGTTCTCCCACGACTGGTCGTCGGTGGAAGAGAACGTGTCCGTGAGGCGCTTCTTGTTCTCCTGTTGCTCGGGCTGGAAGAAGCGCGCGATCGACTCGACCGCCCGCACACACGCCTGCTTGGTCGGCAGCAGATACAGGACCTTGGGCCGAGTGAACCCCTGGTCTCGGACGTCGAGGTCGGCGTCCTGCTCCTTGGCCAGGCGGGCGTTGTTCTTGAGCACCCGGTCGCGGGTCTTGAGCACATGGTTCGTGGCATGGAGAGCCAGCAGGTCCCGCATCTGGGCCACGTTGGAGGTGGACCGGGCTCCGTAGAGCACGTCCTGGTAGCCGAAGATGTACGGGGCGAGCTGCTGGGCCTGGCCACTGATCTCAGGGATATTTTCCGCGGCAGGAGCTTTGAGTTTCCGTTTGAGCTGTAGATGTCTCCGTCAGTCCTCCGTTGCGATATGTATAGGAATACCGTCACTGCTGTTTACCTTGGCGCTTGAGATGTTCTTCATGGCGGGGAGCCAGGACGCTTCGTCGCCGGTATCCGGCACCGAGCGCACAAACTTCAGTTCCTCGGGAAGCTCCTTCTTAGTGGTCTTCCATTTGTTTTCCCCGATGGCCTTGATTTTCTGAGTGAGCTCGTCTTCCTTCGGGATCGAAAAGTGTGTGTCGAAAGGATCATTATCTGGCGGGGCATTAGCGGGCTTGGAGAACCATGTAGATAGGCAATGGAAAGAAATCCCTACCGTCTTCATCGTCACTATCCAATTGCAATCCTGCATCCTCCTCGGGGGCATTGCCGTTGTCCTCTTCGTCGGAAGGTTCCTGCTGTTCCAAGTCGTCCTCTTCGGGCACCTCCTCCTCCTCCTCCTCGTCCGCGACAACTGCAATCTTCTCGGAGTCTCGATGGTCGACCTTTCTCTTCTTACGAGCCGGGCCCTTGGAGTCGGTGGATGCGTTCAGGAGCTGTAGCAATTCGTTGTAGGAACGTCCCTTCTGCTGATCCTCGTCCTCGTCGCTGGACGACCCCTCGTCCATCTGTTGATCGTCGGCGATGTCGTTCTCCATGGACTCGTCCCCCGAGCCATCCTCACCTTCGGAAGAGCCTTCGGATCTGAATGGACCGGTTAGCTTACACATAGCAGCCCGACTGCAGTGGGGGGGCTCACTCAATCTCGTCGACTCGGGAGGATTGGAAGGCATCTCTGCGACTGACGGGGCCTCTCCCGCCTCGTCCCCTGCCGCGACCTCGTCCGCGGCCCATGCCACGTCCCCGGGAACCTCGACCTCTTTGAAAAACCATTGACTCTGTGATCCAGCCGAAACCGGTCGAGTGGGGGGGGGGGGTGAGCTTTATAAAAGAGCGAATTATTTTTTTTTTGCGGGTTGCTGGGGAACAAAAAAGAAGAGGAAGAAGAAGAAGAAGAAGAAGAAGAGGAAGGGCGGCTTATCTTATCTTAGCGCGGAAGGGAAGTTTGCGCACACACAATTTGAGCCTCGCAGCAGCAGAACCTCCGCCGCCGCAACTTCAGAGAGGCGGAAGATTTAATTGGCATCCCCGACCCCAGACGCCCTCCCCCACGCCCAGCACGAGATAGGATCAGCCCCAACACCGACTCTCCTCAACTCTACCTGCCCATCATGGCTGACGCCGACTCCTTCGTGCACCTTGCTCGCCCTCTGGGCCCCGTGGCTGTGGGGTCTGCCCCGACTACCGCGCCTGTGAACGTGGTCATCCAGCCTCAGGTATATATCTACGTCCCCCCTCCCCCTACCTCCCCATGGCTGGATCATATCCGCTGTGTCCGGTTGCTGACGGCCGTGGCTAGGCTCTTTTCTCTATCCTGGACCACTCCCTCCGTCGTAACGCCGACCAGGAGCGGGTCATCGGTACTCTGCTGGGAACCAGGACCGAAGATGGCACCGAGGTGGAAATCCGCAGCACCTTCGCTGTGGGACACACGGAGACGACAGACCAGGTCGAGGTGGACATGGAATACCAGAAGCAGATGCTGGCGTTGCACCTGAAGGCCAACCCCAAGGAAGTCCTTGTCGGGTGGTACGCCACCTCGTCCGAGCTGAACACCTTTAGCGCCTTGATCCAGAACTTCTACAGCGGCCAGGGTGACGGCACGTGGCCTCACCCGGCCGTCCACTTGACCGTGTCCACCGAGGCCGGCAAGGACATCGAGACCCGCGCCTACATCTCCGCCCCCGTCGGCGTGACCGCGGAGAGAGCCGCCGACAGTGCCGCCTTCATCCCCGTCCCCTACGAGATCCGGTACGGCGAGGCCGAGAAGAGCGGTCTGGAGGCCGTGGCCGCCGCTCGCGAATCCGAGGAGCGGGCCGCCAACCTGTTCACCGACATCGAGGCTCTGGAGCGTGCGATCGAGGAGGTGCTGGGCATGATCGACCGTGTTTCTCGCTACGTCGAGTCGGTCATTGACGAGGAGGCGCCGGCCTCGACGGCCCTGGGCCAGTTCCTGCTCAACACCCTGGCCCTGGCGCCCAAGGTGGAGCCCGCTGACATCGAGCGTGACTTGTACGTATTTCCCCGGGTGGACTACTTCTTCCTCTCCCTTCCCTGCCCTTCATCTTCTCCTGCTAACGGTGCGCAGCAACAACCACATCCAGGACGTCCTGGTCGTGTCCTACCTGGCCAACACCATCCGTACACAGATGGAGCTGTCCAACCGGCTAGCAACCGCCCAGCTGACCCTGGGAGGCGAGTCCGGCAGCGCCGAGGCGGGAGCTCAGCGCGGCGGCCAAAGAGGCGGCAAGGGAGGCCGGGGCGGGCAACAGCGGAACCAAGAGCGCAGCGGAGAGGAGGCTCGCGCGTAAGGGGAGATAGGGTTATTCTAACGATACCTTTCCATTTCTCTTGAACATTTATTCATTGTGCAAAAATTTCCTTTTCTCTCTGTTTCTTATTTGCGACGCCCCACGTTCAACCCCGACACCTCCAGGGGTTAAAAAGAGACCTGGTCTTGGAGTTGGGATTTGGGATAGTACCAACCACGGGAAGAGCAAAAAAAAAAAAGGGGGACAAAAAAGGGGGCAGAGAAAACGAACAGGCCGGAACCGAAAAGAATGAAAAAGAGCACGGCGTATGGGAGTCCACCTACCTGGCTTTGATCAGAGTGCTTGGAATGGAAAATGGGAAAAGAGAAGGGCTGTTGCTTCCTCCTACCTACCTACCTAACAATCTGGCTAGGCATCTAACCGGTCCCGGTTTGATTACACCCGCCTTGTTAGGCCTTCAGGATTATGTAGTGTGTAGCTGGGAGGTTGAGTGGCTTTAGGGGGGAGGGGTTTGCATTGCTTGTTACCGTGCATGATGTTTGCGGATAGACGTGAATGAAGTTATGTTTTATCTAGACTCCACCTGACGAATATGCTGGAAGGGCATGTAGAGGTAGATAATGTAGATCTACGGAGTACATCTTATCTATAATCTAAGTACCGCAGCTTTACCCTTTCCAGCAGCAATCAATGCCGATAAGCCAAGCCCAGTGGCAATATATGTATGTATGTATGTGCTAACAAATCATCTTGATAAAAACGCCTCCGATGCCAACCAGATAGGATATCACGCATGACAGATAAGGTACATACAAAGCCCGGAAACCCAGTCCCCCAGCCCAGCCCAGCCCGTAACGCCAGTGATTAAAGTGAGTGAACGAGTAAAAACAAGCTCCAGAGAAAGACCGAAAACAAGCCACGCCACCCTCACGCCCCAACCTTCCTCTTCTTCGGCACCGTATTATCCTCGGTAGCATCGGAATCCCTCCTAGCATTCCTCTTCCCCTTCCCCTTCCCCTTCTTCCCATCGACACTCTCGCCGGCCTCCTCAAGCCCCTTCTTACCCGCATCCTTGAGATTGCCCACCTGGTCATCATTCTGATCGAACGCCTTCCGGGCCTCCTTCAACTCTCGCTCCATGCGCAGCAACTCCTGTACACGGCCCAACTTATTCGGATCCCGACGCAGCGCGAACCGGAAATCATCGACCTTGATCTTCTGGCGGCGCGAGTAGCTGGCGTATTGCGCTGCGCCGTGGCACATCTCCAGCACGAAGTCGGTGACGATCTCGTCCAGCACGCGGATGGTTTCCGGGAGGGGTTCGGCTGTGAAGGAGGGGTGGGGGCGGGGGTCGCCGTAGGCGAGGAGGAGGAGGCGCACTATATAGTTGGATAAGTGGGTCGTTAGTAGGTGTAGGTGGAAGTGGAAGTGGAAGTGGAAGTCAAGCCTGTGGAAAGAGCAGGAGAAAAGGGCGGGGAATAGTAATAACTCACGTTCTGACGAAAAGTTCATCTGCCCCTTGTGCCGGGCGGCACGGGCTCGAGGTTCCGCCATCTTTCTGGGTCGTTTAGAGGGAGCAGTAGTGGGATCAGTAGCAGCAGCAGCAGCCGTGGTGGTTATGTCCGTTGGATGGGTAGCCGCGGCGATAGGTTTCGGTTTGTAGGCCGGGCGATATCCGGCGCGGATTAGCGCAGTTTCCTGGGGATCGAAGGGCCAAGGGGGAGCGAGATGGCTCGGCACATGACCAGTGCTGGGCTGGCGGGGAGGAGCGGGGGTATGGCTCTGCTGCGATGACAGAGACAGTGACAGAGACTGGGACTGGGACTGGGACTGGGGACGGCGACGAGACGGAGTGTTTCGCTTTCTCGAGCCAGCTGCTGCTGCTGCTGTCGCCGCCGCCGCAGGGGGAAGGCGGTCGGCGGGGGAGGAGGGAGACATGGTGGCAGAATGGACTTCCCGGCGAGTGGCAGTTCGTCACTACGACGGACTAAGTTGCTCACTACTCGTCTCAGCGAGCACTCGACTCGGATTCTCCTGCCTGCGTGTTGTTGTCTCCAACGAGAACAGGAGAGTGTTACACATCGACTGGATCTGGGGACGAGGAAAGAAAGAAGAGGAAAGAAGGAAAGAAAGAAAGAAAGAAGGCACGGCTGAGAGGGCCAGACGACCGGTCGCTCTTATAACCTGTCAAGATGGTCAGTGAATAACGCCCGCAGTCGCAAAAGCAACACAATCACCACTAACAAGTGAGAGCGAGATGTAGTCGGCACTGTTCAATTTCCAGTCACTCCTGCTGGTCTTCCTGCTCATCATCTGCACAAGCACGTATGGGCACTCCATTATGCCGGGAATCATGGACCGCAACCAGAGCGGGTGAGTGGCCTATACATACCGAGGACGCGCCGTCGACAGATCGACAGATGGGATGGACGAGATAATCGGACGGCTCGCTAATGCGCTCGAATAGCTTCTTCGGGATCTTCTGGAAATGCGCACGGATTGGCGAGCGGCTGAGCCCGTATGTCAGCATATGCTGCGTGGTGATGGCTGTGAGTATACCCGGTCCCCGGCAGGAGTACAATGGCCCAGGCATATATGTATGTATGCATGTATGCACGAGTGGAAATGCTGACGCCCCCGGTTTCATCCAGGTCTCCATCTTCTTCGGCGGCTGATTGGGCGGGCTTGCGTTCCTTACGATCTCAGGATAGCATGGTGGTCATTCTACCAGGCACTGGCGTTACTGTAGCTTCTTTTACTGCTTGCGTTTTTGCTCGGGATTCATCCCCATAATTATCATGCTGCATATCGTACATACAAGGTGCTGTCTACGGAGTACCATCCAGGGAATTCCATCTATATACGTTTTATCCGAAAACACCGAATCCTCCCGCGCCACGCTAGAGATGCAAGAGAAGAACTGAAACCAACGGGGAAACCAACGGGATATCTCACGACTTGTCCTCTTCGTCCGCCTTCAGACGCACCAGACCTTCCTCGACCAATCGCTCGGTTTCCATCATCTCCGCCTGGTAGGCCTCGGCGGCAGCACCCTCGCTGGCTAAAGCATCGCTCTCGTTGAGTTCCCCCACGATGTCTACCAGGGATTGCAAATCTCCGAGTTCGTTCACGTGCTTAATCGTATATGCATCTGGAGACAGGCCCTCCTGCTGCATGGTCTGAATTGCTTTCGCGACCCCGTCAACATCCTGGTTCATCACAAGTCCGCTGATGATCAGGTTCCAGGTGGACAAATCGTACACGATCTGATGTTTAGCCATCATCTCTCTGACTTTGTTGGCGGCGTATTGCTGCTTGGTATAGATAAACACGCTTAGCAATACTGTCCAAGTCAAAACCGTTGGTTTGACAAATTTTTCCGGGTCCTGGGCCGACAAGTATAGCATGTCTTCAACGACGCGCACAGACGGTCGCCCCCCGCGAGGATCATTCCGCCACGAGATAATGAACTCGTTGAAGATATGATCAGTCTTGGCTAGGTGAACAGCATATTTGTCGCCCTGAACCAAAAGTTCGATGAACCTGGCATAAATGCGTTGCCCAACGGCCGCACTTCTTTTGCATCGCAGGTAACTCGCAATCAGGAGAAACATGGCACCACGGGTTGGCTCCAACTTAGCCACGTCCGATTCAGGAGGAGTGTATCCAGGCGCTAGTATGTAAAGTTCCTGTAAGGGTGCGATGTCAAAGTACTTATTATACACGTCTAGCATGGAGTAGAAGGTCTGTTCAGGGGTGAGATCCGGTTGACCTTCACCCCCTATGAATCTGTTTCCCTTGACGTTAAAAACAAAATGGGCGTGAAAAATCTTGCTCGCGAGCCATGGGTGCGTTCGAAGGTCAGGCCGTGTATCGATCTCTTGCAGCAGTTCCTTGACTAGGTCTTGATCTCTGCGGTCAAGAGCATCACCCAATTGAGCTATGTAAGTGCCCGCATTGAACTTCATGCCTTGTTTCTTGATATACTCCAGTATATCATCACTTAACTGAGGATCCCCTGTCTTGAAAGTGTTTTTCAGGATAGCATTCATCATGGTCATATCAAGCCGCACTCCAATCTTGAGAATCCTGGGCAAGATATGGAAGTTCCGCCCATCTGGGCCGTCCACAACTGAATCTAGGCCCAAGAGTCCAGCAATTTCCCTCGTAACTAGGTAGTCCCGTGTTGTGAACCCTTCCTGTCGGAGATCAAAGATGACTTTCAGTACTTCCAATGCCATGTCAGCGTCCTTGAGCTTCACGAAATGGGACATGAAATGAAGAAGCGTTGGGGCCACTATATGCACTTTTCTCTTGCGCGAGAGATCCCAGGCCCGGCGGACACCATCGCCGTCTGTGCAATCTAAAAATAAGCGCATGGCATTCTGTGTCATGATGACAACAGGCCAATTTTCAGGGGCTAAGCAAGTCTGGACAACAGAGCGGAAAGTGAGCTCCCCATTTGTCCAGTCTCTGTAGCCGGGAAAACATTCCATGATATTTTTCAGACAGTCATAAGCCAATTTTAGCACTGGCTTCTCAGAACCCTGGCTAGTGACCCAAAGAAATTCCAAGAGGAGGCCATAGTGACGGTGACGCAATAGCGCCAGTGATAATCGCTCCCAAGCGGTAGCCTTTGTGTTGAGGTCAAGTTTTTCCCAAGCTTCACGAAAGCTTCCCAGGCAGTCTGTTTGTATCTTTGCAAGAAGGTCTATTTCCGTGGACTCCAATGGGAAATCATGGAAGCTAATTCCATCAGGATCCACGCCCTCTCGCAGCTGCGCAGCGATGGTTCGCCATTGAGTATGAGCTGAGGATCCATGTTCTCCGGAGGCTAATGAATTATCCCGGATTTCCTTCTCCATAGCCAGCACGTCTTCGCCGAGAAATCTTTTCAGAGGCTGATATACATTGCCCCGCAAGACCTGGGTCCGGTAGATAACTCGGTTCCATTTGGGTGCCGCGGTGGCTTTCGAAGCCGGCTTCGGGTGACCATGCTTGAGCTCCTTGGAGGAATGGGGGGCCTTCCAAGGCTGCGGCGTACTGCTGCCGAAGGATCTTGCATGCCGGGCAGCTACCCGTCGACTCCTGCCCAGGCAGAGGCTATGCTCCGGTGCATAGGAGTGGCCTCCAGCACGGAGGCAGAGACGTAGAGAGGGGTGCGAGCAGAGGGACATTCAGAAAGGAATTATTGCATGTCTCGGAAGGGAACGGGAGGGAAATGCTGGCAGATGAGAAGATGAATTGAATGGCGGCGATGTCGCGGGGAGGAAGGGAAGGGAAGGGAAGGAAGCAAGCAAGCAAGCAAGAGGACGGCGGAGTTCGAATCTTCCTCCGGCGCCGGGTGCGTGTGGCTGGTGTGTGCCTCCCGCCGCCCATGTGGCGCACCACAACCTGGACTGACTGACTGACTGACTGACTGATTCCTCTCCATACAACCATCTATATATCCTTCTCCTTCTCCTTCTCCTCCTCCCCCTTTCCGTCTCTCCTCCGTCATGTCGTCCAATCATGCCTCTCTCGATGCGGCGGCCACCGACCGCAAAGCACGCCTTGCAAAGCTCGCCGCGTTGAAACGGAAACAGCCTGAGCCTGAGCCGGACACTGAACCAACGGCGGGTGATGAAACCGAACCTGCCACCTCAGACGTCACCCGAAAGTATTTGTCCGGGAGAAATTACGACGCAGAGACCCGGGGCCCGAAGCTGGGGTTCGACGCGGCCCCGATAGAGGGTCAGCTCACATTGGAAGCGCAGGCCGCTGAAATTGCAAAGGCCACGGCAGAGCAAGCCCAGAAGGATGAGGCAGTGGACCAACCGATCGATCTCTTCAAGTTGCAGCCCAAGAAGCCGAACTGGGATCTGAAACGGGACCTGGACGAGAAGATGAGCATCCTCGATGTGAGGACACAGAACGCCATTGCGAGACTCGTACGGCAGCGGATAGAGGATGCGCAGCGCGCCGCTCAGGCCAAGGGCACCGGGTCCAACGGAGGCGGCCACGGCGAAGAAGTGGGAATTGAAGGCGAAATGTTGGTCGAGGGCATCCACGTCCGCGAAAGGGAAGAGGAGCGCGAGCTGGAGGACGAAACGGCATGATCTTGATACCCCCGGGAAAACATGTATGATAGCAGTTGCGACGTTACTTTTACTTCAGGCGCTCATCGTGGGGATTTTTGGGACGAGTGTCGCCCGGCGTTGAGGATTATTTGCCGACATATTTTGTTGGGGGAAAAATTACTTTTTATTGCATTAACCTTCCGTGTAATCTTGCTATAGTACAGTGCCGCGTTCAGAAACCCAGGCAAATCGGCCGGCGGGGATGAACCTCGAGAAGGGAAAACGCCAAACTCCCATGCATCCTTGATCAGCACTTTTTCTATTCAAAACAAACGACGCCTAATTGCCCAGGTTCATAGACTGGGTCAGCGCAATGCGCTTGCTGTATGGGCTGAGACTCCGTTCCTTTCGAGGTGGAGGTCCACGTCCTTGATCCCGTCCGCCTCCCCTGCCGAAGTTGGTAGGACGGCTGTGGGAGGGACCCGGATGGTCCATATGCTGCTCCCTGGACCCGGAGTGGCCGCTCTCAGGCAGTGTGCTGGGGGTGACAGACCGTCGTGCTCTGGCAATTCGGCTGTGATCCACGCTCCGACTTCGGGTCCTATCCCGTCGGCCCCCGTCTCGCGACAGGTGTCGAGGCCGCCCTCGTTCGTCGGGGCTGGACTCTCGATGTCTCCGCCGAGTGTTTCTGTCATCCGACCACTCGCGCGACCGAGAGCGAGGCCCCCTTTCGCCAGACGAGTGAGACGCATCGGAGTACTGGGAGGATGAATCGCTGTACCGTCTCTTCCTGGGATGTGGGGAGACAGATCTTGTTCGCTCCTGGCTTCGTCTTGCGCCGTAGTCTCCACCGCGGGCGGGCGATCGGGAGTGTGACCGACTGGTGGATATCGTTGCGACGGAGCTGACCGAGTGCGATGAGGCTGACCGGGCTCGCTTCGACATCTGTGTCCGACTATCATGAGGGTCTACTTCATCCAGGTCTCTTTTGCGACCCCGTTCTCCCTCACGCTTCTTTGCCAGAATTTCATCAGCCAGCCCTGTCCTGAACATATCGTCAGTTGGCCCGTCTGGGCAGGATTGGGGGTATCGGTTGACATACGTGCGAGATTCCTCACTAAGAACGTCCGCCGAAAGTTGAGGGCGCAGTTTGGGGTTCTGCAACTGCTGCGTGCGCGAGGGGCGGGACATGTACGGCCGCTCCTGAGTCGTCACTGTACATTCATAGCTGTAGTGCCGTACTGAGACGGTCAGTTTGCGTCCATCAGAGACCGGCGGACAGGTACATATCTCGTTTTAGGCATTTTTGACACAAGGTACTCGGAGTCGCCTTGGTAGGGCCTCTCAGCCCGGGAGCGTTTCGATACCGATTCATGCGGGAACTGAGTCTTGTTGGGGGAACGGGGCGAAGAGAAGTGCAGGCAGAGAGGATCCGTCAGGCAGCAGCCCTGCTGGAGAACTGGAAAGGGGATGAATGGAGGGTATCCTGGCAGGTATCCAGTTCCATGTCATCGCGGCTGTCGCAGGCAGCGTGTGGGCCGGACCGACTGGATTAGCCGCGCGGCTGAGCGGCGGCCCACGAAGGAGGAGCCAAGCGATTCATTCATTCAACTCCCTCCTCCGCTGCTGCTCGCTCCTTCTCGCCCCAAAAAGATCGCCAGGTCGCTCCAGCAGCGTCGGTCTTCCCTGATAGTACTAGTACTTCTTCTCCTGCGTCCGAATCCCGGCTTGAGTCCAAGTCGAGGGTCCTTTTCCCTCCCCAGCCTCCCGCTGGTTCTTATTGCAGACTTCTTTCTCTGTACGAGGAAACCTCACTTCCCCCCCCCTCTTGAATCTTTTCCGCGGAAAGAAACCTCGCCGAATACCATGAGCCACGCTTTCTGACCATCGTGTAAGACCAGTCACCTTCCCTCCTGCCTGTCTCTGCCTCCATCTGCCCACCCACACCCGCTGGCTCCTGATCAACCGGTCGCCTGCATCCCACACACACCCCCCCCCCGGACCTGACGTCGAGGCAGCTTTCCCTATGGCGAATTACGTTTTCCAGAGATGTACCGTCTTTCTTTTTGGGCTTGTGTGAAGTGGGATCTTTGAGTGGCTTTTC
The DNA here is from genome assembly GCF_003184545.1 of Aspergillus heteromorphus CBS 117.55. Classification (NCBI taxonomy): domain Eukaryota; kingdom Fungi; phylum Ascomycota; class Eurotiomycetes; order Eurotiales; family Aspergillaceae; genus Aspergillus; species Aspergillus heteromorphus. The sequence continues at coordinate 175,657 of NW_020290418.1, forward strand.
TATCGATTCAAGTCTCCTCGGTTTCGTCCTCCTCAAAACCTGAACGAGCCGAGTCAGTCTCTCTCGTCGGGGTTTCCCCTTATCCAATTCGTCCGTATCCGATCGTTCACTGTCTCAGCGAAAGGAACGCTACAAAGAAATCGTCAAGTTCTGCTGGGGGATCCAGACTATCATGACATCTCGGAGTTCCCCGAGGGACGAGCATCGTCTTTCCTTTGCAAAGGTAAGCCCCGCCGCCCCTCCACGCATCGCATGATCCCGTCTGACCCGCTGCGCAGATTGCTGCCATGCCTCCACCATCAAACCCGGAAGCTTCCGTCGTATCTGACGAGATGAACGGCTCTCAGTCTCCCGACGGACCGTCGTGTTCCGAACAACCCAACTCGAAAGAAGGCCCGTGTACCGCCCGAGGCGAGGCTGCCATCGTTGATCGAGACGTCGATGGCCTTTCGCACGCTGTGCAAGGCGTTCACATCGCAGAGAAGAAGTATCACGAGAGTCCCATGTTCTCGGCCGAGGCCCAGGACCGCGGTTCGTTGAAACGAGAGACCTCGTTTGAGGAGGACGATCGTACCCACCTTTCCAACTCCTCGACTAAGCCAACCAGCTTTGATTCGAAGAGCATGGCGTCAGTGACAACCTTTGCAATGGACGAGAAAGACTCCTTGCGTCCTGATGATAGCGCTAGCGTCCAGGCTGTTGATGAGGAGGAGTCGCTTTCTGGGCCTGCCTCGGGTGCACCCAATTCGTTGACGGGCTCCGAGTCGGGTGCCCGCGGCTTCATGCAAAGACCACGGGCCATACTGCAGCCGTCGGGCCCTATCTTTGTCGATGGTATCCAGCGCACGAACGGTGCTATTCTCCCAGACGCTGTCGCCAATAACTTCGTCACGAATGCCGATGCTTTCCAGAATGGACGAACCATACATGGGTTTCCCTCGGATCCAGATGAGAAACTCCTCGAGGCCATGAAATCCCCCAAGGATCGTCTTCTGATCTTACAACTAGAAGAGAAGGTTCGACATTTCATCCAGAATTCCAAGTAGGTCGCCCCGTCATCTTGCCTGCCCGCTGTTTCATGGTCTAACTATTATCCAGGGAGCACTCTTTGGAGCTTCCGCCATCAAATGCTTTTGGGCGACTTCTTGCGCATAAACTGGGCGATTACTATCATCTAACCCACTTTGTGGACAATAATGTCACGTCCGTCCGACTACATAGGACGCCGTTTTGTCGGCTGTAAGTCTTCCTTTGCGATGCCCGCATCTTCTCACGAAGGCTTGATGGCATGAATGGCTGATTGATCTCTACAGGCCCACGCCCCTCTCTATTCTCCACGCCGCAAACCATAGCACCCCGCCTCCAGCTATGCCCGCAATGAAAATCATGCGCCGTCATGATGGTGAGCGACCTTCTACGGAAGGTAGCATCGCGGCAAGCTCCTCCGTTCCATCGAAGAATGGATCCGAAGCGGGCGACAGTGGGAACGATGGCGAACGGGGCGGCTCATCCGCCGGCGCGACCCCGGCCAAAGATAGGCTGACGTTAACCCGAGAGGAACGAGAGGCGAAGTATCAGGAGGCTAGAGAGCGAATTTTTCGCGATTTCCCCGAGTCCAAGTCGGCAGATAATACGAATGGCGACTCCAGTGCCAATATGTCACGCTCGAGCTCGACGAGTGGCCGCAAAAAGGCGCACCGACAGAAGACCCCCCACGATGACAGTTTCGAGGCTCGGTCTCAATTCAACGCATACTACCCTGGGATGCCCTACAACAACGGGTCGATGCCTTATGGCGTGGCGATGAACGATCCGTCTTTCCCCAATCAGCCTTGCATGGTTGGGCCTGGCGTGTCTCCACCGGGTATGGGCTACCCTCCTAGTGGGCAGACAGCCCCCATGTACTCCAGTCCCATGAATATGAATGCGATGCCTCATTACTCGATGCCTGTTTCTCCCCAGATGACGCCGAGCGGTCCGTGGCAGAATGCGCCTGTACCGCAGCAGTCTCCCTATTCTGGATATGCGACTATCAACCAATCGCCGGCGATGGCATCCACCAAGTCCTCTCCTGCACTGAGCAGCTACCCTATGCCCAACTCGGTCCCATACCAGCAGCCTACTCCCGGCTGGTCCACCCCGCCTTATCACGCCGGATATCCACAACCCACACCTCGCAACCCGCCGCCGGCTGCGTGGGGAAATTATCAGACCCAGCCCCCCACTCCCACATCGTTCCCCTATCCGCAATATCCCGGACAGCCCTTGAGCCCCGGCATGCAGAACCTCTCGGGCCCCCACCCCTTGCCCGGCAGCTTCAATCGGTCGCCGTTCAACCCTCAAACACGTTCTTTTGTGCCCGGTGGCGCGACGCTAGCGCGGCATCCAAGCAAGAACGGCCAGCATGGTATGAGTCCGTACCCCGGCATCCAAGCAGGCATGCAGCCGCAGTGGCCCGGATTTCCGGATGTCAACAAGAATAATCAGGAGGCTTCCGGGTCGGCAGGCCATGGCCCGATTCGCGGGGTGCCCGTCGGCGGTAGAGATTCCATTACCAAATGGGGGACACCATCCCATCTGCCCCCCAAGCCACCCCCGTCCGAGGTTCCTTCTGACTTCGACTTGAAGCACCGGAGTGGCCCCAACTCGACAATTCCTTACTCGGGCAACACGCTGCCAACCGCCAAGAATGGACCGCTGGTTGTTTCCGGCGGAACAAGCTTGCCAAGGGTAAACTAGCGCCCATCTGCCTTTCAGCGCAAACTGATGATGTCTCCGCGGGGGGACACGCCTTCTCCAAAAGTACATATCTTTCATCGTTGTTGTGGTGCGTTGGCTGTGATGTGGGTCTTGACATGGCTGTTCTCTATCTCTGGAAGATTAGGAACGGGAGCTGAAGAGGACATGGTGTACCCCTGGTCACAGGACAAAATGATTTGGCGAGCTCAATCCAATTTTCCGAGTCCTGACTGCACCGTAGAATCACTGGGGCTGAAGTCTGGGGGTTTCAGGGCGTCGTTGGGGACATAGTGGAAGCTTGACATGCATGTACTTCCGCCTTGCCATGTTTTCTAGATCTTGCTGGCTCAGGGGGTGGTGATAGTGCTTAGATACATAAAGTGTATGAATCAAGTCGTAACCGATCCCAACCAGCGCGAAACCGAAGGCAGCTGAAATGCCGCAGGCCTACCAAGTAATAGTACTATAAGCCCTACACTGGTTTGTCGTACCCATTCGGTCAGATAGTTACAGTTGGAATGTCCGGAGTCCAACCAACGACACCACCAAGAGGTACAATGTGCACACACAACAGGCAACAGCTAAAATTACACAATCATGAAAAACACACGGTGGTCAAAGAGTAAAGATACAAAAATAAAAAGAAAAGGACCACCCAAGCAAGCTTGACCCATGGCTAGAAACCAAGAGTAGAGCAGCGCCCTCCCTGCTCTCTCTCTCTCTCTCTCTCTCTCCTTTCCCCGTCCCAAGCCGCCAAACAACCAAACACAAGACTTATTTATTGATATCTACCGTCTCGCGGGCTTCGGCTTCGACTTGGCCTCATCCTTCTCATTCCCCTCCAGGCCCAGGCGCTGAATCTCGCGCTCCAGATCCTCGACACCATCCTTGCGGAACTGGGTCACCTTGCGCACATTGAGGGTAGCGATCTCATTGAGGGTCTCGAAGCCCTTGGAGCGCTGTCTCGCGATGGCGCGCGCCGTCAACGCAAAGCGCATATCTTTCGGCCCGTCGACGAGTTCCAGGATGGCGCTGGGGGCTTGGTCGTCCTTCTTGGGCTCGACGCGGAGCACACGGGTGTATCCGCCGGGACGTTCGGCGTAGCGTTCACGAAGGGGACCGAAGAGTTTGGGGAGGATTTCGTGGGGGGTCTATATATTCATGATATCATATAAATTAGATCGGTATCTTCCTTCGTTTGGTTGGTTGTTTCTTGGTTTCTTGGTTTCTTTGTTTCTTTCTTTCATTGGTTGTTTGGCTGGCTGGGTGTTCATGATACATACGTAGAAAGTCGCCAGTGCGCGTCTCCGACTGGCCTCGGTGTTCTTCTTGCCCAGGGTGATGAGCTGCTCGGCCAGACGTTGCGCCTCCTTAGCCTTGGCCCATGTTGTCGTGATGGATTCGTGCTGGAAGAGGGAGGTGACCAGATTGCGGAGCAGGGCTTGACGGTGCGAGGACTTGCGGCTCAGATGGCGGTATTTGGCTGCGCCTCCGGCCATGGTGAAGGAGGGTTATGAGGATGGGGGGAGGGAGGGGGGGGTGCTGGCGTGGTTCGGGGTGGATAGGGGCGATTGAGTCGGGGCAGCCGGAGTGGATTGGAGGGACTTCGTTGGGAGAATCGAAGGGCGGGGAGCGACGGAGTGGCAGGAGGTTGGAAGTGGAGGTGAGGTTGAGTTGAAGATGCCGTCCGACTTGGTTGGTTTGGTTCATGTGCTGCGCTGGAAAGATTCGATTCCCGCACCAGCCAATCGGAGTGCGGCCTGGCAGCCCCGATCCGCGTCGTTGAAGAACTTCGGGGCCGCAATTCGGGCAACATTCAGGACGCAACACACACACTCTCTCTCTCTCACTCCCCCATTGACCGGCTGTGGACTTGACTTGGATTCGGAATTGAAGGGGCAACATCATGGGTTTCTTCACCGGGTTTGTACGTCGACCACTCTCTAACTTCTATTCAATCAACCCTACGATCAATCAACCATATCCCTACGCCCGCACACCCCGATCAGTGAACTAACTATACATCCATGCAAAGACTAACATCCCATCCCCCCTCCAGTGCAGCGGTTTCGCCCTCACCTCCTCCGTCCTCTACCTCGCCGTCCAAGCACACCGATCCAACCGTCTCGAGCAGCGCCAGACCATCCGCGAGCAGACCCGGGCTCTGAACTGGGTGGCTGAATCCACCGGCGCATATGATCGCCGGCTCCTCCCACGAGAAGACCTGCTGCTGATGGAACAGAAGGCGACGCCTCCGGAACCGACCCTGCAAGATCATCTGAAGCATCGCTGGAATCAAGAGGTGGAGGGACTGGCGCGGAAGGCCCATGAGAGTCGGTGGGAGGATGCTCGTCATACGGCTGCGAAGGGTTGGAACTCGGTGGTAAGGTTTGTTAAGTGGGAGTGAGGGAGCCTGTTCTGTGGCTGGCTACCTTGTGTGCGAGGTTCATTGGATTACGCGTGTGTGTATGAGTACGTGTGTATGTGTATACTTGGGTGCGGGTCGGGTGGGAATGGCTGTTTTGCTCAGATACCCTTGATTTTATTTGATTGTTGACTAGCGGTTAATGCTACCATTGGCTTTCCTTTCTGGCTGCGGTTTTACTTTCTTGAGGGTCATTTTCAGGTCATGATGGGTAGTTGCCATATGGACTTGAATGGGTGGTTGGAATTGCCTTTGCACGACGGGGCAATGGCCTGGAGTATTGCAGACCCGAGAAGCTTGCCTTGAGCGATAAACCCGTAGCAGGAGCCGACCCGTGTGGAGACAAAAGACTTGCGCTGGTGATATGCATGTGCACTTCTCGGAGTTGCCATGCGGACTGACCGATACCACGCAGAGTCGGTGACCGCATCACGCGCTATGAAGAGGAGTCAAGTCGCACCTGTGCATGGATCATGCACGGCAGGACATGCTTTTCAGGCTCACCCGGTATCAGTCGTCGACTGGGTCGTCGTGCTCATGGTATCTGTGTCGCTCCAGATATCTTTACTCTCTCTCTCGACGGCGCGCATGGCCTGGGCCACTTCCTCCAATTTGGCCACAACATCCAAGACGCCGTTGTTGACACGGTCAAAGTACCTGTCATTCGCCTCGCGTCTCTCCCGAGCCAGGAGGATATCCTTTTCCGTCTCCTGATCCAAGTTGCGAGACGACGAGTCGTCCTCGATATTCCCCGCCTCTCCATGCCCCGCCGTACTCCGCGACCCGGGTCTCAGGGAACCATTGCCCTTGGTGACGGCGGCCCCTTTGCCTTCCACGACCTCGTCGTCGGCCTCGCTGCGAGCCCACGCCTGCGCGAGCTTGAGCTGCTTGATTCGAAGGTCCTCCAGCGCCTCGGAGTGCTTCTCCCCGAAGACGTGCTCGCCCGTGGTGGCACTCAATTCGACCTCGGACAGCGCACTCTGCATCTCCTGCCATATCGCGTCGGAGCCGTCCACCTCGCCCTTGGACTGTTTGCGGGAGAGAAAGGGGGCCTCGAGGGAGCCGGGAGGCCGAGTCGGGCGCACGCGCTGGAGAGGCGGCGCCTGGCTCCCTGCCGGTGTAGGGCTTCCTGCAGACACAGGCGGAGGCAGGGAGATATTCGACGCATTATGCGACGGCGGGCCTTGGAAGAGGACGGGTGGGGGAAGGCGCTGGGAGCTGATCTTGCGGGTGTCCATCTTGGGATCCATCTTGGGATCCATTCGAAGGGTGGACGCCATGGCGAGCAAATTAATCGATAAATGCTAGCTAGCTAGGGATTGGGCCGAGTGAGGCGATAGCGCTAATGCGGGATTGGATAGGGGATGCTGGCCACGATGGGCCGTGGTAGGCTGCGCAGCTCCGGGGATGGATCAGGCCATGCCCGGCGTCAGCAGCAGTCAATCATATGTACTATATCCGGGGGCGGACGAGGGGCGGGCCGAGGGTTTCTCCGCGGGCGAGTCAGCATGTCAACATTCACGTGACCTGCATCCGTACGATTGGCGGTCCCGTGCCTCTCGCTTAGCGGCCGTTTAGGGCGAAGCCGCACAGCAGAACAATTTCGATCTAGTCGAGCGACCGCCGGCCGTGAAAGGAACCCTTTTCGACCGCTTCGACTTTCGACAACCATCACCCACCCACCCATTTTCCATCAGTCGGTACGTATACCACCCCCCCCATATTGAATTTGCCCGTTGCGCGCGGTTATATCACACCACTCGACAAAAGAAAAAGAAGAAAAAAAGAAAAAACACAAGATTCCGTTCCGAGGACGAGAAGGAGAGACTCAATCCGGAACAACACCCCCCGCCGCACACAACAGCCAACCCCGAACGATCAAACAACAAGCTCTTTTTTCTAACGCAATTTTCTTTCATCTTACACAGTTCACCGTTCCCTCGAACATAATCCGTCAAGATGGGTAAGGGACAGCCCCGTGGTTTGAACGCCGCCCGCAAGCTCGCGACCACCCGTCGTGAGAACCGCTGGGCCGATCTGCACTACAAGAAGCGCCTTCTCGGTACAGCCTACAAGTCGTCTCCCTTCGGTGGTGCCTCCCACGCCAAGGGTATCGTCCTCGAGAAGGTCGGTGTTGAGGCCAAGCAGCCCAACTCCGCTATCCGGAAGTGTGTCAAGGTCCAGCTCATCAAGAACGGCAAGAAGGTCACTGCTTTCGGTGGGTAGTCCTCTTTTCTTTCTTTTCCCCGGTTTTCGATGATGGTGGATGTGAATGGAACTGGTCGCTTGGAGATAGATTACAGAAGGATGAGGAGAAGAGATGGAAGGAACCAGGAAGAGGAAGACGAAGAACGATTCAGGAGGAAGACGGAAAAACTCAATCGGGGGCCCAGCAGAGCATCAGCTAACATGTCATTTTCTTTTACCCATCTAGTCCCCAACGACGGTTGCTTGAACTTCATCGATGAGAACGACGAGGTCCTCCTCGCCGGTTTCGGTCGTAAGGGCAAGGCCAAGGGTGATATTCCCGGTGTCCGTTTCAAGGTCGTCAAGGTTTCCGGTGTCGGTCTGCTCGCTCTCTGGAAGGAGAAGAAGGAGAAGCCCCGCTCTTAAACAACCCAACCACCACGCGGGAATTCAAATCTTCGGGAAAGGGGCCCCATTCCATGGAAGCTCGGGAGGCACAGTCTATGGTCTGGAATTGATGGTTCAGGACGGATGACCCTGCAAATACCATTGCAGCTACTACGATTGATATATCCATAAAAGATGGCGCCATGATTTATTTCTTTGGGAGGGCCCTAAAATATCAAACTCTTCAAAAAAAAAAAACCAACCCATCATGATGTAGTCTTGTGTCTGTCTCGTCTCTTTTTAAGTACGTAGGCAGTGTTTGCGGGGAATGATCCCGATATACTACATGCAAATTGCTATCAGATTCAGATGAATACTGACTGGCTTTATTACATTACAATCGACAATCGATAAGGACTGGTAACCCTGATATAGACTGCTCCTGCGGGTATCGTTGCGTTTCATTGTCTATGCCCTTACGCCTTATATAACCAGACTTTTGCGTTTCATTACCCAGTCATCGGCATTTCCACGATAGTGTCTCATTTTTGTCTCAATTTTTGTCTTTTTATCTTTCTTTGCCTGAATCCCAACCCGATCGATCAGACGTTGATATCCTCCTTGCGGTAGTGGTCCGAAACGATCCGGTACAGGTAGGATGGGGCATGACCTCCCCTGCGATGTGAAGATTTCGCGTTAGCTCGTCATGATCCAAGATGACCATGTGCAGGGAAACTTACAGGTTCGTGATGTAAAGGTCGATCGACTCCGCCGGGACATAGTCGTAGAGCGGGTTTTGGACATCAATCTGGTCCACCAGATCCCCGTCCTCGTAGCCAATGACCTTGCTGGCATCTCCATACTCGATCAACGAGTCGAAATCGAAGGGATAGACCGGGCTGAGCTTGTACACACCGCTCACGACAACCACCGGGGTTTGGTGCACCTTGGCCGCGCGGGCGATAACCCGTGTGCCGGCCGCCGCCACCAGTCCGCCGTTGGCAAGGACGGAGTGCGTGCCTAAGATGACCTTGTTGACGCGGGACATGAGCGCGAAGACCGCGGAGTCCGGGATCAGGATGACGGTGATGCCCAGGGCAATCAAAGGCTTCTGGAAAGCCTCGGTGCTTAGAAGCTCGTCATCGTCGGGGGTCTGGCCGCTGACGGTGGCATGGGTCGCTTCATGGTTGTTGGGGTACGACTCGGCGTGGATGACAGTAAACTTCCGCTTGGCCGCAGCTTTCAGCAGGAACTTCTGGACGGTAGTGGACGAGGTGTGTGTGAGGATGATTTCGTTGGAGTGGATGTGGTCAAGGGCATAGGCCGCGATCTGGTCGTCTACCTGGCCCAGTTCATCGATAATCTCATTGATGCCGTCGAGCACTTCGGCACGGATGTCCTTGTTGTGAATCTGGCTGGGCAGCCTGCCGGAAGGCGACGCAGAAGCTGGGGTACCAGGCAACGATGACTCGGGCTCCGGGTGTGAGAGGAGACTGAACATGGAAATTGGAGGTGCGGACAGCGAGGTGAAAGGCTGTCTCGAGGACCGGTCGGAGCCATCATGGCGTGCAGAGAGAGACTCGGAGATGTCTACATCCGAGTTCGTTAGTCTCAGGAACGCCCCATGGTGGAACCAGAACCTACCATCGAGGATACGAGGGGTCTGCGGTTGGCTCTCGGAGCCTGCGTCGCTCAACGTGAAGTCGGCCTCCCGGTCATCCTCCGCTTCGTCGCGGATCAATCCTAGCACACGTCGGACGATGTTGCCAACCACCATTTCCCTGGGCTGGGCAGCCATCACACGTCTACCCACATACTGGACCCGTTCGATCAACTTGTTTGCATCCGAGGTCCTGCAGGCGGAAATGACACTGCGCAGGAGGTAGGCGGTGGCAGTCGCGCACGATCTCGAATGGCGGATCTGTCTGCGCTTGAGGAGACTAGGGGCTTGTCAGCACGGCGCACGAGCTGGCGCGACAGGAGATGACATGACGTCGAGCACGCACGAGATCAGATCGTCAATGGATGTGTCAATCGGGTTCGTCTTCAAAGACTTGAGGAAGGACGCCAATCCCGGCGTCAAGGCCACGGAGGACGACGGCATGGTTGCGATTCGAGGGAGATGGGGGGGGGGGGGTGTGAAGTCAAGCGGGCGTGTGAGACCGGGGTAGTGTTTAGCAAGCTTCAATGGCTTTCCTGGGCGCACAGATCTGTTAGCGGGTTGGAGGAGTCATGCAGGCAGGCGGTCGCAAACGGAGTGTGAGCATACCTTCTTGGGGCCTGTTGAGGACGGCTGAGCCTGGAGCGTTCGAGCAGGCTACGACTCGAGAGGTCCCAGATACGATGCGCTGGGGCAGAGGGGAGAGAAGAGGTCGGACGGAGGAAGCTGGAGAGCGAAGGTGGGATGTGGGATTTTGCCCGCTTCAACCGCCGCCCGCTCGGCCCAACCCAACCATAGCATCGATACCATACGGGCATACAGCCTGTACCGGGCGGTACGAACTCCCGCCAGCAACGAGATCGATCCTCCTCCACCACCACCTCCTCGCCCTCCCTCTCCTTCTCCTCTCCTCCCCTCCCCACTCTCCTCCATCTCACCTCGACTGCTGCCTCCACCGCTGTTGCCTCCCCGCGAGGCCTTCTCTCGTTGCCTCCCGCATTCCGCTCGATCGGGCCTCTCTCCCCCCCCTTCCGCCCGTTCTTCCCGCGGATCCAGGCCGCTCGTCCGCTCGTCGGTTATCCTGTCGTCATTCCGCTGTCCCCAGCAAGGCCCCGGGGTACTACCGACTGATTCCGAAACACACGGGCTGTCGACTGGCGCATTGAGGTCCGTAGTAGTACCACCTGCCATCTGGAAGGGCCCAACCGGAAACCGGAAGGCCATCTAGATCGTCCTCGCATCATGCCCCGGGATCTCGCCTGATCTCGACCCACCACCACCGCTGCCGGTCCCAGCTGCCTTGTTGGAACGATTGCTTGCTGACCCGCGCTCCTTCTCCGTCTAGACACCTGCGCCACCCCGGACAACCCGTGGGCCGTGTGGGAAGATGAACTCGCTCAACATCCTGTCGGCTCGAGTCATCGGCCAGTCCACCAGCTCGAGTCGCAGCCGCCAACGATCTCGGTCTCAGGGAGACGTCGCCAGAGCCAGCGAGCCAGGCGACCTGGCGAAGCTCCGCTCCTACAGCGAGGACAACTTCCATTCCACCGACGGCCACGAGAAGACCCACGGCGATACCCTCGACGCGCCCGGCCTCATAGACTTCAACGACAATCCGTTTGACGAAAAAGCGCCCCTATTACGAAGTATTCACAAAGATGGTTCCCTTGCTACGCGAAGCACGTTAGGATTTGTTGCTCAGCGGTTCTTCGATGCTATTGCCGAAACGATCAAGTTCATTCTATCCACCTTAGCTGCTCCCGGTTTATATGTTGCTCATTGTTTTCGTGACGACGACGGTCATTACTCCCCCATGGCTCCGCTCAGAAGCCTACGACGGTCGATGTCCACTCGCCCCATGACGGGAGCGATGGGCAGAGGCAGTCGGCTAGCGGAGAGCAAACGACGGTCTGGGACTTTACGGAGACCGAAAGGGCACGCATCACGAGATTCCATCGCTTCAAGTACATCCGAGTCGGAGGGGGACCGTCGCGGCCCCAAGGAACTCACCAGCAGTCGGTCTCGATCCTCCAAGTCCAAGCTTTACCCTCCAGAACCCGCACCAGATGAGAGCACTCCTCGTCGTTCGATCCGCATCAAGCTCCACAACGAAGAGGCCCTTAAGCGGCAGAGGCAACGTCGATCGCAAAGTGCGGATCTCCGCCAGATACCGGAGAATGGGACCCAAGGTACTCTCAACCTCGACACGATCAAGTCGCCCACGTCTCCGTCGGTGCACAGGGTGACGAGGTATCCGCATTCGCCCGTGCCGCCTCGTCCGTTGATTCCGCCCCGAGTGCCGTCTTACACGGCCAATCTTCGCAGCCCCAAGAGCCCGCAAAAGACCCTGGTGCTTGACCTGGATGAAACGCTCATTCATTCCCTGGCCAAGGGTGGCCGCATGTCCAGCGGCCATATGGTCGAGGTCAAGTTGACCGCGCCGATGACGACGGCTCTCACGCCAGGCGGGCCCCCCACGACTCTTGGCCCCCAGCATCCGATCCTGTATTATGTACACAAGCGGCCTCACTGCGATGATTTCTTGCGCAAGATCTGCAAGTGGTACAAGCTGGTCATCTTCACGGCCAGCGTGCAGGAGTATGCGGACCCGGTCATTGACTGGCTGGAGCAAGAGCGGAAATACTTCCAGGCGCGGTATTACCGCCAGCACTGTACCTTGCGGAACGGGGCATACATCAAGGACCTCAGTTCTGTGGAGCCCGACCTGAGCAAGGTGATGATCCTGGACAACAGTCCTATGAGTTATATTTTTCACGAAGGTGCGTTCGATTCTCCCGCAACTGTATATCCCTAGTACATGGTCTGACGCGATGTCAGATAATGCGATCCCGATTGAGGGCTGGATTAATGATCCGACGGATAATGGTCTGCTCCACCTCGTCCCCATGTTAGAAGCTTTGCAGTATGTGACCGACGTGCGTGCATTCCTGGCCTTGCGGAGGGGAGAAGCGGAAGCCTGACGCGGAGGGGACGGGGGGGGGAGCCCCCCGACCATAGAGAAAAGCAGCAAAGAAAACCCAAGAAAGCCCCGTTTGATGTTCACGCAAGTCGTATAACGCATTCATAGCTCGGCCCATGTAAAGAAGAGGCTGATTGAAAGCATGATGAGTGTCTAGCATATTGTTCCTTACTCCATACCCCTCTCCTGTTACCTTTCCTTGCAACCCTATCGATTCTTGTAATTCCTTACTTCATCTTACTTATCTTCTCCCCATCCTTACATCTGTGTCTGTTTTGGTTGCCCTGTCATTGTTTTGCTTGCATGGAGTGAGTTGTCCCGAGTCAGGATCATCAATCTTGCTGTCCCTTTCCCGAATATATCCTTCTACCTTGCCTACCTTTTGGAGATAGAGACGCTTTGATCGTGGGTGAATTGGATTGACCGTATGAGTGCAGACCATTCTCAAACCAACTTCTCAATATGAACATTGCTACTGGAAACCCATTGTATCCACCAGTAATTAATCGAACGACAATAACAACAACAAGTTGAACCCTCTTTTCTCCGGACCAAGAGCTCGCAACCCAGACTGCTATCCTTAGAATCATAGTACATAGATAGTACCATAGTTCAATTGTCACAGTGCTGCAGTTATATATTTCATCTGCTGTAGCTGTATACTAGTAGTAAGTAGTCAACCTCCACCCCGCAGATATATAAATAACCGAGGCATTCTTGCCGCGGAAGCACTAACCCAGGTTCATCCCCGACTCTAGAGAACCCTCCGCACATGACCCGTCGGCAGTTCTAACTGGGTATATCGCATTGCTCTAGTGAATATTGAATGGTGATATTAATGTAACGTCTAGAATTCTAGATAGTAGATGAGAGTGGGTAATTGAGAGAGAGAGAGAGAGAGAGAGAGAGAGAGAGAGAGAGAAATCGATAGTGCTGCCTTAACTGTTGAGTCGATTGAGCGGGAAATGATAACCCGATGTGGTAATCACTTATCGCTGCCTGGGGGGCCGAGATCGGTGAGTTCATTTACTTTGTGGAAGCTCATCGAACAGATTATCTTGCACGGTGTAGTGAAGAATGAAGATGGTATGGATCATTGATTTTGTAATTATATTTTGTAATTTTTTTTTTTAAAAAAATTTTTCCTTTTCGGTTATCTAGGTCATAATATTGCTGATTACAATCCCTTGGCCAGCTTGGCCTCCGCCAGGGCCTCTTTCAAGGCGGCAATGGCATCCTTGATGTCCGTACGTTTCGGGTCCGTGACGCTCACGCCCATGTGACCGAAACGAATGTACCGGGTTGCAACCTCCTTGTGCAGACCGGCTGCAAAGATCACGCCGCGCTTCAGGAGGCCCGGGAGGATGTCCGGAGGGGCAAGGCCCTCGGGTAGCCAGATGGCGGTCATGGCGTGCGCCTGGTTCTCGCGCTTGGCGGCGACCTGGTGCAGGCCGAGGTCGGCGACGGCGGCCTTGACGAGATCCGAGACGTGGGCGTGGATGGAGAAACGCTCGTGCATGGGACGAGCGGTGATGTGAGAGAGGGTGGTGTGCAGGGCGTGGACGAGCTGGGTCGGCGGGGTAGCGAAGTAGGAGGGCTTGAAGGCCTCGTAGTTCTGCATGATGGGGAGCCAGTTGCCGAGGGAGGCGTAGTAGGAGGACGAGGGCGTCTTGCGGGTCTTGAAGGTGTCGATGGCGCGGCCGGACAGCATCAGGATGCTCAGGCCGGGCGGGCAGCCGATGGCCTTCTGGCTGGCCGTCAGGACAACGTCGAGATCCCATTCGTCGAAGGCGATCTCCTCGCAGCCGACACTGCAGACACCGTCGACAACCACCAGGGTTTGCGGGCTGACGCGGCGGACAACCTCGGCCACACGCTTGATGTCGCTCAGCACACCGGTCGAGGTGTCGACGTGGGTGATGGTGATCAGCTTGTAGGGCTTCTCCTTCAGGGCCTGTTCGATCTCCTCGAAGGAGGGGCGCTCGCCGATGGGGGCCTTGAGCTGGGTGGCGTGGGCGCCGTAGGTTTGCAGGCAGTTGGCGAAGGAGTCGGCGAAGTAGCCGGTGTGCAGGACCAGGGCGTTCTCGCCCTTCTCGATCAGGTTGGAGGCCACGACGTCCCAGCCCAGGGTGCCGCTACCGGAGATGACGAAGGGCTGGGCGGCGGGGTTGGTGGATTGGAAGAGCTTGCGGGTCAGCGCCAGGGTCTCTCCAAAGGTCTTGACGAAGCCGGGGGCGACGTGGCTCTCACTGCGATCGATCGAGAGTCAGTGAGGGGGTAGTGCATGATGTCAGCCACTCGATGGGACTTACGCATAGTGAGACATGGACTGGAGGACGGCATCGTCGAACTCAATGGGTCCTGGGATCAGGAGGGTGGGGTGAGGGGCTTGCTGGGACATGTTGGCGGTAGGTGATGCGGGCTGTGAGGGGGAGGGAGTGGCAGATGATGTGGGAGAGGGAGAGAGAGAGGGAGAAGAGTTGGTGGAGGTGCGGTCGACGGGCTTATATTCAACGTCGTCGGGAGCCAGCGAGTTCCTCTCGGTCGAGAAGGGGGTGTTAAGCTCAGGCAGCGGTAGGCGCTGATCCAGGTGTCTGGAAATCAGGCTCAAGCGCTGCTGCGTGCGTTTGGCGGCCAGCGTGCCGGTCAGTCGGCTCTCGACGGGAGAGCCCGCGGGGTAGACGGAGGAGGTTGGCTGCGATGGAGGGGGGGGGGGAGGGGGGGGCAAGGCAAGCCCTGGTTCCTTCGGGGATCGCCGGGCCTGATGAAGTATATGGATCCGGTTGCAGTCTCTCTGCAGTCAGATCGCGAGAGGGAAGTGTGCAATTGAAGCAATGGCTGGACTGTCGAGGGGGAATTGGTGGTTTGGACGGGCTGGACGGGTTGGTTGGACTGTCGTCGCCGTGCAGCTCAGATTTTTTCTCGTTTCCCTCCCCTTCCTTCCTTCCCCTTTCTCTCGCATGCTATCGGCCGGAAGACGCCTTTGTCGCCCTCCAGCGGGCGGAACCTTCCGTCCCCTCGAGTCCTCCCGTCGCCAGCTTGACTCACACCCATGACATATTTCCTGGATACTCTCTACCCTCGCAGCATTTCGAACCTCCTTACGTGTCTATACTCGATAGCTGTTCCGAACCTTTATGGGAATCACCGCTTATCTATCATCATGGTGGCATAATAGACCCTACCACCACCAGCCACAACCGGCGCACACCCATGCTGCCAACATACGTGACATGCAGCAGATCGGATCTGGAACTCGCGAGATTGGTCGATAAGAAACCCATTGGGATCCGTGGCCATGATTGTCCAGGAAGTCATAGTCAGCATGACTGTATATGTCCACCCGGGACTTGCAGACAATTTACATCGAGGAGACGGCGTTTGGCGAACAATACAGATAGCCGGCCTAACGTACCCCCCAGAACGGCCGTGTTGTCGTAACGGCCGAACAACAATCCTACAAATTCCAATGCCTCTAAGCGCAAATGGAGTCACCCTTCCAATATGCGATGGACGTTGTTGTATACAGGGTATCTACTCCGTACAGTCAACAGAGTTATCTTACCGAGTGGGTCTCCGCTATCGTCAAATCCTAAAGTCCAGTTCCAACGTCCCGCCGTACCGTACATATGCCTGGCAGGACTGAAGGAATTACATCTGGCCTCCTCTGCATTCTTTCTCTCACCTCCTGAGACAGATATTTTTTGCTACGATCATTGGTACCCACCTTCTCTAGCTCCCCAAAATACCCCACAGCTCCCATTCGAGTCAAACGTTGCAATGGATCCCCAAGAAGTGAAGCCCACCGTGGTCTGTGTCTTGTAGGCTTTCATCCCACTGAAAGATCCACACCGGATGCCCCATGCTGATGCCTGACCAGCTGCGGCTCACTACCTGGCAACTCGCCGAGCCATCTAGAAGCAGCCCGCGCGCTGGCCAAAGAATTCCACCAGCAGAATGTCCAACTGGTGTACGGCGGTGGCACCGCTGGAATCATGGGCGAACTCGCGAAAACGCTTGTATCACTATCAGGACCCCAGGCGGTCCACGGGATCATCCCTCGGGCCCTGGTTGAGATCGAAGAAGGGTACAAGAGCCCAGACAACCAGGCCTTTGTAAGCAAGGAAGGCAAGGCTGCCGAGCGTGTTGTAAGCCAGTCTGTCCAGGAGTCCAACTACGGGATGGTCACCGTTGTTCCTGACATGCACACGCGGAAGAGACTGATGGCCCAGAAGGTCCTCGAGGGAGGCCCTGGCTCTGGATTTGTTGCCCTTGCGGGAGGGTTCGGCACCATGGAGGAGCTCATGGAGATGACCACCTGGAACCAGCTGGGGATCCATAAAGCGGGCATCGTTCTGCTGAATATCAACGGCTACTGGAACGGGCTGCTGCAGTGGGTCAAGACTTCCGTCCAAGAGGGTCTGGTGAGCGCGGAGAATGCTGGCATCATTGCGGAGGCTACGCAGGCGGAGGACGTCTTGAGGATGCTGAAGGAGTATCAGATCAGCAGTGGTCGTTTGGCGTTGAACTGGGGCCAGGAATAAGCAAGCCTCTGCTATTGTGTCAAGAGCACATCCCGGTCTTTTTATAATACTTCTGAAATGAAGCCATCATGAATCCCAGGTGTAAGACGTTAGTAGTTCTAAGTTATGCCCTGCATCCCTGGTCGACGGGCTAATCCCAAACCGACGGCAGGGTAGGGTTTAGGGCAGGCAGCTGACAAGGCGGGCGTCCGTCAGCTTCCCCGCGGAGCTCCATCGAGCCGGAGGAGTAACAGATAGGCAGGCATCATACGTAGCTTAATTCCGTCCCCATCCCCTCTGCTGTCCATCCTATACAACTTCACTCCCCCCCCCCAACAAAGCTCTACTTGGAATGAGCCTTTGAGTTATCACTTCTTTCTTCCAGGATGACTTCGCGCCTGGTCTTGGTCATTGGTGACCTCTTCATTCCCGACAGAGCCCCTGTACGTGCTCTCGCGCCTTCACGTGTTGATCCAGCTGCTGACCGGTACTTGCTAGGACCTCCCAGCTAAGGTGCGCGCCATCCCTCCATTCGATTGATCCTCTCCGTTCTACAATCCTCCGTTCCCGATTGACACGATCGCAGTTCAAGAAACTCCTGACTCCAGGCAAGATCGGCCAGATCCTCTGTCTCGGCAACCTCACCGATCGAAGCACGTTCGAACTCCTCCGCCAGGTCGCGCCAGACTTGCAATTAGTCAAGGGTGACTTCGATGTCGACTCCCCCAACTTGTCGCTCTCCAAAGTCGTGACCCACGGTAGCCTTCGGATCGGCTTCACCCATGGCCACACCATCATTCCGCCGGGGGACGCCGATGCCCTGCTCATTGCTGCGCGCCAGATGGACGTTGATGTCCTGCTCTGGGGCGGCACCCATCGTTTCGAAGCCTTTGAGCTGGAGGGCCGATTCTTCGTCAACCCTGGCAGTGCCACCGGGGCCATGACCACAGCGTATGGGCCGGAAGGGGAGGAGCCAACACCGAGTTTCTGTCTGATGGATGTGAGTCGTGCTACCCCATGCCTCCTTTCCAGATCTGCATATGAGCTACCTGCTAATACGCTAGCAGATCCAAGGTGATGTGCTGGTGTTGTATGTGTACCAGCTGAAGACGGACGTCAACGGGGTCGAGACGGTCGCGGTTGAGAAAGTATCTTTCCGCAAGAACAACTTCCCGTCCTCATGAGTTGACGTTTCTTGATTCCCCCTTTGTACATATAATAGAACCATGCACGATAATGATGTTTTCTAACCCTGTTCCCCCCTCCCCTTTGAGGGAGTACATTGATGCTTGCCGGTATTGATCTATGCTGAAATGATACTTTCGTCTTATTGCGCAGTTTGCGCAGACACGTTGCACATAGTAAGGTAGACTCATGGGTACGACGGACCATGGGCTACGTCTGTATTATATTTATCTATCTATCGTAATGCGGCGACTCAGAGTCGGGGTAATTGCGAAATAGTAGGCATGCTGATTGTCTTCGAGGTCCGCCATTTCGTATTTTTGAAGAGAACCACCCTTTTGGAGACATAAAAGGGTTCTTGGTTATACGGGGCTCAGTTCCAGGCGTATTTCGTCAGTCCGTCGAGCGGTACGGGAGTGGTCCAATGACAAGGCTGCTAGGCCGGAAAGAGCAAGCAGTGACTTCGGCGTCGATCAACGCAAGCATCACATTCGCTTTCTGCCTTCTCCAGACCCCTACTACCTATCCTTACTGTTCACTCTTTCAACGGGCCCCTCGACTGTCTCTAGCCGCCTGTCCCCGCATACCTTGTCGGAATCCATTTTTTTCCTGCAGAGTTTACTCCCCGCCCGCTAGACCAGACCCGCGGAAGCTACTGCTGCCGCACGAGCTTTCATTGCGACTCGAGCTGTGACAAGCACGCCCACCACTTTCAACTTCACCCCCCCCATCATGGCTACGGAAGAGAACGAGATCAAGGACGAGATCCTGGAGCACCAGGAGGAGGCTGGTGACGATGAGGTAAGGCTGCTTGCGCTGCCGAAGCTGGCAACCGGGAGCTTCCTGCTCTTTCCCCGTTTTTGACCGGATATTGATGCCGCCCCGTGCTTGCCGGATTACTCTAACATGTTGTTTTCTTGCCTACTAGGAGGAGATTGCGGCGATGAAGAAGCGGGTAGCCGAAATGGAATCCGAAGCTGCGAAGCTCCGCGAGATGCAAGCCACACTCGACCAACAGTCGGAGAACCTGCGGGAGGATAAGGAAGAGATCGACGCGCGGAGTATCTTCGTCGGCAATGTGGACTACGGTGCCTCCCCCGAGGAGATCCAGGCGCACTTCCAAAGCTGCGGCTCGATAAACCGCGTTACCATCCTCCTGGACAAGTTTTCGGGCCAGCCCAAGGGGTACGTTGCTGCATGTCAGTGGGTCAGGGAGCTGCTGTGTTGACACCGGGTACAGATACGCCTATGTCGAATTCTCAGAGCCGAGTCTGGTGGCTCAGGCCCTTGTTCTGAACGAGAGTGTCTTCCGCGGCCGGAACTTGAAGGTAGGCCGCCGTCTGATGCCATCCTGCCTGGTTGATACTGACACTCGATGCATAGGTCGTTCCCAAGCGCACCAACCTGCCCGGCATGACCCGTGGACGCGGACGGGGTGGTTTCCGAGGCGGAGGCCGGGGCTACCGTGGCGGCGGTGGTTTCCCCCGTGGAGGATATCGTGGCGGCTACCGTGGCCGGGGCCGTGGCTATGCACCCTACTAAGGGCACCCGATGCGAAAACAACGTATACGGCGACTGCCTTGCGCAAAGTGGCCCAGCAAAGGCCGTCGGAAGAAGCAACAGCAGCGCGCCGGAGACGTCCGTGGCGGCGGCGCTGGCTGAACCCGAGATATACGTCTCTTAGGAAAGAATTTCTTCGGAGTTATGGACTGGGATGTACTTTGTATGATAACCATCCGGCAATTTCGGACTGGGCCTGATGGGCGGGAGAACTGAAGTCATTTTTTGTTTCCGTGATAGCATACCGTCTACAGAGAATTGCTTTACGATCCGACTAGCCGGGGTTCTTAGTTGCTAACAGGGCGGTCATTTGGGGCCGTTTGGGACCGTTTGGGACCACCAACGAATGGAACTTGCTCTGGAGTGAATAGCGCTTAATGAATGGCCTGACCATCTGTTGCATCCCAGCTAGACTTATTATTAATTGTTAATTGGGGGGGGACCTTGTACAGTAGTTACTCAAGCATGCGAGGTGGTATGTGGTATACACAGTCCCAGTCCCGTAGCCTTGGGGGCCATGGCGTCACCGTTTGGGGCAACACCAATGAAGGCGAGCAGGGCAGCGCGACAGCCCTACACAGTAAAAGTACACTATCGGCAAGGTCAGAAGGGGAAAGATGTGCAGCCGTTTACCGTGCGCGCTGGGGTCTAGAAGGCTGACCATGCGAGGTGCTGACGAGTCTATTCGCCTGGAGCGGAGCAGCCAGAGGAAATAATCATCTCTCGCGCTCTGTCTCTGCCTTGGATTGGCCCCACTGTGCTGGGTATTGGGTCGTAATGTGCGCGGCCGGGATTGTTGTACGATACTGGAACTGCGGGTAGTAATACGGAATAATACATAGGGATGGGGATGGGGAGTACACAGAAGACAGGGTGCTATGTCAGGATGTGTGTATAAAATGGCGATATATCGGAGGCGCAGAAGAAAAGAATCTCGCTGCCTTGGCTGGACTGGCCTGAGGCCGATGATGAAAGAGACGCGGGGCTGCCGGGGGGCCTGGATGCCTTAGCCGCGCAGTACTGGCGGTATCAGAATGGGGTGGTGATTGATGGGTTGGGTATTTTGATTGTCTGGAGGGTTTAAATCACTGTTTAATAGTTGTGTGAGAGTTGTTCATTGCCGCTCAGTCGATAGATACTATAATCTACTAGATACTCAGTCAGTCAATATCAATTGAATGGCTGCCTGAGGGTGAGGGTGTCCCCATCAGTCATCCGAGGCAGTCAGGCTGCCACGACTAATTACCACTACGACCTCGAACTATCACTCTTCCACTCTAGCTGCTCGACCAGTTCCCCCCCCTCCTTTCCTTCGCCACGACCACCAGCTCGACCTGACTGACTGCCTACGGACTGACACCATCACCACCACCACCACCACCAGTGTCATCTGGATCCCCCCTCTGGATCCCCCTTCTGGATCCCCCTTCTGGATCACTACTGCCATCGCCCGCGGGAATCCACCAAAACCCACCAAAACCAGCCAGTCTTTCGGTCGAACCCCTCGCCGTCCCGTGATTGGCTCCTCGCGCGCAACGTCAGGACTGCCCTGCTCAGCCCCAACTACTACTAACCACTACTGCGAACCCGCGCCTCCTCCTCCTCCATCATCTCCAGTTCTGTCCCTCACTGTCAACGCCCCGGGTTATCGTCAACCTCACTTTTCTCTGTTCCCCTCCCACTCCTCCCCGCTCCATTCGTCCCCCCCCCCCTCCTCTCCCCTCACTACCCTGCCCCTCCCTCCACTATCCTCCGTCGGTCCCTCCCCCACGACCGTCTCCTGACGCATCTCCGCTACTGCTCGGTGTCCGTGCCTGTCGACGGCCGTGGATGCGCACGCCACGATTTACCTTTTGAGGCTTGCCCGGATCGGCCTTGTACGGCACCCAGAGGCGCGTAACTGCCTGCCTGCCTGAGCCTTCCGTCCAGGATGGGTTCCAACCTGCCAGCGTATGTGCATGTCCCGGATTCCCCTTGCGTGGTGTCTGAAATCCACGCTCCGTGTGTGCGTGAGTTCCTGACGGTCGAGGCTAACTAACATCATGACGACGTGCAGCCAGCCAAATCTTCGCGTCACAAGTAAGCCGCTCCATCTGTGCCCGGCCATCGAGTCCTCCGATGGGCCGATGCGGATCGACGGAGACTGACGCATTTCCTACAGTTATCGCGGCGGATGGGTTATACAAGCGTGATGTTTTCCGTACGTCCCGCCACCTGATAGCGATCTGCTGGCACTCGGAACTGACACTGTTACTTTGGCATACAGGATTCCCGGATCCCTTCGCGGTGGCCACCGTCGGGGGTGAGCAAACCCACACGACCTCGGTCATCAAGAAGACGCTGAACCCCTACTGGAACGAGATGTTTGATCTGTAAGGACCCCGCCGGCCGCCTCTGCGCCCGATACTGATCATCCGATCCTTGCAGCCGAGTCAACGAAGACAGTATCCTCGCCATCCAGATATTTGACCAGAAGAAGTTTAAGAAGAAGGACCAAGGTTTTCTCGGTGTCATCAACGTGAGGATTGGAGATGTGATAGACATACAGATGGGTGGTGACGGTGAGTGACTTTGTGCCATGTACCACGGGCATCGCTGACAGTAGGCTCCTCGCCTCCGATAGAAATGCTCACACGAGATTTGAAGAAATCCAACGATAACCTGGTGGTACACGGCAAGCTCATCATCAACCTGTCCACCAACCTCAGCGCCCCGATCCCCAACCAGGCCAATGGCCTGCACCGCTCACATGCCCAGTCCTCGACCTCCAGTGGCCTCGTCCCACAGGTATCGTCCGGTCCGCACCCTTCCGCCAGCCCCAGCCAGGCTGAGCCGTCGGCCGCTGCGTCGAGTGCTTCTCTGAACCCGCAACGAGTGCCTTCCACCACCCGGCCTACCAGCACCGTGGGCCCGCCGCCCCCGCCCGCCGGCCCGGCCGCGCCCCCTCCCAACGGCAACCAAAGCTCTCGCACCAATCTCAGCTCGTTCGAGGACAGCCAGGGTCGCCTGCCAGCCGGCTGGGAGCGACGCGAGGATAACCTGGGACGGACGTACTATGTCGACCACAACACGCGGACCACGACCTGGACCAGACCGTCGTCGAACTACAACGAGCATACGCAGCGCTCGCAGCGCGAGGCGAACATGCAGCTGGAGCGCCGCGCCCACCAGAGCCGGATGCTGCCGGAGGACCGCACGGGGGCCAGCTCGCCGAATCTGCCGGAGAGCCAACCGCCGCAGGCCACGACCCCGCCCGCCGGTGGCAGCGCCGGTGCAGCGTCGATGATGGCCACGGGAGCCACCACTGCAGGCACTGGTGAGCTTCCGCCCGGCTGGGAGCAGCGCACGACGCCCGAGGGACGGCCCTACTTCGTCGACCACAACACGCGGACGACGACATGGGTGGATCCCCGACGGCAGCAGTACATCCGCATGTACGGGCAGAATGCGAACGGCGGCAACACCACCATCCAGCAGCAGCCCGTGTCGCAGCTGGGGCCTCTGCCCAGCGGGTGGGAGATGCGGCTGACGAACACGGCTCGGGTGTACTTCGTGGACCACAACACCAAGACGACCACGTGGGACGACCCCCGTCTGCCGTCGTCGCTGGATCAGGGCGTGCCGCAGTACAAGCGGGACTTCCGCCGCAAGCTGATCTACTTCCGGTCCCAGCCCGCGCTGCGGATCATGTCCGGCCAGTGCCACGTCAAGGTGCGGCGCAACAACATCTTTGAGGACTCGTATGCCGAGATCATGCGGCAGAGCGCCTCGGACCTGAAGAAGCGCCTGATGATCAAGTTCGACGGCGAAGATGGTCTGGACTACGGTGGTCTTTCCCGGTAAGGCGCCTCCTGGCAGGGAGAACTGACGACGCGATGCTGACCTGTGACAGTGAATTCTTCTTCCTCCTCTCGCACGAAATGTTTAACCCCTTCTACTGTCTTTTCGAGTACTCCGCACATGATAATTATACCCTGCAAATTAATCCCCACTCCGGTGTGAACCCGGAGCACCTGAACTACTTCAAGTTCATTGGCCGTGTGGTCGGCCTGGCCATCTTCCACCGCCGGTTCCTCGATTCGTTCTTCATTGGCGCGTTTTACAAGATGATGCTGCGGAAGAAGGTCTCGCTGCAGGACATGGAGGGTGTCGACGAGGACCTGCACCGCAACCTGGCGTGGACTCTGTATGTGGCGTGACTGTGCTGGTGGTGGTCGAGTCGAGGCTAACGCTCCGTTAGGGACAACGATATCGAGGGCATCATCGAGCTGACCTTCTCGGTTGACGACGAGAAGTTCGGTGAGCGCACCACGATCGATCTGAAGCCGGGTGGTCGGGACATCCCCGTCACCAACGAGAACAAGGGCGAATACGTCGAGTAAGTACATTCCCCTCGGAAGGGCGCCGACCCCAACTGACGCATGCAGGCTGGTCACGGAGTGGAAGATCGTGAAGCGCGTGGAGGAGCAGTTCAACGCGTTCATGTCGGGCTTCAACGAGCTGATCCCGGCGGACCTGGTGAACGTGTTTGACGAGCGCGAGCTGGAGCTGCTGATCGGCGGTATCGCGGACATTGACGTGGACGACTGGAAGAAGCACACGGATTACCGCGGGTACCAGGAGCAGGACGAGGTGATCCAGAACTTCTGGAAGATCGTGCGCACCTGGGATGCGGAGCAGAAGTCGCGACTGCTGCAGTTCACGACGGGAACGTCTCGTATCCCGGTCAACGGATTCAAGGACCTGCAGGGCTCGGACGGACCGAGACGGTTCACGATTGAGAAGTCGGGCGACCCGGGCGCGCTGCCCAAGTCGCATACCTGGTATGGTTTTTTCTTTCTTTCTTTCTTTCTTTCTTTTCCTTTGCTAACCGCCCCAGCTTCAACCGCCTGGATCTTCCCCCGTACAAGTCGCATGATGTTTTGGAGCACAAGATGTCGATCGCGGTGGAGGAGACGTTAGGATTCGGACAGGAGTAGAGCTGCAGCGTGGTCGGAGCGAGATATTGCATCTGACCTGGGCTAGGGGATTGGAACAGAGCGAGGGCAGCACCGGAATCGTTTGACCGTTAGTTTCGAGGGGCGAATTGTATATACCGACTGTATTATTGCTGGCGATGCTGCCATTGGCGGGGCAGAGAATCATCACCACGGTGTACGGAGTAGATTGTTAATGAGGATGGATCGTAGTGCTTCTTGAGGCCATCGCCAACCCCGAACTCAATATTCAATAATCCCATCGCCGTCCCGTATTCATCTGTCTGTCTATCCGACCCTCCTGCATGGCGTTCCACCCAGTCGGTTGACTATGTATTCTGACCTCTCCGATCTGCTACACCGACTATGTCCTACCTAAGTACTTACCTAGGTAGAAGGTAGATAGATAGGCTAAAGTATCTACGGGGTAGTTATTTTCTGGAGGTACCTCGCCAATAATTCCTCCGTTTCGAGACCCTGTCGGCACGGTGGCGGGGATAGTTCCTGCACGCCGATGCAGAGAGGACCTCTTGTTACCGGTTTCGACCGGTGAGATGCCGGTTTTCTGCTGTATCTGGGAGATACTGACGGACGAGAACACGAGAGGGGTGTAGTTTTGTGGGGTTTGTGGTGGGTTGTGTACTACTGACCTACCTACTTACCTTTTTACCTACCTATCTACCTGTGTCGGTAGGGCAAGGTAGGGCAGGGTAGGTAGGGTAGTAGTTATAGTAGAGGGCAGGGCATACATACATACATACATACATACATACATACATACATACATACATATGAGCTGGTCCTCTGGCTGGGTTCTTGTTCCTTTTTCTTTCTCTTTTTTTTCTTGCCTCTCTCTTCTGATTCTGAATTGCTTGCATGCTGGCTGTATACATTACTTATACTTATACTTATCCTTATTTCTTGTGGGCTCTATTTCTCTCACTTACTTACACTTATACTTACACTTCACTTCTATTGATATTGATATTGATATTGACATTGACATCGATATCACCACCCAACCCTGCCACCCAACCAATCGACAAAAGAATCTCCAGAAAATGCATCTCCTCCACCTCTTCCAGCTCCTCTTCACGGCCACCCTAGCCGTGACGGTAGCAGCAGCAGCAGCAGCAGCGAAGACGGAGGATTCCTCAGCGGCGACGACTACCAGCTCGAGTAGTAGTGCTTATAATCAGTGCGCGAAGAAGTGAGTTTTTTTTTTTTTTTTTTTTTTTTTTTTTTTTTTTTTTTTTTTTTTCTATCTATATTGTATTGCACGTCCTATTTCCTATATCCTATATCCAGCCCTACACCCCATGATCCATGCCTTATACCTCCATATCCATATCCATATCCATATCCCATCCCATACATACATACATACATACATACATACATACACCAACCAAACCCAAAACCCAAATCCCAAACCCAAAACCCAAATCCCAAATCCCAAACCCAAATCCCAAACCCCAAACCCAAATCCCAAATCCAAACCCTAACAAATGAAATGGAATCTAAATGAATGAATGAATGAATAGTATCCTCGACGCATGTCTCCAAATCATGAACCCACAGCTCCAGAACTGCCAAGCAAACGACTGGGCCTGTCTCTGCACGCAGAGCAAGAATGTTCTTACGTATGAGGACCCCAAGATCAAACAAACACAGCCCCTTCCCTACTCCCCAACCCTAACACCAATACTAATCCTCATATGAATGTTGATGTTAACACCAATACCCATGCTAATGCTAATGTGAATAATAAAAAAAAATAAAGATGCTACAACGACTGCCCCACCGACCCCGCGCACAGCACCGCCTCCGACCAATCGATCCAATACTGCAACGCGGCGGAGGCATACTCGCTGTACTCGACGGTGACGTCGTCGACGTCGGCCACGGCGAAGACGACGGTGCCGGCGACGAAGACCACCGCCAGCGCGAGTCGCACGTCCGCTGCGACGGTGCAGTCTTCCGGGGGGGCGGCGGTGAATGGGCCTTTGGGGATGGGCATGGGCATGGGTATGGGCATTTCTGGGGTTATGGGGGTGGTTTTGGCGGGGGTTTGGGTTTGAGGGACCTTCACCTCTCACTTTCTGAGTAGGTTGTGTTCTGATGGGGGGGGGGGGGGGGTTAGAGGGTTATTCTGGAGGGGGAGGGGGAGTGGGTTAGGGTTGTGAGGGTTGTGAGGGTTAATGTTGGAGAGGATGGATGTGATGGATAGAGGGGTGTAATGTAATGGATAGACATGTAATCAATATCAGGATAGATTAAAGTGAGAGTATATATATATATATATATATATATATATCTGGGTATCATCAAGTGGTCATCAATCAAGCAGAACGCAAACGCAAGTATCCCCGACAAACACTCCCCATCGCCTGGATGCGCTTCCTCCCGCGCCACGCAGCCACCACCACCGCCCCCGCCGTGAACGTCCCCACGAGCATCCACTGGAACGCCCGTTCGGAGAACACGAAGAACGTCGAGGCACTGCTCGTGTCGTCCGCATCCTGCCGAAGTTAGTATGGTCCATCGAGATAATTCGCTAGTACCTGGATCAGCCCACTCACCCATTGCCAGATGCTCTCAAACACCCGTGTCACGCCCATCGCGTTGCCCTCGAAATCCACCGCCACCAGACGGAAGTGGCCCTCGCCCTGCAGGTCGACCTGCGTCTCGAACCCCTCCTTCGGCTGGTACAGGATGCTCGTGAAGTCCGCGTCTGCCTCCGTCGCGCTGGAGTTGCTTGCGCGCTGCAGCACCCAGCCCGCCACGTCCGTGGCCCCGTTCCAGCTCACGAACGCGGCGTGACCGTCCTCGTCCATCACCACGTCGGGCGGCACGCGCGGCCGCCCGACCCAGTGGAACTTCTGCGCGCGATACGACTTGATCCACCCCAGCCAGAAGTAGAGGCGCGGCCCCCAGTGGAAGTCGCAGAGCACTTCGCCGTCCTCGGAGAACTCGGTGAAGGCGGAGGGCTTGCCCCATCCGATGAACACGTTCCCCGTCCGCGGAAGCACCTGCAGGTTGCCCTGGGAGTGGCTGCTGAAGGAGCCTGGGCTGTCGTAGATGTGCAGCGTGTCGGCGGTCCAGTCGTCGAAGTTCAGCTCGATCATGAACCCGCGCGAGTGGTCGCGCGTGTTCAGGTGCTCGTGCGCCCCGTTGTCCAGCAGGCTGATCACCGTGTCGGACTGCCAGCGCGCGTCGTGCTGCCAGGAGATCCCCGTCGCCAGTTTCCCGGGCGAGATGTCTTTGAACGTGTTGCGTTTCCCGCCCAGAACCCACAGGATCTCGCCCGACGGGCTGATGCAGGTGACCGTGTGCATGTAGCGGGACGAAACGAGGTAGTTTCCGTTGGCGTGCTTGTCGATGCTGTTGATGTGGAAGTAGTCGTAGGCGTCCGCGGCGGACGGCGAGAAGCCCTTCACGCCCAGCGGGAAGTACGATTCGTCGATGTCGTAGTAATCGCTGGCCCGCCACTCAAATATCAGCTCCCCCGTCTCGATGTCGATCTCCTGGAATAGCCCGTCGTAGATCCAGCCGTCTTCCGGGCCATCGACGGAGGTGAGGTCAGCCTGGCAGATGTCGTAGATGGTCATGAGCGCGGTGCCCTCGTCGGTGATCTTGAATTCGTGCACGTCGCCCATCAGGCCGTTGGCGGCGGAGACAATGTGGACGACATCGTAGGAGGAGTTCAGCTATGACGGTCAGCTTAGTTTCGGACCTTCAGCAGGACACCCACCATGTAGTACTGGCCGGTCCCTCGCGTGCCATCGTCGTCGCCGGCCCAGAAGGTGAGATAATCCTGGCCGCGGTAGCGCTGCACCTTGAGATCCATGATCTCGCCGAAGTCGCGCTCAATCCAGACCAGATCCCCGCGGTTCTCGTAGACCAACGGGCCGGGCTCGGGGTAGGAGTGGCCGCGAGGGCTCAGAAAGACGTAGCCCTCCTCGCATCGCGGATCCCATCGCATAACATTGACCTCGGGGGACTCCTGGTCGAAGGACTCGTATTTCAGGGTCGGATGGGCGCCCAGGAAGCCCAGCTCGTACCAGAGGGCATGCCATGAGAAGGCCGTGGCCAGGACGGGCAGTAGGGCCCAGACGACCAGCAGCACGGCCATGGACGACGACAACAACAGTGTACTCTCCGTATGTACACCGGATCGCACAGCAAATCAGTCGACAGCCGGCGGGAGGTGCATGGTGACAGGAAGAAAAAGAAGCGACTGGGCTGGCCAGCGGAAAGAAAGGCCGACCGACAGGGACAGGCATTAGGAGGAGGTGGGACAGGGCATGACGCGGATGGTTGCCCATCAGCCCCAAACCATCCAACGAGCGACGGGAATGTACATAGCCGGACCCATCAGGGGGGGGACGAGTCGGTTGGCTAAGTCCAGCCAGGCCCCAGAAGTTCGTGGTGGAGGCGGCGCTAGCGCCGAGGCCGGATGTCAGATTCGTACGTTGGCGCGGATGGGAGGGAAATCAGGATATTTTCTCGAAGCGGCGTCTCCACTGCTGGCGGCGCTAAGTCGTGGAGAACCACGCGGAGGCAGACAGACTGTACCGTAGGTGCCTAGATAGACGATAAGAAGGACCCAGGGAACGAGGAGGGGGTCAGGACGGCGTATACTTTAGCAGGCAGGCAGATATCTGGCCGGGGCCGGAAATAGATTGGAGGACAGTACTGGGCGGATGGGGAGGGGAGATGAGGGTGCATGGGAGGTTGCGTGATGGAGGCGAGTTATTGGCCGGGGATGCGGAGACTGGAGGGTGACGCGTATGATGGATGATAGGGAGATTGGAGATGATGCATGAGGATGGCTAGTTGCAGAGGAGAGAGAAAAAGAAAAGAAGAAGAAGAAGAAGAGGAGAAGTTGTGATGGTTGGAGGGGATATTCTCGCCGGTGCCTGAGGAGTCAAGAACCGACGGTACTGATACGGGGTGATACATCCATACATCCATACGGATATCCATATATCCATCTGTCAAATGTATAGTTACAGACTGGCACTGGCCCTGACACCATCAAAAAGTCCGATGGCGAATTATCATCGTTGCAGCCTTTTGCTCCTGCGTCTTGCAGTAGTAGTAGTAGGAGTAGTATCATCTTGCTTTCTCTTCCCCCCCTTCTTACTCTGTTCCTCTTTCTCGTTCTCATCTCCATACCTCACCACCAAAGCCACCCTCTCCACCTCCGTCCACTGCACCTCCCCCAACCTCCCCCTCAACCCCCATCCCCCCTCCCACAACCCCCGATACTCCCCCAGATTATACTTGACATCCAACTCGCCATTCCCCCGTTTATACACCCCCTTGCGCACCCTCTCCTCCACCACCCCATCCCCATCAATCCCACCCTCACTCCTCCACTCCCCCAAACACACCCACAGATACACATCATCGCTGTAGAACGGCACCCGGCCGCTCAGACCCAGCACCAGCGACGCCGTGGCCACCCCGACGCCCCGCAGTGGCTTGATCAGGGCGTCGAGGCTTTGTGTTGGAAATGAACTATCACTATCCTTGGCTTCGCTAGCGAGGAGGGTGAAGGCCCGCGCGGTGGCCGTCTTGACCAGGCTGTCGGGGTTCGAGCGGATGAGGCCGAGGAGGGCGGGGCGGAAGATGCCATGTTTCCTGCTTTGATTAGTACGTCGTATCTAACTATCTGTATAACTAGATGTAGGTAGTATTTATAGGGTAGTGGAAGTAGATCTCGACCGACAGTACTCAGTAGAATAACTGAAAGGAATACATACATCTTCCACTGCACCAACTTCACCAATTCCTCCTTCTCCAAATACCCATGTCCATGTCCACCCTCCTCCCCATAATCAGCTCTCTCTCTCTCCCTCACCCTCCCCGGAAGCACCTCATACCGAAACGCATCCAGATCCAAAATCTCGTCGACCTCGGCCTGGATCTGTGCGCGCTGGGCCGGAGTGGGTTCCGAGCGATCTGGGGCTGGGGCTGAGGCTGGGGCCTTACTCTGCTTCTTGCCTCGCGGTCGGAGGATCTTGTCGGTGGCTTTGCGGCGGGCGCGGGCCTCCACGGTGGCAGGATAGTGGGCGAGGAGGGTGGTGAAGGTGGGGAAGGTGATTTGGGCGGGGTGGAAAGGGTGGATGGGGGTGGAATTAGAGGGGTTCATGGTGAGAGTGTTGTTGGTTGTAGAATGGTAGAGAGAGAGAGAGAGAGAGCGTGCAGTTAGCTGGTCACGTTGGATACGAGCGGGACGCGTACTATATCTACTCTCTCCCTAGGGAGCACTACTACTATATAGACTGACGCCCTAATCAGAGGTAGAATTGAGATGATATCTTATTAATATCAGACACTGCCCCCATCATCTTCTAATCATAATCCGTAATTTTCGCAACTCGCTGAACGGTTACCCCTAGACATGAACTTCCATCGCAGAATCAACCAGACCGCAATTTATCAATACCTGAAAGTCTCATACAAGAAGAAGAGAAAAAAAAAAAAAAAAAAAAACCGATGCCACCGTCACAATTACAACGGCCGAAAGTGTCCCGCCCCTCCCCACAGAAAAGCAGGCAAGGCAAGGCAGGCAAGTCTATCGCGTTTATCGTCCTCGCGGGCTGTCCTTCTTGCTCGTCGCTGGGCTCGCGTCCGGGCTCACGAAGCTCACGCGCTTCTCGTCGCGGGTACGGCTCAGTGGAACGACCGGCGCCGACATCACTCGGTCTTTCTTCTTCGTGCTGCGCCGCAGCGGCTTCGACAGCGGCGGTCGGGGCGTCGCGGCGCTCGCCATTCCCATGTCCGGCTTCGCCTCGGGCGCCGCCGTCGACGTCGTGCTGTCCTCATCGTCTTCTACATCGATGTGCCCAAAGTCCTCCGGGTCGCCCGCCTCCGACGAGCTCGGCCCCGGGCTCTCCGAATCCGATGCCGCCTCATAGTCATCGTCGTCGCTGACGAGACTCGGCGCTTGGTTCGACTCCACCGCGTTTGGGCTGATCGACGGCACCGAATCAACCCCCCGCAGCTCATCGATCTGCGTCGACCGCGATGAACACGCCACGGGCAGATACGGGGATTCGTAAGGCGCCGGCTTCGTGGGCGTCAAACTCTCGAGGGGGAAGGGGGTGTGACCTGTCTGATCGAGCCCCTTGCGGCTGCCGGGTCGCTGGGCGGTCGCTTGCGAGGCAGTCGTCCGCATCGGTTGCCTGCCGGCACGGACACCCAGCGGCGTCGTCTGCTCGTGACTCATCTCCGTCGGAGGTGGCACAGACCCGGAATCTGACTCGCCCTCGTCGGACGAGTAGTCGCCAAGATCCACCGCCGTCTTCGCCTCGCCCACCAACCGATCCAGGTCCAGCCCGACGCCCCGGGACTGCATCAGAGACGAGAGGTGGGGAGTGGCTGGAGAGCCCAGGAATGAGTCACTTGGAGTCCCAGTCCCAGTGGCGGGCGTGGCGCGTTTCCCAGGCGGACGACGGGCTGATCCCCGAGGAGTTTCCACCCCGGACGATGCCCGTCGGCTCGGGCAAGATCGCTTGCGGGGAGTCGCACTGTCGCCCGTAGCCTCAGACGCAGACGCTGAGGACGGCTCCATCACATGGGCAGACCGGATCAGCGGGTGCACGAAGCCGGCCGTGGCCGCGCTAGATGTCTCAGGCTTGCCCCCCACGACGGCACCAGCCTCGTCGACTTCGACCGGCTCGCCCGACGCCACCGCAGCGGCCTCATGGCTAGCAAAGTTCCGGGTATGCGCAATGCGACAGTGGTTGATGAAGCCCTGGGTGCTGGAGAAGTTGTCCCGCCGGCAGTCGAGGCAGACCAACTTCACCATCACGTTATCCGACTTTCGTCGAATGCACATGGGCCCGACCTTCTCCTTCGCTGCCGGGTAGCCATTGGGCAGAGCCTGGAGTTTCATGCCGCCTGAGCCCCGCGAGGGTCGGGTCTTGCCAGCCAAGTAGCCCAGATCCCCCAAACTGCCGCGCGTCGCACGGCCCTCCATAGGGATTCCAGCCAGAGGGGTCTCGGGATCGAGCTCTCCTCCGTCGAAACGCGGGTCGGGAAGTAGCCACCTAGAATAGTGACGCGAGTAAGGCCCATCCATGACCCCCCAGGGCGCGGGCGACTGCGGCGCAGGTCCATTTTCAGGAGCCCATACCGCCAGACCCGTCCCGTTGCTGACGGACTGCGAGTGGCCCGCCACGCTTGAGCCGGGATATGGGATTTCGGCGCACCGACGTAGCTGTTCCAAAGCGACTTGACATTTGGCGATCTCCTGGTCGATCAGTCG
The DNA here is from genome assembly GCF_003184545.1 of Aspergillus heteromorphus CBS 117.55. Classification (NCBI taxonomy): domain Eukaryota; kingdom Fungi; phylum Ascomycota; class Eurotiomycetes; order Eurotiales; family Aspergillaceae; genus Aspergillus; species Aspergillus heteromorphus. The sequence goes on from NW_020290418.1 coordinate 208,560, forward strand.
CAGTTCGTTGTGCTTCAACAACACCTCCAGGCTCAGCTGTGCCTCCAACGTCTCACGCAGTGTATCCGCGTCTACTTTGCGGGCGCTGACGTCGCGATTCGTAGCAGGCGGGTCGGATGCGATCGTATTTGTGGCGTGTGGCGATGGATGCGACGGATGCGATGGATTATCGCAGGCCGGGTCGCGCGACACAGGCGTGCTGTTGACGGTCGGAGAGCTCTGCTGGACAGCTATGGGGTTTGACAGTGCATCGTCCGCGCGTAGCTTGGTTGCGACCGGAGCATCGCGATCGGAGGCCGGATCGCTAGAGTCAGAGCGCTTGCGCTTCAGCTGAGGCAGCGGCAGGCCACTGACGCCGGGCGCAGTGCAGTGCGGCGAGGTCGCGAGCATTTTGAGCTCCTCGGCCATCACCTTATTTCCCCCGATTGCAGAGGACCAAGGGAGCAGCCGAAACATGCCATGCGAGTTGTGAAGTCAGAAGAGTAGAAGGGTGGGCTCCGCGTGATGCGAGGTATGCGACAGTACCCGGCGCCACGCGAGAAGCAGGGTACAAGAATACAAGATTAACCGCGGCGCAAAGACAGCATGCACCAGTGCATGCGAATGCGATCTAAATCCGGGGAGAAATGGGGGAGGTGGAGAGAAATGTAGGAGCAGGCAACGAGGGAGTGGACGTTGCTGCCGATCGGTCAGACGTCGTTTGCGACCGGCCGAAACCCAGCAAGGGGCAAGGAAACACGGGGGGACCCCAACCAGAAACGACGGACGCCCGAAGCTCCGATGGTGGAAGAAGCATGCAACAGTTATTGGATTAGATCTGAGTTCTGGTTGAAAATTGGACGAAGGGGGTGGATTAACAGCCCTGCGCGGTCAGGATGACCGGAAGGAGGGATAGAGAGGTAGATAGGAGGAGTAGGAATAGGAGTAGGAGTAGGAGTAGCAGTAGCAGTAGCAGTAGTAGGTAAAGGTAGTAAGTAATAGGTAGTAGAAGTAGAAATGGTAATGAGTGGTAATAATAATAATCAGGAAGTAAGCGGTAGGAAGGTAGGGATGGATGGATGGACGGGGGAGCGATCCAGGCCAGACGGAGAGTTGTGAATGGTCTTCGTCCGATGGCTTTCGTCCTTTGCTTGGCTGCCTGGCTGTCCGTCCGAGACAGTCAGTTCTGGTAAGAATAGATCGAATGTGTATCTTTTCCCTCCAGCCAAAGCCAAAGTCACATGTACGCCCGGAAGAGGAGGAACAGCGCGGATCCACGGCTAGTCAGGGTAACTCGAGAGGCAAACTTCCCCCAGCACGGTTGGGCGGTGGCGTAATCTATTAATAATAAACAGTGGAAACGGGTCGAGGAGGTAAATAGTAGAGAGAGAGAGAGACAATAATAGGTAGTGGAGGGAGAGGAGAGAATGTGTCGAGAGGGAGGGAGGGGGAGGAAGAGGGAGGGAGGGAGATATGGTGTAAGAGAGAAGAAGAAGAAGAAGAGGAAGTAGAAGAAGGGAGGTGTTGTTGTTGGTGTTGTTGTTGTAGGCTTGGAGGAGAGCGTCGTCCGAAAGCCGTGGTGGTAAGTATGCGGGCAAAGTAGTAAGGGAAGTAAGTAAGTACTCAGTAGTACTCAGTACGACCGGTAAGATAATCGGGAGCGAGGTCCAACCAGGGACCAGAATGACCAAACCGGTTTGAGGGACACAAAAGGTTATTTGGGAAGAGGGGAGTGGAAGAGGGAAAAAGAAGTTGGGAGAAGAGGGAAGAATCCGGGATGGGGGAGGTATCAAGGGAGGGAGGGATGGTACGGAGTAGAAAAGGTAGAAAAGAGGGGAGAGATCAGGCAGACAGGCAGACATTCACTTTCCCGTGCAGTGACCTACCTAGTTCTTTCTTTCATCATGATTGAGTATCATGTTTAGGTGTGTGTTTCTTATTGATGCTTCCCGGCTACACAGTATCTAGTACGTACATAACTACCTTAGTAGTCTCACTCAGCAGAAAAGGCAGTGTATCGTACTTTACAACGATTGATGCTGATCAGTGATCCCGGCCATGACACGTCGAATCAGTGGGAGCCAAAGCGGGTGGGGCGATGATGTGATGCGCCTGCCGGGCCTGGACTGGGCCATGGATGGCCGGGGTACTGCCGCGCTACCGCCACTCGTCGGAAGTACCGTACGGTACCTAGTACGTACTTTCTGTATTGAGCTCAGACTTTCCTACGAAGTACTCCGTAACTAATCCGTACACTATCTAGAATCCAGATACTCCGTAGTGTCAGACATATCCATCTATCTAGAACTCTCCGGACTCCAGATTGCCCTCCTCCATCTCCTCGCCATGTCTCACTCGCCAGCCAGCCATGCCAACGCACCCATACGAGCAAGTCCCATGGGTCCGTCCCTCAACCACCCGCCCCAAGGTTCGTCACACATGGTCATTGTTGTCTCTCCTGATGGGCAGATCCGCCCGATCGTCGCGGTTAGCACCATCGCGTTACATCATCCACTTTGCCCACCTTCCCTCTACGTCTCCACTCATATCAACACTGCTGCAATTGAGTTCTCCCGCCCGATTGTTTCGCGCGGGGAGGGGGGAGACCCCCATACTTTAGCCTTTGGGGCATGCCAATCGCATCGCATCCACTGACTTTCTTGGCTGATACATAGCATCCCATCCCTCCGACACTGATGTCTCCAGCCCTCGCTCAATACCCTTCGTGGTGACTGTTGCTAGCATAGCAACGTCTTCGATCCGTGACCCATACACAGAACCTCAGGATGGCTGCGATAGTGCTATCCAGTAAGGTTCCAGCGGCCTTGTGTTGTCTGACATGAAAAGCTGGCGTCGGAGTTGCCCTGTCCTTGCAGGGTGCCCGAAATCGTGCATCTCCAGAAAGCATGCTTCCCCTGAGGGAAAAACGCTGGGAAATGAGAAGTCGGGGCCCTCGCTATTTAAATCCAGGGGACAAACCCTCCGACGTCCAATACGAGAAGATGACCTTCCTTCGGGACTCCCGAGGTCTGGGATTTCCGAGTGCGTCCCAACAGTTGCGAAGCTTAGCGACGCTCAGGTACGCTGATCTGTGCTGGCTGGGGAGTCAGCTGTCTGACGATGAGTGATTAATATCCTACGAGCGACGCTATTTCCCCACACCCCGCACATGTTCCGGAAGTCAGACCGGGGAAACTCCTGTACATATCCATTTTAATATACCATGGTCAGTGAGATTGACCTTCGCACCCATATAATCAGGTGGCAGTCAGCCACTTCTGATAGGTCCGCGTCACCAGTCTTGGATCAAGTGACGACGTGGATATGGTTGCTTAGCACCTCGGATGGTCCGACCTTCAGCACCTCATCTCAATCGTGGGCTTTACCAACCCGATGCCCAAACGTTGGAGATTCGTTCGTCGGAAAACCCTGATGGCCTCGGTCTTGGCGACGGGGGGCCAACGATGCCAATCCAGTTATAAAAGAGCTGCATCTGGGCTGACTCCCTGATGTGATAGAGCCAGTCTGGCCAGCTGAATATCGTATTACCATGTTATTTGATATGTATGCGTTACTAGGGCTTCTTGTTGCGCTCGGTTGCATCCGACCAACCTTCGCAGTTCCTATAGAGACCCCCCAAAGTTCTGCGTATGTCGACTGGCGGACTTTCAAGGCCAACGGGGTCAACCTTGGAGGATGGTTTGAGCAGGAGTCCACGATCGACACCCAGTTCTGGGATAAGTACTCCGGTGGGGCGTCCGATGAATGGGGACTCTGTGAGCACCTAGGGTCCCAGTGCGGCCCAGTTCTGGAGCATCGATATGCGACGTGGATAACGACAAAGGACATCGACAAGCTGGCGTCCGGCGGAGTCAAGGTCCTGCGAATCCCTACCACGTATGCGGCGTGGATCAAGGTGCCTGGCTCTCAGCTATACTCGGGGAACCAGACCGTCTACCTGAAGCAAATCGCCGACTACGCCATCTCAACATACGACATGCACATCATTGTGGACACCCACTCGCTCCCCGGAGGCGTAAACGGCCTGACGACCGGCGAAGCCACCGGGCACTGGGACTGGTTCTGGAACGAAACGAACTTCGACTACTCCATGCAGGTCATCGACAAGGTCATCTCATTTGTGCAGAACTCCGGCTCGCCCCAGTCGTACTCCATCGAGCCCATCAACGAACCCGCCGATAACAACACCAACATGATCACCTTCGGGACCCCCGAAGCCCTGACGGACCACGGTGCGGCGTGGGTGCTGAAATACATCAAAGCCGTGGTCCAGAGTGTGGCCGCCGTGAACCCAAAGGTCCCTGTCATGTTCCAGGGCAGCTTCAAGTATCCGTCGTACTGGGCGGGAGACTTCCCTGCCGACACCAACCTCGTGTTCGACGTGCACAACTACTACTTCGAGAACCGCCCTGCCACCTCGGAGAACCTGCCCGGCCTGCTGTACTCGGACGCGCGCGCCAGATCGAGCGACGGCAAGTTCCCTGTGTTCGTGGGCGAGTGGGCCATCCAGACGACGTACAACAACTCGCTTGCTCTTCGGAAGAGGAACCTCAACGCGGGACTGGCTGCTTTTGGCGAGTACACGCAGGGCAGTTCCTACTGGACGGCCAAGTACACGGGCAACACCAGCGTGGACGGACAGGGACAGCAGCGCGATTACTGGAGCTACGAGACGTTCATTGACGACGGATTCATCGAGGGTGTCTAACATCTGATATCTGACATCTGACCCATGTGGCCAACCTCTATCCCCATCGGGTTATATCTCATTCATGTACATACTATCATCCCATGCTACGCAATTCAAACCAATGCTACTATTGATGACTTTTGCACGTAACCACAGTCTAGAAATAACAACAAAGCACAATCTGAACGAACGCTCAGCAGATGAACGCGGGTTATCCATAAGAAATACAAGCATGCCACACGCATAAGCCGTCTCACATCCACCGTCATCGACGCACACCGCTTATCACTATCACAATAGCCTCCTCCTCCTCCTCCTCCTCCACCACCATCAATCAGTGACCAGCACTGACCACACCCAGACCTAAACACTCACTACCTAGTCTTAGATATATACCATTCGTATTCAATCTCCCTCTTTTTTTTCACCACAGCCACCCCCCACCCCAAACAAAACAAACCCAACCCCCAAAGAGAAATATAACAAAAAAAAAAAATAAAAACCCCCAAAAAACAAACAAAGGAAGAATATCACTCCACCATCCTCAACACAAAATTAACCACAACAGCAGCCAACAGCGCCAGAGCCAAAATCGTCGGCCCAAAGCGATCATCAATACCACTCTGGCCGCGCTTACGAATACTCTGGGCGCGCCAGTGGAAGGTCACAAGAGCATAGATCATGGCGGCCATGGCGATGAGGGTGAACAGACCGGCGGAGATGCGGCCGACGCGGTCGCCGAAGTTCAGCAGGCCGACGGCCAGACCGCCCAGGATGACGGTGAAGTTGAGCCACGAGAGGAAGGTGCGTTCGTTGGCGAAGAAGACTTTTGGTTCGACGCGGGTGGGGAGGGCGATGCGTTTGCCTGTGTTTTTTGTTTTTCCAAAAGGAATTGTTGTTAGCTTGGGGTGGTGGTGGTGGTGTTTGGGAAGGGGGAGGGAGTGAGGAGGGCGTTACCTGGGGCAGTTTGGAGGAGAGGTTGGCTGGACATCTTGTGTTTTGTTTTTGGTGGAGAGTCGAAGAGGAGATGAGAAGAGAGCAGGGGATTCTTCTTCTTCGGAGAGAGGAGAGGAGAGGAGAGGAGAGATAAGACGATTCGCGAAGGAATGCGTGAAGGAACGAAGATAAGAGCTGAGCCCAGCTATAATGCAGCCAATGTGCGTATACTGTTGGAAGGATTGCAGAGAGCGCGGTCGAGCAGAGAGCTGGGAAGAAGCAGAATCTGCACGGGGTCAATTGGGGGCTGAGAAAGGAGCAGCAGCAGCTGGTGATAAGTGAGGTCGTTCAAGCGCGGGAGGATTTAAGGTCGGTTGCTGGTTGAATCGAGACTCGCGGCCCCCGCTTGACGGGCCGGTCTTGGCCCGTTGCGGTCTGGCGCCCCCTCTTCTGCCGCCCCTCACCGCCGGGGAGAGCGCACGTGCCGCAGGCGGTGGCTGTGATTGACCGGCGCGGCCCACTCCGGAAGCGTGGTTCTGCCGCCGTGGCGGTGACGGTGTGTGCTAGTCCGGGGTAGTCTACAGTAGTGCTACGCGGCCACGGCCTTCGGATATCGGCTGCCTACGCCTTACCGGTCGATCTGGGTTGACGAGAAGGTGAGAAGACCTCCTGAGGCTGCTTTGGGGCGAACTGACTGGCTGGGAGCAGTGGAAGGATGGCTGGGAGGAGGCTCTGGGTGGAGTGTGCTGTTTGACATACATAGTACGCCGTACTACTCGCGATCCGCCAGGAACCGTTATCGTACTCGTTCCTGGTACTCGACCTCTTCGAAGGCATCGATGAACTCGGCCAGGATATTCTCGAAGGTCTGTGGATGCTCTCCGTGCTCACGGTCGTCTAAAACCCGGCCGGTCAGTCAGTATGGGGAAGTCTGTAGTTCAACTGGTTACTCAGGTGTAGATCTGTCAGGTTGAGTCCAAACGGCCCGTTGCGGTACTGACGAGAGACGAATTGATGCAGAAGTCTGCGCACCATGGTCAACGCGGTAAATTGTTCCTCGCCATTCTTTTCGTTGTGACTGGCATTGGGCTGGTAGCAAATGCGGTTGTCATAACATTGCAAAAGATCCAGGACGTACGGCTCGACAGACCGGTAGGTTGAGTGTCTTTAAATTGTAGAATTCCCTTAATTTCCAAATCTTTGAAACCGTAGAGTCAACGTCCGATTTATAAGACCAAGGTGGCCAGTATTATTCAGAGCCAGGGAGCCGATCCGCGGCATTGGAAAGCAGCTGAGTGAGAGCATGATCTTCGCAAGGTCGCTAAAGAGGGTCTGCCTGCGGGCCTTATCCTCGAGAAGGTGCGTGGCCCAGGTATCCGAGAGCATGCGGCCACTCTCGACGGAGCCGATGACCATGTCCCCCGTTGCAGCCCGACATATGGCCATGCGACGGGGAATCCGAGCCACGAGCGGATAGTCCGCGTAGTATGATACCGGGTTCGAGAAAGCAGTGTCACGCAGGATGGTCTAGCGAACTAAGACGCCCACGGGAAGTCCGGGCTCACCTACAGTTTGTCCATCGGGGAACCCGAACCCGTAGAGGGTCGGACTAGGAACAGTAGGACAATTCTCGTGGATCCGGAAGTATCTCGCCACCTCCGAGCGCAGCTCTTCCTACACATTCCCGGAATTGTTCGCTTCTTCGACCTTGTGTGGCAGCGAGATCCGGACCAGGACGCGGTCTCTGGAAGGCCCATTGGCATACACCGGAACGCAGACGTCGTAGCTGCCAAACAGCCAATTCGCTTCGTCGGCAACCCGGCAATGCTTCGTCCAATAATAATATGCGACCAATGCTTTAATCCAAGCCTGGTGGGTGGTGAGGTGCGCCCAGAACTTCTCCAGCTTCCGGGGATCGTCCAGTCGGTGTAGGATGTTGTCGTCGTCGGTCAAGGCGGCGTCTTCTAAAGAAATGCAAGATCCGCGGAGAAGAGGAAGGAATGCCATAGCGACAGTGGCAGACGTTGTCGCCAAACATAACCCTGGCCTGCAGATTATGCAAGACTAGCCGTACCTTGTAGGGAGTAAAGTAAGTATTCCTTGTCCTCGTTGTCCTTCTTTACTCCGTCGTGGCTCGGAGATTCTCAGCCACAGAGAGGCACCGGTGACACGGCGCTAGTCCGGGACGGGGAAGGAACCTCTGATCCAAGCCAGATCGCGTCTAGCGGAAGCTTTGCCCCGACCAATCAACGGCCGCCAAGCCACAGCCATGATGCGAGTCGCCGAGTTCCCCCCCAAACAGTGATTGTAATCTTCTCCAACTGTCCACCTGCTACCAACGCTTCTCTCGAGACTGTCGCGCATCGCAACCCGCATTGAGTGAGTGCCCTCCTCCCCCGTCAATCCCTCCACGCAATATTGCTTGGTGCTCCGGTCCAGGAGCCGCATCTGGTTCCCCCCCACAATCGCATCCCCAGCGTTCCGTGGTTGTCGAGCCCCCCCCCCCCCCCCCTCCATCTCGACCATCTCCACCCAGACAAACAACCTCGACTTTCCCGACACGTGCAAACTCCGCTAACCTGCTGGCCTCAAGTCCCGCGACTATCTCTCCGACTACCTACCGAACTTCCGTGATCGCATCCCATCCACAATGGCTGTCGAGACTGCTCCCCCGTCTTCGGTGTGTCACCACTCACCACCCCCTCCCTCCCTCGTTCCTGGATTGATTGCCCGCATCTGGACGTCATCGACCCCTCCCCTCTATACCGACAAACGGCCATGGATCTCTACTGACGATGCGACGCTTTAGCCCGTCCCCATCCCCGAACTGACCAAGATCGCCACCGAGGTGTGTTGCAGCCTTGCCTGACTTGCTTCCTCTCCTTTCCTCCCATCTCCTCTCCTGCCACCAAGCAAACGACCCGCGACAACGCCCACACCCTCCCCAAACTAACCACCGGAATGCCCTCAGGCCTGCGACACCTCCCTGAAGGATGCCACCGAATACGAGCACACCAAAGTCGGGGAATGGAACTCGCAAATCATTGTACGCCTCCCCAGCCCCCACCCACCCTAACAAGCACAAGCACAAGCACCAAACAACTGTCTCTTCAACTCTAACGACCCCCCTCTCCAATGGGTGAATAGAACTCCATCCTGAAAGCCCTGATCACCGCCACCGCCCCCACCACCCCCTCCACGGCGCCCCCTTACCGCTTCACCGTCAACAGCACCATCGTGCAACAAGGCCTGATCGACAAGTCCGCTGCCGCCGACGGCGCCGCCGGCAACGCCGGCAAGCGCGGCATGCACTCCGCCTCCGGGGCCTTCTGGGATGTGAACCGCGATGGCATGTGGACGTTCAAGTACCCTGGTGCGGAGGAGCGGGGTCTGGATGTCGTGGTCAGTGTGACGTGGTTTGCGTTGAGCTAGGTCGGTAGTTTGTTTTGAGTTAGAGTAATGGAAGGGAGATATACCATCTTTTTTTTTTTTTTTTTTGCTGGTGGGTTGCGTTTTCAGGGTGTGTGTGTGTGTGTGTGTGTGTGTCTCTTTATATTTATATGGGATTATACTCTGTTTCTGAGTGGGTGGGTGGGAAGTTGTGTAGCTGTCTCAGCGTTGTGCCATTCTTATTACTATGACTATTGCTAGCAATGATCTATTAGTTATATAAGTATTCGACTGAGAGACTGAATCCTGATTCCTCGAACCCGAACCCAGTCAACAAACTACACAGGGACGGGATTAATTATACAGTAGACGATTCAACGTTATAGTATATTGCATATACGGGATATCATACCTGGATAGCGCGCTAACATCCAAAGCATACAACCTAACTAAACAAACAAACAAGGAAACAAGGAAGAAAACCCAAACTCCAATGCACAAGACAAGGCGCACACGAGACGCCTCGGTGCTCCGGCCCAAACCAGGCTCCATGCTGACCATTCATTATCCCTGAACCGTACGTAAGAAGACAAGACAATAATAACAACAAACCCAACTGCCGGCAGGCAGTCGCATCCAATCGACCCGGTAGTGGATCCGTCAGCGCGGCTCGGAATAGTCGTTCAGCGCAACGCATACCGCCCCGCGGTGATGACCACTGTACTGTCGGATGATCTGGCCGGAGGCCAGCTCCCACAACCGGGCGTAGTGGTCGCTGGAGACGGTCACGAGGTACGCCGAGTCGGCGGAGAAGGCGCAATCCCAGACCCAGCGCTGGTGGTTGGCGAGGGTGGTCTCGAGGAAGAGGGTGCCGGCGGTGGCGTCCATCGGGGGACCGTCGGGTTGTACGGGGAATGTCTGCTGGGGCTCGGTGGTGGCTTGGGGGGTTGTGCCCTGGAAGATACTGAAGGGGTTTTCCTCAGGCTCGACGCCGTTGGGGGAGGTGTGGTTTTGGTTCTGAAGGGATTCGGGGGAGGGAGGGATGTCAGTCGCCTCTGGTGCGGCGAGGGCTTTCGCTTTCGCTTTCGCGGCGGCCAGTTTGGCTGGCGGGTAATCGAGGTCGAGATTCCAGACTTTGGCAGTGTGATCGGCGGAGCAGGTCGCCAGGTGCTTGACGTCTGGGGAGAGGAGAACGCGCGTAAGATAGTCCTTGTGCGCTTGAAAGGTGCAGATCGGGACGATGCGCGTTATTTCGGCGTCTTGGATCATGCGCCAGATGTAGACGTTGCCCTGGAGCCGGTCACTGGGTGTTAGCTGGGGGAAACGCGACTCAGTTCCGCAATCCGTCGTCTCACCTTCTTGTTTCCCGCACAAAGGAGAGATCCGTCGCTTGCGACGCTGACGCTATGCACGGCAACGTCGTCTTCGGGGATCAACTGATGCGTGCAGACGCTCTCGCCCAGGTCCCAGACCCGGACAATGCCAGCGCGATCACCACTGATGAGTTCGCCCTGGTTGGGATGAATGACCACGTCGTTGACGGGGGCTTTGTGCGCGTAGTTGCGCTGGAGGCTGCCGGTCCGGGTGTCCCACACTTTGACGGTGCCGTCCTCGGAGCTGGTCACCATCCACTTCCCTTCGCAGTGAAACGCGACGCCGGTGATGTTATTCGTGTGGCCGTCGAAAGTCATGACGGGGTTCGGGTTCGTGGACTTGATGTCATACAGCTTGACGTTGCTATGACCGGCGGCGGCCAGGTAGCGCTTGTCGGGGGTGATGCATAGCCGATTAACCTGGGAATCTGGATGCTGGATCGTACGCGAACAGATTCCGGACAGCGCCTCCCAAAATCTAACCTGGTGTTAGCCAGCGCAACGCTCGTGTCGCAAGACTCGCGGCCTGACATACCGGATGGTGTGGTCATAGCCGGCTGGGGGAGGTGATAGAGCAATGGTCAGCCAATTCCCGGGGCCGCATAGATGGAGGGCTTCAGGGCGCAAGGGGCGTCAGGGACATCGCCTACCGGTACAAAGGATGACGCTCATTTTGGAGGTGTTGATAGGACGGGGAGGGTCGGGGGGGGGGGGGGGGAAGTCCAGAGTCGAGAACGGCGGAGAACTTGGGGGAGGAGCGTGTGTTACTTAATCCGCCGCTGCCAGTAAGTAGCTAACTATCCTGCCGGCTTTACCTCCCGACGCCGTCTTCGGGCGGCGGACCCGTGGCCGGTCACGTGGGCGGTGTGCGGGGCGGTGGCGAAGGCGGCCAGGATGGCGGCGGTTTAAATTTGGATTGAAGGGATCCAGTCTGCTGCTTCATGCTTCACTGCCCCTTCTCCTGCCTGCCTGCACGCTGGCTGTCTTTTCCTTTCACTGCTGCAGACGGATTCTTCAAGTGCCGCAGAAGGCTGGGACATTTTATTCCGGAAAATCTCCCCGATTCCTCTCCCTGCACCTCGTCTGACTTCAGACTCGATTTTTTGTGTCGGATCCAGATTATGCAACTGACGCTTCTGTCATAAGGCGCGTATCAGTGGCTAGCCTGAGTCCGCTGACAGGCCACTGGGGGCGCCATCTATCCTCCCATCACCAAGGCTGGATTCAGTTCGTCCTCCCGAGTAGGACACTGCTCCCAAGAGGTACGCTTCATAGTTTCTCGGCGCCGGGAACTTAGGAGACACTGTCGAACCTCGTTCTTACCTCTGCATAGCTGGTCGGCGAGTTGGGAAGGGTCTACGATCCTGAGGTATAGCCGAGTGAACCCGCCTTGGTCTCTTCGGCTTAATCCGTTTCCCAACTGGACAAATTTTCGCTGGGATGAATGGAAGCATGGCGGAAGGTATTTCTACCTCTTCACAGACCTGCCCTTCAGACCCTCAAGGTCTTTTCACCTCTGAGGGTCTTTCGTCCCCCCCACCACTCTCTCATCTGCATGTCAATGATCTGGGGCTTACACCTTCCCCTGGATCCCAGCTGCAGCACTTCGATGCCTCCAAAGGTGAACAACGCGGCTCGTCTGACCGGGACGTAAAAACAAATTCAGCTCAGAACGCCGTCCATAACCGCACATACCACGCCGAAGATCACTCATACAGTCACAAAGGCGATGGAAACGAGGAAAAACCCGACCATGCACCTTCGGATGATGGACATGGCGGCAGCGCCTACATAGACCAGTCCAAAGGTTCACCACGGCTGGATGTTCATTCTTCGGAGTTTAATGGAGCAAACGATACGGCTGGAGATCTGTACGACCCTCTCTTCGACTCGGATGTTGTTTTTGATGAGCTCGATGCGGCCTTCCGTTCCCAAAAGCGGGCTGGTGAGGAGGCGTTTCCCGAGGAGAATGCCTTCTGGGACCAGTCCCGAAAGAGACAGGCCACCGAGCTCATCCAAGGCCTTACAGAGTCTCCTGATAAGACACCGTCGCTTTCGTCGCTTGATTGTTCTCTTCAGCCCGACCAAGGCGGCACGGGGCCACATACACCAGTCGATATCGAGAAACAACAGCCGCCTGCTATGTTTGAATCGATGGATCTCTTGTTCCCAGACCCGCCGTTCGATGTTTCTCTAGACATCCCAGATGGCGAAGTCCCTTTCAACTTTGATCTCCAGGATGCATTTAACGAACAAGAGCAGAAAGAGGCAGCGTCAATGAAAATTGAGATCCCTGAAGAGGCTCTCGGATTCGACGAATGCGATTTGCCTTCTGTCAGCGAAATCACCAAGGCACGGTTCTCTCTTGACCAACACCATGTCATTGCAAACACAAACCGAGAGGTCCTGCAGCGAGTCTACCCCGAACCCGAGTACGTTTCGCCATATCCAGCTCATGGAGGGCCGTTGGGGTATCTCCCGTCAACCCCTGGAGTCCACGTCAGGTACGTTGAAGTCACGGACGACCGTAACAGCTACCGTATCAATTGCCTGCGGAACAAAGTGCAGCAGCTGTCGCTCGAGCGGAATAAATACCGACAAGAATTGTCGCAGTTGGCGGACTTGATCACGGTGGACCCGGCGACGGGCAAGACAAACCAACAATTGCTACTTGATCAGAACGCGATGCTGCGACGAGTGTGTTCGCGCCACCAAAGTAGGGTTGAGCAGTACAAACAGGAGACCATAGAGTGGAAGAATAAGCTTCACGACCTGGGTACGACCTACAACAATCTCTTATATGAGCTCCGGACACAGAAAGAAGCCCCCGCCGTTGCTCCCATACCAAATGGATACAAGCCTCCACGTGTTCGCCAGGCCAATCCGACCCAGCAGTCGCAGTCGCATTTGCAACCCGGTTCGCACACAATTCCACCCACGGCACAGCCTCCACATCTGCAGCCCGTGTCATCGTCTGCACCAAACGCTCCTGCTAGTCATGTGTGCCAGAACATAGCTCCAGGCTCCTCTGCGCCCAGAGCGGAACCATTGACGATCGACCTGACCGAGGAAACTGGTGATGATGAGCCAGCTCCGGTGATGCCAACCCCGGAGGAAACCCAACGACGGGCCGAAATGCTTCAATCGCTACGAAGCAAGAAATACAGCTGGCTTGGTGCCGAGGCGGACGCCGGCCCTCATAGCGTCCGCGCGACCCCCGCGCCTCAAGCCCAAGGATCCCCCAGGGCGGAAGGTGGGCCTCAAGATGCCGGGCGGAGCCGGGGCCACGCACCGGCGCAAGCCTCATGCGAGATTGCGTCAGTCGATCTAGCCGATAGCGACGATGACTTGGCTCGTATGATGGAGCAAGAATTGACGCAGAGCTGATTGACGTATTTGATTTTCTCTTCACATTTTGATACCCTTACCCTTATCGATCGGATTACGAGACCGCCCTGCTCTGACCCGTTTTCTTTTGCTGTCACAGTTGCATCATAGCGTGCGCGGCCTCTGGTTTTGCATACATAGACAAACAAGTTCACCTTTCGGGATACCAATACCACCAATACATAAATGAAATCCAAACATATTTTATAAAAAAATCCAGATATATTTTCCCCAGCAGTACCCTACATCTATATATATATATACCCAACCAATCCTATGTATCCTCATCCTCGTAATATTCATAACAAAGTCGTAAAGATCGTAACTTGCCGTCCAGGGGCAAGCTCACCTGCACTGCACGCCCACCAATCCCAGCCATCCAGCCATCCGTCCAAACCAACAATGTCCAAATCTATATCCATGGGTTCTAGTCCAACAGGGTAAGAATGTAAGAAGCGAAAACGAAATAATAAGACGTACACTATAATACATAACCAGATCTGTATATATTGGTGAGCTGTAAACTCCCTTAGATGCGCGCACCTTTCTTTATGGTCTATTTATCAAGAGATATCCAACCCGTCCTGTCCGTGGATGGTGGATGGTGGATGGATGCCATCGCGGGGTATGGAATGGAATGGAAGAGAGAAGGGAGAAGGGAGGAAGAGATGATGAGATGAGATGAAGTGTAGACGGTCAGTTCAGTCCGGAGATCGATGCCCGGGTATATATGCAGGCGTGTATGTAGGAGACGAGAGAGGGGTAGGTGCAGGTAGGTTGACTGATTGGTGGTTTGATTGAAAGAGAGGAGGTGAGAAGAGATGACCGGCCCATTTAGTCCGTAGTAGCGGGACTGTGGCCGTTCTCGTGCTCCTCTTTCTCGCGCACAGGGGAAACGGAGGCGGTGGTAGCGGCGGAGCCATTGGCGCTGTTGCGTTTGAGCTGCTTGCGGGCCTTGCGGCCACCGCAGCAGGAGGCGCAGCAGGAGCCGAGCTGGAGGATGAAGGCGATGAGGTTGAAGCCGGAGGCGATCCACATGAAGACCATCATGCGGGTGCCGATCCAGGCGCCGATGTTCAGGTCGTAGCTGGAGGAGGTGAAGACGTTGCGGAAGATGATGAACATGACTGTGGCGACGGCGGAGGCGACGATGGTGAACAGCGCCGTGATGAAGGTGAGGAGGAGGAAGGGGAGGGCGCGCAGGAAGACGAAGGTGCGGCGGCGGTGTTGCGGGTGGGATTGGTTGACGGCCGGGTCGGCGGAGATGGTCTGCGGAGGGCGAGACGAGACGGCCAGCGGCGATAGGAAGACCAGGATGAAGGTGAGGACGGTGGCCGTGATGAAGAGCCCGAACATCCAGTGGGAGGCGATGCGGGCGATCTTCAGCGCGGAGGTGATGTTCGCGGGGAGGGCGACTGGGGGGGGGGGGGGAATGGTTAGTTGGTTGAGAGATTGGGGTCTGGGGAGGGGATAGACGTACTGGTTGCGCCGGAGAGAAGTTCACTGAGGATGATCTCGACGGGATTGAACCAGTAGAGAGGCTTGGGGGTCGAGCAATGGGTGATGCCCTGGTCCTGGTAGCCCTCGCAGAAGTTCCATAGTCCGACCTGGTAAAAGTCGTGCAGGCCAATGGAGCGGGCGATGGTATCGATCAGGTCGGCATTGGGGACGGACAGCGGGATGATATTGGCCAGGTTGATCTCGAGGAAGTAGGTGTCGCGCAGGACGGGCTTGTTGGCGAGACTGCCCAGGCAGACCAGAAGCAGGAAGATCCAGGCGATCAGGTAGCAGAAGGACCGGAGGAGGCGATGCCAGATCACCTTGGACCGAGTGCGTCCGGCCTGAGGTCGCCCGGAGCCCTTTTGGAACAGGGGAAGCTTTGCCATGGACTGCAGACCGGTGGGTTTCGATCACCACGTGGTCGTGGTGGAAATAGAGCTGGAGTCGGGGGGGTAAGAATAGGCGCAGATGTAGGGCAACAGGGGGATGGAGTCGTAGGGAGGGACGGAGAATCTAGTGGTGGTGTTGGTATATGAGAAAAGAAATTCCAACGGCGGGCTAGTAACTAGTAGATGACGTTGCTCGCCATGGACCACGTGCGGTGGTGGTGGTGGTACGCGGCGGAGGGAATCAGTGAACCACGGATGGCGATGATTCCCTGAGGGGAAAAGGAGGCGGAGAGGAATTATGATCCTTCTAAGCGAGCCCAAAGGTGTGAAGATCGAAAATCAGGAAGATCAGAAAGGAGAGAGAGAGAGAGAGAGAGAGAGAGAGAAGATAGCAACTTGTTTTGGGCCGACTATAAGGTTGACAAAAAAAAAAAGTTAAGACGGCGACACCTTGGCGGCAGCAAATGAAGAGTATTCTTAGACGGCCGAAGCAGATCCAGTAAGGGTGGCAGGGGCGTAATGGGCCGTAAGCGTAACGCTGGCCGCTTCAGCAGCAGTAACGGTCAGTTCACCCGCGCTCTGGCCATGTCATTTCTCACTCGGCATGATTTCTTGGTCAGGTCGGGCCGGTCTGGGCCCTGGGAGAGACGGAACGGGGCTGCAGAGGGGCAGGGGTTGGGCCCTTGGCACCCTGGACTTGCCCTTCTGGGCCATCGTGACTCCATCCGGGCTGGGGCTGTGGCGGCGGAGGAAGATCCTGCGTCGTTTGCCCTGATGCAAGCTGATAACCCCGTTGATCGTGCTGTTTCAGGCCGCGGTTGGCTTGCTGAGTGGCTGGTGATGGTGCCAGCCCGGTATTGGGCTGCTCCGATTACCCAATCGCACAGCGATCGGGGCTGATCTGGCAGTTCGTTGATACTTGATACTGCTGTGTAGGGCAACAGCAACCGCCCATCACCACGCCCACAGCGGCTCCTGAGTGCCAGAGTGGAACAGTGTTCTTCCCATCTTCTGGCGCTCGAGCTAGCGATTGGGCGGAGGGGCAATGGTACGACGTCATCGACAGCTCCGATCCACTTTCGTCCACTTTCATCCACTTTCATCCAGTTTCGGCCCAGTTTCGGTCCAGAGATTTCGGCTGCCTGGCCTGGGTGCCGCTGATTGGCCGGCGGGCTACCATCCATGCGACCGCGATCGGCCCCAAGAGTCTAAATTCGACTAAGCGGGGTCTGACTGTGCTAAGATCGACTCAGCCATGTGGGGCCATAAGACAGGGGGTGGCAGCCAATTAGGGGGAAATCCCGCCCCTACGGGGTCTGACGATACCGTACCCACCTAAAATTACCCGCCGACCCTGCCTGACCCTGCCTGACCCTGACCCTTCAGTTAGTAAGTACGGAGTGGTCCGTAATACTGGTTCTACATCATCCACTCTTTCCATGGTTGACTGACTTCATCTCGTCAACTCTTAACCTTCCGCTTGGGATTTCTCTTCCTCAGGGTCTCTCCCGTCGGTGGCTGAAAGGATCACGTTTTCTATACGAACCTTCCCCAATATCCTGGGTTTCTATATAAATCCCCGAACATCAACAACTTGCTGCGGCTCCGTCCCCCGGCATCATGCGGTTGATCGCTCATCTGCTGCCGCTCCTGCTGGTAGCTGTCCTCCCGGCCCTGGCCAAGGACGATACCACCAAGGACGACAAAAAAACCACCAGTGCGACGGACGGCATCCTGACCCTGGATGGCACCCTCACATCATCCATCAGCGAAGCGACAGTCCCGACAGGTCACTACCTCTCGTATACCAGCACCATCACCCTCGATAACGGACATACCGTCACCAGCACCGGCACCGGCGCCGAATCGACGGTCACCTCCTCCTCCTCCTCCAATGGCACGACAACCTCGGGAAATGCCACCATGGTCAGCACGAGCTCCGAGTCGCTCACCTTGCTGGTGGGTGGTGGACACACGGGGGCAGCCAATGGGTCCACGAACGCGACGGCGACAGCGTCGACCTCGGCCTCGTCGACGCCGGTCGTCAACACACAGCCCTGCAACGGCTACACGGAGTTTTGCTCGCGCAAGTACTCCAACATCACCATGGTTGCGGCCCACAACAGTCCCTTCGTCAAGGCGGGCAATGCGGCTGCCAACCAAGCGTTTCCCGTCACAGACCAACTGGACGACGGGGTTCGCATGTGTAAGTCTTCTGAACCGTGCGTCTGGCGTCGGGAAAGCTGACAAGTGGACGAACAGTGCAATTCCAGGTCCACCTGATCAACAGCACCCTCTACCTCTGCCACACCACCTGTGACCTCTTGAACGTGGGCACGCTGGAGGACTACCTGACCACCGTTACCAAGTGGATCAAAACCCATCCGTACGACGTGGTCACCATTCTTATGGGCAACTACGACTATGTGGCTCCGGGCAATTTCACGACCCCGATTCAGAACTCCGGGCTGATGGACTATGTGTTCACGCCGCCGAAGATCCCCATGGCCCTGGACGACTGGCCGACGGTGTCGAACATGATCCTGTCCGGCAAGCGCGCCGTTATCTTCATGGACTACCAGGCCAACCAGACGGCCTACCCGTGGCTCATGGACGAGTTCTCGCAGTTGTGGGAGACCCCGTTCTCGCCGACGGACAGCGACTTCCCCTGTACGGAGCAGCGTCCGCCCAACCTGTCGCAGCAGGACGCCGAAGACCGCATGTACATGGCCAACCACAACCTGAACATTGACGTGAGCATTGCCAGCATCAGCCTGCTGCTCCCCAACACCGCGGCGCTCAACCAGACCAACGCGGTTTCTGGATATGGTAGCTTGGGGCTGATGGCCCAGAACTGCACTGGTAAGCAGCCCTACAGTTATTCCTTTTTTTTTTTTTTTTTTTTTTTTTTTTTTTTCAAGATGACCGGCTAACCCTCAACCAGCCATGTGGAACCGTCCCCCCAACTTCCTTCTGGTCGACTACTATAATGACGGCAACTTCAACGGGTCAGTGTTCGAGGTAGCCGCAGAGATGAACAACGTGACCTACAGCGCCAAATGCTGCGGGACGGCGTCTGCGGCGTCGAATCTGATGCCGGGCGTCAGCACGATGGGCGCGCTACTGGTGATGGCGGGGGTGCAATTCCTGGTGTCGTCAGCGTTTTAGATGTGATTTGCGCAGCGCGTATAGTATATACTTATAGTCTGGAGTCTGGAGTTCTGCGATGCGGGCACATTTCCATTCACGATGCATGACGACTGTACAGTTGGCTTTCATTCTCCCCGTAACCCCAAGTCCAAAACACCGCTCCGACAGATATCCGCACCAGACCTCTAACCCAAGACGGCTAGCGCGGGACTCGGCTGACCACGACGCACTTCGGCGCCGAGCCTCTCCGCCTCGATCAATATCCACCACCATCCATTACAACCGCATCATCCATTCCCCTCCCCCTCCTCCATCCAACTCCAATCCACTCAACTCGGGGCCCCTCCCCTCCCCAACCATAACAACAACATAACCACCCTCAAACAAAACCTGTACACACCCTCAAACCACACCTACGGGTCCACAACCGCCAAAATGGTCGACATCCTCCCCCTCAGCAGCTACCCCTCGTACATCGACCTCCTCCCGTCCATCCAAACCTGCAACATCACCAACCTCCCGGAGAACTACTTCCTGAAATACTACCTGTACCACGCGCTGACCTGGCCGCAACTGTCGTTCGTGGCGGTCGTGCGCCCCAAGAACGGCTACACCAAGCACACCGCGCCCGATGGCAGCGGCGCCGGCAGCGTCGCCGAGCAGTATCCCAAGGTCGTCGGGTATGTGTTGGCCAAGATGGAGGAGGAGCCGACGGATGGCGTTGCCCATGGGCATATTACTTCGTTGAGTGTCATGAGGACGCATCGGAGATTGGGCATTGCGGAGAGGTTGATGCGGATGAGTCGTATGTTTTTCTTTTTTCCCCTTTCCTTTCTTCTGTCTTTTGTTCTTGGTTTTGTTTTTCTTTCCTCCCCTTTCCTGCATTTGCTATCCATCTGTTGCCCTGTTCCCTATTTATTTTGTCCCCTTTGCCTTTTTGTGCGTGCTTCTGTGCTGGTGCTGGTGTCGGTGCCGGTGACTTGGTGTCTATCTATCATGACCCAACGGATCAAGCTATCCTCCGTACACAATCATCATATCTCTTCCCTCGACAATTGTGCACAGAGAAAACCAACCCAACCCAAACCAACCCCCCCAATGAAAGAAAAAAAAAAAAAAAAACAAGCTAACCACTCGCCCCTGCCCCCCTCATCCCCAGAACGCGCAATGGCCGAATCCCACCGCGCAAAATACGTCTCCCTGCACGTGCGCATGTCCAACACCGCCGCGCTGCGACTATACCGCGACACGCTGGGCTTCGAAGTCGAGACGGTGGAGAGCAAGTACTACGCGGACGGGGAGGACGCGTACGCGATGCGGATGGATCTGTCGAATATGTGGGTGGACTGGGCGGAGATCGAGCGGAAGGACCGGGAGCGGGCGGCGAGCGACGAGAAGGATGGCGACGAGGGCGATGAGGTGGGCGAGTTGGGGAAGAAGGAGGAGGAGAAGGAGAAGATGGTGCGGGTGAAGGTGGGGAGGGGGTTGGGGGTTGGGGATCTCGTGGAGAAGAATGAGGCGCAGACGGCGCAGTAGAGTGTTTGCTCTATCTGTCTATCCATCTATCTATCTATCTGATTGATTGATTGATTGATTGATTGACTGGCTGGTTATTTGGCTGGTTGGCTGGCTGGTTGACTGTCTTCGGTGATTGGTGATTGGTGATCAATGCTTGGTGCTTGGTTGGGTTCGTTCGTTCGTTCGTTCATTGTATAGATATGCATATGCATTTGGGCGGTGGAGACGAGGACGAGGACGAGGACGAGTATATACATAAGTACATACATACGCAACTGGCATGAAGATGAGATGAGATGAGATGAGATACTCTCCGGAGTGAGTCACTCACTCTCTGCATCATCTCTGCACGTCAACAGACAAACTACCTACCCACTACTAGTTTCATCTATCTATCAATCAATCAAAAAAGTGGTGCTGGGTGCTGGCAGTTGAGAGTTGGGTTGGCACCCGATCACCCGACCACCCGACCACCCGATCAATCACTGAAATCAAATATCACGTCCGTAGACAAATAAAATAAAACCATGCATGCATGCATGTATGTATGTATGTATGTATGCATGCTAAATACCCGATATCACTATCACTAATTCGCCGGTGCAATGGCCAATAATACATGAATAGAATGGAAAAGAAAGCCCCAAAAAAGGAAAAGAAAAGAAAAGAAAAGAAATCAATGCTGTGTATCCCAATCTTCCGCAAAAGGCAAAAAAAAAATAAAAATAAACGAAACAAAAAAAAAAAGAATCACCGCTTCGATCATGCATCGTTCTGTCAGGAATAATAGGTAGATGGATAGACAATAACATAGACATCCATCCATCTTCAAAGGCGCTCGTTCTAATTACGCCGTGACGGGCCCCGATCCGGTCGATCGGGGTCTTTATCTGTAGGAGGATTATACTTCCCCGGGTCCGTGGCCTGCTTCTCAGGGGCAGGGGCCGATTTTTCAGTACCAGCAGTACTACCCTTCTCCGCTCTCCCAGAGACCTTCTCCTTCTCGCTGGCCCGCGAAGACCTCGTGCTGGGGGTACTGATGGAGCTAATCTCACTGATCTCCGACTCGGCGACAGAGCGCACAGGGGACGGGAAGGAGGTGAAAGACTGGACGGTGGAGCGGCTCTCACGATTGGAATCCAGATCGAGATGCTGCATGTGCTGGTCTAGGGGCAGCGGCTGGGCCTGGGACTGGGGATCCAAACCCTCGTCTCGTTGGGACTGGCGAGCGCGCTGTTCCTGGCGGCGGCGGCTGCGCTTCATGCGGCGTTTCTCGCGCTGCTCTTCGCGCGCACGACGAAGGACATCGCGGAAGGCTTTCCGCGTGGCCCGGGTCTCTTCTTTGACGAGTTGCTTTTCGGCCTGTTTCTGCTGCTGCTGTTGCGCGGAGTCCCGGCGGCCCCAGCCCTTGCGCCAGCCGGGGCGTTCGGCGGCCCGGATCTGTCGGCGGGATTGTTGTCGGAGGTCGAGCTGGCGGCGGAGGCCCACGGCGGCGTCGTAGAGTTTACGGTCGTGGTGGTCGGTTAGGGAGAGGAGCTGCGCGCGGACGGTGGCGAGGTCGGAGGCGCTGAGGTCGGATGTTGTTGAGAGGGAATCGATCGAGGAGAATGACTGGTCGGATGCATCTGAGTCGATTGAGGCTCGACGGGGCCGATCGGGCTGAGTGGCGATGGGTTGTTGGGGGGCGCTGGTGACAGGCGCAGGGGGTCGGGGATAAGCGTTCTGGGTCTGGTAGTATCCAGGCTTGGGGGGATGGTTGGCCCATTCGTCCCGAGGGGGACTAACGAAGCCGCTGATTTTTCGTCCTTGGAAGCCGGCCTGCTCCTCGATCCAGCGACTGTGGGCAAGTGCCTGTTCCTCCACCTGTCTTCCGTAATGCTGGGCTTGCTCCGTGAAGCGCTCGCCGTATCTTTGAGCCTGATCGGCTAGCGAGGAGATCCAGCCAAGCGGCCCTTTGGAGGGGCCGGTGTCCTGGTACGGTACACCGTATGGGGGAGCATTCCACCCCCACGGAGCTTGTTGATAAGGCGCCGGCGGTTGCGCAGGATAGGTATATAACTGTGGTTGGACTGGGTAGACGGCAGGGTTGTATAACGCCGGAGGGGGATAGGGTGCGTAGGGAGCAGGCGTAGGGGGTGTAGGGTAGTTCGGGTAGGCATAGGGCCCGGGAGAGTAGGGAGGATTTGCTGCTGGAGGTGCCTCTGGCTGCTCTGCAGCTGGTGGCGGCGGGTTTGGCCGCTGGAGGCGATTTCGGCCGGCGTCGGGCGTTTGGGCGGCCCGATTCGTGGCGGCAGGATAGCATCGAGGACATAGGGACGATCGCGGCGCACCGGTAGCGTCCATCACGTAGACGTAGACGACGCGGCCCGAGCGGGGCTCGAAGAAGTATTGGTTCCATTCCGCAATCACGGCGGCTATGCGCCTCTTGCGCTCTTCATCGGTCTCCTGTGGTCGATCCTTGCGATCCCGCTGGATTTCCGCCCTCAGTTGGCGGGGCAATTGCGTCGAGACCGATGCCAGTCCGAGATGTGCGGGGAAGAGATGTCTCAGAAACACGTCCCAGTCCTGCTGGGTGATGTCTTCGGTCCGGGAGCTCCAGCAGCGAGGGCGGCGCGGAAAATCCTTCGACTGGCTCCGTGGGTAGATGTTGACGCAGTGTTCCACAACCTGTCTTTCCCGGGTCGAGGTCGTCGGAGGGCGTCTCTCCGTGAAATAGCCGGCGGCGGATGTGAAGTGGGCGGGGAAGGCGGCGGCAGACGTAGTAGGCGTTATAAGATCACCACCGGCGGAGGTGGACGCCGGGCTCGACGGGGTATCAGATAGGGCCGGGTCTCCTCCGCGCAGCCGGTCCATGACCCGGTTCACCTCCGCGGAGGCAGCGGCATTTCGGTTGTTGGCTTGGACGAGCAACGGATCGACCGTGGAGTAGGGCGGAGGAGGGGCCTCGTCGGAATCCATTGCGGCAAGGGCGGACAATCCCAAGGGAGGGGAGGGGGAGGGGGAGAGGGAGGAAGGAGGGGAGTTGAAATGAGGGACCACGATAGACCTTCAGGCTTATCAACCGGCATCCATCGCGCATGAGATGATATGCAGCACCCACCAGCCTTCACGTCACTCTCGGGGGGGAGCTAGCTGGAAGACAGTGGAAGACAGTGGAAGGCAGCAAGATTATCTAGACCGTGGCGCCAAACATTAGCTCTGTGGCACTGCACACGGACACCGGGGGGGGGGGGTGGAGGGACGCAGACGGAGGGGACCAGGGGGAGGGGAGGACAGACCTGCAAGGCGAATGGAGGATGTTCAAGGCACGGGGGATGAGCAGCAGGCGGGCATCGTTGGATGACGAGGAGCGACGGCGACGGACGGGAGGATCGGCGCCCGATGTGGTCACGGGGCCCGCCGCCCGTCTAGTCTCTTCTTCAGCCTTTCATTGCGTCCAACTATAAAACAGCTCTAAATCAATCTATATGCAATAAAGATACGATTCTATCCCGTCGCACTTCACACATGCATGCATGGTATATTCAAATTCAATCAGCAACAACGACCGGCGCCCAAACTCCTGCCTCCAATTCCCCCCCCCCCAAAAAAAGATGTCCAGATGAGATGGAAGAAATCCCAGAAAACAGCGAATGAAGTATATGCTGCCTATTATCAACTCGGATAGCTCCCGGCTAATCCCATGCGTCTCCCCAACCGTCGTCCTCCTCTTCTTGCTTGGGTTTCGTGTCGATCTTCTTCGCCGGAGCGATCACGGTCCTGGGCTTGACCGTACTACTGCTGCGACTGGATGTTCGGGACACGACCGCAGGGCTGGTCTTGTTCAGCCCCTTGGGCAACGGCTTCTTGGTCTTGGATTGTGCGGCGAGCCATCCCGCAAAGTCCGGCTCTCCGCCGTCGTCATACGGGACCGCGGCTGGCTTGGCTGGCTTGGCTGGCTTGGGGGCCGGAGCTGAAATCTTAGGGCTGGCCACTGCCGCACTAAACGGATCATCCTCCTTCTCCTGCGCGTCTTCATCGTCGTCGTCCATCCCGCCCCATGCGTCGTAAACATCCTCCTCGATCTCATCCGCCGCCGGAGATGCCGCTGGCTGCTCCGAGAAGGACCGGTTCAGAGGCTGGATCGCAGGACGTAGAATGTCCTTCTGCACCGAAGGCGATGATGGTTTTGCCGGGCCAGGCACAGACGCTGGACGCGGAGGTTCCACCTCAGCAGGCGTGGCGCCGTTGGCAGTGGGCTCGATCTCTCCGTTGGCTGCCGTGAGCTTATTGGTGAACGATGAGATGGCCCATCCTGCCCAGGACTTATCGCTAGATGTGCCGATGCGAGCTGTATCCTTCACGGGGTCTGCACTGGCCGATGGCGGAATCACCGTGTCTGCCATGGTGTTGCCGAACTTCCGTACACGCTGGAGATACAGGTCGAGTGTCTTGTTTGCCTGGTCTCTCACCATCCTATGGCACAGCATTAGATCTGAATAACGAGAGAATAGAGACACACTCACTTTTCCTTATCAAGAAGGGAGGGGCAAATGGCTGGCAGGACCTTGCTTGCACAGTCCTCCTCGGTGAAGAACTCGATCGTTGCGGCTAGGGCCAGCAGACCAGCATTTCGAGCGTGTACAAACGGATCCCGAAGCGACCTTGTAAACGCGGCGATGAGGACTTTCGTCCTTGACTGCAGTAGATCTTAGCATCACATAGTCTGCCTCCAGAAAGGTCCACTCACGCCTTGTCCAAGGTTCTTCGCTATTCTGCCCAGGCAGATAGTGGTATTCGTACGGATCCCAGGCTGCTCATCGTTGGCAGTCCGTGCGAGGAACTTGAGCAGGTCGCCGTTGATAACCCGGTCGCTAAGCTTGTTGATAATCGGCAAGACCGCCTTGACCGTCTGCTCTCGAACAACGGGCGCCGCATCAGTGAAGCCAGAAGTCTGCACAACATATCAGCACTGGAACACAACTCGACGCCACCGTAAAAACTAACAATCTGAGGGAATATTTTGTCGTTGACGATCTTCTGGGGTAGGTTGTCGATCATCACCGGGAGATTGTCTAGCAGACAGACACGGAGCGCTCGATCCGGGTTTCCAAACAGCCGGACCACAACGGGGGTAAGTCTCGAATTGAACTCGTCTGGGGACAGCTTTGCCCCAATCTTGAGAATGGCCGATAAGACCTTGGGACCACCTCCGCCAAACTCAACGGATTTCAACAGCTCCGGGAGCACCTTCATCTTGAAGAACTCTTCGGGGAAGTCCTCAGACAGCCCATCAAGCTCACTGTCCCAGTCAGTACTCATTTCCAAGTCCACCCCAACCAGAAACAGTACTCACTTGACGAATTCATCCCGTTCGGCATCGTTCTTCAGCCCCAGGCTCTCTATATCGTCTGTCAACCGGATGAGCGTGGTCTGGAAGAAACCACCACTCTTCTTGCCCTGTTCCACAAAATGCGCAGGGCTCAACCGGAGTTTGGGGTTGGCCGTGCAAAGGCGCTTGTAGCTTTGTTGCATGCCGTGTGGGATGTTGGTCGTTTTGCCCACCTGCTCGCCACCAGTGAAGTTGCCGTTGAATACCTCGTAAACTAGTATCCCCAGTCCGTAGGAGTCGATAGCCGTCAGCGGGTGACGTTTGATGGCCTCCCATCCGCCCTTGGCGACCTCGGGAGGCGTGTATCGCGCAGAGTCGGGTACAAGACTACCGTATGTCTGCAGGTAGGGTGTTAGCACGGTGGTTCGTCGGGTCCGGAATAGGTGGTACAGACATAGATGACCGCATTATCGTCATTCATCGAGCTCAAGACGTCGAATCCGCCCAGCTTCCACTCTCCGCTTTCACTGGTAAACACCGAGGAAGCTCTGACGATACCGTGCACGGAGGACGCATCTCCGTTGATAAACTTCAACGTTGACTGCAGGACCACGCTCATCAGAAAAAAGATCCCCATGTCCCCAAAGCTGAAAACATACCGCCACAGTGTATAAGCCCCATTTCGACGTTTCCTCGCTCAGACTCCTCCGCTTCACATGCCAAGAGAGGGGGACGACTCGTTCGGTGACAATGTAGATGTTGGCCTCTGTCTGTAGCTCGTAAGCCCCCTGTCCTCGCAGTCATGGTGTTCCGGCCGCCGTAGGCCCAAGTACCTCAATCGTGTCCAAAACCTTGATCACGCCCGGATGCCTCAAAGTCCGGGACTTGCGCACGGCGTTTTTCGCCAATGGGAGGCGGGATTTGTTGGAAGCGACATCGAAGGTAAAGATACTGCATGTCGAACTGTCTTCCTAGAGGGTTCCAAGCCAATCAGGGTCGCATTAGCCCCTAAGTCTTATTTCCAGGCGCACGAAGCATGCACGGCAGCCATACCCGTTTCGTCGCATTATGAAGCGTCCATATCGAGTCGGAGATGTCGACCCTGTCCCCGAGAGAGTAAGGGAATGAGCTGCCCTTCGCGATTGCAGATTGGACGGCGGACTTGAGGAAATCCATGGTCGGTGGTGAGCGTCCGTGTAGGGGGCGGCGGGCGGGCGAGCAAGCAGCTAGCTACCTGCCTGTAGCTGGTCTCAAGACGCTTTCGCGCACAGGTCCGGGAAGGCTGATTTGCGGCAGGAAAAGGGGGATGCGGGGATAGGATGCAAGCGGGAATGAGATGACACGTATGCGACCATCAGTGATGCCTATAGCGAGGCAAGGCGAGGTAAGATCACAGGCAGCGCGAGGAGGGGAGATCTGGACAGCGAAGGCAGTACTGTAAGTATTAGTGTCCGTCCCCTTGGCGCCGCCCGTGGTACCCCGCCCCCGATCGGGTTTAGCCCCGCCGGCCCGGAGCTCCTCAAATAACGCGCCGCAGCTCCTCGGCCCTTTTGTCCTCCTCGTCCTTCCCCCGACTGTCGCGTCGCGACGCCTGCTGAATGATGATGCTCCCGACCTTGCTATCCAACTAACGACCCAAGCAATCAAAGCTAACTCAAGGCATGTCATGTTCCGTCCAGTTTCTACGAACCCCTCCCCCCTCCCCAACTCCCCAAGCAGACATTCTCCAATGATGTGACACTGGTAAAAGGTCAGACCGCGTGTGCCAGGATACGCGTCGCCACAGACCCCGATGTGTGCTCTCACTATCCCGCGCAACCGAATGCGCTATCCGAATGTTCAGAATCCCTCCGCCAATGTCGTGGTGTCGTGGAAGACCTTCGTGGATATCGTCCGCTCCCACCGCTTCTCCTCCTCTCCATTATGCAGGCACATGGTCTTGTAAAAGGCACAAGGTCCTGGCTGCGAGGCTCACGGTCTTGTTTTTACCTTGGAGATCCATGTTGTACAGCAAATTTAAATCCAAGCCGTAATTTGGGGTTTCTGGTCCGCTTTTCTTCTATGAGGAACTTCAGAAACCAATGGCTACGGCAAACATCAATCCCTAAACATGACACTGCTGGTGGGAGGAGAAGCGGCGGACATGGTTCGATTGAAGCGCGGGTTGGATGCGGCTTTTGCTTCGATTCGGTGCCGTGGAATCTAACGTTGCGGTAGTGGTCGGTTCCGGGCTGGAGTACCGCGGCGGCGACGTCGGCATTCCTGGCTGAATGACGACCAAATATAAACTGAAAAGACCTGAGGAGACTGCTTTCTCGTTTGCAATTGTTCATTCCTACAACTACGGTGCTATGGTTGCATTGTTACTCACATTCGGGTAGGTAGGTGATGGCTTTACGCAAGGCCCACGCATGGCTTAGAGAATATCATTGCTCTCCTTCAAGACGCTAGAAACAAGTCACCCCTCCGACCGCTGACCCCGTCCACATCCATTTCAACGTGCAGCATCGGCTTCATTCGCATAACGACAGCATACCCCCTTTGCACACCACACATCCTGTTTGACATTCGAGTTGATCATGTCAACCTCAGCCCCTTTGTTGTTCGTCCGAGCTCCACCCTGCCCCAACCCAGCCCCCGCACCTGGTGGAAGATGGTGACATAAAAGACATAAGCGAAACGAAATAATAAATCCCAGAACATCATTGGCATATAGCAATGAGTACCCCAGTAGCTTGGAAAGTAATGGGTTGAATTCCTCACGAATTCTGGTAGATCACTTCCAAGAACGCGTATAGTATAGGTCCGCGCAGGATGGCCACGGGGCCGTCGAATGCCGAACTACTCGTCGACGCACCAATCCTAAACGTCATCTCTCAACATATAGCCCAGTGGCTTGGTTCTTATACACTCCTCATCTGACCGCGATACTCCATAGGAAGCTGCCACCTCGCCTTGTTCGTCAGTAGAAGATCCGATGGTTGGTTTCGGCCGGCTTACCGGTAGTGAGTCGCAACTTGCTCACCGGGAGACTGGGTCTTCGGTGCACGAAGAGCAGCAAAAAAGTACAAAGTACAGATAGCTTTGGTAAA
Organism: Aspergillus heteromorphus CBS 117.55; assembly: GCF_003184545.1. Lineage (NCBI taxonomy): Eukaryota > Fungi > Ascomycota > Eurotiomycetes > Eurotiales > Aspergillaceae > Aspergillus > Aspergillus heteromorphus. The sequence goes on from NW_020290418.1 coordinate 237,296, forward strand.
CATAGTGAGGGTCGGACGACGGGAGACACTGGAGTCGCCAATTGTGAACAACTTTCGTCCACGTCCAAATGGAGCCCGATGGCCAAAGAGAGTTGAAACGGCAGTATTGGTCGGGTCGCCAAGCCAGCGATATGGCGTCTCACGCTACTGAGACGACGGCTCATTTCACTTCATCTGCAGCCTCTTGCGTTTGAGGGCCGGATGCGGCAGCTGGCGCGGGTTGAGGGGGCATTTGAGGGGGAACCTGAGCCATCTGGTTATAACCGCTGCTGGGTGTCCGGTGCTGGTGGGGTGGATAGTGGTGCACTTGATGGGGACTAGACTGGAAGTGCTGCTGCTGTTGATAGTTTCCTCGCACCGGGGGCACTGTCAAATATCAGCAACTCATTCTGCAGGTGCCGCTGGAATGGACTGACACATACTGTGACCCGGCTGCTGGGCGGGGTATACGGGCTGCCCATGCTGCCCGGGTGACATGAACATGACTGGCTGCGGGGGCTGACCCGGCTGTGAGTTCTGGTGCATCATCATGGGAGCACCCCGACTGGGGCTCGGATAGCCACTATGAGGCTGGGGCGGTGGCGCATGTTGAGGATAAGCATGGCTTGGGTTTGGAGAGTACATTTGCATCTGGGGGGTGTAAGGGGCTACGCCCTGGGGAACACCCATGTACGGCCCGCTGGACGGCTGTTGAACCATCATTGGCGCACCCATGGCCGACTGTGGGTTCACAAACTGAGGAGCACCGGGGTAATGTCTCATGTGCGCAGGCTGCGGACCACCCTGGTTCATGTAAAACTGTGGCACCCCCTGCCCGAACGCAAGCTGGGCATGTGGCGCCATTGGGGATGGGTAGCCATGCTGCAGTCTCGGGGACGGGAACATCTGAGAGGTTGACGCGGACATCTGCATGCGGTGGGGGTCATCGAAATGCGGAGGACCGGAATTGTGATGTTGCTGGGGATGCAAATGAGGCCCGTGGGGAGGACCACTAGTGGGAGGCATACCCGGCGTCCCCTGCGGGAATTGGAAGGGCATTTGGGGTGGGTGGGGGATCTGCGGGTTCGACGCAGAGCGGCTTTGAGGAGATATGGCGGGTCCAGAGACAGGCGACTTGAACATCTGTAGATAGGTCTTTTCTTCGTTTCCGGCGGAAACATCCCAGGTAGGCAGAGTTTTGTAAGCAGGGGGGATTCCTCCGTTGAAGGTGTAGTCCTTATCACCTTTCGCCGCGCTTTCTTTCTTCATACGCTTGATGGGGTTGAATTGATCGTTAAGCGATGGCCGCTCGGAGATCGGTCTGGGCTTCTTGGTGCCAAAGAATGCGGAGGGACTGGTGGCGCGCGAGACAGATCGCCCTCTGGCGAACGGCGAGGAGGTGGACGAAGCGCCAGGGGTAAAAGTGGTTGCGGCAGGGTTCGGCTTGAACTCCAATGCTTTCACGTTGAACTTGGTGGACACGGCAGAGGTCGGGGTGTGCGATTTGTTCGGACTGGTGATGCTAGGCTGATCGCCAGCTGGACCAGTTGGGGGAATACGGACCTCTTGGATTGGCAAGGGTGCTGGAACAGATCCCATTGCAGTCCCCTTCCGCTGCTGTATGTTATCTGCCAGGCGATGGCCGAGCATACCAGTGGCTTGACGGCCTGGATGGGCTGGCGGCTGCGTAAGCCGCCCAGCCGGTCCAGCAGGGGGATACATTTGGCGGCCTCGAGGGTAGTTCTGATGGTCGGGCTGTGCTGGGGGAGGCATGGTTACCGCCTCTTGGTGAGCAGCTCCAGGAGCACGGACCGCTGGTTTTGGTTCAGCAGCAGTACTTTCCGGGGTTTTAATGACCGTCTTCTCCTCAGCATGTTGCTGGGCTCTTTGAATGATCTCTTCCTGCTTGTGCGGATCTTTGGCAAGAATTGGAACCAAGTCCTTGGGCACAGGAGTGGCAAGTTTGAAATTCTTCGAGAACTTCATCAACTCGTTCAGCTTGAGTGTGCGGTCATATGAGGCTTGGTTACGACGGCGTTCCTGCAGCTTTGCTTTCTCGCTGTGGGCGAACTGGCGGAAGGAGTCCAGCACCTCTGCCTCCACGTTAGAGGTAGCGTTCGCAGGAGCGGGTGCTGTCACGCCCGACGGGGGTTTAGACAACGCAGGCTTTTGCTCCGTGGCGGTGGTCGCTGCAGTAGTATCGGCAGGTGCAGGTTGCGCTGGAGTCTGCCCGTTCTCCTTTGGCGGTCCTGTAGTAATAGCATCTTTAGGGACACCGGGAGTTTGCTTGACAGCGCCTGCAGGAGCGCCTGTGGCAACGGCGGGCTGAACGGCATTTTGCCTACGCGCTGGCGGAGTGTACTTGTTCGGCTGCCCCGAAACAAGAGGAGGAAAGTTTCTCTCGTCACGGCGGACGCCGCTATATTTCGCCTCCTCATCGATGTCATCCGTGGACACCATCCCTCTTTCTTCGCGGACATGGGCATTGTCGGTATTAGTGCCTTCGATCTCACGAGCAATTCTAGCAGCATCTGCTTGCTTCTGCTTGTAGGTAGGATCCGACTTGTCGATGCGAGTGGTGTACATATTCTCGTCGTAGCTGCTAGTAGCCCCGAAGAGTCTGGCGTTCGTTTCGAATTGATCCCACCCACTTGAGTTGTTGCTGGTTTCGAGAGACAGATCGACATCTGTATCTGCTGCTGGCTCCCAGCGCTTCAAGGTCCGCTCACGGATGGCTAGATTTCCGGAGATGTCGGCGTCCGTCTTGAACCCTACAGAAGCCCCTACCGGCTTGTCAGCAACTGGGGGCTTTCTCAACATCTTCCTGGACTGGGACATTGACCTACCGTTTGAACCCTTCACCGTGACATCAGCCGTAGAGACGTTCGGCACAGAGATGTCGGCCACATCCTTGAAATCAAAGGACATGCTATGATCTGGTGCCGAACCCATGAAGGGGCTGGAGGCTTCGCTTACCCCGTTCGATCTGTGTTGTTCGGACTTTGACGGACGCTGCACCATTTTCAGTACGAAGGTAGACTCGCTAGGTTCCAATGCCGACGAAGAAAAGATTCCGGTGAATTTCTCTCCACTTCTGGTAGTGACGGTAGCGGTCAAGCCCTGAGAACCATGAGCTTTCCAATCGGACATAAATATCAGGTAGAGCGCAATAAGCTTACAATGAAGCTAGTGAGCAGGAAGACAAGGCGGTCATGAGCATGGTTATCCGGGGTGTTTGACTCCCTCGGGGAGGCTCTGGGCGAGGCAGCATGTCTTTGGGACAGGTTGCCGTTCTGCTGTGCGTATGAGGAACGTTGCGTCATGGGGTTTGTATTTTGAGACCAGGCCTTCTGAGAGTTGCTGCGCCTGTCAAGAGTAAAGAGACGGGTTAGTGCATGCGAAATATAAGGTGGTAATTTTGTGCTCGACACACGAATTGAGGATTGCGCCCTGGTGGGATAGGGGGGTTGCTCTTAGGTTGGGTGGGAATTGAGTTTGGACAAGGTGAAAAACAACAACGCAAAAGGAGCGACAGGAAGTGCGCAACAGCCAGCAGACCAACACTGGCACAGCATGTGGATTCCCGAGAGTCGAGATCGGGGAAGCAAGAACAGTCAAAAGGCAGACAGCGACGCTTTCGTGAAGCGACAAGCGGTGAAGCACAGACAATGGGAGCAAGTGGGTTGTGGAAGAGGCAATGAGGGATGGACAACACAACATACCTCTGACCACCATCCAAGGGACTGCCGGACTGACGGCGGCTCCCATCCGACGCCCTAGTACTGGCGCTGGATCTCAAAGTCTGCCGGGCACCGGAAGACTGCGCATTCACGGCATTGCCCGACGCATTGTTGGCGGCGGGCATGGAGTTGATGGTAGAAGCCATCTGGCTGGATCGGTCACCGAACGAAGCTCTACGTCGTCGGACGACGCAAAGCCGTAAAGAGAGCGGACGGAGGGCACGACGCCAGAGCACACCGCCTGCGCTAACAGGACCGAGAGGACGGTGATGGGGGGGGGGTGGAAGGGAGGATGAGGGAAGGAGGAGGAGCGGGGGTGGAAGGGGAAAAAGAGAAGCTGAGGAGAAGAGAGCAGCAGTGAGGAGTCACGGGACCTCCCCCAAACGAAATTCCACGGGAAGGGCGAAATGGGGAAAGGGGAGGAGGAGAGAGGGAGGAGAAACGGGAAGTGGAGAAGACGAGGAAAGCAAAGATCAAGAGGGGAAAAGGGAAAGAAAGAGAGAGACTACTACTGTCCGGATTTAGGGATAGGACAAATGATCCAGGCCAAACTTTGGGGTTTGGGGGGGGGGAGTGGAGGAGGGAGGGAGGGGAGGGGGAGAGGAGGAAGAGGAGGAGGAGGAGGGGTGTTGGTTGGAGGATGTTGTAGTAGTTACGGTGGTTGTTAAGAGGAAGGAGATATAGAAAGGTCCAAGGGATTGGATGGGTTGGATGGGGAGGAGCGAGAGTCTGGGAGTTCTGGGAGTCCAGCTGGGTAACAGCACCGTACAGCGTAACAGACAAGAGACAGACCGACGTAAGTACGGAACTCCGGAGGGCCAGAGGGCGTAGTTGTCTGTTGCTGGCTGGGTCTGGCCGGCTGGCGGGCGGGCGGGCTTGTCAGAGGCCCGTTTAGTTGCGCAAATCCCATGGTTGCAAAGCACTTGAATGTCTGCTTGTCGACCAAGTGGGGACAAAGGGAAATACAATCGCCATGAAATTTTTGTATCAGTCTCTTCTTTATTTCCTGTTCCAGTCTATGGCATGATCTCCCTCAAGAAGGGACATCCACAGGGTGACTTACTGTATGGAGTAGTTACCGAGTAACTACCTTATTAAGGCACTTTAGGTATGTAATGCATGGAAGTCCTCCGGGCGGTCTCTGGTAACGAGTAACTATAAATTACAATAATTGATCTGCCCATACACCTTCTCCTCCTGCTGCTCCTCCTCCTCCTGCTCCTGCTCCTGCTCCTGCTCCTGCTTCTGCTCCTGCTTCTGCTCTCACTCCCGGGAATCGGATTGCAGCTGCTGTGTGTGTTCCACCTCGCTAGTAGTTTACTAGTACTGAGACGCACCATGTCGCCTCACTCCACTTGCCTTTGCTTCCATCAGTCGGGTTGCCAATCTCAATGAACCTCGCCCTTGCGGCCTGTCAGAACCCACTCAGTCAGGCCCACCACTGCTGTATGGTGAATTATTCATGCTGGTTTAATCTGTATGACTTATCTAGGTTTGGAATGATCCCTTGCTGCATGGAAGCTCTCTTCCGCTGTGTGGTTTCTTTGCCGTCAATGCAACTGAAAGAAAGACCACACGGCATTCCTACCATCCGATGGCAATCGATCAATTAAAACGCGCAGCTCAGGTTCGCGCGAGCAAGGGCCGCTGTCTTGCCAACACATCCCATAACTCTCTCTCCAGGCGACCAGTGACTTCACTCCCCGCTTGGCTAGATATGGATGGCTTCATCAGGGCGGAGACGCCTCCCGAGAGCCAGTCCTGCATCCCAGTCAACCAGACAGGTTGCGTTCTTGTGCAGCTTCTAATGCGATCGGTGATGGAGTAGGGCTGCCGAGCTAAATGGTCGGTCGCTGCTGATAAGGTGCCTCGGCGATCAAACCGGTGCTGTCTGTTTCTGCATCAGTCTTCGGCCTTGTCTTACCCCTTCCCTTCCCTGCCGCTTGTTGGGCGATGAAATATCGGTAAAGCAGATCTGCTTGTGCTAAGATCCTGCCTCGAAACCATTCCAATGAAGATTCACGCTAATACGCCCACTGCCCAATTGCGATGCTATACATAGACATCCGATGACTACCTACTGGCCATGCTAAGCATCATGAGGCCGGCCCATTGTTCACTCAGCCGCTGCCACGGTTACGTAAGATGGGTGGCTCGAGGGAAGCCTTCCTGGGGATGCGAGTTGAGACAATCCGATCGAAGGAGACGGGGAGTACGGAGTAAGAGGTGGTCGGTAGACTGCAGAATCCTACAGTCACACAGGATAGGATTTGCGGAAAATTGATGGAAGTGACCATCCGCCATTGGAACCTTAAAGCCAGTGTTCTGCAGTCTGACATGGACGGCGGCTGAATCAGCGTCATCATGAGCGCGTGTGCCCTCGCATGCGAGGGTGTGACTGGTACTAGTCCAGGAGATTATGTCCGCCCGAGAAGAGAATCGAATCGGATGTGCAATGCGAGCATGATCGTAAGTCGCCTAGCCGAACGGAGTAGATACTCTGTAGATATGAAGTATCATTCTACTATATCTGTCAGGTGGAACCGCACAGCGAGAATCCGGGAGGCTGGCGGGGAACATGTGACCGCGTCTGCTGGAACTCTTTGTACGTGGCAGCCTCAGGGCTCAGGCACCGGCAGAGGCGCCAAACTAGGCCCAGCTAGGCCGGGACCGACTCTTGGGACGGCGCCCGGCTTGTGCCCAATTTAGCACTAACTAGCCAGGCTAACCAACCGTCTATCAGATACTCATTCACCACCTCACTACTCTTCTCACTAGTCCGTTCTACTGCCTCCTCCTCCTCTCCTCCTCCTCCCTCCCTCCCTCATCATCATCCACCACCACCACTACTATCTACCAGAAGGGGCTGGTCTCTTGGCTACCTTACCCTGCCCGCTCTATCACCCTTCTTCTCCGCCGCCATCTTTCGCTGTTTCCCTGCGTGTGCTTCCTTTTCTCGCTTCTTTGCTCAGCGCCACTTTGCATTTCCCTCGTTACCCTTTTTCGGCTTCCTCCTTACACATCCTCTGAAACAACCCCTGCGTCTCTTGTCGCTCCTAATAGCGCCCCCCCCCCCCCATTTTCTAGTTTAGTTTCCCTGGTTTCCTGTTCCCTCCCCCGTCATCCTCAGCCTCCTCTTTAAGGAAAATCCGTCCCCGTGCTCTGCCTCTCCCATCCATGCAGTCCTCCGGCCTTTCCCGTTCTTTGCGAAGTCCATCAGCCCAGCATTTCCCGTCCGGCTCGGGGAGCAGCGGTGATTCCTCCGCCATGGCTTCCGCACCACGCAGTTCATCCAGCTCCACGAGGTCGCAGTCCTCGAAAAGCACGGTGGTAAGTCCTCTTCTCTTGCATTACATATATTGGGATTGGGGTGCAGTCGTCGCCCAAATCTCCCACCCGCCCCCAACTCCACAAATATTCCGGCTGACCTTGTGATGCATCTGATCCACAGCCCGAGAGACAGATTAACCAGATCGAAAAGAGCGTCACCCATCTTTTGGTCGCCACGAAGCAACTACTCGAGACTCTCACGCAATGGTCTCGTCGACAAGCATCGGAGAATGAGGTGTCAGATGTCTACGTTCGGCTGGGGTATGAGTTCAACCTGGCCTGTCGCGCCTTCAATGCTATCGGAGTCGACACCTCAGATCTTGGCCCCGTACCGGATCTCCTCCGGACGATTCTCGAAGACACCCTCAGTCAAGATGCATCTCCACAGAGCCTCGATCGCTACCTTCCACGGATCCGGGACATCATCATCAATCTGCTTCATGGGCTAAAGAAGAAACAGGCTCGCTTGCGATCCCGACAACAGAAGGAGGAAAGCAGGCCATTGCCCGGTCGCCATACAAGTGCGAGCAGCGCAACCTCAGGACAGGCGGCGTTGAACCAGGCGTATGAGGAAACAGCTTCCACGGTATCATCGTCACCAAAGCGATCGACTCGTCGGTATGGCAGCAGTGGCTCCATGGAGGATCCGGGTGTGGCGCGAGCATCTTCGGTGCCATCGACTGATGCGCGGGGTTCGAGCTTCTCCGAACGAGAAGCGTCGAGGCGCGAGGCACAAAGTATTTTGTCCCAGACCCCTCAGCTAGACACGACCAAAGACACCGGGTCTTCGACCAACGCCGCGGCTTATCCCACACCGCCCCCTCCGCCTCCCCCGAAACAGGATGATGCTTTAGGTGCCTTGCAGAGGAGTGGAGAGCTGGAGCGCCGTGCGTCTCGAAGGTTTTCCGCGTATCAAATACAAAAGCACCTTGGTACTTCGACCAACGGCGTTCCAGTCCTCCCGACCCAGAATTCTCCGATACCTAATCGCGGCCGCGATGTCCGCGAATCATTGAATGCTGTGCGTTTGCGTGGATCCACCCATGGGCGGCAGCGGTCGACAAATCGATTGCAGGAAGTGAAGACCACCCAAGCACAGGCGCCTGTAAATGTCCCCAGTATTGAGGAGGAGCGTTCGAAGCCTCGCGTTGAGTCGCCGGCAGAGCTCCCTGCAGAAGATCCTACCGCAAACGAAGACAAGCCCACCGAGCGTCCTGAGGGCGACACGGCAGACAACTCGGTCATTGGACAACGTCCGGAGTTACCCCGTCCTTCTGAAGAGCCGTCGCTTGCGGAGGCATTTGAACCGACCAAGGATACCACAGCATCTGCAGCTATCCCTCCTGGAACCCCCAAGTCAGAGCGCCAACAGCCTACGGCCACCACTTCTACGCCCCCGCAGTCATCTCAGTATTCTCCTGAGCAGCAGTCCCCGGGCAAGGAGCTCACGTTGTTTTTACAGTACAGGAGCAAGATCAAGAAGTATGTCCTTCCAGAAGGATACGCTGGTCTCACTATCGGAAGACTTCAGCTCGCTTTTATCGAGAAGTTCGCCTGGAACACACACAACGACGGAGTCGACCTGCCCGAAATCTACGTGCAAGACCCAGTGTCAGGGGTGCGGCATGAGCTGGAAGACTTGAACGATGTTAAGGATCGGTCTGTCTTGGTTCTGAACGTCGACATACTCGATGAGGTCAAGAAGCATTTTGACGACGAATTCGGTGGAGTCCGCCGCCTGATCGAGGGAGTGAAGGGCGCCCTGGAGGGCCAGGAGAGTATGATGCAACGCGTGTCAGATCGTCAACTTGAGGCAGCGAAAGAAATGGCTCGTCTTGCTGCAGCGCCTCCTGCGCCCGCTACGGGGGCTTCAAAGACTGGCGAAAGCCGGAAGGATCCGATCAGGGGGAGCGACAGTCAGATTGCAGAGCTGCAGAGTTTACGACGCGATTTAGCTGTACTCCGACAGACATACTCCAATTTCTCGACTGACATTGCAGGCTCGATGAGCGCGATCCGCAATAAGGCAGGTACCCTCAAGTCTGCCGCAGCGGAGGTCTCTGTTCCATCTTTTGAAGGCGATGCAGGCCGCGCGCGCGTTAACTCCGGGAAGAAGGAGCTTGCGGAGGAGTCCGAGCGCCTTGTGGCGCGCGTTGATGATTTGCAGGATCTGGTCGAGGATCTCCGTAAGGACGTTGTCACCCGTGGTGTTCGACCCATCCCCAGGCAGCTGGAGTCCGTCAGCAAAGATATCAGTGCCGTTACCAAGGAGATCAAGAAGATGCAAGAGTTTCTCAAGCGGGAGAAGCCCGTGTGGACGAAGATCTGGGAGAAGGAGCTTCAACTGGTTTGCGAGGAGCGTGATCAGCTTACCATGCAAGAAGACCTCGCGGCCGATCTCCAGGATGATCTAGAGAAGGCAGCGCAAACATTCGCCCTTGTCGAGCAAGCCACGAAGCAGCAGACGATGCAGAACGGCACTGGAGGTCCCGTGTTACGTCACACGTCTCGGAACGTGGTGATTGACCCGGCAGTTGACCTTTCGAAAGCTAAAGACAGCGTCTTGGGCGAGGTGCGTGCTCTGCAGCCCAATCACGAGTCCCGCCTGGAAGCGATCGAGCGGGCGGAGAAGGCGCGTCAGAAGGAATTGGAGACTCGCCGGGTCGGACTCTTCCAGAAAGAGCTCGGGGCGTTCGTTGAGGAGGGCAAGTTGAAGAAGAGTGGCGGTGTGGAAGAGGCCGAAAGACTTCGTCGGACCAAGGATGACCGCATTCGCAGGGAAGTTTGGGAGAGGCAACAGGCTCGAGCGGCTGAGATGGAGAAGGCGGAAGCGGAGGCTGCAGCTGCAGCTGCGCAAGAAGCGCAGGCTGAACCCCCGACGGATGAAGAGCCCGACGATGCCGAGGCCAAGCCGGACGCCAACGAGGAGGTAGACGCCGAGAGCGGCGAGGAAGCCGCTAGGGAAGAGGAGGACACATCTAAAGGAAAGGCCCCGGCCTTGGAGGATGAGGAAGAAGAGGGAGAGGAAGAGACGAAAGAAACGTTTTTGGATGCCGAGGAGAACGAGGAGACTGACCGGGAGAGCACGGCGGACGAACATAACCCGAGGACGGAACAATAGGAATACGAACCTGTTGGCCCATTTGCGGCCAACATGATCCTTGTCGCGTTCATCCTCATCATGCTCTACATCTTCCCGGCGTCCTGACCTTCGGGTCACCTTCGGGTTGCTCTCTTTTTGATTTATCTCGTTTGTCACCACCATTGCCCCTGCCTTGACCCTCATTATAATTTCCTTGCATTTCTTTTTCCTGACTTTTGGGCTGCTCCACCCACGACGGCTGGCCCTGCCAGCCGGAGCTGCCGCTTTTGCCTGTTCGCATATCGACGATACCCTGCCAGCTTGTTTGTGGCTTGTTATGACCATTGATGATACACGGGAGGCTCAGGTCATCTTGGTCTCCTGTTTTCTTGTTTCATTGAAGTTGATTGATAGGCGTGTCAATACTCTTTCTTCGCATTACCACTGGAGCTTGTGATATAGGGAATAGCACTTTTTTTGTCATCTGTCATAATTCTCCCGTGCCGTCTGTCATTGTCATCCCCTGTTCATACAGATGATTTTCAAGACTCGTTATCATGCTGTGGATTAGAATAGAAACAGTTGAATGTCCAGCAAATTACGTAGTAGGCAGAGGACCCAACGGTGCCGACATAGTATATTTTATCTCCATGGTGTACTACTACTATACTGACCACGGGGGCTACGGCGTAGCGAGCCAGCAGAACACCCACCGCATTGAATGTTCCGGACAGGTGAGTTATCCCATTGAGACCACCACTCTTCCTTCCTTCTTTCCTTCCTTCCTCCACCACTCTTCTTACTTTATTGCTCTCTGCTCCATTCCCCCAGTTCGCTGTCGCTGCTTCTATCAACACATCTCATTATCTTATTACTAACAACATCACAGATTTGCAAATACATTGTCATCTGTACTTGGTGGGTTCACATCATGGCCACCAAGGAATGCTAGATTAACCATGCACCCAAAGTATCATCATTCAAGGAGATAATCTCCCCGCTCGTCAAACTCAACCTGTTTCAAGGATGAAATGACACCACATGTGGTGAAGCAGGGGATGCGCGGGTCTCACTTCGAATCGGGTTCATCATTGCACCGTATCCTCCATGTCGATCATGCAAGGGCCACGACGACCCTCGGGGTGTCCACGCCAGAGATTCCCTGGAATGTGCCTGCATTGATTCCGGTTTAATCTTCCTCGATCGCATAAGAAGGCCTGTTCAAATGCGGGCGTATGCTCGACCAGACCTACCTCGATTTCGCTCCCTAACCATCAACATGGACGACAAAATCGACCCGGTCATTCACGAGGAGAAAGGCGACCTCCCCAGCCAGGTCCTGATCATCGACTTCGACCCTCACGAGCATCCACACAGCTGGCCCAACTATCGAAAATGGACAATCCTGCTCACCGTCACCCTCCCCATCTTTCTCATGCCCTTGTCATCCACCATCCTGGCCCCCGCTGTGGACGCCATCTCCGCCGAATTCCACGTCATCTCGACAGTTGAAGGCCCTCTGACGGTCTCCCTGTTTCTGCTCACCTACTGCCTGGGACCGCTGCTGCTAGGCCCCCTCAGCGAGCTGGTAGGCCGCGTACCCGTCCTACAAGTGGGCAATGTTGTCTTCCTGGCCTTCAACCTAGCGGGAGGCTTTTCCAGAAGCATGACCCAGCTACTGGTATTCCGGCTACTCAGTGGTCTAGGCGCCAGTGCCTCATTAGCCGTACGTCCCATCCTCCATCCACATACCTACCTAGATCACCCGCTAACCCAACCCAGACGGGCGCCAGCACCATCGGCGACGTCTTCCCCAAGGAGGAACGCGGCCTAGGCCTCGCACTACTCAACATGGGCCCCGTTCTGGGCTCCTGCCTCGGCCCCATAGCAGGCGGGTTCATCACGGACTATTCAACCTGGCGGTGGGCCTTCCACGCGACCTCCATCTTCGGCGGCGTCACCATCCTCACAGGTCTCTGTCTCTCGCGCGAGACCTACCCACCAGTCCTCCTGCGCCGCAAGAAGCACACGCTCCAATCGACCCCAGCATACAAGAGCCTCACCCTCCTCACCCGCTTCGAGAAAGACGCCCCCACATCCACTCCGGACCCGCAATCCCAAACGACCACCAAAGCCCTCACAGCCCTCTACAGCCGGACGCTCCTCCGCTCCCTCCACCTGCTCCTCACCCAGCCCATCGTCCAAGCCCTCTCCCTCTACTACGGCTACCTCTACGGCCTCGTCTACCTGGTGCTATCCACCTTCCCCACCCTCTGGGAAACCCAATACCACCTCTCCACCAGCCGGGGCTCCCTGCACTACATAGCCCCCTGCATCGGCTACCTCCTAGGGGCACAATTCTGCGCCCTCCTCTCCGACAAGATCTACACGCATCTCAAATCCAGCAACAACGGCACCGGCAAGCCAGAATTCCGGCTCCCACTGATGATCCCCGCCAGCTTTCTCGTCCCCGCCGGCCTCTTCATCTACGGCTGGTCCGCGCAGTACAAAACCCACTGGATCGTGCCGGACATCGGCATCGCGCTGCCGCTGATGGGCGCAACGGTGATCTTCCAGTGCACGAACGCCTACCTGCTCGAGGCGTACAGTGTCTTCGGCGCGAGTGCCAACGGCGGCGTGTATATCCTGCGCGGGTTGACCGGGTTCGGCTTCCCGATGTTTAGTCCCGTCATGTATAAGGCGTTGGGCTACGGGTGGGGGAATAGTATCCTGGGTTTTGTGGCGCTTGTGGTCGGCTGTCCCATTCCCTGGGTGTTGTGGTGGTTTGGCGAGAGGTTGAGGGCTAGGAGTAGTTTTGCTGATAGGGATTGATTTTGATTTTGATTTTGATTTTGATTTCCCTTGTGCTTCCCCTATTTTCTTTTTTCTTTTTTTTTTTCTTTTCTTTTTTTTTTTTTTTTTTGTTGTGAAACAGATATAATGGATGTTTGTTATATTCATTCCATTTCAGTACCGTACCATATTTGGTAATAAACATCTCTTTCGTGCCTCGTGACTCTTATATTTATTTGATATGGTGGGTAGGTAGGTGGTTGGATGTATTTAATTGTATTGGATGGATGAATGCTCCGGAGCGTTTTACGATTAGAGTTAGGGCTACTACTTACATACTATACTCCGTACAGAGCCGTCGGTATAACTAGTACATGCGAACACTGAACCCGAGGAGACAGGCCAGGCAGTGAAAGAAATTGACCCCGAGGTAGATTTTTAATTCGAGTACTCCGTCCGTAGTTACAGTACAGAATAAACACACCATGAACTAACCAGCCAACCAGCCAACCAGCCAACCAACTAACTAACTAACCAACTAACTAACTAATTAACTAATTAACCAACCAACTAATTAACTAATTAAATAACTAATTAACTAAATAATTAACTAATTAACTAACTAACTAACTAGGAGTTCACGACGGATTTACCCACTTACACTGCATCAAGGAGGGAGTAATACAGATACAACGTCCCTTGCTTGCAGCTAGACGAGCATTGATGCTAGGGCATGGAGGAAAGGATGTATGATGACGTTGTAAATTGAACAAGTTAGATAAATACTACGTACGGTGGTTAGGTATTCTAGGTACATTGATTGCCAAGAAGAAGAAAAAAAAAGAGAAAAAAAAAAGACAAAAACTGTAAACCCTGTGCATAAGAAGTGAAACAAAAGACTACTAAGTAGGTAGGTAGGTAGGTAGGTAGGTAAGTATCGCATTTATTCACCCATCCCCACTATCTCCTGCATCAGATCATAGCGGATCTTCTCCCCTACGTAACTATCCCTCCTGTAATCGTCATGCGCCGACACGAACGACCGCATCCACTGCGCTGGGGTGGGAAGCTCCCCGTTGGCGCGCTTGCTAATCACGTCCAGGTAGGGTTTGATCTTGGACTGTTCCTGCAGGGAGGTGTTTTTGTACTGCAGGTACGCCCACACGATGTTGACCAGGCCGGGGAAGCGGCAGGGGGTCTTGGGGTCTTCGCCGTTGATGATCTCGTCCATGGTGAGGAGGGCGTACGGGGAGGTGGAGGCGGAGGATTTGACGCAGCAGGGCTTCCGTTGGCGGGGTGCTCGGTCGTGTTGTTGTTGCTCGGTGGTTGTCGAGGACCAGCCGCTGCGACGGAACCAGACGCGCTCCTCGAGGGCGGCGTTGCGGCGTTGCGCGCGCTCCATGGACTCGGTGAGTTTGTCGATGGGGACGTAGAAGTTTAGGTGGAAGGTCGTGATGGCGCGAGAAAGAAGGTACATGAAGATGGAGAACGCGGCGTTGTCGAAATCCGTTAGTTGGACTTCCATGGGTCGGAACTCTACACGCCAGCCGGGCCCGTCGTCGCTCAGTGGCATCTTGAGGCGCACGTATTGCCATACGCTGCTGTAGAGGACGTCGAAGAGACCGGTGCCGTTGGGGTCGAAGTTCTCGAGATCGACTCGGTTTAGCATGACCGGGTCGCGGGAGAGGATGGTCGCGAAGTGCATCGCGAGAGGCTCGTCCATGCCTCCGTCGAGTAGACGCTGCTTGACGGCTTGGTCCATGGGGTTTAAGGGGCTCTTGCTGTTTGCGTCTGCTGGCTTTTCCTGGGATATGTAGGTGCGGTTCCAGGAGTAACGCGGTGGCTGTATTATGTTTAGTGATCTGGGAGGATCATTGGGTGGGTGGGTTGGCCTACTGTGGTGGCTAGCTCTTCTGGTGTGCGGTCATCGAAACAGTCGGAGATCCGGCTCCAGCGCACATCTGTGTCTACCAGGTACCCCTTATAGATCGGCGTTGCAGCAGTCAGTGCCAACATGATCGGACCCATGGCGATTAGCTGGTCATGCAGCCACCGGACCTCGGACTCGTTGGGCGCTTGGAAGGTGACCTGGATGCTGCAGCTCCCCAGCCCCAAGCCGATTCCATCTAGATGCACGTGGCCCTCTTTTGCATCAGCTGGTGGCTGGTGCTCGGCTGGGTATTCGTACGACCCGGTCTTGTCATGGAACGGGGATTCCGTCTTGTCATCTCGATAGACCGGGATATAGGTTTCCACACGCCTTTGTCGCCGAGCAGCTAGGTTTTTGGTCACCATGATGTAACGCGAAACAGGGCAGTAGATTTCGGAATGTGGTGTTTGTGTCGGGCTTTCCTGGGATCTTTCTGGTATCATGAACTGTTCTCTCATTCCTAGACCTGGGAAGACACAGATCGAGGCTGGATGTTGATCGGGCGACAAGCACTCCCGGATCAATTTTCGCCTAAGGTTATTATTAGCATCAGGAAAGGTGGTGGCTGCAAAGCGGCATACCGTCGCTTCATGTTGCCCTCCACTCTGAGCAGATCCATAATCTCCCCGCCGTACGGCTCTCCGGGAGTCGCCTCAATCATATATCGACCCCATTCCGGTTGTATCATGACTTCGTTCCAGGGTTCACTGCCATGTGTCAGATCACATCCCTAAATTCTAACAATATGCTCACATTTCCCCTGTATTTGCGCATTGCTTCTGGCATTTCTGGAGAACCTCTTCTTGGTTTAAGAGTAGCGTTGCTCGTGATTTGCGTGCGTCGAGGTTGATTAGGGTATATTCAATCTGAACGGTCAGGTGCCATCGCTATGTATTTAGAGTGGATCATACCTCATCGCCCCATAGTGGTTCGGTATCTGTTCGTTCCCTCTGCCTCTTCCAAAGAGAAATCAATTGCTGGTTCGGTTAGCGCGCATCCAATGCAACAGACATCAGGATACTAACCTCCACAGCTCCCTTTCGAGCGATAGGAGCAACTCTTTGAAGCTCATGCCAAGGAATTGGCTCTCCTGTTACTCTGTTGCATCGTCAGCAAGCCCGATTCCTGCTTAAAACACAGACGTAGCATACGGTGGTCCCATTGTGGCTGAAAGTAGTGATGCGATTCGGGCTCAAGTTTCCGGACCAGATACCTGGTGAATATGTCACAGCACCTGGGTATAAATACAACTGCCATAGAAGCGAGAACGGTGTGGATCGTCCTGAAAACATGATCGCTGGACCCATTGTCGATCACAGTGCTCGATACAAATCACCGCTTGGCTGGTGATAAGATACTGCCCCATACGTAATCCTCGGGGCAGGAAAACGCCTATAGAATATCACAGCCGTGCATTCTTAGATTCTATGCTTTTCGACCCCACGAATGGCGTAATGTCTGTCAGGCTGCAGGTTGCTCGCCGCTGCCCCTTGCATGGGCGGTCGTCAGCCACGAAAACAATCTACCCGGGGCGGTGACCGCCACGTAATTCCAAGAAGACAAATCCTCCGACTCCAGGAATAATAAGATCGGTCACTGGAGCAATAAGATTGTGGAGCGTGATGTTTCTCAGCTTTGTCGCCGTCGGGGTGAGTAATCCGTCAGGCGCGCCAGGGGATGGACGGATGTGAATTAAGAATCAAATCCCCTGCATCGGTGAAAGCGGACTGTTTCACATATTTCTAGTCTTGGCGGGATCACCGCAGCCTCAAGGCAGCGACGTTCTTGAAGGACTCGGGGGGGTTGGAGAAGCAATTTCGAGCGATGTCCCCAATTGAAACAGGGTCTTGGGGACAAGATTTTCAGGACGAGTACGCGGATGGATTATCGCCAAGGCCTACATAATGCAGATCATTAGCCTCTCGGAGAGTGGACTTGGGGGAGAGTGTTGTAAGGGGGAAGAAGAAAGCTGGGAGTTGTACTCCGTACATGATGTCTATTGGCACCGGTGCTTGTCGTGATTTCGCGTCCCGGGGGTAATTCTCTTGGCCAAGGCTTGATGCCTTTCGTCATTGCTGGTCTTGTGATTTGAGTTCACTCCTGGCTTGGGGACAGGCCCGTCCGGTAGGCGTACGTGGGCACCTGCATCTCACGAGGAGGTTCCTTTCCTGACTGGATGACAATCCCTTCGGTATGTGAGCTTCAAACTCTCGACCACGAGTTGAGCCGCACGGTGTTTGATATAGACTCGGGAGATCTCATGGAGTCGTCAGCGCGTAGATCTGCTGCTGCCACGGACGTCATTGTATATTCCAGAAAGGTTAAACGGTCGGGAGAGCAAGTTTGGACTTAATTTAGCATATGAGAATGAAATATACTGCCGGGACTGGTTGCGCGTGGCTGTTTGTTAGACAGGTGCAATAGATAGGTAGTAGAACAGTAAGTAGGAAAGAGTCGAGTGTCCTCGATGTGCCACGTGCAGTCACGGGGTCGTCAAACAACACTTTCCTCTGGCATCATGGCCAATCTTGATGTTGTATTTTATTCAACCATCTAGAGCTGGAGGGACCCCAGAGTCACCGTCTGCAGCTCCCTGCAACCGCAGGAAATAGCCAGCCTGCATCCTGCCATAGATACCATTCATTGTCTGAAGGATATCACTGCAGAAAAAGGGGATCTTCCCAGCCAGGTCTCGCAGAAAGCCCTGACATTATTTGATGTGTTTTCCTCTAGCCGGCTAGAAAGTCTGCAAGATCAATACATACAAGCTTAGGAGGTGTAATTACACAGGACATTTTCAGCGTGGGATATCCTTTGTTCTGGAAGAAGCTCCTGGCCTGATCTGACTTCAACTAGCAGGCTTGATAGAGCTACTATATCTCATTCAGATTGTATTCAACTTTATACCTGCACATATGCTTGAAAGCATAGCACTGGTAGTGATATTAGTTTCTGACTGCTCAAAACTCTGGTCCTAGGCTTGAGTCTTATAGCCAAAGAAACACATTACATAGAGCATGTATGCTAAGGGTCTACATATCGAATCCATACTCCTGTTCATCATAGCTTTACTCAGGCCTCTACAGTAATTTTGTGCCATTGCTATATGAAAGCGCTTGGGTTTGCAAGCAAACGAGTGAATTTGTTTGACCTCCCACATAGCTGGCAGTATACTATCCGGTCTTCACCACATCTCATATTCACTGGTTATAAACTCTGCAGCCAGTGGTGAATACTGGCAACTGACCTGCATCGACCAAACACAAGGCTTTACCTTCCTTGCGAACCGCCTCAGTTGTCACTCATCCACCTCCCAACCACCTTCTCCTCTGCTCCTAAGACCATACGGTTCATCCCCCGCAAAAGCTTAGCATCATGGATGAGCACAGCGAGTCATCCGATGCTGAGGACCTGAACACGGCCTCTCCAGAGGGTCGTTTCGGTGAGCTCCTCGACATTCCCAGTGACTCCATTGTCATTGTGGCCATCAACACCCGTCGAGAGTTTACCACCAACACCTTCACCTCCGCCGCCCTCGTCAAGCGAATCGAAGGCGCCCGCAGCCTGATTCATATCGTCGAATTCGATGACAAGCTCCGCTACGTCGTTCGCCTGCCCTTCAGCGGTGGCCATGATCGTTATACCGATATCGCCAAGGGTGCCTTCGTCGCCAAAGTCAAAATGATGCAGGTCATCAAGAAGCGTACCCACTTCCCCATGCCCGAGATCTACGACTTTGACGCTTCGTTTGAAAATGAAATCGAGGCGCCGTACGTCGTTGAGAGCTTCATTCCCGGCAACCCCATATCCGACGTCTGGTTCGAGGAGTCCGGCCTGATGCCCTTGGAAGAAAAGCGGCTGCGCATCCTGGACAGCGTTGCGGACACTATGGCGCAGCTACGTGGGCACCAGTTCGACTTGATCGGCGCAATAGAAGCGAACAATCGCGGCCATCAAATGACGAACCCCTGTCACTCGTTCAAGATCTCCGACAGTGATATGTGGTATGAGGAGTCTGGTCCGTACAGCGCGACTGTCACGTACATGCTCTCTCGCATGCTGGATCCCCCGAGTAAGACCCCCAGAAAGAAAGAGGCGCCCCCCGAAGCCGGCTGTCGCATGTTCCTGGAGATGATGGTCCTGTGCCTCCCGCTGTCGACGGACTGGGAATCCGATGACCGCGAGAGCTTTGTCCTGTCAGTGCCTCACTTCGATGCGAGCAACATTCTCATCGACGACCAGCTCCATGTGACTGGGTTCATCGACTGGGATGAGGTGAAGACCATGCCTCGATTCCTGGGCTTCGCGAGCTTTCCTAACTGGATCACCCGGGATTTGGACCCTGTGGTCTACAACTACCCCGAGGATGAGCACGAGGACTCCCCCGAGCTGCTCACGCGCTACCGTCTTCTTTACAACCGCAAAATGAAAAGTCTGCTGCATGGCGAGCCGGAGGTGAGATTCATGAACAAGAGCCATATCTTCGGGGCCATCTACAATGCGATCATGAACCCCACCGCGCGCATGGAGATTGTACGCACCTTGGTTGCCAAAGCCTTTCCGACCAGCTTGGATGGAGCGACTCGCTTGATTATCAAGGCGGGAGATGGCACGCTGCTGCGACAGGATAAAGAGCGACTGAATGGTGGATTCGAGGCTCTTCTTTCCGTCCAGTACTGAGCTGTGTCTCATCAAGCAACTGCTTTGCAACTTTCGCTTTCGAGCTTTTCGCATGATATCGATGTTGATCTGGTGGGGTGATGGAAACGGACCTGGAATATGTACTATACATGCAACATCGATCGTTAGTTAGCCTAGGAATAAAAGGGTTTACCTCCAAAAGCCTAACTCCGCCCGAGTCCTGCTTATCTCCACAGGGAGCCGAGGATCGAATTGGCCTGTAGACCTTCAATCCTGACCCAATCGTAAGTCTGGCTCGGACTTCTGATTTACCGGTTTTTGGAATTGCGATAAGTCCGTTTTGGTCGGCATATGGCAGCTGACGTCTATAAAAACACCCAATCTCTCCTACATCCATATATCCAACAAACCACACTCTCACTCTCACTCTCACTCTCACTCTCACATTTCCAAAACCTTCTCGCACCATGACCACCACCACTCCCACCGAACCACCCACCCGCATCCCCAACCTGCAAGACCACGCCCTGATCGGCTCCGCCGCAAACATCCCCATCAACGCGGCGGTCCCCACTCTCACCATCAACCCGATCATCCTCTCGGCCCCCAACCGCATCACCGACCTACACCTCAAGCTCACCCTCCCCGCAACCGGCCCCAACCTGCCCATAATCCTCCTCTCGCACGGGCACGGCGCATCCAACAACCTCTCCTCGCTGAACGGCTACGGCCCGCTGGGGAACTTCTGGGCCGCGCACGGCTTCGCCGTCATCCAGCCCACGCACCTGTCCTCCAAAACCCTCAACCTGGGCAGCGAAAAGAACACCTCCGAGCCACTCTTCTGGCGCTCTCGCATCGAAGACATGAAAACGATCCTGGACCGGCTCGACGAGATCGAATCCTCGTTCCCCGCCCTCCTCCAGGGCCGGCTGGACCACACCCGCATCGCGGTAGCGGGTCATTCCCTCGGCGGACACACGGCGGGCATGCTCCTCGGCGGGAAACTGCTCGATCCCATCGACAAATCCCCCGTCGAGATGTCCGATTCCCGCATCAAAGCCGGCATCTTGCTCGCCGCGCCAGGGAACGGAGACGGGGGCGAAAGCGTCACGCCGATGGTGAACGAACGGTTCGGGTTCTTCACCGACTACAGTCTACGGGATATGGCCACGCCCACGCTGGTGGTCGTCGGGGATAATGACGCGTCGGGACATCTGACGACTCGTGGGGCAGCGTGGCATATGGATGGGTATTATACTAGTCAGGGGCCCAAGGCGCTGCTTACTCTGGTCGGGGGCAAGCATGGGCTCGGTGGGGTTTCCGGGTATGATACCGCGGAGGCGGCGGACGATGAGAGTCCGGAGCGGTTGGCCGTCGTGCAGCGGTTGAGTTGGGCGTATTTGCGCACTGTGTTTGATATTCAGGATGAGGCGTGGAACGAGGCTTGTCGGGCGCTTGAGGGGCTCCCTGCTCTTGGGAAAGTGGAGGTGAAGTGAGTGTTGGTTGGTTGGTGGTGGTGGTGGTGGTGGTGGTGGTGGTGGTGGTGGTGTAGGGTTATCATTTGTAATTAAGATGGAGATCTGGGGTTTCCAGATCGGGAGCCTAGACAGACTCAATCACATTGTCGTTTATCTCTGCAAACAACTAAGATAGATCGATGCTAACTACTATATCTACTGCTCATGTCCAATGACGTCATACCGATCTTAGAGCGAACGCCACAGCGCCGATCAGAGATTCTACTAGATAAAGTACGGAATTATTCTCCGACTGCCATTGCTCTTTATCAGCTGGAAATGTATATGTTGAGATGTCCAGAAAATACACCAATCACTATCCTCAGCCTGTAGTAATAAGAGTAACTTAGCTGTGTGAGTAGATGCATACTCCTTTAGTATGCTATGCTAAGCACCCTTCGAAACAACCATTTTATGGACCAATCAGAACACTCTAATTAAGGACCCGGGCCTCGCCGACATCGCCGATCTCGCCGGCCTGCTCCGTAGCTCCCCCCCGCCTTACCGCCGAATGAGGAATAGTGCAGTTCGTGTGCTATTCCCAGGTCACCTCCATTATTGGCCGATATCAAGAGAAGTTCTCAAGGCAGCACGGCTCAGGGTAAACAATTAGGCAGCTGCCTACTGCAGAGTTTAATTCCGCGCACGTAATACGAGGTGTGATCCATCGGTTCCGGCGCAGGGCCAGACCAGGATTCCGACCAGGATCCCCCCATCCTTTCCCATCCTGGTCTCTCCCCTCCGCTCCTGCCGAAGCACGAAAGTGCAGCTGCTGCTTGTCAGCAGCTCAGCATATATCTATCTGGATCAAATGTCCTCGCTCTTCTAACTATGAGCCCACCATGTTCACGCATCTGATCCTCCTCTTCCTCCTCCTGCTCCTCCCCTTCCTCCTCTTCTACCTCCTCGACCGATCCCGCCACTTCCGCTACCAACAGTATGCCGCCTGGCCCCAACTCCCGCCGTCCCTCGTCTGGGGACACATGAAAGCGATGCATGAGTTTATTTCCCGGGGAGACGCGAAGCGACACATCGGTCGGTACTACCCACTGCTGTATTTTATCTGGACATTCTTTACTACTGCGTAGTTCTGCTTGCACTAAACAGCATCATCACACGTCCGATATAATCAACCAACTAAGCGCACTCCAGACATCGTATTCCTCGAGATCCGGAAATACATGGGCAATCCTCCGCTCATGTTCTTCGACCTGCGGCCTTTGCAGCAACCGCTGTGCGTGGTCGGGAGCCATGAGATCGCGGAGCAGATCTCCAAGAGTACCAAGGCCTTCCCGTACAGCATGTCCAAGTCCCCCACGATGTGGCAGCTCGCGCCGTTACTGGGCCCGCATTCGATTCTTACCGCGGAGGTATGCTTTATTCTTCTTGTTTTGTTGATCTTTGGGAGGTTTTTTTTTTCTTGGTACACTGGGGAATACGACACGCTGACGAAAATGCTTTTTGTCTCCAGGGAGAGCAATGGAAGGCGCTTCGCAAGCGGTTTAACTCTGGCTTTGCGCATCATCATCTCATGACTCTCCTACCCTGTATTCTCGACAAGGCGGGCCGGTTTGTTGAGATTCTGGATGGATACGCTCGCAGCGGCGAGGAGTTCGCGTTGGATGAGCCATGCGTGAGCTTGACTTTCGATATCATCGGTGCGGTTTACACTGCTGCCAAAGGGTTACTATAGCTTTTCTGACATCGTCCAGGCGCAGTAACGATGGACACGGATCTCCGCGCCCAGCTTGGCCCCGAACAACAAAGCGAGATCGTCTGCCTCTACCGCCAGCTAACAAGCACCTACCAGAGAGACGCTGGCAACTCCATACGATGGGACTTCCTAAACCTCGGCGTAAAACGGGAGCGACGAGCACTGGCTCGCCGAATCGACACCCTTATTACCGATCACATCCAGGCAAAGTTCACGGAGTACAAGGCCCAATCCGACGATAAACCAGCCCGGAGCATTCTTTCGCTGAGTCTGCAGGATGTCGAACATCTGGATGCGCAGGTCCTCCAAGAAACGTGCGATCAGCTCAAAAGCTTCCTTTTCGCTGGCCATGATACCACGAGTATAGTGCTGCAATGGACATTCTACGAGCTTAGTCGAACCCCACGTGTACTGGATATGCTTCGTCGCGAGCTGGACGAGATCTTCGGGGCCGGGACCTCTGCGGCGGTCGTTCAGGAGAAGCTGCTGGCGCCGGGAGGGGGTGATATTCTTCGACAGATGTCGTATACTTCTGCAGTGATCAAGGAGATCCTGCGGCTGTATCCGCCCTCCGGGACCGCGAGGTATATGCCCCCAGGCAAGGGGTTCACTGTGCAGTTGCCGGACGGGAGCCCGCTCTGTCTGGATGGGGTGATCATATACAGCTGCGCGACGTTGGTTCACCGAGATGAGGCTGTCTACGGCCCCACGAAAGATGAGTTCGTCCCGGAACGTTGGCTGGGGGATACAGATACCGGTCCGGGTCTGATGGATGAAAAGCGCAACGGGCCGGATGCGACGGGTCAAATCCCTGTCAGTGCGTGGCGGGCGTTTGAGCGTGGCCCGCGGAATTGCATCGGGCAGGAGCTGGCGAATATCGAGGCTCGGGTGATTCTCGCGTGCACGGCGAGACGGTTCGACTTTGAGAAGATGGGGCAGGGGGCACTTGCCCGGGATGCGAGTGGGGAGCCTATTCTGAACGCCAGGGGACAGTATGAGGTTGAATCAGAGCTGTTCAACGTAAGTGTTGCGCCTCTTCTCCTGAAATTGTGGCTGACTTCGATACCAGACTATGAAGGTCACCGCGAAGCCGGTGGATGGGACGAGGATGAAGGTTCGACTTGCTGCGACGTCTGGTTGAGTTATATTTGGTAGGGTGATCAACAGAGAATATGACATGATCAGTCGCGACCTTGTACTGATAGGTCTTGTCACCGATATCTGTGATCTGTGGCAATGGGAACAAGAAATGACACCCTATATCCATGAAGCCCTTGATGTTGAAAGTGCAAAGAAAAGCATGATGTATTTATATGGACTATCCCCAAAAGTCCTTTAGGGTGCTCCGTTGGGTGTTCAATCTGTAGGGCAGATGTTGTTATTAATAGCATGGTCTTTAGACACCAAGCAGAGTGCCATTCACTGGTACATTGCAAGTGAAGAGCTGTCCGTAGAGTCGAAATCGGAGGTAGTAGTTGGCGAGAAGGAAAAATGATCAAGAAACTGACACTCGCTGCAATGACGTAAAGGCGGTGAGGTACTGCCGGTGTCCAGGGCGGGTTTCCCGATTGGGGTTGGGGGGATGCAGTGATTCCCAGCCACGCATTTATTCCAGGCTCCAGCTAGACCTTGCTGTGGTAACCATGCTAATTAGTGCGCCATATATTTATAGCGGACATGATCTGCAGTTGATCCTTGTCACTCTTCTTCCATCCTCGAGGGTTGATATCCCGGAGCAATTCCGATCGATCACACCCGTCAGGCAGTTGTTTGTACTGTACTCTAAAACCCGGCTGCGCTGAGAACTCCCCGCCTGTATGTGTTGCTCTCTTTTTCTGTATCCTTCCCAAGTTAACCATGGCTTAGATCCAGAACCGCTTCAATGCTGCTCGTACCACTGCTGGCCTGTGTACTGGGGTCCTCGATCGCCGGACAGGCCTCCGCAAACTCCACCTCCATCAGCATCACCCACGACGACGAGATCCTCCAACACAATGCCCTCATCGAATCCTACCTGACACAGAAGCCCATCCGCGGAGTCCGGAAAATGACCTCCGACGAAGGCGAGAAGTTCTTCCTGGATTACTGGCAATTCGACGAAGACCACCCCCACACAGTCAGCAGTGGCGGCAACGCCTCAGACATTCCCGACCGGTCATCCTCGCAAACACAACCCCCGAGCGTGGAAACCGAAACCAGCGAGAGAGTCGATTTCCAGCCGCGCTCGTACCCCTTCCAACCGTCGTTCCCGAGCGACGACCTCGAGGTCGAGCGACGCGGGTGGAGCGAGCACTTCTCACCGCTTCTTCGGCGAGAATTCAAATGTCCGTCTGGCACGTTCGGGTGCACGTCCATTGATCGGCCCGATAGCTGCTGCAGCACGGGCGACACCTGCGTCCTGGTTACGGACACCGGGTCGGGCGATGTGGGCTGCTGTCCCAGTGGGGAGACGTGCTCGGGCACCATCGGGTCGTGTCAGGATGGATACACCAGTTGCTCGTCGGCTTTGGGCGGGGGGTGTTGTATTCCTGGCTATTCGTGTGTTAGTGGAGGCTGTAAGTATCCCGGAATCCCCGGATACCATCTATCGTGTATGTGACTGTGGACTGAGGCTAAGGCTAACTGAACTGCCCAGGCATGCGCGTCTTCACCATCACCGTGACCGTCAGCTCGACCGTCATGCTGTCGACCTCCACGCACACGATCGCCAAGACCACGGCGACTTCAACCCAGTCGACGGGCGACTTGGTCCCTCCGGCTCGAGCTACGAGCGTCTCGACCGCGACAACCTCGCAGACCACCAAGACGTCCGACACGGCATCGGTCTGTCCGACCGGGTTCTACGCCTGCTCGGCTGTCTACCAGGGAGGATGCTGTCGGACAGGCCGCGACTGCGATACGACGTCCTGTCCGACGGTGGCGTCGACGACCTTCACCAGCGACGGCGTGACGATTGTAGAGCCCGTGGGCACGGCAACGACAACGGGGGCAGCGACAGCGACAGCGACAACCAGCAAGACGGAGAAATGCGCAAGTGGCTGGTTCAGCTGCGCCGCAACCGTTGGAGGAGGCTGCTGTCCGACAGGATATAGATGCGGGGCCAGCTGCACGGCGGTGTCGACGTCGACGGCCACGGAGACGGTGGCCAAGGAGACGGCGACGGGTGGTTGTGGTCGGCCTGCATGGTCGGGGTGGACCCTCGGACTCACTGTGGGGGTGGCTGTGGCCGGGGCTTTTTGGATATGATGAATCACGTTGACATGATTTGATTTGACATGATTTGATTTGACATGATTTGATTTGATATGATATGAATATGATAGACGATATAGGATGATGTGAAAATGAGATGATGATGATGATGATGCATAATGACTGGCTGACTGTTCTATATACTAAGTGAGATTATACCTCAGCATGGGTAGAAACATGTAACTATCCAATTTCGAAGCATTTGAAAAGCATACGATGGACATAGGTGATTCAATTCGTAGCCACCATGAATGATCCAATACAAAGTACAATGTCTGGAGAGCGCAAAGTGACAGACGAGGGCCCCGTGGGGCGGCACGTGGGGCAGCGCTAAACCTGATCAGGAACGGTCCCGGTGAAGCCCCGACCCTCGCCGACTCGGCCTCAGTCCCTCCTCCCTCCATCTTCTTCTTTTCTTCTCCTCCTCTCCTCCTCCCCTCCCCGCCCAATTGATTGCTGTTCGTCTCCTCATCGATTTGCCCTCCATCCCCCGCAATCATGTCGAACAACACCCAGCAGAAGCCCCTGCCCTTCGGCTACCAGTTCATCGCCGGTGCCGTGGCCGGTGTGTCCGAGGTACGTATGGTCTGATTCCTTGACCGGCGAGCACGCGACTAACCGAGCCATGTAGATTCTTGTTATGTGCGCAATTGAATTCCTTCCAACGGCTCTCCCATCTCTCCAACACTAACCGCCCCCCTTCTCCCACAGGTACCCCTTGGATGTGGTCAAGACACGAGTGTAAGCCCTCCTTCCTTCCTTCCTTCCTCCCTCCCTCCCTGCCTTCGCACGGAATTGCAATCCCGACCACCAAACAGCCCACTGACCCCCACTCCAGTCAGCTCCAGGGCGCGCCCGTTCCCGGTCAGGATTACTACAATGGCATGTTCGACTGCATGCGCAAGATCGTCAAGAACGAGGGGTGAGTTCCCCCACCCCCACTGCAAGATTCCCCGCACTAACCACCCAACCCACCCCCCTCAGCTTCTCCCGTCTCTACCGCGGTATCTCCGCGCCCATCCTGATGGAAGCGCCTAAGCGCGCGACCAAATTCGCCGCCAACGACAGCTGGGGCTCATTCTACCGCAACCTCTTCGGCCAAGCCGAACAGACACAATCGCTGGCGATCCTGACGGGCGCCACGGCCGGAGCGACAGAGTCATTCGTGGTTGTGCCCTTCGAGCTGGTCAAGATCCGTCTGCAGGACCGGGCGTCGAAATACAACGGCATGCTGGATGTGGTGCGCAAGATCGTCGCCGCGGAGGGCCCGCTGGCCATGTACAACGGTCTGGAGTCGACGCTGTGGCGCCACATCCTCTGGAACGCCGGTTACTTCGGCTGCATCTTCCAGGTGCGCGCGCAGCTCCCCAAGGCCGCCCCCGGAAACAAGGCCGAGCAGACCCGCAACGACCTGATCGCCGGTTCGATCGGAGGTACCGCCGGAACCATCCTCAACACCCCCATGGACGTGGTCAAGTCGCGCATCCAGAACACCACCAAGGTCCCCGGCCAGGTGCCCAAGTACAACTGGGCCTGGCCTGCTCTAGGCACCGTCATGAAGGAGGAGGGCTTCAGCGCCCTCTACAAGGGCTTCATCCCCAAGGTTCTCCGTCTCGGTCCCGGTGGTGGTATCCTCCTCGTCGTGTTCACCGGTGTGATGGACTTCTTCCGGAACATGCGCGGCGAGTAGACTTGATTTTCTCAGAAATAGAATAGAAGGGGATTCCGTTGATTGGATGAGTTGGCTGGGGGCTGGGTGAATAGATTCTTTTTTTTTTTTCTCTTTTTTTTTCATTGGACTGTTCATTCATGATTCATTGATTGGTTGGTTGGTTGGATTATTCCCGTTTACTTTATAAGCAAGCACGGACATCTAGATTGTGACACACATAAGTGGTAGTGGTGGTACTAACCACACATACTGTAGGTAGATGGATGCATGAGTCAGGCTATTACGTGATTGAGTGGTTGATTGATCAGACTATTCTGTTTACTTGACTTGACTTGACTTGACTTGACTTGACAAGCCACTGTGAGCAAGCAAGCAAGCAAGCAAGCAAATGAGCATAGACATCTAGACTGACATGAATGGTGATCGTGGTGGTAGTTGTAGTGGTGATGACCCATACATGTATAGGCATAGTTGGATGTTTATATACATGATGGATTACTGATTACTAGCTGATTAGCTGACGAACGACTTGATTGATCAATCTAATAATAATAATAATAATAAGTAGTAGTAGTAGTAGTAGTAGTAGTAGTAGTAGTATGTCCTATAGATGGGCTGCAGGTACTAGGTACTAGGTAGTATTAGTCGTAGCCGTAGCCGGGATGGAGCCCAAGTCTAACTACTATGAGATAGGTAAGGTAAGGTAAGGTAAGGTAAGGTAGATACTGCATGCAGTGAGTGCAGTGCATGGCGCGGCGCGGCGCTAGATACGATGCGTCGAGAGTGAGACTTGACTTAGTTGCTTGACTTGACGAACGCCCGGTGCTTGCTTGCTTACCTTACTTTACTTTAACCCTTGTCATTATCATTGTCATGTCTGGCAATTCTAGACTCCCGATGGCCAGGCATGGCGCTGGATGTAGAGGGTAGATAGGTAGGTAGGTAGGTAGATAGCCAGGCAGGCAAGGAAGGAAAGCGGTTGGTTGGGTTATAGGATAGACTACCAGATCGAGTATCGATCTCATTCAGAAGCATAAGCATAAGCATAAGCATGCATACGCATGTGTGCATGTGTACGTTACCAATGTATCAGGGCTCAAACTATATAGAACAACATATTTGGAGATGGAGAGAAATCTCAGCTTGCAGTAGATTGATTGATTGATTGATTGATTGGCATCCGAAATGCGTTCAATGGTCAAGATTCACATGCGTTCAACGGTCAAGATTCAACGGTCAAAGCAAGGGTCAAGTTCAAAAAGCGACATCCATTATTAAGGAGCATGAGCGTATCAGACATGATGGGAAAAGGGTATCGATGATGAAAACTGAAAAAAAAAAAGAGTAATAATGGGAGCAAAAACGGCAAAAGGACGCAAGCAATGTCGTGGGCCCGATCTTGGTCACCATTATGCGCAAAGGGCCAGAAACAAAAGAAAAGAAAACAAAGGAATGCACTCCGAAAGAATCAGTTCGTCAATCAGAACGCAGCACTAAATAACAGATGCGAAAAACCACCAAAAAGAATACCGAGACGGTCAAGCCCAGAAGTGAAAATCAAAGTCATAAAGAGAAGAACCGCAAACATGAGAAGAAAACCCAACCATGACAGCAAAAAGTTCGACGGGACAATTAGCCTCGATGATATACCAAGACTTCCTCGTACGCCGGTCAACCACCCGTCCGTTAGACGCCTTTGTATGCAACAGGTCATGACATGCATTCGTTGAAGAAATGGAAGCGCTGGAATGCCTCTAGTTCATCTCCATCGCATACTCGTCCTCCTCCTTGAAACTCATGCCCGCGTGCCCGGAGCTGCTCCAGTACTGAGCCTGCCCGGTGCCGTTGCTGCTGCCGCCGTGGAACGGCGGGCTCAGGCTCTGCGGGCTCAACGCTCCGTTGCCTGAGACGGCGTCGCCTGCCATGTTCGTGTGTTTCGGCACCCGCAGTCCGCTCCCGGGCGCGCGGCTGTAGCTAAAAGAACTAGGGTCGTTGTTCTCCAGCGCGTCGAGGATCTCCGTCCGCATCCGCTTCTCTTCCTCGGTCTGCTCAAAGGGCCACGTGCCTCCCAGGCTGCTGATTAACTCGGCGAGTTCCGACTCCTGCTGGAGCTTGACGTGCAGAGACCACATCAGGTCACGCATCCAGCCTACGGCTCCGTTCAGGATGTCGCCCTTGTTCGGGCCTTTCTCCTTCTCCTCGATCGGCAGGCCCATGGTGATGTTCCCGGCGGTGGCCCGGCGACCATTGCCCCCGGCCAGCAGAGACGTCGCGGCGTTCGGAGTAGCTCCGGTGGCAGACATGGCCGTGTTGTTGACAAGCTGCTTGCGGACCTTGTCATCCTCCAACCGATGCTGGGGAACCAGGTGGGAGAGGTCCTGGATGCGCTCGTTGATGTTGTCCCGTCGCCGGCGCTCAACCAGGTTGTGCGAGGCCCTCCGACGGCGCCGCTTCGCTTCTTGGGACTCCAGGTCCTGGGCACTGCCCGGCATGTGATCAACCTTGGCCGGCAAGGAAGCATGCTTTCCGGATTTGAGGATTTCTGAGATCCCGGCATGATGGGACGGGTGGCCTGGCGAGGAGATAGGAGACTCCACGAAGGAATGCGCACTGCCCGGTGTACCATCCCACTGGTTGGAAAGGGTCTTTTGGTGTCGGTGATGAAGGCCGGTCCGGATGGGCTGGCTGGGGAAGCTTCCGGACTCCGGGGTTCCAAGGGTCAATCCGCCCAGGGCAGGGGTTTTGGGGGTCATGGGGCTGCGCGCATCGAGCGATGCGCGGTCGACGGCCTGCAGGCTAGGCCGGCTCTTGCCGTTGAGGTAGCTCTGTTCGAAGTGAGATCCGCCCTGGAGGTGAGAGCCCGGCTGTCCTGGCTGGCCCATGTTCCGGAAATGCTCATAGTTGTTGAAGCTCTGCATGTAAGGGCTGTGCATGGGAGCGCCGTCCGGTGTGTTGGAGTACATCTGGGACATCTGGCCGGGATGACTCATGGAGATACCGCCAGAATGCTGGTCTTGCATATAGTTCTGTTGCAGGCCATTCTGGCCGTTAATCTCCAAGTCCAACAGCTCGTCAGTGTCAATGCCAGAGTTTCCAAAATTGAAGCTCTGCTGCGAGCTGAAGGGGTAGGACATGAACCCATTGCTGTTGGGCATGCTCAGCTCCGACGGGTCCACCCCTTCATTGGGGTTCCCAAACTGGTTCGACATGGAGTAGCCGGATTGCGACATCATGAACTGATGCAGATCACTGCTGTGTTCGTCAGGCTCGTTCTTGATGAAAATGCTCGTTTCTGCCATCTCGCAGCTATCCCGAGCAAGCTCTCAAGCAGAAAGCCGACCGCTTCTTCAAGGGAGCCTTACGAACCAAGATCGGCACTCACGAGAGATTGTGGGGAGATGGGGTCGGTGACTGCAGGGAGGGCCCCAAACTCAAGTTGGAGGAGCGAGGTGGGCTCCTAATATAAAGCGCGGCACTCTCAGCGTCACGGCAACGGGTTCGGGTATTGATCCAAGGCTGACAAGCGGTGAAGCAGACTCATCAAAGAGGATCACGCAAAGTCCGAGGGTGGCGGGGAGGCAATCTGACAGATCGAGCCAGAGTCTGTTAGCGATCTATCAAACAGGGAGAGAGCAAGAAATCGCGACGAGCCATGGGGGGAGGGGGCGAGGTGACTCAAGAAGGAGAAACATGGGGGGGGTGGCTCAGACCACCACAAATCCGGGAAGGCGTTGGGGTGGTTCACTCACCAGAAGAATGAGAACCTCTCTCTATCAAGTAATCAAGCAGCGAGAAGTGATGCAGACGATGCCTCCTGGATGGGTTGATGATACGATTGGTTCTGATCTGGGGGAGGGAGCTGAGAGAATGCGAGGGGGTTCGTGATCGGAGTTAACTGGCCGCGGTGGACGAAGTGGGCGAAGAGGTGGTGAAAGTAAGATTCGAAAGCGGACGACGACTCGGGAAAATGCCACTATCGTGGGCGGAGTCCGAGATCCAATAGGCTGCCCCGTCGATCGGCGGCGCCGAGCCAAATGAGACTGTCTAAGGAGTCGGGCTGTGAGCGACCGCGGAGGGAGAGTCAAAATCAGCGGGAAAAGAAAAGACAGGACAGGACAGAAGCCAAGCCGGTCAAAGGAAAAGGCGGAGTTGCGTGGCCATAAGCGAGACAGAAAAGGATAATAAAGGATGGAGGGAGGGAGAGAGGCGGAGAGAAAAGGAAAAGAGAAAAACGAAAAGGCGGCGACGGGCGATGGGGCTGCGGAGGCGACGGGCTGGAAGCCTGGAAGCCTGGAACAATGGAGGGGAAGGGGAAGGGGAAGGGGAAGGGAAGGGAAGGGAACCAGGCAGACAGGGCCCGATAAGGCAAGACAGGCAAGTGAGTGCGGGTCTGTGGGCGACAGAACCGGATCCAACTGGAAAATAGGCAGACAAGGGAGGCAAATAATGTAGATGTGAGAGTGGGAGGGGGAGACTGGGAACTGTTGGATGTGGGAAACTGTCTGGGGTATGCGACAGACGGAGAGAGCGAGAAGAACAGACAGAACAGACAGAACAGACAGCAGCCAGTGTGGAGGGGCGATGAAACAGGCACCGTGGGGGGGGGGGTACACTGTATTTCCTGTTCAGGGAGGCGGTCGGTGCAGGCAGTTCACGGTGGAGCCCGACTGCGCCAGCCTTTCATTGCCCCGGAATCTGACACCCGCCCCGTTCCAGTCATTGAGCATTGATGGATGAGATATGCCAATGCTGATGCCGATGCCGACAATGATGATTATGACGACAAAAGCAACAATGATGATGATGATGATGATGATGATGATTGTCGTAGGCTGCATCACCCCTCTCCCCCTCTCCCCTCTTTGCTCACCGACGTCCCCTCCCCCCGCTTCCCTCCAGCCGGAAATCGCTCGTCTCGGGGTCCGTGAGACAAACCAGGAGAGCCCTCCGAAGAGCCCTCCGAGGTTGCCCCGCGGTAACTCAACCCCTTGGGGGATGGGGAGTCGCATACGCGCCCCTCCCACTGACCCCCCGCGATCGGTGGGTATCACCTCCCCCCGCCGAGACAGCATGCAGGGGTCGGAGCCCAACGGCGCTGCGCTGCGACGTTCGGCGTTCTACCCCAAACAGCCCCTCCGTCGAGGACAGGCCAACCCGGCTATCGTGCTGCCAGGGATGCCATCATGGGGGAAAGGGAGGACTAGCCCCTCTTTTCGCTTTGCTCGTTGCCCGCTCTGCCTCTCCATTGTTCGACAGTGGGCAAGACCCTCAGGCTCACGCCCTCACAGGGACGGCACTTTTTGTCGCGATGCGACAGGGCTTGGGATGGGGGTTGATAATGAAGAAAGAAGGAAATGGCCCGCAAGGAACAGTGATACAACGTAGCAAAAAAAAAAGATATTTACTTACCAGGTAAAGATATGTTCAGGTCAGGTCGAAATGTGATATCCACTTCGTCGAGTGTCCTGCAATAATCACGGTCAGCGACTGCTCGACTCCCAATAACCGGCTGATATGACAGAGTTCTCAGAGCCGCGAGAGCGCCAAGTCCAGAGATAACATATGACAGCACCAGAGATCTCAGGAGACCAACCCCATAGACAGTAGGGAGACGGACAGAGGGAGAAAGGGCGAGGCTCAAGGCCAGTAATGGGCAGACAGAGGTGAAAAAGCAAACAACTGGGGAGAGTAACAATGGAAGCGCCCAGGAGCAGCCTTGTCTCAGACCCAGAGGCAGGAGGGGCTTATATGGGAAAGTAGACATGCAGCGCTCGGGGCGCAGGAAAGCCAGGTATTTAGCTGTGATTACTTACAGGCAACGAGGCGGGGGTTCGTGCTCGGCCAGCGACGCTGAACAGGAGGGGATATCGGTAGGGTTAGTAGGGACCTCCCTGGATGACAGTGGGCGTAAACAGGCGATTCGCGGGGAGTTCGAATTCGGCGGTGCCGAGTGCTGTGTGGTGTGGTGTCGCGGCGATAGCAATGGGCGAATGCGTGCCTTAGTAGAGATGAGATGGGATCCGGGAACAGTATGTGTGCGGTGGACGAGCAGAAACCAAATCAGATCGAAGGAAAAAGCATATCCAGGTTGGAGTAACGAGGGAAAGGAAGGCTTTTAAGGACGTCGCGCGGCGTTCTTCACAGCCTCCCATTTGATATATCACGGTCAAGGTCATGCAGGGCGTCGATCCTCAAATCGACGAGGCTTAACAAGCCATCTACGACGGGCATTACGCGCGTAAACCGGTTCTTCAGCCTGCTAGAATGCCACTAAAATTATAAATGTTAGATTAATTAATTAAAAACAGAGGCCGTGGAAATCAAAGGACAAAAGGGAAAAGGAAAATAAAAAAAAAGAAAAAGAAATCTGGAAAAAAAAGAAAATAAATACCACGAAATTAAGAATAAATGGGTAATTACGGGAAAGGACTGGAGGGGGAAGGAGAGGGGAAGGAGGGGAGAGGAGAGGAGAGAAGGAGAGCCAGTGGCGATGCAGCCAGGTCCGAGGAACGAGGCTAGTACAGTAACAGTATGAAGATGGAGGGGGGGGGATGTAAGTACTATGTATGGACGTATGGATGTATGTATCGAGTCATCGGCCAGCCCTGAATCAAGCAGGAAGGGG
The DNA here is from genome assembly GCF_003184545.1 of Aspergillus heteromorphus CBS 117.55. Classification (NCBI taxonomy): domain Eukaryota; kingdom Fungi; phylum Ascomycota; class Eurotiomycetes; order Eurotiales; family Aspergillaceae; genus Aspergillus; species Aspergillus heteromorphus. The sequence continues at coordinate 271,571 of NW_020290418.1, forward strand.
CGCGTGTGGTTGGTGGAGGAGGGGGGCAGTAGCCCTCAAACCCTCAATCAAGGAGGGTAGCACCGTCCGGATGGACGAGGGAAGATAACGAGCATCCCAATCCCATGAGCAGGCAGGTACTACTATATTTGTCACCTGTCCCCTCTCTGCCAGGGCAGTTCATGACTCACTCGGGTCAGCTTCTGGGCCTGGTCGGGGAGGGAAGGTATAGTCCATTATCAATCAGATGTTACATACTACTAGTACTAGTAGTATACCACGGCAGCATGCGACGACGGTACGCTCCGCTACCTATAGCAGGGCTGGAATATAGCAAGTCGATAGCAGGTAGGCAGCAAGGCTAGTGGTTATTCGCGTTCTCGGACTTACAACCCGACGTTTACGATAGGAGATTCCGTCTGCTATCAGCGATAACCCATGTCGTAGGGGGGAATGTATCAGATGCCAGACTAGGCAAGCCCCAAGCATACCAAGATCATTCACGCTACTGGGCGCCCACTAGTCGGTGACCTTGGAGCGTGCGATTTCGAGAACCATGGCGTTCGAGGGATCCAAGACCGATGACATCATCTGCGGCTAGGTCGAAAGGCAGAAATGGTGCAGATAATCATGCAAAAGGAAATAAAAATAATCTCCCGGGTCGACGGCAGACGATGATGGTGGAGGAAGTGGTGGAGGTGGTGGGATACCGCGCCCACTCGGGTTATCTTACCTGCCTAGTACCTACAAGGTAACTAACTACTTACCTAGGTGCCTAGGCACTTCCGGATCGGGAAAAGAATGATAGAATGAATCGGGGCTGCCAGGCTGACCGTGCGGAAAGCATAGATGAAGGAATAGATCTCCTTCCCATCCCCCCTCTCCCCGATAAGACCCAAAGTTACCTTTCTTTGTCCAGGCGGGGGACCCATTTCATGGATGGGTTTCTGGCATCCCTGGACGCTAATAGGATCGACGAGCGGGACAGCACGCCGGGGCAAGAGAACAAACACGGTACGAGGGATGGATCATGGATGCGGTTTAGCCCCGCTTAGATATAATCAATCAACTATCAGCTATCAAGCTCTCGCGGGTGCGATAGGGCATATCATTATCTAGTGCACATGGTTCGATACGGGGACCCGTATTCCACTCCCGTTCCCTTCCTTCCACGGGGGCACAGGGCACAGGGCACAGGGCACACTGACCACGATGACGACGAGGAACGATGGAGCCGCGTAGACGAGGATTGTCTGCGAATTTCATACTACTATGTGATAATGTTACAAAGCAGGTCGCCAAGGCAGCGTCCGAGCGTCTCCAGGTCGGGACTGACACAAGAAAGGCGGTCCGTGACACCGTGCAGCCTGCCTGTCGCTTCCCGAGCAGGAGTGCAGACGGTCTGCCTTGGCCATCTGATAGGCCCGAGTGGGGGGGAGGGTTGGCTTTCCTGCCTTTCCGGGCTTTCGCGCCCATGTTTGTTGACAAGGCTTGAGGAGCGTGCGACTATAATTTCTTATTTAATAATATTAATATATGAATTATAAATCTTATTTAAAATCTTAATTATTTTCATAGTATTAAGCAGGCTGCAGATCTAATCAATAAGAAGGCCCGTAGCAAAAGAAATCTAAAAGCGATAATTATATATATAGATGTACAGAGTACTCCGTACAAGATGTAGCTCCTTCCTCCCCTGAACAACCTCCCCATTCCTCTCCGTGATCCCGACCGGTCGTCCAAGTCCAGCCTTGATTCCTGATTCCTATGCGAAACCCACCTGCATCGCCAGCACTCCCTCAGGAGATTGCTATACCCCCATTTCGCCATCCATCCATTGCCCTTTCCATCTCCGATCATCTGGAATACAGGTCACCAAGAATGTGGGGAGAGCTATGATTCACGCACTCACCTGCTCCTGGAATGCTGTCAAACTAACCCATGCACCAATCACCCCTCAGCATCAAATCAATCGGGGGGCCTTGATAGCCCGGAAACGGCCACCGGCAGTCAGTAGCGATATCGGCCCCCCTGCTACAATGTACAAAGTGTCGATGGATGGTATGTCACGATCCAACCAGATCCATCACGGACTACACGCGACTGACTTGAATTCCTGCACTTTGGACTAACTATGTAGGCCCTTCCGGCGGAGGATAACGCGGCATGCCACATTCACACTCACACATACACGCCCACACCCACCACACCGCGTCTCTCTCATTTTACATCCAGCGCCTGGTGGAATGACGGGAGTAGAGGCGGATCGGGGGTCAGCCCATCCGGCCAATGCGACCAGATGCGGCGCCCTCCCAGATAAGCCGGGCATGTACCAACAACCAACACTGGAAGCGCAGAGGGTGGACAGCATTGGTTCCCGCAATTTGCGCCCGTCCCGTCCCGTCAAGGTTTGGAGTGCATGGCCGATATCCACGGTCACTGCAAGGAGTCTGTCTCTGGACGGATCGGATGGATGGTGGGAGGCGAAGGTAGGAGCTGCTTTCGCCCCATGCTTCCCTGTCGGTCTCTCTACGTGCAGAGACTATAGGACTAGGAGCTGCTAGTTACTTTTCACCTGCAGGCAAGGAAGAAAGCTACGCTGCGGGCTGGGGGCTTGTGACGGTAGTCGTACCAGAATATCATGTTGTATGGCCGGGCATCAGACAGTCGCATTGCCGGATAGATCAAGGAGCCAAACGGCTGCGATGTGTTTCGAGTGGGGGAACATGGGGCGGGGCCTGTACCCTGTAACCTCACGGCAAAAAACAATCGAATCGTGGAGACCAGGGTTGCTGCCGGAGTCGACCCTAGCGCTGATCGAGTGAGTGCCTGGGAAGTATCTTGTTAACCTGCGTGCGCAACGGGAGCATCAATCCGAATGATGATAAGGTAGATCACTCTGCACTCACTTTAACTTCGAAAGTCGCAGGCTGCTGCCGTCTACGTAATGTGTCTCCCCCTCGAGTTGCCTGATGCAACCCCACCAGGGGGGGCAGTAGTTCGCGGATGCAGATAGAGAGGGGAGGACGTATGCTGCTGTATAGATGGTACCGAAGTACTGAAGTTCAAGTAGGCTTCTGCATCAACGGCTGCTCTAACCAGGATCGACTGGACTAAGAGCGAGGCCAGCCGGAAAGGTTCCCAGGTCGCCACCGGTCTAAACGAAGACCCTCTCCGCTGGACGAGCAGATCGACGAGCTCATTCGACCGACCAAGAGGCCGGTCGAAAGATAGGCATGCGCCAACCCATCCTGAGTCTGTTTTGGGGGGGGGGGAAGTCAATCCCGTCGCAAGTAGCAAGTTGCAGGGAGTTGGCAGGAGTCGCCAGAAGGTCGAACCCCGTATCTTGTGAGTCGTGGTACGGTTCCGCAGTTACCGTACTGAATATGGAGCAGGGGAAGGTCAGCGGAACAGGCGCTAACCCCATGGGCGGTGTAGTCCAACTCTCCAATGGTCTCAAGCACGGAGGGCGACGGCCAGATCACGGGCCAATCAAATGTATCCAGGCTGCCCGCCATGGCGCACCATCAAGCAGCCATTGGTGGATCGGCAGCTCAGCTGGGGTCACCAGCTCGCATTGGGTTTAGCCCCGTCACCCGGACACCGTCCAGGCCAACGGGGCTGCTGATTGGCTTGCAGGCCGGGTGGACGAACTCCCATTCCAGTAGACTCCGTAATCCGTATTCCTCGACTTATCGCGACATCCGTGGGAATCACTCGCCTTCCTGCTCGACATCCTCTCTCCACAGCCTCTCAGCGAAGCGTTCTTCATTGTCTTCTGGTATGTAACCCTAATTGACTCGCTGTTCTGATTCCTTGGGGTTGGTGCCTGTGCTGGGGATCTGGATGGGGATGGTCGTGGTCGTGGTGGTTCCGTCCTGGCTTCGGATACCTTCCTTCTCTCCTCACGACCACCTGCTCACACCAACGCCCACCCACCACCACCACCACCACACCCACCCACCCACACACACACACACAGTCCCCCCTTCTCTACCCCCTCTCGGCCTCGCTCCTCTTTCCCCCCTCCTTCACCCCCTCCCTCCCCTCCCCAAGTCATATGACGACTGGCTAATCTTGCAGCCTGTGTAGAGACGATCTGTCTTGAAATAGCGTGGCCCCAGCGTTACGCCATCCAGGATACTCGCGACCCATTATCGTCATCATCTTGCAGCAGTCTCCCCCTCCCTCCCTCCCATTCTTCCCCGGTCGCCCGCTACTCCCTCGCCTTACTGGGTCATTGGCCTTTGGACCTCGACATTCCTTGCGCGCGTGGGTGGGAGGCTAAGTACTCTTCCTGCCCGTGGGACCGCCCCGGTCTATAGCTACTTAGCAAGTGTTACATCGGCCCTCGGAGATACTGTTTCAGTCTGCGCTACGCCGTACGAAAGCCCGAGAGGATTGGCCAGCCCGTCCCTCTCTAATAATAGGTCGGCTGCTCCAGCAGTGCAATCCCGTCCGTCGGTGGATAGCACGACGGTTACGAATCGGGCAAGAGGGCGATCACAAGCTTATCAGCTTCACCTCACCACCCTGGACGAGACCACTCCGTACTAGATACCATCTGCTAGCAGGCTCAAGGTTTGTCCCGTGCCCAAGCTCCTCGGGAGCCTAGTCCGGTTGCGCAACAGTCATCTGGCCCGCTCTTGTTCGGTCCTATCACCGCCGCTTGCTCGCTCGTCGTCGTCTCCCCCTCCTTCGCTGATATCTGCAGATCATCTGCACGCACATATTGGTGTCCGTCGTGCATAGTCCCTGCAGAGGCTTCCTCGCCTTGTCACCACAGTGTCGCTCCCTCCCCAGTGGTCGATTCGCCGTTGGCACTAGAGCCGACTCCTCTGCTCCCCTTCTCCCCGTCCCCGGCCCGGCCCCGGCGCTTCCTCCCCCTCCCACCCGGGGCGTAACCGGGCCCATTAGCAGCGAGGCCAATAACAGTCATGGCGACGACTTCATTCCGCGACTCAGTCAACTCATTGGGCTGGTCGCGACGCGAACCAGACCTCCCCGCGCGCACCAACTCGTCCAACACCCCCATTCTTTCACGGTTGCAGTCTTGGAATCCATTTGGTCAAGGGGAGGGTTATCTGCAGCTGCCCACTCATGAAGCTCCAGGAGCTCCTCTACCGGCCGCAAGTCGACGGGAAGAGGAAGATACTTTCTTCGCCTGTGAGTGCTCCGAACGCATGACCGATTCTCCGAGCAGAAGTCCTTTTCCTTGATTTGCTGCACTGCCTGGTCCAGGTGACAGCGACTCAGTTCCTGCGTCTGACCGGGTTTCACGGAAGCCCTAGTAACGGTGGATGATGTACATCTACCATCGCGCTACTTGCATGACTGTACTTGCGCGCTTCCGATTTGTATTTTATTTTGTTTCGTTCTTCTTTGGGTTCTATGGGTCTTCTTTTTTTTTTTTTCTCTCCTCTTTCCTTATCTTTTTTCTCCGTCGTTTAACTTTGGCCTAATGCTAATCATACTTTCCCTCTACAGTAAGTAGATGGGATCGGATGCTCATCTTCATCGCATGCAACCTGGGTGCCACCGTCTGCTTCCTGCTTTGCTTTTTCCTATTCCCGGTGCTCTCGCTCAAACCCCGCAAGTTTGCCATCCTGTAAGTCGTTCTCCAGACCCCGGCTGATCTCCTGGCATCCCAGCCCAGCCATCCCCTACCTCACCACCCCGGCGAGGCACGAGGCGGTGGAGTGCCTGCCATGCCCTGGCTGAGCAGCATGCATCATGCATCTCCGATCCGGCTACATTCCAGTATCTGGGCTGCACCTCGTCACGCCTCACCCACAGTGCTTGCCAAGCGCTCTTGTTATGGATCTGTGGCTGACCGAACCGGTTTTACCTCTGGACTAGATGGTCGGTTGGTTCCTTGCTGTTTCTGCTATCATGGGCGGTCCTCATGGGACCCTGGGTTTACGCAAAACATCTGGTCTCGGGACCACGCCTGCCCTTCACGGCGGCCTATTTCGGCTCGATCGCCATGACCTTGTACTTTGCTATGGGAGTAAGTAGCCTGTTCCTTAACTCTTCTTCGGTTTCCCAGGATCATCCCTGTCGGTGCATGTCGCGTCGGCCTGCGCCATCTGCGCGCGCGCTCTGCGATCGCATCCAAACCCGTCGCTCGAGGATCTGGCATACGGGGTGGTGTGCGCACAGTCGGGGCCTCTAGTCGACAGCTATGACATCACACTGCATCTGCGCCCGGCTAGTGGATATGATCTCTCGCGTCGTCCTGCAACCGCAGCAGGCTGGAGGTGCATAGCGCTACTGCTGCCCCCCCAGGCGGGCCGTGCACAACATACGGTCGAGATAGCAATTACTGACTGTCTCATGTCCTCTAGCTCCATTCCACCCTGTTGACCCTCGTCTCGTCGCTGTTTCAGCTCGCCGCCCTGCTCTGGTACCTGGTCAGCTACTTCCCCATGGGTAGCACTGGGCTGCAATTCATGGGTCGTTTCGGCGCTCAGCGTGTCACTTCGTGGATGACCAGCTGATGCTGATGCTGTCAACATCTCGATACAACCGGGCCCCGGACTATCTTGCTTCGCCTTGAAGTTGTTCGCTGTATAGGTGATTCCCTCGCGATTGCATGATCATGATCATGATATGATACATAGATATGGTTTCGATGTCGCATGCATTGTTACTCGTGTACAGTTACATACATACCTCCCTCCCTCCTTCCCCATCCATCTTACTACATATAATTTTACCAACTATTAATTATGATACCCTATCCTTGCTAGTGGTAGTCCCGTGAACAACATACATACATACATGCATACATACTTACATGATAATATCACAACCTGTATGTCTGTCTGCCTATCACTATCTTTCTTTCTCCCTTTCTGTAGTGAGGATATACATGTATCCCATCGCAGCGAGGTATCAAACCTAAAAACAAAACAAAATAATTAGAAAAGAAAAGCCTCAATCGTACGAATCACGCATACAGACCGACCTGCATACATGCAGTACCTGCTAACTACTATTTACTAGTAGTACTACTTCGTATCCATCCCATTTCATCTCATCTCATCTCATCTCATCTCATCTGATGGGTGACGAAATGAGTGGATTCGTTATACTGAGGTTCTGGGGTGTGTATGCGTGTATGCGTGTATGCGTGTATGTAGATACGGTATGCGCACTCTTCGTGGGGGATTTAATCGAGAGGTTGTGGATGAGGATAGTGAGCATGGTGTAGTGGTTATGGTTATGATACCGGGTTGGTATGTAGGTGGAAGGCAGTGAGTATTTAGGTGGATAGGCAGTAGGTGGGTAGGTAGGTGGGTAAGTAGGTAAGAGATAATGACAGCAATCAGCATAGAGTCGATGTGCATACATACTATGAGGATACGCTGCCACCATTACAAATCTATTTTACTGTTCAGAAGGGGGGGGGGAGGGGAAAGAGAGATAGAAAACCAAGTGTATATGTATCATCAATATTGGGTATTTAGCGATATCTACAGAAGCCACTAGCATGATAGCAAGTAGATTCCCCTACCTCCCTTTTATATTCCATCTTCATCTTCTTTTCTTGGATATCATCACTCATAACCCACCCACATCCATCCATCTATCCATCATTCCATCATTCTAATTCCCAATTCCCAGTTCTCACCAATCTACCTCCCCCGAGACATAACCATCCCCACAGAGCCACGCACGACCCTAACACCTGGGATTTCCGCCTCCCAGATACCCGTATCGCCACCGGAGCCGACCTCATGCCAGCGCTTGAGCAGGTTATTGCTCTCGACGGGCTTAACCTCCGGCGAGACGGTTCCGACAGTGACATGCGGGGTTTCATTAGCGCAGGGCCACTCCGCCAGATCATTGTCATCGGAGGGCATGATGCGGGCGACGAAGGTCATGATACGGTGGTCCCAGATGAGACGTTCGAGGCGGACGCGCGCGGGAGCCAGGGACGGTGTGATGGTGGGGTCGGACTCGAGCTTGGACTTCATCTTGTCGATGTACTGGCGGACATAGCCGTCCCAGATATCGGCGTGGGAGGTTTTGGAGGCCCGGTGGATCAGGGTCACGTGGAAGGCGGGCTGGATGCGGCGCGAGTTGGAGAGTTGGCGGTAGAGACGGGCCTTTTCGGGGGCCGTGGAGTCGGGGAAGAGGGATTGCAGGATGGTGGTTACTTCGGCGGTGGGGAGGGAGATGCTGAAGTATTCGAGTTTCTTGGAGAGGGCTTCGGGGCTGGGAGGGGCGGCGGGGGGGGATTCAGGGCGGGTGCCGGCGATCTTGTTGTTGATGCTCTTGGGGGGTTTCGGTTTCTGGCTCGGCTTCGAGCTGTACTGGTGGCTCCAGTCTAGCTGGACTTCGTAGTCGTTCATGGCCCAGTTGATTGCGTCGTCGAGCTGCTCGGCGGTTGGGATCTCGGGTACGAGCCGGGGGTAGAACGAGTGGAGGGCTTTGACGACTGTTTCCAGGTTTTCCCGCGAAGATGCTGCAACGTCGAGGTCGATCACCTGGTCGAATTTGCTGTCCGGCTTGCGGTCGGTGTTAACGGCCTCGAACCGCTTCAGGAAGCCTTCCATGATTCCGATGATCTCCTCTTGGGCGTTGCTTCCTGCCCGGATGGTTTGGTGGTTGTCTCCACGATCGAGAACTCGTTTCCGCGTCACCTCGCGAATGCCCGGAAGCATTTGGTCTTTGGGTTCGTGGACATACTGGAGTGCGACGAAGCGGGCTCTGGGGACGGCGGCTGCCACATCTTCTATGAGCTGGTCCCGTTCGCGTTTCATGTGGTTGTTCCGATCTGCAACCACCACAGGGTGGAGGCCAAGGAGATTGGTGATATCAAATGCGAACTTCTTGGGCTTGTTCTTCTGCTTGGGGATGTTATCGTTCTGCACTTGACCCCATCCAAACAATTTGGACAGAGCAAGAGCCACGGTAGTCTTGCCGCAGCCCAGAGAGGCCACGGGAACTAGAACCACATTCTGCGTCACCTCATTTTCGGCCTCCATCTGGATGAGTTCAGCCCCGTTGAGTCCTCGCTCCTTGAGGAACCCTTCTCTCATCGCGATGATTCCGTGGTTGGCCTTGTAAAGTTCTTTTAGGTGAGGGTTCTGGGCGAGCTGTCTCCGCGCGTACGACAGGTATTCTTCCGTAACGGTCTTGTGCTTCTTGATGTTCGGGTATTTGCCTGAGATGACGGCCTTGGTACACTCACGCCACTGCCTGTACATCAGGTATGGCTCCTCGAACTTGTACTTGAAGAACCAATCCTGGTACGGGCCACGGCCACTCTCGCCCAAGTGGCATCGAACTACAAACCCTTCCGTCTCCCGACCGTCCCAGGTGCCAGTCTCTGCACAGTTGTTGAGAAAGCTCTTCACCTGGTCGAGGTCGTCGTAGACAACGAAGTTGGCCTTCTTGAACCCCCATGCGTCGGCGAACGTGTGGACCTCCGAGCTAGGGAGGGTCGCGAAGTGCGGCACATTGAAGTTGAGGCCATGCAGATAGATGCCTGACGCGTTCGCATCGTAAGCAAGAACATGCTCCTCGAAGGTATCGTCACAAAGCTCGCCTACCGCCGTGACATTCAGTCTGCGCAGCTCGCGTGCCAGGTCTTTGACCGTTCTCCCGACAGAGGCAACGTGCTTCTCGACCCAACGCTCACCGGCTTGAGCATGGCTAAGCTCTGCGTCCTCCCTGACACCTGTCGAGTGCTTGCTGCAGACCAACAAGGTGCCATCCTCCAGACCAGAAATGAAGATGATGCACCCGTTCTCCTTCACGCTCAATTCGTAGGGACCCCGGGTGTTATTTTCGATATTCCTCCATTTCGTTGCGGTCACCTCCTCCACGTTGAAGAACTTGTCGTATCCGCGGACAGCGATCTCATGGGCGCCGTCCTTCCTCTTGGTGGTGAACAGTCCGCGGGCGTAGGTGGGGAGGTCGCTGCGTTTGTAATCCCAGTCCATGAACTTCCACGAATCCACACGGATGTTGTCGGAATTCGCCACGTTGAAGGTATTCTTCTTGCATACGAACGTCTTCTTTCCATGAGCGGTGCCTTTCCTGGTGGCCAGGTCTAGGCTGGTGACCAGCTGGGCGACTTCCTGCTCGTCCTGCTGCACCATTGTGAGATCTGTCTGCCCCGTGTAGTAGATATTCTAGTCAAAAAAATCGACAGTGCTATGTATCCGTCCCTTGAAAGCTGCCGTCACTGGTGGGGTGAGGTAGGAGAAGAGGAATGAGGTCAGACGGGCAAGGCACGCGCAAAGAGTGTTGGAATCAGCGGCAAATCGGGCAGCAATTGCTCCCTTTTTAAAGAGAGGTTCGCAGATCGTGCCTGGCCGGATGCCTTGTACGGGATCTCCGACAGAGCCTCGTACGACAGGGAATGACTTGGGGGGGAAGGGGGTGGTTGAGTCAGGATCAGCAGTTGCTGGAGATTCTTATCGAGCTGCGGGGCATAAGAAGACGATCGCCCGTTTGCCCTCCGCGCTTTTTTTCCGCCGCGCCACTTCTCAGCCCCTCGCCAACCCAACCCCGTTTGCTGTCTCAGCCCATCGTGCTGCTCTCTCTTCCTTTGTTCCCCATCCCAGTTGCTTTAATTTGCTGTGTGACTCAAGGTACGGCACTGGTTGCTCGAGTGGTTCGATAACCCCCTCCACTGACTCACCCTAGTCGCTAGTTAGTTACAGTCGCGATGACTCAACCCAACCCGTTCATTCTGGCCGCCGACAATCCGTCCGCCGTTTTGACTCTGCTGCAGTCCAACCCGGCCATCGCATCAGGCCAGGACGACCATGGATACTCCCTCCTCCATGCCGCGGCTTCCTACGGACACATTGACCTTCTGCGCGCCCTGGTGAAGGAGTACGGCGTGGACGTCAACCTCCTCGACGAGGACAGTGAAACCTGCCTGTTTGTGACGGAAACCCTGGACATCGCCAAGTGCCTGGTGGAGGAGCTGGGTGTGGACTACAACCGGAGGAACGACGAGGGCCTGACAGCTTGGGAGAGCATCGAAATCGACGACTCCTTCCCCGAGATTGCCGTTTACCTGCGGCAAGTCGCGGGGGTCGAGCCTGCAGCTCCGGCGGCCCAACCATCAGCCGGTGACGCATTGAACCCGGCTCTGCCGCTGCCCCCGAACATCCAGGTGAACATGGGCACGGTGTCGGAGCAGGAAGCCAGTGCAGGAATGGACCAGGTCGACCCGGAGTTCAAGCGGCGCATCGACGAGCTGGCTGCCCGGCCGGATTTCCACAGCGAGGCTACACAGAACGAACTGCGACAGTTGGTCATGGATGCGCTTTCGGGCTCGAGTATTGAGACGGAGGACCGGGGCGTGCGGCGCAGAACCGACTAAGAGCCAGGCTTGAGGGTGGTGGCTTTGGCCATCTACCAGCAATGGTTTCCGTCTTGCTTGCTTCGCCGTGTCTTAGGTGTGCCGGAAGGCCGTGAGACGTCTCTTGTCGAGTCGAGGTTCAAAGCATCCAAGGCTCGGACATAGTCGCTCCGTGCCGTCAATCTGTAGACGATGCGGCCTCGGGCAGCAATGGGAGGTCTGGACCTTCTGTTGTTTTGCATCGATCGGACAGCACGCTATGAGCGAAGGCCCAATGTTCGCGCCAGACTCAAGACAGGAGGAATACAGCAGGGGTCATAGAGACATTATACGCAATGCTAAAGATTTGATGACTTCACCTAATGCGATTGGATAGATTGGATATATTTAGAATACCTAGGTTGAGAATAGATTCCAATGGACCCTACTTACTATAACTATCTCATATGATTCCTGTATGGTTTTCCAGACCGTTCATAACCACCAAAAATAAACCCCCCCAAAAATAAGCACCGGCACAGATGGCGGCTATGGCGTGCCGTATTCGTATTGTCTTTCCCCGCATTTCGGCCGGCGCAACTCTTGGCCTCACCCTCCAATTGCTGCCTGTCGCCGGACCACCTGCAACCAGCCCAGTTGCCTCTCTGCTTACTACAGTACTAAGGATTCCCTCTCCTCTCACAACCGAACCGTCGCCATGAACCCAGCATTGAACCCAGACACTCCCCCGCCACCGCCCCCGAAGCCCAGCAGCCACGAGGCCAGTCGGCGAGGCACCCCTCAGCTCAACCCACCTGTACCAGGGCCGCCACAGCAATTCGCCGAAGGGCAATATGCACCGGATCGATTCGGCATGCAACCAGCCAACAACAGATATTCATCTCCGGGGACGCTCAACCCGAGCCCCCAGAACGCGCTGCCCAAGCCCCCCACGATCGAAGAAGGCTGGCTCCCAAGCGGTGTGAAAGAGAAAACGTACGTTCGCATCCCAGCTCTGCCCCCTCTATCGAATCCAGCTAACTCGCATACGCCAACTCCACAGGACGGTGGACCTCCAAACCATCCTCAAAGACCCCGGTCTCATCTCCGCCCTCTCCAGCCACCACCCATCCTACACGGCACACCAAGAGAACCTCCAATCGCTGCTCCAGTACAACAAGGACCTAGCGAACCGGCTCCTCGAGTTCCAGGCCCATGTGAAAGACCTGCGCTCCTCCACCGAAACCCTCCTCCTCACGCACCAGTCGTTGGAGGTCTCTTGGCGGAAGAAGCAGTCCGAGATGGACACCGCGCTGGCCCCCTGGTCGCCGAAGGCTTTGTATCAGCGACTCGCTGCTTCCATCGCGGAGCAGGAGGCGGTCTGTCAGGCGGTGGAGGAGAGCTTTCTGGAGGGGGAACATCATGGACGGGCGACTGAGAAGGAGGTCGCGGATTGGATTAGACGCGTCAGAGCGGAGTCTGGCAAGTTGGCGGCAAGACGAGAGGCCAAGGCGAGGTGGGATGAGGGTAGAGTGGGAGGGTGGAGGTGATGTACGGGTGAGTGGGCGGATTTGGTGTTATTGGAAGGTTACTGACTTGACTGGCAGGTGGAATCGCTTATTCATTATACTGCATATCGCTGAACTCGCAACGCGATAAGGGAAGCTGAGCATAATTATAAACACCAACGTCAAAGACCTCCATAACGACTCGACCAATGTGGAAGCCTATGTCATGCTCATTCGTCCGGGCCCTGTCGAGCACTTTCGAGATCAATATCGCGTGCTCTTTTCTCCATCGCCTCGGGGCTATCTCCGGAAGTCCCCCAGGTATCGGCAACGAGATGACTCGGCAGTCCGATCCCCCGGAAGAAAGCATGTTTACGACTCCTTGCTCCCCACGACCAGCCTGCACCACCACGCATGACAGGAAGTTGAAACATTCGGAAGCCAATCCAGGCAAAGAACATCCCCAGAACGGACCCGAATATGATATCAAACCCGTGGTGGCGGTAGTCAAACCAACGTGATGCGGAGATAAAGGAAGCCACCGCGACAGGTACAAGGGCAACGATGAGCATATGAACCGGCGGCGCCGCTCCCTGGGATGGAATCGCACTGCGCCGCCCATCCGGCCCATAACCGCGGTACGGGTCCAGGTACGGGAAACCGATGGCGAACTTAGCGCACAGCCAAAGCGAGAGATAACCCAACCCGGCGAACGAAACTGCATACACATCAGCCTCAGCCTCAGCTTCAGCCCCAAGTCCCAACCCCAACCACACCCAAACACCCCCTAGATAGATAGACAGACAGATAGAACGCGACTTAAAAAAACCATCACCTGACTCACGCGAAGAATGCCCACTCGGAAAACTCGAGAACCCCTGCCCCCTAACATCCCCCTCTTTATTCATACAAATCCCCCACGTCACCATAGTCGCCGCGCCCGCAAGCCTCGTCCCCAACCCACCGACCGCATAAGCCCCCACATGGGCAACATCGGGCCTACACCGCGCCAGCAAATCCGGCCTCGGCTTCCCATACAAATCCTTCAGACCCTCCGTCGCCATATACGCTCCCGCGAACGAGATCCCCAGCCCCAGCCATCCCACATTCCACTCCCAAAGCTTATATCTCCATCGTCGTGCCCGCGTGCTCCCTGAGCTGGAGGGAATGACCGTCACCGTCACGAGGAGGATTATCGCTGCGGGCGCGAGCAGGGACACGATCGCTAAGACGGCGGTCGAGACGGTCTCGTTGTCTTTGTGGGGGAAGGAGATGCTCGCGTCCGAGAGGGAGAACGGGCGGTCGCTGGGCGTGATGTGTGAGAACCCGTAGCCGGTGAGGCCGATGGCTCTGTTGATTGGGTTCGGTTGTTCGGTTAGTTGGTTAGGTAGTTGTATAACTGACTATATTGCGTTTTGGGATGGGTGGAGGTATATATATATATATATATATATGTATGTATGTATGTATGTATGTATGTGTGTGTGTGTGTTGGGTGGGGGGTAGGATGTATAGTCAAGTGTAACTGAAAGGGAAAGACGCACATGATAAGTATCCAATCGATGACATATGATAGAATAAGACGCTTAGGGATATGTGCGAGCGCGAGAGCGCGCGGTGCGGTTGCTGTAGAGGTAGAGGTGGAGGTAGTGGAATGCTCGGGTTTGTGGGAGGGAGATGCCATTGATGCTGCTCGATGTCGGGGGGGGGAGGTTTGGGTCCGTCGGATTTGGTGGAATGGGTTGGTTCTTTTGAGGGTGTTTGGTTGGAGGGTTGGTTGACAGGTTGAAGGGGTAAGATAAGGGGAAGCAAAGAAGGTGTTGGTCTACTTGTTGTTGTTGTTGTTGTTGTTGTTGTTGCTGCTGCTGCTGCTGCTGCTGTTGTGACTATGGTCTATCCTGAGTTCGCGGCAGGTGACCCCTCGGGACACAGGCTCTTGCTCAGTCAAGGGAATTTGGCCTGTGCCAGTGCCAGTATTTCAGTAATTAGGCAGAGCAGATGATTATCGTGGTTCGCAGGAACTCTAACTGCGCCACATTTAGGAGAGCATAAGAGTCGAATTCAGATAAACACGAGGACATTATGAGTTAAGAGTGATAGAGAGACGTTATATGAGCAGGTGTGAATTTCATGGCATTCGTTTCTCGTGCACATTCTGCATGTATATACAACATAAGATTAGTTATACAAGGCTGACCCCCCATGGAAAGAAGACCTAAACTGAAGAAGTCTATTTCTTCCCATCCAGATCCGTGAAGAACTCCTTTCCAAAGTCAGCGCTGCTGTCATTGAACCGCAGCTTCTTGTCAATGCCCCGGATCTTCTGCATATCTTCGGCGTCGAGCTTGAAGTCGCCTTCCAGGTTGGCTTTGATGCGAGAGGGGGTCTTCGACTTGGGAAGTACCGAGTGGCCGATGGTGACGCCCCAGGCTGGAGGGTAGGTATTGTATGAGCGAACCGGACGTCTGATGACCATATTCCATAGATGAGCGAGTGGGACGACTTACCAAGAGCGACCTGAGCTGCAGTCTTGTTATATTTCTTGCCAATCTCAGCCAGCACAGGGTCCTCGATCAGCTTGCCGATAGTGGCGCCCTCCTTGGAGGAGTACAGCTCGTTCTGGTTCCCGAAGGGAGAGTAGTGGGTGACATGGATGCCTCTGGACTTGTGCCACTCGGCGAAGTCGGGCTGTTGCAGCCAGGGGTGGCTTTCGAGCTGGTGGGCTGCCGGGACGACGGAGGTGTTATTGAGAAGACGTTCCATTTCCGCTTGGGAGAAGTTGGAGACGCCAATCGCTTTCACTTTTCCGGTTGGGAGAACTTTTTCGAGAGCTTTGTATGTCTAGTGTCATCGAGTTAGCACCGCAGTCGCCCGTGGTTGGTGGCGGGGTTATATATAAGGTAGACATGCATCGATATAGTCAGTATCCACAACAGCCGCCTTCCCATTCTCCTTGGGGAACAGCTCATCCCCCCGCTTCCAAGCCACAGGCCAATGGATCAGAAACAGATCGATGTATTCCAGATCCAGATCATCGAGCGAATCCTGGACAGCCTGCACGACATCGTCCGGGTGATGCTTGTTGTTCCAGAGCTTGGTTGTAACGAAAAGCTGGTCGCGGGGGACTCCAGCCGTCTTTATAGCCTTGCCTACAGCCTTCTCTGTTCCATAACTTCGCGCCATCGTCAGCGTACCGGCGGAATCGGATTCGAGGAGCGCACGAACGAACGAACGAAAGAACTCACACTCTGGCTGTGTCGATGTGGCGATATCCCGCTTTGATGGCGTCCACGACGGCGTGTTCCTGCGCTTCGGCATCCTGCCAGGTTCCGAAGCCGATGGCGGGGATCTGAGCACCGGTGTTGAGCTTGAAGTAGGTTGTCATTTTGGATAATGGAGGTCAATTGGGAGTTTGGGGTTGTCTTGTTGATGGAGTATTGGATTTCAGTAGTGGCAAGACTTCGCCTGAGCGAAGGCTCCCTTTATAGCCATCTCCAGGCACGGAATGGTAGAACAGAAGAGGGACCGGTACTAGGAATCGACGTCAAATTGACGCAGGTGAACTGTGGTTGTCTTTGTCTTGATCCCGATGGCGGATGACGTTCTGGCGGACCCACCGGAGCTCCGGCCCCGTCGGGCTGCAGGCTTCTAGACAATTCGGTAGATCTCATACATCACTGTAGTCTTTTGCCAGTACTGTCTAGATAGTACAGTTCGGTATCTTGTGGGTTTTGTTCAAGGAGGTTTGGTGATGGCTCAGGAGGCCGAATATGGTCTCAAAAGGCCCCAGAAGCATTTACTATGTTGATATTAGTCGTTCACACTTGACTGTATATATGTACATGCTTCAATCAATCCAGTCAAGCAGGACAGTTTCGATAGGATCGGCAGGGGTCGCTATCCTTCTTCCTGGACGATGATGTTCCGTACTGCTCCGCGCCAGCTCGTCTATCATGTGTTTTCCCCACCCTGGAGTCCCACTGTCGATACCTCTGCTCTTTTACTAGTCTACTATCGTTCGACTCATGATTTGCAAAGCTCAATTTCCTCTGTAATGGATTTATGATTTTTGCGACCTAGCATGAACTGTTTGATATTAAAACACAAACAGGCAATTGTCTTTCGGCTGCTCTCTTCTGGAACATGTAGATCGCACAGAAGGATTAGAGGTAACGCCAATCAGTACCTACCTGCCCTCGAGTTGGTGAAGACGCCAAATTCAAAAGCAACAAATCCACTGTCTCCAGATCCTGCTTGCCTCCGAGTCCCAAAGGGCCATGTTAGAAAAATGAATGCCGTGTTCGACAAGCAGAGCAGCGATATATTCCACGCTCATATTCATCTCCTTGCAATGAGACGTTAAATTCTTTCGAACACTGTCTGCAGGAAGATCGGCCATCCAGCTTCTGTCCAAGACGCGCTATGTAACCGCCTTTATCTTTCTCCTCCTTTGATCGTAAGTCTATTCCCTTTCGCCACAGGTTGAGTACTACCAGTTGTCCGATATTTCCAAATTTCAGAATCTCATGTATCTGCTCTTGCGACTTGAAATGAGATGAGTGATCGGATATGACATCCGCTATAATTTCTTGGATCTTTGGGTCATGCGGAGGCAGCAAGCTCACTACAACTGGTAACAGACCGAGGAATGCTTCGGTTTCGCAATGGGCACGTGCACAAAGAGCGAACCTTTTCGCAGCAAGATCTTTCAAGCTCGTTATTCCATACTTGTCGGCGGCCAAGTAGACCCGAAAGTTATTGTATGCCTCTGCAGCTGTGGGATCGGCTGTCCAATGGCCGTGACTGTCTGATTCTGGGCTATTTGATGTTTCCTCCGGGTCGACGCTCCCAGTTTGTAAATCTGACGTACAGCTGAGTGGCACTATGTGTCCTGTGGACATGTAGTCCTGGATATAGAGGTATGAAATAACACGTTCAACGGTCTCAAGATCATCATCAGGCAGCTCAATAGTCTGAGTGATCGCCTCCTAAGCAATCTCTCAGTAAGGATTATTAATGAAAAACGCTCTACTATCTATAGAGAACGCTCACCTTGAAATCATTCCTTAGTGCGGCTGCAAAGAACCGAGACTGACAGCACACGATCACGCGATGGACCTTGAAAGTGAAGCCTTCACAGGTGATTTTCATGTCATAGTACTGTCCTGTTAAAAGCTCATCTTTCATCATTGCTTGGTAAGTTGAGATTGATGCCCGGGAAGCTAGGAACGATGCCCAAAAATCTGGCAACGGTGCCTTGTCAATTTTAGCACATGCGGAGTCCATGGAGTAAATGTTTGCTTTCTGATTGATGATGGTGCTGATTTTTCTAACATGAATGGATACTCTGTCCTGAGGGGAGGGGTTATATAGACCCAATGCTTGCCCGTCATTATGATTCACATGTGAGCTGCTCGTGATGTAAGCTTGAGCTGCGTAACGGAAGTAC
Source organism: Aspergillus heteromorphus CBS 117.55 (assembly GCF_003184545.1). NCBI lineage: Eukaryota > Fungi > Ascomycota > Eurotiomycetes > Eurotiales > Aspergillaceae > Aspergillus > Aspergillus heteromorphus. Next base: position 289,818 of record NW_020290418.1, read on the forward strand.
AAACCGGAAGTACCTTATTAGCTATCAGGCCAAATTTCATTTTTTGGGAGGCGCCTCTAACGCCTGTTTGACCTCGTAAAGACCTAGTCAAGTTTGAATCATGATTCAGGAATAGAGTGAAGCACATATCAAGTTCTGTGAGCAGAGAAATCAAATCCTGAAATTAAAGATCCGGTTTCCCAGTTGTCGATACGGCCCGCTGTAAGTAAACGATCACGAAGCGTACACCTGGTAGCGAGGATGTACCAGTTGGGAAGGTGGGCCTGGCCCCGCTGTGTTTGCTTCCTCGGCAAACAACGCTCTTGGTAATCATCGCTAACCGTGGTGCCAGCTGCCCACCTATAAAACCGCGGCGCGACCCACAACAATTTTTTTTCTCAACTTGCCCAAGCTTGCAACCGCAATCACCAACTCGGGTTCGATGCCACCCCGACTTGACCTTGATCAAGTCGAAGCATCTGGGATGCTCAATGCAAGCAATTGCTGGAGCTGACCTTTTCATGTTTAATGATGACATGACTTCTATTCGCCAACCATAATGTCTAATTCTTAAAAAAGGTATGCGAGAACCGAGATCGAGATCCATGGTCTTTCCAATCCCCTACCCTTGTGTGATGACCCTTTGACACGCTTTATGGCATTCCTCAAACTTAAAATACTATGTGGAATTCGTGTTTAACTCTAAGTTTCAGCCTTGTCTGACACAAACTTATTACTGCCTACTTGCTTCAACCAGCTCGTGTGTGACCACTGCTAACTTGCTGTTGATAGGTAAATACCACTACTTCCATCATCTTTGCCCTTGTTGGCCCCTCTCGATGAAGATATTTTGAACGAACGGGCGGACAGAACGTGTACATTCCACCCGCATCCATAAAAGCGGAGCGTACAAACTCTGCGGGTGTTGGGTGGGTGTACATATTGTTGAGATCTCGTCACCTGAGTTTTCTTCAATCGTTCTGCGGTTATCAATACTCGTGGATTCCAGTCATACTAACTAGTGATGACAGGTAATTCTACTCTTGAATATCCCCTCTGCCCATACTCCCAAAGTCAACATCAAATGATGAACACTTGTTATTCACACTATTTGATCCGTGTTTCTGCACGGGCATGAACAATCCATACAAAAATCTGATTTAATGAGGTTGGTACCTCCCGTTGCTCCTTCGGTCTGAAATCATGCTAACTTTTTCTCACTTTAGCCTGACATAGTTGACATCTCATTGCAATGAATCACTCATGCATGTCTTGGATATGTTGCTAATTCTCAATGAAGTAATAGGAACCACATCCCACGTAGCTGTCGATGTTGCCTTGAAAGCGTGAGTGTGCCCTTTTCGCCTTCTTGGCCTGTTGCATGATGAATTCTTTCATTGCTGTTTTTACTCGAACTACATTGAAGAAACAACAAGATTCACCTTGGAGAACTGAAACCTTCAAGACTGCCTATTTTGCATAAGCGCTTTGCCATCTCAGCTGCTGACCTTATGCTTTGCAGGTCTCATTGCAACATTGATAAAAATACAATACATGATTTCACTGAACTCTCTGCTTTCTCGTAATTTTATCTTTGATCTCGTAAAACTTCGTATCATTTCCTAGTCACGTATTTACTCGTAAAACAGATTGTGCTTCTTGTGCCATCCCTCCAGGCTCTCCTTCCCGTAAACTTGGTGCACCTGCTTCTTCCCCTCGGGCCACCGCACCCATGCCGGCTTCGAGCTCTCCATGATGCAGACCATCTCATCAGGAACCGGCAACTCGGTATCAATCGCCGAAGCAAAGGGATGAATCAGCTCCGGCCAGTGATGATCCCAAAGCCAGAGCATAGTGCTGCAATTGGAGCAGAAATTCCGCTCGGACGAGCAGATCTGCTCGTCTGAAGTTCCGCGACCCTTGATCGCGGAATATTTCCTTGACCGGCCGGTCAGCGCCAGCGCTCGAACCGCTTGTGAACCCCGCAATGGAAAGCAATCGCATGCTTCCAAAAAAAATATAACAATCATGAGGGGATGGAATCAATCCACATACTTGATCAGGTCCTTCCCCTTCTTGATCTGGAGGCTATCGGCTATGCCGCCCAGATTGACGCTGCCGCTATACCCGCCTACCTTCCGGCAGATACTGCAGGCGCAAAGCTGGTAGGGGACTGGGGTGGAGGTGTCAAGGCTGAATTCGATGCTGCCGCATTGGCAGCTTCCGTCCAGTTTCCTGAGATGGTTGGTTAGTATCACATGTATGGGTTTGACCGATCCGGGTTGTTATGTTGGCGGGTTGGAGTGATATATCTGCGAAATGAAGTTGGAGACCTACATCGGCATATTCTTATCGTGGTACGTATATAAGTTGTTAGTTAAGAGTGTATGAAGCCCAAGGATACAATGTGCAAAAGCAAGGTGAATAAATTCTTAGCCAGCTGGACCACGATGCGCTTTATATACTAATCCCGCGCAGCGGGTAAAACGTCATCGATCTAGAAGAGTTACAGTATCAGGGAACTCGGATCTTCTGGGTCCATGAGGGGTTGGCGCTGGGACCGCAGGCTTGGACCAGGTCTGGATTCCTGCGATACAGTGGTTCTTATGCAACTATCGTGGCCCGCATTTGTCCTATCATTCTGTCCTGTCCATCCACAGCGTATTGAGCCTAGCTTAGTGGACGGTCTGCTGTGCATCTCGGTCTCATACCCCGCACGTATGCAACCACGGGATAAAACGTAGACTTTTGCTGGGCTGCACGACGAGAATATTATGTATCCTACCAGGAAGGTCAATAATAGTAAATTTCCACGATACATATAACCTGTAGATGGACTGCCGATGTGCTGCGTCGCGCGTTACAGATCAGCAGATAGTGTTTGTCCTGTTTGTCTCATCAGGCCACTCCGCGTTGCCGTTTTTCAGAAGCCATCATCATCATCATCCTCCTCTGATGATCAGACATACCGGACGAATACCCCATCGGTCAATTCTTCTTTTTTGCTTTAGCAGAGTTCTTTCCTTTGCCTACAGCTCGACCGCCATCATGGGTTTCGGAGCTCCAGGTGGCTCCGCAACCAACTACAAGCCCACGCCGTGAGTTACTCCAGTCTCCGTCCGTCCGTCCGTCCTGGGATAAGGCCTACCAACAAGCACCGGATAATTCAGAGAGAAGAGTATAGCTAACCATACTTTGATATTCCAGTCCCGAGCGTGGCAGCTTCCCTCTAGATCACGAAGGTATTTCCCCGTGTACTCCGTCTACAGCACAGCCCGTTCAATTCTATCCCGGTCGTCGCGTTATAAATTCGGACGGATCTTGAGATGCCCCCCCCTGGCTACACCCCCGACACAAAACATGAACTGACATGTATCTTTACCGCTGAACCAGGCGAATGCAAACCCCTTATCCGCGACTACCTCAAATGCCTGAAATCCGCCCGGGGCGTCAACGACAACGACTGCCGGAAACTGGCCAAGGCGTACCTGACCTGTCGGATGGACCAGTATGTTCCCAATCGCATCCTGATCTCTCGTCTACGTTAGATAAGATGAAACTAATCTAATATTCGTTTCGTTTTCTAGTAACCTCATGGCGCCGGACGACTTCAAGAACCTCGGACTGGTGTTCGAAAAGGACAACGCGACGACGCCCGGAGAGAATGCAGAGAAGAAATTATAGTCGGACTAACGGGTCAGAATACCAGGGGATATTGTATGATATGCTGGAGGGTTCTGTGTATAGATGGAGTGTTTGGCGTGATGATTGACGATAGAGAGAGACTTCTCCGTTTCCGGCGTTGTGATGGTTGTTACTATGTGTGTATATATGCTTGGGATGATATCTCACTAGATGTGTAATGTTATGTTTATTGAGATACTGTTTAATTTTATACGGCTAGGTGAACAGTTAACATACGTGGATGGGATCAAACGAATCGAACAATCCGAATTGGAGTCCGCCGGCCTCATGCGGGGAAGATGGCCCGCGACCGCAGTCGTCAAACCAACAACCCCAACCAGCCGCTCCGTCACTCCTCCTCCTCATCCCTCCACCAACCACCCCCACCCCAGCACACGACCAATGTCGTCAATTGTACGGCCACCAGACCCCTGCCTGGTCGCCATAATCCTAATCGTCCGATCGCAAGCCGGCCCGCGCTTCGTCTTCCACTACCCGCCGAACCCACTCAGCGAGAACGGGCTCCGAGGCGCGGCCAAAGCGCGGCGGCCCTCGCGCACGAAATCCAAAAGCAACGACTCCAGCTCCAGCGAGGACAGCAGCTCGAGCTCCTCCGAAGATGAGGACGAGACCCAGCCACCCCAGAACCAATCGCACATGGCCGGCAGCCACCCCGTGGCGGGCCGACGGTCGAGCAATTTCGGCCTAGACGATGGAGTGATGTCCGCGTCGCCGGGCGGGGAGTCGCAGCGGGCGGGGTCGGTCGGGTCCGGACGAGGGATGATGCGCAAGCGGGGGACAAATTCGGACGCGGAGGACGATGCGGGCGCGGCGTCGGATCGACAGGACGATGAGGCTGGAGGGGACGGGGGCCCGTATCGGCCGCCGTGGGAGTCGCTGTTGGGGCTTCCGGCGGATGTGTGGGAGAAGTTGCTGAGTCCGTCGCGATCGTGGCATAAGCGGCGGTTTGAGGTCGGGATCAACGATCTGGCGTTTGTGGGGTGGCCCGTGTTTATGCGGGAGGATGGGACGTGGAGGAAACAGAGGCGGAAGAAGAGGAAGCCTCGGGCGGCGTGGGAGGGGGGTGAGCTGGGGCATAATGAGAACCCTGGGGATGACGCGGAGGAGGATGTCAGGGACGATGAGGCGATTGATGCATCAACGGAGACCCTGAGTCCCAAGCAGATGGCTGCCTCGGAGTCGCAGTGGATGTCCATGGCGAGCTCCAAGTCGATTAGAACGATGAGTGAGTCATTGGATGCGGATGATAAAGATTCGATGACCATGTTCAATGTGGCGTTCGTGCTGGATCCTCCGCTGTTGGAGTATTCCATGCGACTACGCGAGATCTATGATAACATTATCAAGAAGTTCTCCAAGGCTCTCAAGTGGGAGCAGGCACGGACGGGTTATGTTTGGAAAGAGGCCCAGCATATATCGCATATCAAGGAGAAGGCCAAGGAGAAACGTATGTTTGATGGCCATTGAGATGGTGACATGAGGAGATGTGAGTGATTGCTGACGATTGGATACAGGAATGTCTATGAATGGCCTCTATTCGGAACTTATCAATCAGTCTTCTCTTGCGAGGGCAATCTACACTATGTTCACGAGCATCTCGGCGTCAAAGATTGCGTCTGTGACGCTGAGTGCGGATGTGTCCATCTCGCTGCAAATTCCCCCGCTGACATCAACGCCATGGCTTCCAGGCCCGACTGACAAGGCATACCCGGGTCTCTGGCTCACAACGGCAGACAGTGTCACCCCTATCGATGACCCCACAGCCGATGAAAACACCGCGCCGCACCAGGTGCTCGCCAAGCACTTCGCGCTGCTATTGCTGGACAATGAAGCGGCCATCCTCAAAGATGTGGAAGCATCAGGCGGTGCTCTCGCCCCAGCGCTTGCCCACTATATCCGATGCTCGAAGCCAACGAAGTCGTTTGCGCAGATATCCGTCTCGTCTGGCATACCGCTGTCCACTATCCAGATGCTGGCAAGCCATCTGGTGTACTGGAGAAGAGCACGCGCTATCCCGCCACTCCATCAACGGGATACTTACGTTGTGTCCCCTAACTGCGACCTGAGCAAGCTGGAGCTGGCCACCTCCGTGTATCAAACAACATTCCCGACTCTTCCTAGTCTGCCAAAGATGCTGTCCGCGATGAGTGGAACACCCAGACCCTATGGAAGCTTCATCCCAAGTAAGGATCACAAAGACACGTACTTCACCATCCTCGCATGGCTCTTGCGAGGCGGTTGGGTGACTCAGCTGCGCGCGTTCGCGAGAATCAAGATACCCCCCGAGATCAAGATGGCCGTGGAGACGGTTCTTCGCCGGGAGGAGGTGGAGCAATACCTGAGGAAGAGATCCTCCGACGAGACCAAAGAAGACTTCGACGATGTCAGCTCATCATCATCATCGTCGCTCGACAGCCACGACAGCGGCGAAGAAACCCCCATGCCGGGCCGATACAAGCAAGACAACGAGCTCGCCGTCTCGCATTCCTTCCTCGACCGAAACACCTCGCTGAAAACCTCCTCGCTCATCCACTACCCGCACCGCGCCTCCCCGCTGGAATCCCGGTGGCTGGACGAAGTCATGTCGCGATTCCCCGACCTCCAAGGCGGCGAGGTTTCTGACGGGGATCTGGAGTATGTGGGGCTTCAAACGTCCCTGAAGAAGTATTGGCCGACCTTCATCAAATACTTTAACGGGTATGACGCGCTGGAGAAGATCCCTGTCCGGGAGAGCCTGAAGCGGAAGCTGGTTTGGCAGATCCTTATGCGCCTGGGACTGGTGACGGGGCAGCAGTCGTCGATTCAACTGGACTCGAGAGAGCAGGTGCTGGTGAGTGTGCGGCATTGGTAGATGAGTTATGAACCTTGGATGGAACTACCACCTTATCTTAATACAGATGGAACGAGCGTCTATATTCTATCTGTGCAGACTCTATAGTACTGTAGGTCACAAGCTGTAGCGCGCATTCCGCCCAACTCTTGCATATACTCAGGTGTTTCTATATAACACCACTCGTACCAAGCAAACCATGAACTCCATCTATGCGTTCAATAAATCCACTAGATATATAACCCAGAAGCAAACCCTCGAAAATATCCACCATACAAAGAAATACAATCCATCAACCCCAACCTAACGCTACAACACTACAGCTCCTACCTACTAAGTTATATATACCCCCAAGCAAGCTACCACGTGACACCTCGGTCCACTGGCCGAACCGTCCGCACCGTCATTCAAAACCAGGAGAGGAGATATCTCGGCCAATGGCCACCCCAACCTGAAACGGCAAAGAAATGAGCGTGCGTAGTGCGTAGTTAGTTACTCCGTACCTACCTATAGTACCTACGTATCTAAGTACGTAGTGAACCCGCCGACGGCCCGGACCAAACCCAAGCCCAGTCCAGATTCCGAGGAATTCCGGGTTCGAACCCACTGCGAATAATCCGGCAAATTGGCAAACATCCCACGGTCCGGTCCACGGAGGGGACGACTCGCGCGTCTCAGCCCTAATTGACGTGAATCACGCGGGCCTGCGAAGCGATTAAGTACTATGTAGTAGTCTAGGAGACTAGATAACTAGGAGAATACCTAGCCTACCTAGTACGTAGGAGTGCCGTAGACGACAGAGAATAGACGGGATGTGGTAGATAGATAGATACATACATACATACATAGATAGTAACTACGGAGTACATACTCCGTACGCGTATGGGGGGGAGGATCCCGGAGTCCGGGAGGTTTCCTAATTCATTATGGATTCATTCCCATTGTTCGGGAAGGATGTCGAAAGTCAAAATAGCAATAATATTAATATTAATACATAATTTGGTCGGAGCCGGGAGCGCGGTGGTCAAGGTATAGTAGTTGTGTCGGTAAGTCGGTAAATTGTTCAGCTGTTAAGTCGACTTGGCGAGAATTCTGCGGGTTTGTGATTGGGTGGTGGATTGGATTTTCTTTTAAAGATAATTAATTGCTGGAGATTTTTTTGTACGGACTACGGACGGAGGGTTTATGTATGTACATTGTACTGTAAGTAAAGTAAAGTAAAGTAAAGGGCGGATAGATGGATGGGCGGACCGGGGCTGGCAGGGTTGCTTTGTACATAGCTGATTGGCTGGTTGGCTGGTTGGCTGGCTGGCTGATGGGAGGGTTCCAGGTATTAATTACTATTGAAAATGGGATGGATGAAGGATGCTGGATGATGCTGCGGGAGAATGCATGGGATGAGCGATATAATAAAATTGTACCAAGTTGGCGGTTCTGATTGGGGGAGGCAGTGATGGATGATCAGGGATATAACTATGGATTGTCACTTAAGTACTCCGTAGGTACATAAGGTACGTACGTAGGTGGTAGGGACTACCCCTGCATGGTATCAGGTTCGATCTATCTAGGTATAGTACTCCGTACGCATGCCTATTATTATCTACGGTACACATAATAATAGGTAAGTCATAAGGCCTAACGAGTTATCCCGATTCCCGTCATCATGGATGGAAGGAATCGGGGCAAAGGAAGACTATCCCCATCGAGATAGTAGTACCCGTCTTACCCTGGAAATTGGGTTGAGTTCAAGGGTCTCTCCGGCCCGTGTTCTTCAAGGCATAATTTCCAGCTGATTGGGTTCCTAAGCCCTTGACTATTTCGAGTTAGACTGGTGTCTGGTGTTGGTACGGTATCAACGATCAAGGGCCTCGTAGAGACAATATGCAGTACGAAGTGGTCGGGTGGGTTTGCGGTATGGAGTTGTCTCCCTACATGCGGGAAACCGGTTATCCAGAGGGGCTTGGCCTTTTGAATTGTTATCAGTAATATGCAGGTCCTTCAGACAAGTCCATCAAGGTGTCTTGGAGACATGACTCCTGGTGGCTTGGATGGGGTAGAAAGCTTCGCTTTTTGTACCTGTAGATCTTCGCGGAATCGGTATCAAGCCTCGGTATTGATTCACATTGGAGCAGAACCTTAATTCACTAGATTTGCAGTCAGCGATTTAATTAACACACAGAGTTGTAAAACATTGCACTATGCATTTTATTCATTGAAAATGATCCTTCCTTATAGGTTGAGTCAGTGGGTAGAACCATATGTCAGGGACTCAGGGTAAGCTGACATCGTATGGAGTACGTAACTTCATGCGGACAAGATATGGGGCAGAATTCGGCGCAGCTCATTGCAAAGGGATATGATGTCAAAGGTTTCACGTATATCTCAACTAAAGCCCCCGTGACGCAATGGTAGCGTGCCAGACTTCTAATCTGGAAGTTGCGAGTTCGACCCTCGCCGGGGGCTTTCGTTTTTTGCATCTTAGGACCGCGAGTCTAATGTATAGACTTACCAGGGTCTGCTGCTAGCACTAGCACTAGCCCCATGCCAAACTGCAATGGGCAAAATTGCTTGTATCATGTGACGTTTACTAAATTCCTGCGTCTTGCCTATACACGGAAACATGTGAAGTGATGGACTCGATGCTATCCCCGCACCCTCGATTCTATAGAGCAGCGCCATGCTCACTTGATATGCATTATGATTATACCGACTGTGCTCCGCAGTGACTGAATGTACAGTGCAACATAGGTCGAGGATCGTCCAGAGGCACGTTATATACAGTGATACTCTCAGCCCAATATGATGGCCGCTCATAATCACTACGTCCATACTATGTTATTGTTGAACCCGCTCAGCCGAACGTCCTGTGATCCGGGGGAGGGGATGGTAGGTAGTTATATACTTTGTAGACCCTGACAACCAGCGACATGGTTCAAGAGGCAGCATTAGCCCCATCCATGCATTGATCACAGAACCCCTCCGAGCCCCGCCATCGGTGGTTCCGGGTAATAGTCGAGCATCTGCAGTGAATTGCCTTTTTGGTGGGTGGGATGCTAAGACAAGCTGGCTAGTGTCACTCTGCCCAAGGCTGCGGAGGGTATCTGCCATTCGGAGGGCCCCAGGACATGAACTATAACTAAGGTTTGGACTTCAAGGTGTCAAACCAGCACGAGCCGTAGAAATTAGAAATTGGGATGGCGCAGTAATAACAGCACGGCTATCGACTGTCGAGACCCGAATCAAGCCCGGAAAACATCGCGGCTAGTGCCGCTGAATCTCCGAATCATGACAGGAGCAGCCAGTTACAGGTTTGGGCGCGCACATCGAGGGGAAGGAAGTGAGGGGTTGGAAAGGCGCCCGGAAGCAGCGTGGGATGTCTGCCACCCGGCCATGGTAGTTCCCTCCCTGTAACTACTGTGTATGCCCCCCAAGACATGTCTGAGGCGCTGTTATATACACCGGCGATACGCTATGGGATGCTCTGGAGATGCAATCTAGTAGTCAGGTACCAGCAAATGCTCGAGTCCCCCCTCTCCAGCTCCATCCAATTGCCGTAAATCCGACCCCTCCCCTTCATTGAATACGATACGATATCCATCGCAAATCGCATTCTGTTAGCAATCCGAATTGCATTGTTGGTCTCAGCGGTACCGGAATATTTACAGATGGAGCGAAAGAATGGTTCATACCCACAGAAGCCCTGAAGTCCACGAACCATATCCTCTTTTCCTGGGTGGGTATACGGATGGAACAACAATTTTCACAACTTTCACTTCTTCTTTTTTTTTTTTTTTTTTTTTTTTTCGGTCTTTTTTTTTTCTGGCTCTGCGCTTTTTACATTTTTTTTACGCCCTTACCTGGCCCTTGGTTGAGTAGCAGGACCTACCTCCGGTACATTACTGTAGGAATATTGATACCGCCAACGTACTACTAATACACGTAGTGTTTAGCCGCGAAACGACAGCCCTTACGCGCGGGAAACCGAGACACTCTACTATACAGTACTGTACCTCAAAAGCGGCCTTGAATTTTTTTTTTTTTTTACCCTCTGGGCTCTGTTGGCGGATTCCACAGTTCTGACTAGTACTTACTTTTCTTGCCTGCCTTCTTCGGCTTTTCCACGTCCCTCCGGCCTGTAAGTGATTTATTATTATTATTTTTGCTCTCTTACACACACACACTCTCGGTCACTACTCTTTTCTCTACCTTCTCTCCTCTTCTCGTCACCTTCCCCCCCTAACCCCCCCCCCCTCTTCTCCTCCCTTCCCCTCTTCGCTGCCTCAACGACCTGGGATCCTGTCCCTCTTAGTTTCCCTGCATCGGTTACTTGTGAGTGTGTTGCTGCAGTGAAAAGTGGTGCTCGCCTTCTGCGCGCCCTGCCCTGCCCGCCTTCCAATCCTCCTCCTTCCACACACATACCCTTGTCTTCAGCGGGACCGCTTTTTTGTTCTATATTTCTGTCCTTGTTGGCAGGATACTCCGATCGGTTGATCAATCCAGTCTTGCCAGTCTTGATTTTTTTTTCTCCGCACGGGTCCTGCTTGAAACTTTGCCGTCACAGCTCCTCACTTCTTTTCCCTTTTGTCCGTTTGTACTAGGCGAAGTTGAGAACCACCAAGTCTAGTAGCGTTATCACCACGTGCAAATCGCGTCTTGTCTTTCGTCTACGCTTCTCAAGGGGCACCGTTAACCAGCTTTCTTGCAAACCGCAGTGTGCATCTGTCCGCGTCGTCGTTTTCCCTCCTACGACTCGATTAGCCTAGCACCGCTTTCACGGCTCATATCTCATAGCTGTACGCTGCGAGTGCTTCTAAAGCAAGTCTCACCTCACATCCAGCACGGCCAGCGCGACATATCGTGTTTGCCGACCTGATTTTTTTTTGACACCCTTCCTCCTTCCCTGATATCCGCTACGAATTCGACGTCGATTTCTTATTGATCCTTTCTTCGTTCGCCATTCAAACGGATTTTTTTCCCAAACAAAAGCCCTTGACTGCATATCGATGCGATTCGCGTGCTAGGGTCAGATTCAGATTCCACGATTCTCCGGCTCTATCTGTCTAAACACCTACGCCTACATTGAAGGATCGTTACGGTGTCTTGGACCGATTGAACGGATACAAAAACCCAGCGATTTGCTTCCGAGTAGGACCGATCTCCCGGCGGAAAGTTGCAGCTTGGCGGGGTTGCCTAGAGGGCGGAAGTCGTTTCTTCTGATTGGCAACATTGTTGGAGCAATTCCAGCCAAATTTCGGTTGAGGGTTTCCCAGGAAGGCATCAGTTCTCTGGCAGAACAGAATTCTTCTCCGCTCTCCTCTCTACATTAGAACGGATATATTAGACCACTTCTACTTCACGTAAAGAAGATGGCCGCTACATTCTCCTACGCCCAAGCAGCTAAGGGCATTGCCCCGGCGCAGTCGCCAGTCAAGGCAGAACTGACCAACGAGTCTTCGAACACCGAAGAGCAGACCGCCGACTCCACTTCTCAGGCAAACACAGATATCGTCTCTTCCAAGGTCGAGACGGCTCAGGAGCCCGAGGTGACCGAGGCCGCCGACAAGGAAGTCGATCACACGGCCAACCGCAAAACGAGCGTTTCCGGAACAGCTTCTCCCAGCGATGGCAGCTCGTCTACGTCTACCGTCCCCAAGGATGAGGAGGAATTAAATACGCCCAACGGTACCTCGGAATCGACCTGGGATAAGCAGTCACAGGTCTCCGGAACCGAGAAGGTGACCAGCGCAGAGGGTGCTAAGGATAAGACCACTGAGAAAGAAAAGAGTGTACCGGCTAAGGAGCTGAAAGTCGCCCCTCTTCCGACAGTGAACATCTGGCACCAGAGGAAGGAGGCACAGGAGGCCAAGGCGAAGGCCATCGCAGCGCTGAAGCCCAGTGCCAACGCCGGAACTTCCAAGACTACGTCCGCCGCTTCCTCGATATCCGGTGATCACCAGCCAGAGCCCTCGAAGCCCGCTTCCAAGAAGAAGGGTTCTGACGTCTCGGAAGGCCCCAAGGAGCGCAAGAAGGCCGATGGAGGCAAGGGACGTGAGGACAGTGCCAGCATTCCTCCGGTAGGCGATGCCAGCATGTGGCCCACCCCCCAGGTTGCCAAGGGTGAGGAGAAGAAGAAGGTCCAGGACAAGACCGAAAAGGCTGACAAGAGCCCTGTCATCCGGCCTCATGGCAAGGAGAAGTGGACTCCCGTTCCCTACGTACCGACTGCCGTTTTCAACACCCCTCTCCCTACCGCTCGTAGAGGCGGAAGAACTGCTCGTGGTGGAAGGGAAAACACTCGCAACGGGACTCATGGCAGTGGAGCCGATAAAATGGCCCAGGCTTCGACGGGTAAGCAGGCCGCTTCTGCCGACAGAGGACGGAACGACCAGAACTCCGGTCGCGCAAACTCGCTCCCTGCACAGACGAGACGTTCCAACAGCGCTGATGCCGGATTGCCCGACGGTCGTAAGCACCAGGCAGCGGACCGTGGCCGTGGGTCTAAAGCGGATAATGCGAATGCCGGGAAAAACGTGAACGGTGCCGAGACCTTCCCTCGCCACCACCGCGATGCTAAGCAGTTTGCCAAGGGCCATGATGCAGGTCACAAGGCCGGCGAGCATGGCTCTCGGAACCCCCAGATGTCCGTGGATGCCCAGTCCGCTCCCCGGTCTGGCCCTACACAGGACCGCCGCTTCGAGAATGGCCCCAAGTCGGCGGATTTTGCCGGTTTCCACGACCGCAAGGAGAAGGACTTCCCTCGCGAGTCGCGTGCTGACCGAGGCCGGGGCTCTCACCGCGGAGGCCGTGGAGGCTTCAGCGGTTCTCAGAACTCCCACTTCCCCAACAACCACGTTTCTCACCACAACTTTACCAACCCCAAGGCCTACGGCTTCAATGAACGGCAGCGGTCGCAACACGGTGCGGTCAATGGCTCGCAAGGACACAGAATGAACATCAGGTCACCTTCTTTGCCGAACTCGGCTGCCATGTATGGGGCCTATCCTTTCCCCGGTGACATCAACACGATGTATGCCTATCAGCCAATGCACGCTGGGCCGATGACCGCCTATCCCTACCCCCAGTACGTGGAGCCGTTCTCTCTTATGAACATGATTTCCATGCAGCTGGAGTACTATTTCTCTGTCGACAATCTGTGCAAGGACATGTTCCTCCGCAAACACATGGATTCTCAGGGCTTTGTCGGACTGGCTTTCATCGCTAGCTTCAAGAGAATCAAGACCCTGACCGAAGATATCGAGCTCCTGCGTCATGTTTCCCGTCACTTGAGGACCGTTGAGTACTTCGCAAGCGAAGATGGTCTTGATCGGTTGCGTCCCAAGGAGCACTGGGGACAGTGGGTTTTGCCTCTGGAGCAGCGTGATCAAACCGCCCAGAACGAGGGTCCCTCCCTTGCCAGCCACACTGCTCAGCCCGAGGAGACTTTTGTGTCGCAGGTTCAGGTTGATGGAGTGGCAAATGGACAGCTCTCGAACGGCACGGCCGAATCCCACGGTCCCAAGACCTCACTATCGTCTGCAGCACCAGAATTTTCGCCTTCTAACAATCTGAGTGCTCAGACTGAAGTTTCAAATGTACGGAACCCATGACTGCCCCTTCTCGAATCACTGCTTTGATGATTGGCCTGCGTGGTGTATGGGCCGCGCTCTACAAAACTCACCAGGAAAATTATTCTTCATGGAAATTCGCTCCTGGCTCTCTGCAACATAGATGTTAACCTTTTGCAATAGTAGGTGGACTAGCTGAATTCAGCATTTGCCTCTCCCAACCTGGCATCCCGGCAACCAATCTATCAGGTAGGACTCAAGCTGTCTCTAACCCCAAGCCTTTCGCCGCTCATTCCATGCAGCCAGGTCATCGACATACGAAATTTCATGCCATGCGCAGGCCTTTCATTAGACTGCGAAGGCTGATCCGCCGGTATTCCGGGTGAAGGAGCAGGATGTTCCACTTTCTATCCTTTGCCTTCAACCAATATTCCCCACGACCTTTTACACACTTCTATTACGAGTACTTTACGAACGGACTTTCTCAACGGCAACCAGGACGGCAACCGTGAAATGGACGTTCTGTACCAGATATGGTCACGTTTCTTGGTCCAAAATTTCAATGCACAAATGTACAATGAATTTAAGAGTCTAGCGTTTGATGATCTCCTTGCACGAAACGTCAGCGACGTCTTTCTAGCAGACTATTCACCTTTCACAGCGTCTTTCGATGAGCAGCAGGGATTTGCTTTGAGGGGTACTTCCGGGCCTCATTGGACTGAGCGAGAAGAAGTTATATGGCATCAGTCATGCTGCACATGGTGCCACGGGCCCTGTGAGCTATTGCGCATGCATTCTTCGAACCCTGCAGCCGCCCGAGGACGACTGTGCTAGGTATTCTAGCCTGAGAGCCGAGCTGGAAAAGTAATTATGTCTTTTTTTTCTCTCTTCCAATTTTCATTTTGTTTTGTTCTCTCCACCATCTATGTCTCTCCATGCTGCTTTCTGCCCATGACTTGCATCTACCTTCTCGAGTCGCCGATGACAGTCTTTCCAATGCAACGGATTGAACCATGCACATTCCATGTCTCGGCTCCACACCATTTCTTCATTATTCTTGTTTGATTCACTTCTTTTCCTTTTGCTGCTTCAGTCCTGGGGGGATTCAAAAATTTCTGGAGTCCGGGCATGTTTTACTGGGCAGGACTTCTTGCTCTTGACGCTTGCTTCTGTGGGCCGGGCTGAAGTTCCTTTCGCGACCATAGAATGTTTATCCGGGTTTCTATTGCTCCCTAATACCGCGGTACTGTTTACCCTTGCTGTCTCGATGTTTAAGTACGAATGGAACCAGAAAAAAAAAACCCGAAAAGGATAAAAGCCTCTTGCTCGTTTCACTCTTCCCAGCGGGGTGGATCGATTTTTCCGATGACAGATTGATACTCAGAATGCGACCATGAAGCATATATCGACACTGACCACGCTGCTCGCCCAACTTGACCCCTTCCAAGATGGTGCTTGCGTCCTCTTCCTTGATCTGGATCTCACTGGCTGGGGTGTGTGGGTCTCCAATGATGTTCGTGACGATATCCCTGTTTCCTGGGCTTCCTTGAGAGTATCGCGATGTGCCTCCGAGTAATTTCGAGTAGTATTGGTTCTAAAGCCGGGGTGAATTCGCTTCATTCGCATATTGTCGTCTGGGAGGTGGAGTTACATAGGAAGGACGGCCAGGCGGAGTTTGTTTTGGGATGGAACATGTTTCTAATGTTTGCTGTACAATACTAGTAAGGTCAATGAGAATTTGCCGTTTTCACTGTTTTCAGTCTGATGTACGCTGTGAGATGCGTAAGAAGAGCAAGAGCAAGAGCTGAAGCGCCCAGTCCGGGGTGATGACTCAGCGATGCCTGAGGCCCCGCGGCGGCCCTCGGAGCGGCCCTCGGAGCGGCCAACCAGCTTCCCCCGAGCCGTGAGCTTCATTGCGGCCACTTCCAGTCTCTCTCCGATCAGACAACTCCAATCCTCCTCCCTGCCACTGAATCCTCTCGCGGCGCTTGCTCCCACCACGATGGAAGTCGCCTCCCGGCAAACAACGAGGCTGCTTCGGCCCTCCAACAACCGTCTTCTCCTCTCCAACTCTTGCCTTCCCGCATATACCGTCACTACTACCGCCTGCCCGCTAAATCGCGTCCGTCGGAGAAATGCCTCCAGCACCCCTCGCAGGTCTGCCCCGGAGTCTCTGCTGCCTCTAGGCTCCTCACACTCCGGCGCACCGCCTACATATTTTGCTTCTAGCCATGCCGCTGCACTTCCTGTCAACACCGTCGTTCGGTTTGTTCCCCAGCAAACGGCATGGATCGTCGAGCGGATGGGCAAGTTCCACCGGATTCTAGAACCGGGTCTGGCGATTATGATCCCTTTCATTGATCGGATCGCCTATGTCAAGAGCCTGAAGGAGTCGGCTATTGAGATCCCCAGCCAGAATGCCATCACGGCCGATAATGTTACGCTAGAACTGGACGGGGTGCTGTACACAAGGGTCTTCGACGCATACAAAGCTAGGTGAGTAGGCGGCTGAACCAAAGGACCTTCCTATTTCTCTTGGAAATGATTTCCCGGGATCCTGGGGCTTGTACGGTTTGGCTGACAATATGATACTCGGTCTTCAGTTACGGAGTGGAGGACGCTGAGTATGCCATCTCCCAGCTTGCGCAAACGACCATGCGTTCGGAAATCGGTCAGCTCACCCTGGACCACGTGCTGAAGGAGCGCACAACACTCAACACCAACATAACAAAGGCCATCAACGAGGCAGCTCGGGATTGGGGGGTCGTGTGCCTGCGATACGAGATTAGAGATATCCATGCCCCCGAAGGAGTTGTCGCGGCCATGCACCGCCAGGTGACGGCAGAGCGGTCGAAGCGGGCGGAGATCCTCGAGTCCGAAGGTCAGCGCCAGAGCGCCATCAACATTGCCGAAGGTCGGAAGCAGTCCGTCATCCTGGCTTCGGAGGCCATGCAGACCGAGAAGATCAACCAGGCTTCTGGTGAGGCTGAGGCGATCCTGCTGAAGGCCCAGGCTACTGCCAGGGGCATCGAGTGCGTGGCGAAGTCGATTGAGTCTGGCCAGGAGAACGCCTACGGAGCGGTCAGTCTCAGCGTTGCCGAGAAATACGTCGACGCCTTCTCCAAACTTGCCAAGGAGGGTACGGCCGTGGTGGTCCCTGGTAACGTCGGGGACATGGGCGGTATGATCGCGAGTGCCATGGCTGTCTACGGCAAGATCAGCGAAGGCCAGGCGAAGGCGATCGCAAAGCAGTCGCTGGGAGTGCCGGCCTCTTCCAACGCCAAGTCTGAACAGGCCCCGTCGGAGGAGAAGGTTCATGACCCCGCCGTTCAAGATGTGCTGGAGGGGTTTGACGAGACCACCCAGCAGAAGAACTGAGGGAGCGAAGCAGTCCCGGTGGGTGTCGGATGTCGTCTGTGTGACTTTACCTAGTCCTGTTGTCTCATTGCGATTGAACCTTCTCCATTTCCGGCTGCTGCATCTGCCTCCCACCTTACGAATCTCCGGATGACCACTTCACTATTCTTGCCGCCTTGTAACTCTATGTTTCTAGTTTCTCCGTCCAGGACAGTCTCCCTTTCTTCCCATGCTTTAGGTGTCCGTTCACGAGGTGCTCCTGGTTGTTGCGAGGAGTCTTTGTCGGCGATAATGTACAGTAGACAAAAGCAGATTGCGGGCGAGTCTTGAGCCATATGTATGTGTACTGTACTGTAGACCTTGACTGTAGGCGATGAGCTACTTGGTCACTGGGGGTCAATAGATCGGCGGCAGAAGCTCGGGCCACCGCCTCCCGCGCCGCCCATCCTTGGGGATCGCGACTTGCATGGAAATCCGGCGCGCCCTCATCGCCTCTTTGTTTGCATCCTCCCCTCCTCCCCCAACAACTTATCCTCCTCTGGCCAGCCCGGGCTGTCTTCTCTCTGATTCTACGCCCCATCTCCTCTGAGTTCCACCTGCGATCGGACGACCCCGTGACCCGATGAGCTGGGGGCGAAGGTGCTTTGCGATGGTCCAAAGAAGTTGTCCCTCAATCACGTCCACTTGCCTGTGATCCAGCCCGAACGGCCAACCCAGAGAAAGAGGAGGAACTCAAGAGCGCAACGGCGTCGCTGCGACCATGCATATCATCAAGCCAGTCTGGCTAACACACGGAGGTATGTTCGATCTCGATTTGTTGT
Source organism: Aspergillus heteromorphus CBS 117.55 (assembly GCF_003184545.1). Classification (NCBI taxonomy): domain Eukaryota; kingdom Fungi; phylum Ascomycota; class Eurotiomycetes; order Eurotiales; family Aspergillaceae; genus Aspergillus; species Aspergillus heteromorphus. The sequence goes on from NW_020290418.1 coordinate 308,075, forward strand.
TCCTTTACAGGTCTCCCCGCTGGACATAATTATGGCCCGGGGGTGAACTTGCCTTGGCCCCTTCGACGGAGTTTGACTGACTGAACTGCTTTGTCCTCTTCCCACAGGTGAACGGAAGGATTTCGAGGTCTATAGTTGCGACGTATCCCCCGATGGGAGTCGCCTGGTGACAGCAGCTGGAGGTCAGTGCCAGTCCTATCCCTGCTTACCGGAGCAGCAGTCCGGGTCCGATCGAACCGTTATTGACTGGGATGGCTGTCTCGTGGTCGAATATAGATGGATACGTTCGAATCTGGTCTACAGAGGCCATTTGCAATACCGATGACCCGCAGCGTGCCAGCAAGCCGAAGCAGCTAGCGTCCATGAGCAACCACTCCGGAACAATTCACACGGTTCGATTTTCGCCCAACGGGAAATATCTGGCGTCGGGGGCGGATGATAAGATCGTGTGCATCTACACGTTGGACGCGAATCCTCCGTCCCATACGTCGACCTTTGGTATGTGCTGCTGGGACGTTGGTGGGGTTCGAGGGATAAATGGAGACTGATCGGTGTTGCTGCTTCTAGGATCGAACGAGGCACCTCCCGTGGAGAACTGGCGCACGATTCGGCGATTGATCGGACACGACAACGATGTTCAGGATCTGGGGTGGTCATACGATTCGTCGATTCTGGTTTCTGTCGGGTTGGACTCCAAGGTCGTGGTGTGGTCGGGGCATACGTTCGAAAAGCTCAAGACCCTTTCAATTCACCAGAGTCACGTCAAAGGGATCACATTCGACCCTGCGAACAAGTACTTTGCCACGGCCAGCGATGATCGTACTGTTCGCATCTTCCGATTTACTTCTCCGGCCGCGAATTCCACCGCCCATGACCAAATGAACAACTTCATCCTCGAACAGACCATTTCCGCGCCGTTTTCGAACTCGCCCCTAACCGCCTACTTCCGTCGATGCTCCTGGTCCCCGGACGGTATGCATATCGCGGCTGCCAATGCAGTAAACGGTCCTGTCAGCTCGGTGGCGATCATCAACCGGGGATCATGGGATGGGGACATCAACCTCATTGGACATGAAGCGCCCGTCGAGGTTTGCGCCTTCTCCCCGCGCCTGTACACGCCTCAGCCGGTCGTCAGAACGGCCGTCGATAGCCAGGGACATACGGTGAATAATGCCGTTACTGTCATCGCCTGTGCGGGCGGCGATAAATCGCTGAGCATCTGGATTACCAGCAACCCTAGACCCATTGTGGTTGCGCAAGAGTTGGCCGCCAAGTCGATCTCTGATCTGGCATGGAGCCCGGACGGGAAATGCCTCTATGCGACTGCGCTGGATGGGACGATTCTCGCGGTCCGATTCGAGGACGGGGATCTGGGCTTTACGATGGCGATGGAGGAGAACGAGAAGTCACTTACCAAGTTTGGTACCAACCGTCGAGGCGCGGGAATTACAGAGACTACAGATGGACTGCTTTTGGAAGAGAAGAGTAAGGCTGGTGAGATCAAAGGCGTTGAGGGTCGCATGGGGGCTTTGATGGGCGATGATCATGCGGCAGCAGATAGCGCGGTCAATGGCAAAGCCGGCTCAGGGACATCGAACGGTGTGACGCCCGCCCGCGCTCCGTCTCCCACCCCAGATACACAGAAGGCTCAGCCGAATGGGAGCGTGGGAACGCCAGCCGCGCCAGAACCAGAAAAGCCCGATCCATATCAGGCCAAGCTGGAACGTCTGAAGCAGCGTCCCACGTACACCAAGGATGGAAAAAAGCGAATTGCTCCTCTCCTGGTGTCTGGTGCCGGGGCTGCCGAGTCCTCTCTCCCTCAAGCCCGCCTTATGGCCTCGGTGAGCAGCCAGGTCAAGGCTGATACGCCGTTGTCGATTGTGGACCTCTCAAAGCCATTTGACGGCCTGCCTAAGGGAGGGCTTGCCGCGTTGCTCTTCGGCAACAAACGAAAGCTTGCGCAACTGGAGGGTGATGATGATGGGCATATTGAGAAACGTGTGGCTGTGGCCAGCCGAGAAGGCGCCACCCCTATTCTTGCGAACACCCCGGATGGTCTTCTCCCTGCGCAGCCCCAACCTGCCCCCACGGGTCAGCAACAAACCCCCGAGTTCATCCGACCCGCCGTCATGAACCCCTGTATGGCTGTCAGCCAGCTTCGGTTGGCAGTCCCGAAGACCCGCAGTCTGATTCTGCGTGCTATTGATACAGCGGGGAAGCCAACGGAACCGCCCAGTGCGTCGGGCGAACCCAACAAATCGCGCGTGGACGTTGTCTTTGAAGCGCGCAACCCGTCCTCGGCCAGCCTGACGGGACGGGCTGTCGACCGAGAGCCCGTCCGGCTCACCCTCTTCCGTGGCGAACATCCGTTATGGCAGGATTTCCTTCCCCGGAGTGTCCTTCTGGTGACCGGGAATCACAGCATGTGGGCTGCAGGCTGTGAAGACGGATCTGTGTATATCTGGACGCCAGCCGGCCGTCGGCTGGTCAGTGCCCTTGTCCTCGAGGCGCAGCCAGTGATCCTCGAGTGCAACGGCCCGTGGATTCTCTGCATCTCGGCCGTGGGCATGTGCTACGTTTGGAACGTCAAGCATCTTTCCTCTCCTCACCCCCCCATCTCGCTCCAACCCGTGCTAGACGCAGCAATCCACACGCTGGGCGCCCATCCCACCGCTGCCCCCGCCATCACCAACGCCCGGATCAACTCCGAAGGCCGGGTGGTGGTCGCCTTGTCGAATGGCGAGGGCTATTCCTACTCCCCGTCCATGTACACTTGGCAGCGGGTCTCGGAGGCGTGGTGGGCCGTTGGTAGTCAATATTGGAACACCACAGACACACCTGTCGGCAATCTCCAGTCGACCGATGCACAGCACGATCCTGATGCCAAGGCAGCTGTGTCGGCCGGCATTGTACCGTTCCTCGAGCGCAACACGACCAACGAGATGCTGCTGCGTGGACGGGCTTACTTCTTGCAACGACTGATCAAGGTCCTTCTGTCTCGGGAGGGCTACGAAGGCTTCGAGTCCAGTGTCTCCATTGCCCACCTGGAGAACCGACTTGCTGCCGCGCTGTCCCTCGGGGCCAAGGAAGAGTTCCGCCTGTATCTCTCCATGTATGCGAAGAGACTCGGCGCGGAAGGCTTGAAAATGAAGGTAGAGGAGCTGCTGAAGGGATTGATCGGCGGGCTATTCGAGGAGGACGACACAGGCGTTGTCCGCCGCCTACAGGACAACGAGCAGGACGACCGGAATTGGCGAGAAAGCTCGGAGACTCTCTGTGGCTGGCCACGGGAGGTGCTATTGAAGGAAGTCATCCTGGCACTTGGTATGCAGCCCCCTTCTTGTTTCCCCCCCCCCATCTCTTTCTTCCGACTAACACTCAAACCAGGAAAACATCGTGATCTCCAACGAGTGACGGTACCGTACGCCAAGCTCCTGGGAGTCGTGGACAACGAATCCGAGGCCGGCGATGCCATGGAAACGTAGGCCCACGGCGGGGTAATTTTTGCTTGCTTGTCTGTGTTTGGCGTTGACCTGGCGTTGAGTGGGAACCGCTCACTTTCTGTTTTACTGTTTACCATTTCCACATGGTCTGGGATGACTGGGGGGGTTGGGAGGAATAGGGAGTCAGGGACATCATCATGCCTGGCTTTGCCGTGCGGTGCTTGTACTATATCGATTATTTTCGTTGGCGATGTGTGTGATTCGATCGTGGGGTGATCTTATTATATCCTTATTATGGCCCGCGTGGGTGTGTTTATCGAGTGTGGTTGTTTTGGTGGAGTGTAAGTGATTGACGCGTAACTTGGCTCTGTCCTCTTGTTGAGGTTTTCTCCTACTTACGGTCTCCCGCCAAACTTCTTCCTCTCTTTCACCTGCTTCTCTACTCTAGTCTTCTCGCCCCACCCACTCACTCTATTGACGGCAACACAATCGAATTCAAGCTAACGCAATGTCCTCGAGACTGACTGGCTGACCGGCTGACTGGCTGACAGACAGTGATAGCATCATCCAGCTGGCTAAAAGGTCCACCTCACCTCATCCCTGCTCGCAACTAACCCACGACCGACTCGCGATGAGTAGCAAACACCTGCTGCTTCTCCTCCTGCTCCTCCACCCTGCGCTGCAGATCATGAGGGACATAATCCTCCTTGCTCGACCCGGGCACCAGCCACGGCGAGTTCGAAAACAGATAATTCATCTCCTCAAGCGGCAGCTTCTTCGTCTCCGGCAGCAGCAGCCAGAAGAACACGGCATTGGTGAAGTTACAAATAATAAAGAGATAATAATAGCGATAATGGATATTCGCCATCGCGATAGGCGTCACCTGCCCGATCATCGTGTTGAACGCATACGAGGTCATGGTGGCCAGCGACACGCCCTTGGACCGCGTGCGCGTGTCGAACACCTCCGCCGGGATGATCCACGTCAGGGGCCCGCACGTGCACGAGAACGAGAAGTTGTAAAGCCAGGTCATGATGATGAAGCCCCAGTGCGCCCCTGTGTTGTTCGCGTCCACCGGGTATTTTGCTAGCAGCACGCACGCCACAATGAAGGTCACCATGTTGCCCAGGTTGCCGTAGATCAGGCTCCAGCGTCTGCCGAAGCGGTCGATCAGCATGATGCAGAAGAATTGGGCTATCAGGGCGATGATCGAGTTGATGGCTTGGTACCGCAGGGTCGCTTCCCCGGTGATGCCAATTTGCTCGTAGATTGTCACGGAGTAGTATCTGTGAGTTGCTCGTCAGCTTCTGTCTCTTCTTTTATTTTTATTTTTTTTTGGGGGGGGAGGATAACTCACTGGATGGCAGAAACGCCGGTCATTTGTCCTGCAGCTTGCACCGCACAGCAGAGAAATAGACGGCGGAACGATGAGCGGGATGTGAAGAGTTCTTTATAGGACTTGGCTTCGTGCTCGTGCTCGAATGTGATGCTCTCCAGGATCTGGTTGTATTCGGCCCGAACCCAGGGATCATCCTCGTTTCCGTGCGCGTGGAGCTGTGCTAGAGTCTTCAGACCCTTCTCGTGATGACCGTGGTCAATGAGCCAGCGGGGGGACTGTTGCAGGTCAGTCTGGGTAAAAGGAAGTCAACTATATCCCTCTACTTACCTCTGGGAAGAACATGATCAAAAGGCCTAGAATCACGGCGGGTGCAATTTGCAGACCAAGGGGCAACTGCCACTGGGCATCGTTGGTATTAGAGAATCCGATGTATGTGCCGTATGAGATCCATGCTGCACACAGTGACCCAACGCCCAGCATGAACTGTTGCAAGGCTGTGACTCGACCTCGAATGTCGGGATGGCAGATCTCTGCCTGGTAGAGAGGGATGATCATGGTGAGGAAACCAACGCTGTAGATGTCAGGACAGACTTCCGTCTTGGAGCGAGTGGAACTTACCCCAGACCGGCGATGAATCGTCCGCCATACAGGTAGGAGATCGTCTGTGCCCCTGTCTGGAGACCTCCTCCCAGACAGAAGACAATGCAACCGACAGTGATGGTCCATCTTCGCCCGAGAGCGTCACCACTGGGTCCAGCGAATGCTGCACCGCAGAAAGCACCCGCTGTGAACATGGACACCACCAGTCCTCTAGTCGATGTCAGACAATGTCATTGTTTAAACCTGCATCACCTTCTTGTGTGTGTAGGCTTACTGTTGGGTGGTGTCTGCCTCGAACTTGGATATGAATGATCCACTTGCAATCACTTCAGCGACGACACCTAGGTCGTCTATGGAAATAACCGTTAGCGAGGAACAAACAGATAAGCCGTCAATGAGACTTACATCCATAGAGGAAGGAACCAAGCGAGGCGAAGACGCCCACCAGGAACTTGGGAAAAGGTTAACACCATTCCCGGATGTGTTTTCAATAATCAGCGCATACCTGGTACCATGCTGGAGAGAGACGCATGTTGAGTAAGAGGATCGACACAGCTCCAATGAATTAGATCACTGGGGACTATGGAGAATGCGGAGATCGATCCTGGGGTACAGGACCCCGGCCCTTTATGAACATCCGGGGAAGCGAGCCGCCCAACCCAGGCGTATAGTCAGCCTGGGCCATTTTAACCTCATCGTTCATCGGGTTCAGTTTGAGGGTCTCGGTTAATTGGAAATTAGGCGAGGGAGGCAATGCGCGACATGACAGCCGATGATCATACTTCAAAAAGTGCCCCCCCCAGGATTCAGCACAACCGAAGCCACTCGAGCACGAAGCAACATGCCATGCGTGACCTATCGCCAGACCCTAGTCAAGCCAAGGACTCTTGGCCGCGCGGGAAGACAGCTAGCTGTCAGCATGCTGTCTGGATCAAGCAGAGATACCCGTCAAAGCGGGCGTGCTGATTGATGGAATATTGCTGTGGCGTTGCCTCGGCTTCATCCCCAACCCAACGGCGCCAGGCATCTTGCATATCCTCCCCCTCCCCCAGCCGGAGGGATCACCACTTGCCCACAGAATACGGGGATGACTTGGGGTCTGGAATCCCCCCGCAGGGGATTTCCCCAATCCATACCGAGGGTCTAATAGCCCCAGCACATTAATATTTGTTGTCGGCTCTGCCGTCGTACCGATGCTTTGACAGATACTTACTTACTCTCTGGCGAAGCCTGCCCATCTTGATCCTCGTGCCATACCAATCAGTACTAGGGCTGTTTCCTTTTCCTGCTCCAGAAAGTCTAGGGTTGAAGGTGAATCGCCGCCATGACAACATTCACCAAACTTAGCGAGCCGGCTGCGCCGAGTATTTCCATCCACCCGGCCAGACGCCTTTCCAAGATCAACCCGAATATCTATGCGGGGTTCACAGAGTAAGCTAAGCTCAGTGACCGTGGCTGGTTCTCCGTGTGGAGGAGGCGGTGGTAGGCTGACATGTGGGCAGACACATGGGTCGGTGCATCTACGGGGGCATCTACGATCCGGGAAACCCATTGTCGGATGAGAATGGCTTTCGAAAGGATGTGCTTGAAGCTCTGAAGGAGCTCAATATCCCTGTTGTCCGCTATCCCGGCGGCAATTTTATGGCCACGTATCATTGGATTGATGGTGTTGGCCCGAAGGAGCAACGGCCTGCGAGGTATGTCGTGCCCTCCTAGTGGTGGTCCTTTTTTGTACTTGTGTCTTGTTTGGGGGCGTTACTTGTGGATGTTCTTGCCACCCCGCTTGAGGCTTTCGTTGTGCTGTCTGGTGCTTATTCTCTTGACTTCTACAGACCTGAGCTTGCGTGGCTGGGAACAGAGACGAACCAGTTCGGAACTGATGAATTCTTGAAGTGGTGCGAGGTCCTCGGGACTGAGCCTTACTTTTGCTTGAACTTTGGAACGGGTAATGTGATTGATTCCTTCTGGAGTACACTGCTGACATTATAATAAGGCACTCTGGACGAAGGTAACTCTTACCTGGGTCTATGATCCGGTTCTTTCACGAGGCTAATAGATCTATCATAGCGCTGGCATGGGTTGAGTACTGCAATGGCACCAGAGACACTTACTACGCCAACCTTCGACGGAAGAACGGCCGTGAAGAGCCTTACAATGTATGAGACCCCGGACTTACATCTTCGTTGTGCTCACATAGATCCTCAGGTCAAATACTGGGCCCTTGGTAATGAAACATGGGGTCCATGGCAGGTGGAGCAGATGACCAAGGAAGCATATGCTCACAAAGCCTTCCAATGGGCTAAGGGTGCGCTGTCGCCGCTCTTTCAATTCGATGGCCTACGCTAACCTGACCCAGCCTTGAAGCTCCTTGATCCCAGTCTAGTGCTAGTCCTCTGTGGACAGGACGGCACAGCTTCATGGGACTATTATACCCTCAAGCAATGCCTGCTCCCCGCCCACTCAGCCCTCTCCACCAGCGCTGTCCCCCTGATCGACATGCACAGTATCCACATGTACACCTCTTCGTCCTCCCACGTGCCCAACGTGACCGCCCCTCTCGCCGCCGAACGCGCCATCGAGATAACATCCTCGCTGATTGACCTCGCACGGATCGAAAACGGAGTCCCTCCCGACCAACTCCGGCCCACGATCTGCTTCGACGAATGGAACGTCTGGGACCCCATCCGTGCCGAAGGCAGCAAGGGCGCCGAAGAATCGTACACCCTATCCGACGCCCTCGCCGTAGCAGTGTACCTCAACGTGTTTGTCCGCAAAAGCAAAGACCTCGGCATGGCCTGCATCGCGCAGACCGTCAACGTCATCTCCCCCCTCATGACCACCAAAGACGGCATCACCAAGCAGACGACCTGGTGGCCCCTGTATCTGTTCTCGAAGTACATGCGGGGATGGACGATCGGCGTGCATCTGTCCTGCGCGGCGTACGAAGGCGAGACCTCACCGAAGTGGGTGCGTGGGGTGAAGGACACGCCCTGGTTGGATGTTAGTGCCACGCTAGGCGAAGACGGGTATGTCAATGTCGCGGTGGTGAATATCCATGAGGAGAGGGGGATTCAGAGTACTATTGAGGGGTCGGTGGGGGCGGTCCAGGTGTTTACAGTCTCCGGCGACAGTGTCAAGGCGTGCAATATGAATGGGAAGCAGGAGGTCGGCGTGACGGAGTCGACTTGGGAAGCGAAGGGGGCGTATCTCTTCCCGAAGCACTCGTTGACTTTGCTGCGGTGGAAGCTGGAGTAGTTAGAGTTCTTTGGGTTAGTTATCTGCTGTTAGACAGTGATAGATCTGCTGGTGTTGCTTACTCACTTCCTCCATCTAGCAAGACTTGGACAAGAGCAGGGGATAAACTAGCTTGGTATGCTATTGAGTTTCAGGGATGAAAGAGAGTACGTAAGTTATTCAGTAACATTATTCGTTCATTCGTCCATTCTGGAAATACAAGCCTCTCTCTCGTCAATCATACACAGCATATTATCACATCGCAACATATCATCCATCCCCATCCAGTATCGCAGCCCTGACATCCCATATCATTCCATAGCAGAACATATCATCCCATAATAGGACCAAGACATATATCTCATCTCAGCCCAGGACATCATCATAACCACCATATGTATGTATGCATGTATGCATGTAACCCCCAACCATCTAACCAAAACTAACATGCTGAACCGTTCCCTCCTCACTGACATGGACATTCAACCTGATTGCACAATCGTTAGCATCAGCAATTATCCAGCATCGATCATCCCATTCATATCATCCATACATATCCCAACAAGTACGGATTTGAAAAAGCCGAGCAAAGACTTTTTTAACAAGATGAGGTTAAGAAAGAAAGAAAGAAAGAAAGAAAGAAAGAAGAAACCAACCTCTCCGGATTCCAATCCCTCGTGACCGGTTGTCCGGGCCTGACGATGCGGTGGGACTTGGGAAGGTCCTGTTTCGCGAAGGACTGCAGATAATTCAATATAGTTAGTTTTGTTTTAGTTAACAACAGCATGTCCATCCATCCATCCATCCATCCATCCATCCCTCCACTCAGTGATGCGATGCGATGCGATGCGATGACGAGGAAAGAAAAAAGTCATCAAGATATGGAAAGTAAGGCCCGGGGGGCGGGGCGGGGGGGGGGGGGAAGAGGTTAAAAGAGAGAGTTGGTAAAAGAAAGGGTTAAAAAAAGCATAGCATAACATACAGTAGCATCACCTCCTCCCTGCTCGGAGATGGTCTTCCCAGCCAACTTATTCAGCCATTCATCCTGGCTTGAACCTTCGGTGTTGTTGATTCCGGGGACGACGAGGGGCATGTTGCTGTTTGCTATTCTGTTCTCCTTGTGGATGTACCGACAGGGATGAATGAGGAAATTTCGGTGTTTGATGAGAGGTATTGATGAATTATTGCTCGGTTTTCAAATCAGAGGGGAGCGATGGGGTAGATAGATAGATAGATGGAGGATGGAGGATGATCGGAGTCATACTATTTATATGGAGCCCGGCGGGACGGAGAACGTGGTGATGACATCATGGCCGGGGCGCAGCTGCTGAGCTTGGCTTGTTCGGGTTAGCCTGGTCGCGGGGGATCTGCGGTCACGTGGGACGTGGTATAGCACGGTCTTTTGGGATGTACTAGTTCTATCTATAACTGTCTCAAGAAGAAGAAGAAGAAGAAGAAGAAGAAGAAGAAGAAGAAGAAGAAGAAGAAGAAGAAGAAGAAGAAGAAGAAGAAGAAGAAGAAGAAGAAGAAGAATGGACGTAGACTTGGAGATGACAGAGGGATTTTGGACGGGGTTACGCGTCCGACACGAACATGATGTGTGGTATAGCATGTATCTCTACTGTCATCGGTACGTGGAGGGAAATGACGATGACGAAAACAGCAAAAACAGCGAAGAACCCCGACATAAAGACTGGGGTTGGCGGGTGGTGATGGTCCACGCGGATCTCGAAAACCCGACAACGCTGTATGGGCGCAAGCCACGCTTTGACTCGATCCCGGAGTTCCTCGACTGGTACAGTAGCTGGCTGGACCACGGAATGCACCCATTGTTGCGACTGGTTGGAGATGGGGAGCCCGGGGACGATTGCCCCCGGGGCTGGAGAGAGGGTGGGTTCAGCGCCTTGATTATTTTCTTAGGGGTTGGGACAGCATAGTCTGGGGCGAAAGACGAATCCTGTATTTTAATAGCTCGCTTATCCCAATATCTTGCCAGGCGGGTATGGCTGTATCGCCTCCCTCTATTATGACGGTAGTAAATAAATCTCCTTATATAACTAAACCGGTCCTCCATATTCCATAGACGTCAGGCTATGTGAGCCGACGAAATTTCAGCTTGATACAGCCCGCAAGAGGCGACGACGAGAAGATATCCTCCTGTTCCACGTTTCCTGTAAATCTTTCATCCAGGAAAGTCTCATGATCTGTATATGTCTACGCCTCCTGTGCTCGTTGTTACCTATCATAGTGACCATAAACCCGGTCCTGTATTGGATTAGACATTGCCTGTTCTCATTGGGTTTAAACGATCAGCGCACCAAGTTCAAAATTGCTATATGTACAGTTAAGAGCACGTACCAATGTGCACATAATCACTCGGTTGGTTCGTTTTGAGATGGTGTCGTTCTATATCCGCAGACATCCAACGAGGGTGACGTTTGCGAACCTGGCTCCGGTCAATCAGCCCTTTGAAGCCTTCCGTCTTCGGGGTTTTTGCTTACTGCGTGCTCCAGGACTTCAACTCGCGCAGCATTTGGGAACAAAATTCGGGCAATCGACTTGTACTTGGGGTATAGGATCTCTTCCACTTTCTTGTTATACCAATACTCCTCGGGGGTCAAAGGACAATCAAGACGCAGCTGGGCAAACCCCCACTCGAAGAACATTTCTCTTGACGGAATACCCAGACTCCGAGCATTACGGATCTGGACAAAATGATCATCGGCCGCTGTGTTTGTTGGAGCAAGGCCGTAGTCGTAGTCAAGGTACAAATAATATGGTTTCACCAGCTGGTGCTGGCTGTCCCTGGCAAGGTACTGGATCTTCGCTCTGACCGAGTCATCAGAGTCAGCAGTGGTCATGGCTGCTGTAGTATTGCTCGCCCACGGCTCCGGCATTATTCCTCCAACAACAGCGTTCATGCTTAGATATATTACCCAGGAAACGAGACGCGATTCCAGTGATATAAGCGGTAGTACCTAATCCCTGAATTTTTCCATCAACATTAATTAATATTTCTTGATCTTAAGATAAGCACTAGCACATTTTACACAAACACACAAACCTCAGCCTGCTGTCATCGCAGGAAGAGTATCCTGGTTAAATACAGAGTGTCGTTATCGCACGAGTAAGATCTTAGTTAAATTTATAGGTGGCTTGAACATAGCCATTCCATGATACCCAGCCTATCATCCTCAGGCTCGCAGGAATAGCCTATCAACTCTTTCCAGAGTAGGAAAGTAATATTAAAGACATGGGGTAGATAAATCACGGCTCTCCCAGTTTATTATCCGCACGGGCCTCTCCAAACCGCGTAGCCTCACTTAGCAGGGAAGTGGGAGCAAGCCCTAGATACAGCGGACTACTATACCTAGGTGGGTAGGAAGGGACAAAGCCACCAAAAACCGTTTTTTACATGTTATCAAACCATGAAGCGGTAACTCACCGCTAGAAGAAGATTGGCATCCGGGGGTATTCTAACATTCCCACGAGACTCGTTCTTTCTTCAAGTCAACCAATCATCTCATCCCATCAGAGGTTACTTCGCTATTTCATACTAGTCCGTACAGCATCAGCTTTCTCCTGACACATTTCTTACAGAAACTCTTATTTTCCACAATTTCGTCAATGCCTTGGTTACTATGTATGTCGATACCACTATTATTATTCCCTCTAGGCTCCTCACTTACTGACAGTTCTCTGTTCAACCCAGCTTTCCAAGCCTCGAGCCAAAAAGTCCTATAGGTCATAAGACAGAGATTCTGTATCGCATGCTGATCAAGTACGTTAACGTTTGCTGCAGCCGACATTCAATCTATCGCACAGACGATCCAAATCGCTCTTTACTGCGAATCCAGTCTCCGTATATCACCAGCAAGCCCAACGGGGGGATAAAGATGGCTGCGATCAATGCTAGAACAGTGTTACCCCAGCCCAACCCAATGCTTCGATATAAAGGAGGGCCGATCAATGGCAGAAAAGCCCCAGCACTCGCTCGGAAGATCACACCAACAGCTATAGCAGATGCGCCATGGATCTTATAAACATCCACCACGTATGTTTCGATCGGTAGGGTGGAAAGCGTCATGCTGAACCCTGCAACACATGTTCCGATGAGCGGCACGATATAATGAATACGAAACGCCAATGCCCATCCGTAGATGAGAAAGCCTGGAGGAAGCATGATTGCGGCAATGAGCAGATGTACCAGCCGAGACTCCGGCTTGAATGCGTCGCCCCTTTTTTCCCGCTGATGGATGACGTAGCGGTCGGAAGTGAGACTGTAGAAGATCAAAGCGATGGTGTTGCCGATGGCGAGACTTAGAAACGTCAAACCAATAGAGCCACGAGTAAAGACGGCGGGATATGTCGACTCCATGGTTTCCGTGAGTGTGGCAAAGATTAATGAAACCAAGGCGTATTGTACGGCCATGTAGCTCGTCGTCAGGATGAGGATGGGAGACTGGACCAGGGTCTGCATCGGCTTTATAACGCTTTCGAATAGGGTGGATGTATCGACACGGGCCTGATGTTTGGAACGATACGTCTTGTCGTCGTCCGCGCTTTCCTTCTGCAACCGCTCCGCCTTCCGCATGAGAATCACGACTGCGTATGTCTCCCGGAGCACGGCCAGCAAGAACACGCTGAAGAATCCGAGCACGATGACCGCTAACCAAATCGACCATCGCCAGCCCAGGTCCTGCGCTATATACGCTCCCGCGACAGGGGAGATGAAATCTGCTATCATCGGAGTGCCCATGACCAATGCCATGGTCAGGCCGGTTTGTTCCATTTCAAACAAATCCCCGATGATGGCGGGCCCGAGGGTGAGAATCGACAGGAAGCAGCCCGTTAAGAACCGAAACGCAATCAGCATGGGAATGTTCACGCTCAGCGCGCAGGCGACCAGGCAACAGAGCGCGAGGAGGTTTCCAATGTGGAAGACGGGAAGCCGGCCGAATCTTTCGGACAGCGGCGCAATGAAAAACGGGCCAATGCCTTCTCCAAGCTCCCAGATCGTGACGAGCAAGGTCTGGTCGAGCGTACTGTGCGAATGGAACTCTTGCAGGATCTGCGGCGCCGTGGGCGTGATTGTCATTGTCGAAAAGACACTAATCGGTCAGTCGACGACGGCAGATATACATACAGAGACTGGCGAGAGAACATATTAAAAAAAAAAAAGCTCACCTGACGAAACCCATCCACGAGATAGCGAACACAATCAGCCATTTTTGCATTGGTGACCAATTCAAAGGGTTTTCCGGGTCGTTCTCCTCATAGTCCACGAGGATGACATCGGGATTGCGGTCTCCGATGGAATTTCCCAACGGCTGTTCCACGAACTTTTCATTCTTGCTTCCCGCCGCAGCTATGGGCTCTTTCTCTGAAAGGTTCTGCCGCTCGACTGAAGATAGAATGGGGACTGGGGGGTCGAAAGCCTCGTCCATGGAAAACATCCTTGTCAAGTGAGTGGCGTACGCAAACAGTGTCTATCCAACTGCTGAGGGAGCAGACAGGAAGAGGCACATTGCGAGACCAAGCGAGCTTTTATACTATGGGAGGATTCTTATCACACGAACAGGGGACTCTATCATACCATAACCATACGACCTTACCTGGCCTTACCCTATCCAGATCCATGTATAGATAGATGTTCTTTTGGTTTAGTGGTATTTCGGTCCGACAATTCTGAACCAAGGATTCTTATGAGTCAGCCAACGAAAGCTTAGTCCTAACCCTATTTTTTGCTGTGGGCCCTCATATTCTCAATCGGGCAGCATCCCACCGCCTGCCGGACTAGGACAATGCCGGCAATATAATTAGCGCAGACTTGGCAGGTCAGACCCTATCGCCCTCAGTGTTGCCTGCAGTGTTGCCTAGTGTTGCCTAGTGTTGCCTAGTGTTGCCTGTACACAGTAGTATAGTCCCTGTAGTGTTGTTCTACTAGTAAAACAGAAATACCTTTAAATACGCGTATTTTCATCACTTCGAAATTTGATTTTTGATTACTGTAACGACCGGTCAGGTTACTTTAATTGATAATGAGAAATCTTTTACTGATAAATTCCTCACCTGAGTTGCCTGCGTTGCCTGTATTATCTGCGTTGCCTGTGTTGTCTATGTTGCCCGCGTTGCCCGCGTTGCCCGCGTTGCCCGTGGAGATATTTGCCTGCGAGGTATTGCCTGTGTTGGCTACTTACATGGCCACACGCACGAGCGGCCATACAATCGCTGACAGGAAAATTACTCACTAATTTAATCACCTGACTAGCACGCTCCTATTATAGCCTAGCCTTCTGCCTCGGGTAGTAAGGCGGCGAACTAGTCTGTTTCTGTTGGCGGTCAGGGTGCTGGGGGCGCTTGGTAGATAGCGGAAGTGGGGCGCCGACGTTCCATGCGGGGGTTCCAGAGGGGCCTGTCAGTCTATGTTGTCTCCGTCCACAACACTACGGAGAGCCAGACTGAAGTCTTGCTTTTCTATTACCTCTGACGAACCCATGGAGAGAAACAGGAAGAAGGTGGTGGGCCCTCTCTAAGTAGGCGAAGGCGGCCAGTGAAAGCCGGTCTGCCTACCTACTAAGGACGACGCTGCAGGGTCGCGACTAGGAAGGTGCGACGCAGGCGGGCTTCTCGAGGCAACCACAGCGGCTTTCCGCCAACATGAGCCAGGCCATTCCCATGCCACAACCCTCTCCTTTCTCTCCTCCATCCCCACGCACTGCATGCCGGTGCATGGCACTTATTGTGATATTCTGCTCCGACGAGCATTCGATAGCAGTACCGAGACGTCACCATCCACTCGCACTGCATCTGCATTCTTTACATGAATACCACCACCCATTCTTAGGAGCTGCAGGCCTTTGTTTCTGGCGGTGCTCCTAAAGGGCCAAGCCGTCGTTATGGCTCCTTTCATCCTCCCGATCCCTTCGGCCTCCTTGGATCCCACAGTGTACCACGCTACAGCCCCTAGTCCTCAGGGATCTCCATGGCCAAGGACCTTGGGCAGCAACTACCACCCGCGAGATACTACGTTTCTGAACAAGCAGCTGAAGAACGGCAACGGCCAGGAATGGAACCATGAGATATACGAGCGGCTTTACGAGCCTGATATCGCAGAGCTCTCCCGGATTGCACCTCCAGCGAGCCCCTCAAAATTAAGGGCTACAGCGAGAGAGGATGGAGCACGAGCTGGGAGCACTCGGGTGGGCCTCTCCCAACCCGTGAGCACAACAAGAAACCTAATCCCGCATTGGAGCTATCAGAAAAGTTCCATTGCCGCAGCCAGTATATTCACTGCTATTACAATCATGGCGCTTATCTTTCTTGGGGTCTTGTCCATCCGGAAGATGAAGCGGAGCTGGGAGCGACACAAACGCGAGAAGCGAGAGTATGCAGCTTCCCGATACTCGGCTCTCCCCATGATGGAGGAAGCCCAGAAAGAAAAGCCCACGAGTGAGCAGCAGATGAGTCGAGAGACCTTGATGTTCAGCAGAAGCCGCTCGCGATCTTCGACATACGTCGTCGAGCAGGAGGGTCCTTCTGTGACACGGGTATATCGGGCGAGCAAGAGCGTTTCTACGCTTGCATTGGATACACCTGGTCCTGCGGCGGGAGAAACGGGCTCTGTTACCCAGCTGAACACGATCCCAGAGCGTCCTGCTAGCACTTTCAAGGCGCTGCGTCATGAACGTCATGGCTCGATCCCGAAGTCGCCCGTCGTCGTACCCTCGCCATTGAAGCCAGTGCCATCTTTTTCGGTCAGACCAATCATACACCGTTCAGAGGCTCCGGAGATTCTTGAGCGGACACCTTTGAGTCTTGAAAGCGAGGCTGTTGTCGAATCCCCAGTAAGCAAAAAGCGTGAGTCCAAACGTGACTCGAAGCGCGAGTCTTTTGGAGCAAACAGTCTCTTCAGACTCCCGGCTATTCAAAGAACCATGTCGCCTCTTTTCTCGTTTTGATATAGAGCTCCATCCAGAAGGCTTTGAACTGGTCACTCGAGACACTTAGATTTCGGCTTACGAAGGAGGCTATCATTGACGCGCTGACTACTACGTCCCTTCCTCTATCCGGCTTCCAAAAGTGCTTTGTTTTCATGGTACAGCATGCTGTGGTGTTGTGCATAAACACGGCTTGTTTCTTTATTTGTTTTTGGTCATACTCAAGACGCCCAGAGGGGTGTGGTCGTTTGCATCAGTAGCTTACACTTTTCATAGCTTTCTCTTGATTTTGGTCTGCTCTAAGCGGCCACATGGCGCTGAACTGGCGGGGTTCATAGACAAGTAAGAAACCATTCATTCATTAGCAAATTGTACCCACTCTTGTGCCATGTAGTCTACTACCACTGGTATCGTGTAGATATAGCGATGCACCCTACCACCAATAAAAACCAAACAAAGCCCACCCAGTCAAAGCTACCATGATACCATCCATCGCGAGGGTCTCATCATCACATCATCGAGATTATATTAATACTAGGCAGTCATCAAGACCAGAAGGAGCGACAATCAGGAGGGGGAAAAAAAATAGATAGAAGACAAGAAGACAGCCATCGAAAGGAAGAATGGAATCGAATCGGATAGAAAGCAGGGCCAATCAAAATCATCAACAACAACAATAACAACAACCGCAACTGCAACCGCAACCGGTAATAAATCTACACTTGGAACAAACTTGTCTATTATAGCAAACACGAGCACATCCACGAGCACATCCACAACAACATCCATACACATGCCACACATGCCAAAAATGCCACTCAGATACAGACACAACTCGGACACACCCACAGATAGGCACCCAGATACACCCACCCACAGACAGACAGACAAACAGTCAGTCAGTAAGATAGATCAATCTCAAGCCATGTCCCTGACCCCCCTCAAACAGCGTTCCAATCTCTTCCCGCGTTCACGCTCCCTTACCAAGGTAGCCCTGACAAATGAGCGGATGGCATCGCGCCCGACCTTCTCGCGCCAGGAGGTCCAGCCAGCCAACTCGCCGACGACGACGTCCTTGTTCCAGGAGATCTCGCGAGAGAGACGGGCGATGTGGGCCTCTGAGTCCTGGATCTTGGATTCGAGGTCACGGACGGATTTCTGGCGGGACTCTTCGAGGCCGGGGAAGTTGATGTTGAATTTGCGGGGCAGGGAGGAGGAGACGAGGGAGGAGCGGGAGCGGGCGAGGTTGCGGGATGTCGAGGAGAGGGTGGAGATGAGGGAGATGGGGCGGGCGAGGGAGGCGAGGATGGCGGTGGTGGTGTTGTCGATGGAGGTGAGGGCGGTGAGGAACTGGAGGAGCGGGGAGGAGTCGGAAGCGGAGGTGGAGAGGTGCGAGGCGTAGCGGGTGAAGGCGTCGACGTGGGACTGGGGGAGGGCGTTGGTGGGTTCCTTGAGGGTGGAGATGACGGAGGCGCAGAGGGCGAGGGCGTCGGCGATGTCGGAGGCCGCGTTTTGGAAGGCGTGGCCGCGCCGCAGGAGGCTGCGCGTGTTGACGTGCACGGCACGCACCATGTCCTGGGCGTGCGAGACGAATTGCTCTGTCTCGCGCATGCTTTCGGGCGTGACGGGCTCGTAGTCGTCGTTGATCGACTCGCTGAGGACCTGGGCCTTGCGGTGCGAGCGGTCGGCCATCATCTCGGGCTGGAGCTCTGGGACGAGGAAGAACTCCCAGAGCATTTCGTGGGTGGCAAAGGTGGGGTGCGAGAGAAGGACTTTAAGGAACCGGTCGAGCTTCTCCTGCATGTCGTGGAGCACGGAGCGAGATGGCTTGGAGTGGACTTGGAACGGGCTGCGGAAGTCGGAGAGCGAGGGCATGTAGGAGGCTGGGTGCTCGACGGAGAGGCACCGGGCCAGGTTCTCGAAGTCTGAGAAAGTGCGCCGGCATGTGGTGACCGTGAAGGTGGTGCCGGAGGCAGGTCGAGACTCGGTGGAGTTGACGGCCGGGTTGGGAGCGCCGGATTTGAGAACAAACCGCACCGTTGCATCCTCGACGAAGTACGAGCGCACCACGGTGGTGACACGGCCAGACTGTTCGTCGTATGCGGACGGGGGATCGGAGAGGAGGATGAGATCGTCGATGCGGTTCCGGACCTCGTCGTCCTTCGCCAATTCGACCGCCGTCAACCCGCGGGCCTCTTTTAGGTGGACGTCTACTCTAGGATCTAGGAACAGGATCCGAACCTGGTCGATGCGGCCGTACTTGCTCGCCATCATGAGGGGCGTGAACTTCTTGTCGTTGGTGGCGTTGGGATCGCAGTCGCATTCCTGGAGGATGCGAATGGTAATCTCCGGGTCGCTGACGATGTGCAGCAGCGTATTGCCCTTGGAATCCACATGGCTGTCGAGTCGCAGCGGCATACCGTTGCCTTGGGCGGCTTGGGCGGCCGTCAGGGCTGCATTGACCATGGACTTGTAGTCCGGGTGATCGTAGGATCTGCAGAGGGCGAACAGCGGCGTTTGTCCGTGCTTGTCACGTTGACACCAGGGCAAAAGCCCTTCGAGCCGATGCATCACTGACGGAGTGCTGAACAGATAGTGTGCCGCTGTGCGGCCGTGCATATCGGACTTCTGCAGGTACGAGGCAATGGTGTGCTTGTCGGTGGAACTGAAGAGGAAGTTCAGTAGCATGTCAACCATCTCAATGTGAGCCAGCTGAACAGCAGCACTTAGTAATGTCGTCCCATCAGTGTTGGTATCTTCGAGAATATCCGCCAGCGGATAGTAGTCTTGCAGGCTCAGCAGGTACTTGAGGGCTTCCAGCTGGCGACTCTCCACGGCCATCATTGGAATCGAATCGCCAGCGGGGTCTTGCGTCTTAGTCAAAGTCTCAATCGAGCTGTCACCTTCGATCGCGCTTGCGATGGAGCCCATTCCCGTGGTCCTGGAAGCTAGGGATATGCCAGAGGACTCGGACAAGCTGCGGACATCCATGGACACTTTCTTGATTGGGCGTTGAACTTCCTTTGGAGGGGAAGCGTTCGCCCATGTCTGGAAGGGAAACACATGGGAAAGAGGGGGTGGTTCGAAGGGGGCTTCATCATGCGCGGTCTCGCCAGCAACTTGCGCCTCCGGGACAAATAGGTGTTCATGGGGGGTCTGACAGAGAGCATCATCGTTGGTTCGAAATGCAACAGTCCTTTCTTCCGCCTCGCAGGGAACGTCATCCAGCGATTCCTGATCACCGTTCGGTTCCAAGATGGCCTTCATGTCAACAACACGCCCACCTTTAGTGGCATTCCAGAGGCGCCTGTTGCGGATGCTGGCTCTTCGAAGTCCTGCAGAATCAGTCACAAGATAAGTCAGAACCGCTTCTAGGGTGCTCAGGGCATAACCCATTTCACCACTGTCGACATCATCGATGTAGATGAAGTGTTGCATATACATCAGTCTCGCTTGCAGGTTCTTGACTTGGGATCTAATGACCACGATGAGCAACAACGAGACCAGGACGTCGGCGTTGATTGTTACAGGAGCGTACTGCTTTTCTGGCTCTTGCGAGTTCGCCCTGTCGTAGTTTCCAGGATATGACAGAAGTTTCACCGTCTCAAGCAGAATACCTAGCATGTCATGGGGGCATTTTGCATCCAGCATTTTGCGGAACTCTTCTACTGCTCGACCAATGCGCTGCAGCAGTTCCCGCTTGCCCTCTCGCCCACCTTCAACAACAATTCCCACCTGCGAGATGTCGATATTCTCCATGTAGCGGGTTCGAGCATCAAGCTCTGCGTCCTCCGGTTGACGGAAGCTGCAAAGGCGAGGGAAGAGAAGGGACCCGTGTACCTGTTCCGCGACGTATCGTTCAATGAGCCGTTCGACCAATGGGCCCGTGAGATCAGTAGTAGCACCAAGTAAGGATAACTGCTGTTTATCGACTAAGCGGAACAAGTCGATCGCAGCCGTGACAGCTGTTTCCAGGCTCCGGCGCATCAAATCCTCATCATCCTCAAAGTACTCCTCGGAATTGAAGGGAAGCCCTTCCCTATGGCGAGATGACGAGCTTCGTATGGAAGCGGCTTCATCGGTGGGACGCTCTTCGCCACTTTGCTTCCGCTCATATTCATCAAACATCAAAGGGGACCGTGACGGGGGCGGCGGCAAGGGTTTCCCCAGTTCTTTCCCAAACTCCTTAAACAATCTCTCCAGGCCTGGCTGCATCTGCCGTGCGATCATGGGGAAGTGAGCCAGCAGTTCTCCGAAAGTCTTGATTTCCTTCTTGGGTGGCGACGATACGGGCTCTGGGGACTTGACGCCGTTGCTCAAACCAATTCTCTTCGGTATCATCCCTGGCACGACAGCGGTTATGATCTTTCCCGGGTCGAATGTGCCTATCAACGGCCGAGAGATGTAGTAAATCAGCCATGACTGAGAGTCGTTGCTATTGTTGTAATACAGGGCATCCGACAGCAGCTGTGCCTGACTCAGGGTCTTGAAGCCTACAGGTAGAGTTCAGCGCATGCGAATCGAGGGGAGTGCCTGCGAAATATTGCCCACCTTTGTTGCTATACACCGAATTCTCCTTGATGATCACCGTCCTCCCGTTCACCGTGGTCACTTGTTTGGCCTTGCCCCGACTGTCGCGTATGTTGGAGTCATCCTTGCCCCCACCAGCGCCGGTGGATACGGGTATTCGTAACGTATGACTTCCCAGGAATTCTTCGGAGACGACGAGGTCGGAGTAGAAGAGCGACGACTCGCGGTCGCGCGACCCGACCAGGGATTCGGTGATGGGCACTAGGAGGACCTAAGGAGCGAACGTCAGAAGCCGATGCAGGCCGGGCCCGATAGAGTTCGGCGGGACATACATGATTCTCGGTGGGGATACACTGGCCCGGCACAGTGCTTCGGAAGAAGGCACGGAGGAAGGGATTTAGAGGGTGCATCCAAACGGTCTTGGACGACGGCCCAGCACAGGATCACTGGCACTCATGAAGCCGTCTCGACCGGTCTCGAAAGGGAGGGGGGTTCCGCTGCTCGATTGTCGCAGAGGAGCAGCTCCGGCGCATGCGCCCGCAGGGGAATCCGATCGGGGCAGAGTGGGAATCACCCGGAAGAGTAGGGGGCAGAGACGGGGATCGGCCACTTGGAGAGGGGGGACGCAGAATTAAAAGGGACGGTGCACGCTGGTGAAGCACGAGGGAGGGAGGGAGGAGGGATAGTAAGGAATTGGGGGCGTTGTTGATCTGAGGGTCTCAGCCTACAGCTTCGGCGGAGTGGCAGCCCGGAGAGCTCCTCGCGCTATTCCCCATCGGGGCGACCTGGATGTCGGGGGTTTTACGGAACAAACGAGGGCGACTGATGCCTCGAGCTGGTCGCCTGGAAACCCCAGGGGCCCACCCATATAGTAGGACACTCATCCAAACTCACAGAAACAATAATATATCCCGTAGACGCCGGGAACAGGCTGGCTAGTATACAAATATAGAGAACACCCTTCCCGGCCAGGGAAGGCAGAGCCGTTCACCCTGTCCACCGCGTCCACCGCGCAACAACAGGCTGGTATTCACCATACGGTCGAGGAGGTCCCATCGTTGGACTTTGGCAGATGATGCCATCTCTGAGGGTATCCAGTATCCATCATGAACCGTGTCCGGCCGGGTGCTTCCCTTCCTCCAACCCCTCTAGCAACACAGATCCCCCAAACAAGCGGCAAAAAAAACCCGACTCCCAACAAACCAGACATATCGCTTTAACCGAGACGACGGACCTTTCTGCTTCTCGGGCCACCGAATTTTATCCGGGTCGCATCAGTCACGCTACAAACCAGGCCCCGGATGTTCCTTCCCTCATTGCCCAGCAAGACCTTGATAAACGCCTCACGGGCCAAGCTCCACCCACGGAAACTCAGCGCCAGGCGCTTGATGTCCGGAAGGAGTCCCTTCTCCTGTATCTGACCGAAAACGTGGGCACTCAACTGGTATCCCGCATCGTAGCCTCCACGCTTGGCTTTGCGGAAGCCCAGCTGGCCGCAGCTCATCGACAACAGCGGGTTGCCGTTCGGCCGTGTCAGGGTCAAGTGGAGGTTGTGCCGATGGGTGTAGATGTGGAGTTGGTGGGGAGGAGACCGGTCGGCGTGGCGCTGTTTGGTCATCTCGGCTTCGAGACTGTCCGCCATCTTGATGAAGTCGGCGCTCAGCTTCTCATTTTTCATGCGATCCGAGAGTATGTGGTTAATGGCAGAGAGTGAGCTGTTCCGGCGCGGGGCCTGTTGTGGTTCCGAGGCGGTGTTCAGAATCTGCCTTTCGATTTCGCGGGCTGAGTCCTTGGGGTTTTCGAGGGTGGTCGGAGTTGACGAGAAAGGTCTCGTCAGACTAACCGCTGGAGCACGAAGCTGACATGATCGGCCCAAGGAAGGCAGAGCCCTCGTGAGAGCAGTGACGAAGGCTGAGTTCATGGCTGCGATTCCGTGAATCGACCGGAGAAGCGCGGCGAAAAAGCGAGGAGGCGGAAAGGCGGACGAAAGGACGGGAGGGGGGCCGTTGCACCGGCCAACGCGATGAGGCGCAGAACAGGACTGGAGGGAAGACAACAGTCGGGGGAGTTGTTGTGGTGTGGAGATGAGTTGGATATCGTGGTGGTGCTGGTCTCCTTGTCTGTCTGGGCCGGGAACGACAAGGCGGCGGAAAAGGGCCGAATTTTCGACGGGCGCTTGGCGGTGGCCGCCGCCGGGATTCTTCCAGCATCTCAACTTTTTTCCCTTCTGGTTCGAGTAACTGCCGACATCGCTTCCTCCTCCTTCTCTTCCTCTCCATCTCTCCGTCTTCCCCATCTCTCCCTCCTCACCACCCACCCCTCCAAACGCGTCTCCCGCCTTCCCCTTGGGGTTGACTCTCACACGAATTTTTGTCCGTCGGGTTTCTGGTTTGTCGTATATAGCATGATCTCGGCTACCAGGATGTCAGCCACCGCGCGGGCGGCCACCTTACGGTCTCAGGTGCCGGGCCTGAAGACGACTCACTCCAGCGCTGCCGTCTCCCAGCGCTCTTTGATTCAGGCCTGCTCGTACGCGACATCGCCCGCGGCTCGGGCCACCCTCCCTTTGAACACCCAGCGCGCGAACCGCCCCGTCTCCCAACTCCTCTCCCCGTACGCTGCTCTCCCGCTGACCAGGTCCTTCCACGTCGCCACCCCCCGCTGGCAACAACAGAAGGGAAAGCAGTCCGAGGAATCTAGCGAGCAGAAGAATGAAGAGAAGAGTGAGGAAGAAAAGCCCAAGGACGAGGACAAGAAGGATGCGCCTCCGCCACCCCACGGTGACAAGTCTCCCTGGCAAGTGTTCAGAGACACCCTTCAGACGGAATTCAAGGCTTCCAAGGAGTGGAACGAGTCGACCAAGGCTCTCGCTTCATCCGCACATGAGTTCTCTGAGAACGAGAACATCAAGCGGGCCCGTGCCGCCTATGAAGCGGCCTCTGGAGCCGCAACCTCCAAGACCACCACCGCGTTGAAGTCGACCGGTCAGGCTATCGGCAAGGGAGCCGCATGGACATGGAACACGCCCGTCGTGAAGGGTGTGAGGAAGGGTGTCAAAGCTACTGGCAGCGGTATTGAGAAGGCCACGAGACCCGTGAGAGAGACCGAGGCTTACAAGACCACCGTCAGCGGCGTGAAGAACGCCATCGATGATGGCAGCAGCTCCCGCTACGGTGGTTGGATTGAAAAGGAGGAGCGCCGCAAGCAGAGGAAGCTGCGTGAAGAACAGGAGGCCAAGTCCGGTCGCCGCCTGGAGCCGATGGTTGAAGATCCTACGTGAGTCATCTTTTTGCAGCTCGGTCGAGCTTTCGACTAACGGTCACTTCACAGCGCCGGAACCAACGTCACGCTTCACAAGGACTCTGCCTGGAAGGAGTCGTGGCGCGATTTCAAGGACTCGAACCCTATGATGCAGAAGCTCTTCACATTGAAGGAGTCCTACAACGAGTCGGAGAATCCTCTGGTCAGCACTGCGCGCAGCATCTCGGACCGTGTTGCCGGGTTCTTCGCTGAGAACGAGACGGCTATGGTCGTCAAGAAGTTCCGGGAAATGGACCCCAACTTCCAGATGGAGTCGTTCCTCCGGGAAATGCGTGAATACATCCTGCCTGAGGTGCTTGACGCCTATGTCAAGGGCGATGTTGAGACCCTGAAGCTGTGGCTCTCCGACGCACAGTTCCACGTCTACGCTGCTCTTGCGCAGCAGTACACCACCGCTGGCCTCAAGTCCGACGGCCGTATCCTTGATATCCGTGGCGTGGACGTCTCCCACGCCCGCATGTTGGATCCCGGTGAGATCCCCGTGTTCGTGGTGACTTGCCGGTCCCAGGAAGTCCACGTCTACAAGAACGTGAAGACCGGCGAGCTGGCCGCGGGCATGGAGGACAAGGTCCAGCTGGTCACCTACGCCATCGGTCTGACGCGGATACCCGAGGATGTCAACAACCCGGAGACCCGCGGATGGAGACTGATCGAGCTGCAGAAGGCTGCTCGGGACTACATCTAAACCCCACCACATCAGACACCCTTCCTCCCTCGATTCTCCTTCTTACCTTTGACGCCCGACGATCATCCCATCTCTGCCTGATTTTTGGCCTATGACGCCTCTATTCTCTTCTCGATTGTTTTGATATCATCCGACTGTACAATATTGATTATTTAAATAGAGACCAGGCGGAACTGGCGCTTCGTGGAATGTCTGTGATAGTAACCTGATTAATCTCGCCGGATGATCTCCCTTTCCGCGGGACTCACCCACCGCGTTGCGGTTCTGTTTGGCCCAAGTGCATCTGAGCATGGGTTGTCCATCTTTCTGTACTTCCTTGGGCGTTCCGGGAGTCTTGTTATCTGATTTGCAATGTCCCCCTCCACTCCTCTGATGATGAAAGTCTTGCATCTGGCTCCGTGTCCAGCTTGTTTCCCCCCTATTTTGTTGTGGTCTCTACTTGCGAAAAGTCTTGACCGAATTCTCGACGTTCTCGTCGATCACCATGAGATTCTGTAAATACACAGAGAAAGAAGAAATTATGTTCCGAAGTTCAAGATGGAGGTCAAGCGTGGCGGTATCTATCCGCTCCTCCGAATTAAGATCATACTTGCAATGCGAGTTTAGTCGAGGTCAATGCGCACTTAGCGACTAACAATGTTTTAGTAAAATCAAGGTTCGAAAATTGGCTAATCATTCCCCTCCTTTACTGCCCTCCGCGTCCAGCACCGCCGCCACCGCCACCGCCCATCATGTTCCGAGCCCTAAGGTTGAGACCCCGTTAGTTTATGGACTAAAACACGGAACTCGTGTCAAACAACTTACATATCGGCAATGCTGGGGTCACTCATAAGGGAGGACATATCCGGCATGCCACCACCACGGCCAAAGTTCTCGGCCATTTGTCTCAGCTGGGGATTGCCCATGAGGTTGCTGAGCATATCTGGGTTGCTCATGAGGTTCTGGGCCATATTGGCGAACATGGGGTTGCTCATGAGAGATCCGAGGTCGGGCATACCGCCGCCGCCGCCGCCACCACCACCACCTCCGAGCATGCTAGCGAGGGACGAGAGATCGGGCATGCCACCAGCACCCCGGGACGCACCAGCAGCATCATCGACGGCATCCGCAGGAGGCTCAGAGGTCTGCTTGGCCTCCTCGATCTTCCTCTTGGTCGTCTCGAGGCCGCGCTTCATGGCCTCACTGCCACCGTTGCCCTCGGCCTCGATACCCTTCTCGTACGCCTCCTTGGCACCGTGGTAATCGGCCAGGTCAAACCGGGCAAGTCCCAGACGGCTCCAGGCCTTGGAGTACTTGGGATCGACGGCGGTGGCGAGCTCAGCATCCTCAGCGGCCTTCTCGTGCTGACCGGCGGCGGAGTAGGCAGCGGCACGGTTGGAGAGGTAGATGGTGTTGGCGGGGGCAATGGCCAGAGCCTGTGTGTACATGTCGATGGCGGTGGTGTAGTCCTTGCGGGCCATGGCGGCATTTCCCTCCGACTTCAGCTTATCGGACTCCGGAGTGGGGGCGCCAGCCTGCTTGGGGCTGTCACCGGCGGGGGCAGACTCGCCCGAGGGCTTGTTCCGAAGCTTCTCATAGACACTGTAGATGCTGGCCAGCGACTGGCCACCCAGGGCATCCTTGACGGCGGCCTCATTTGTCGGGTCGACCTTGAAGGTATCCGCGATGCAGGACTGGGCGATCTCGATGGATTCGGCGTCGTCGGCGGTCAGAGTGCCGTCCTTGAGGCTGGCACCGAGGAAGTCGATGATGGCAAGCGCCAAGCGCTTCTTAGACTCTGTGGGAGCCTAGAGAGACCAACACGTCAGGGGGTATTTCCAGGGGATCGGACATAATCCAAGGGGTAGAGATCTCTTACCATTGTGAGAGGGAGATGGGAATCACAAGGGAGGGAAAAGGGGAAACCGATGCTTATCACGGCAAACTTTCGAGCGTCGCGGGGGTTTTGGATGCGGGGACTTCGGCTGTTTGGCACGTTTGCTTCGGAGCTCCCCTGCACGTGATCCCCCGTGCTTCCGCCGTCCATTCCATACTAGACTATTACTCCTCCTCCTCCTCTTCTGCAGTCATCCTCCCCCTGCATCCTTCGCCGTCAGATCGAGGCTTGGGTGGATAGTATGGTCGGTATTTGTGGGATCGCTTCTGTCCCGAGTCCGACGGTCTAACTTCTCACCATCTCCCCGAAGATGACTCGATGTGAACTCGCTCTACTCCTCCGTGACTCTCGCGCCTGTATCGAGCCATGTACTGGCCCAATGGAGTCCCCCGGGTCTATGCGATCAACGGCCCTGCAATCCCGGTTACACCTTCCGACGATGACGCATCCCTCGAATATGACAGCTCCGCCGAGCAGGAGTTGGCCTTGAGAGAAAATGAGCCCCCGAAGCCCCCGGCTGCGGACGCGGCGTGGGCGGACGAGCCCATTGCCGGGCTCTGTGTCTCCCGGAGCGGATTCATGTTCGCGACGATGACCAGTTCGTCCATCGCCGTCTGGCAAACTAGAGTATGTCTTTGATACCCTTTGAGATGACGCGCATGTGCTGACAGGCGGTTAGCCCACGGCGGTGGTTGCTGCTGTGGCCCGGTCCGCCGCGTCGTTGGGGACCTATGGCACCAATGTAGCTCTGCTGATGCATCCCGATTCGACCATCCTCGTCGTGCAAACCTCCAATGGATACCTTTTGACATACACCATCGCCGTCGGCCCCAATACCCGCGTATACCAGCAGCACTTCGATCACACTAGCTCCACCCGCCGCCAACACCTCACCCGCCTGTCCGAGGAGGAAGAAGCCACTGGAATTAGGGATGTGAGCATTCGCTTCAGGATGGCCATCAAGATAGAATCTGGGGTTGCGAAGGCCCTTGCGCTGGATAATGAGCTTGTTGTGGCAACGGTGAAGCCGGCAGCCATCCAATGCATCCGATGGACGCCAGATGCGAACGGCTCCCAGACCACGTCGGAGCTCCTGAGTCGCATCCTGGGCGTGTCGAAGCGCACATCCATTACGGAGATGGTTTACGATCGTGCCATCAACTTGCTGGTATGGATCACCAACGAGGGGCAAGCGTATGCGGTCCAGCGCATCCCAGAAGGAGCACAGGACCCGGATTCTCCAAAGAAGCTTTTCCAGGGACATTGCTTCCACGACCCCAAGAATGATGGTGAAAAAGCTATGAAAGTTGCTGTCAACGCTCGGTTTTCGCTTCTGACAGTGAATTGCGCCAACGGGGATATTCTCGTCTACACGGCAAAGGACTATATGGGAAACGTGCCTCTCTCGCACAACCTCCAACTACCGGCTTCCCCTACTACTACTGGCAGTCTGTCGTTTATATCCTATTCGCCCGATGGGTATTGCTTGTTTGCCGGTTACGAGCACGGCTGGATGACTTGGAGCGTTTTCGGCAAGCCGGGTGGGAACAGCTTTACAGCGGACCGGTCTCTTGCCAAATCGAACGATGAGGACTGGGTTACCGGTGCCTCTCATGGCTGCTGGATCGGTGGAGGTGCCGAAATCATACTCGCGAGCCAGGATGATCGTCGCTTGTGGATTCTGGAGACGGCGCGGAGTGCTTTGACGGGCTGTTACTCCTCGGCGAATCTGGCCAGAGGGCTCCTGCAGACCGGAACGGAGATCATTCTCTATCGCGGCCACGACCTGCCAGATCTCATGACCATCTCTGGCAAGGACTCACTCTGGCACCACGCACAATACCCCCCCACCTACCTGCACTCCCAGTGGCCCATACGCTCAAGTGTCGTCTCCCAGGATGGGAGGTACGTGGCCATCGCTGGCAGACGTGGGCTGGCACACTATAGCGTGAACAGCGGCCGCTGGAGGGTTTTCGAGGACTCCAAGGTCGAGAACTCGTTTTCCGTGCGGGGTGGCATGTGCTGGTATGGACATATTCTAATTGCCGCTATTGACAATGATGGATCATATGAGGTGCGTTAAGACATGGCATATACCAAAAACGACCAGTGCTGAGGCTAACCTATGCGCCATGCAGCTCCGTCTCTACTCCCGCGAGATGCCCCTGAACAATCAAACGATTTTGCATATAGAATACCTTCCTTCCCCTGTTGTCTTTATTGGGCCGTCGGGCGAAGATTCCCTTCTTGTCTATACATACGATAACATCCTTTACCACTATATCATCAACTCGTCGCACTCTCGGATTACGTTGGTCCCGGTCGGCCAGATCGCATTCCATGGGATAGTGCGAGCACCGACCCGGGTCCGGGCGATCAGCTGGATTTTGCCAGAACACCAGATGCGTGAGTAGATTGCTCTGATAGATGGACTATTCTAATCTCAGTAGGGAACGGTGACCCCTCGCAGGATGTCAAGGTTGCATCGGTGCTTCTGCTGGTTGATGGTAACCTGGTTCTGCTGCAGCCATCGTTGTCGGATGCAGGGGAGCTGAAGTACGACATGCGAGTGGTCTCCCACGAAGTCGAATACTATATTCTGATGCGCGACCAGTTGTCCTTCAACTTTGCGCCCTCCGTGGACGAGTCACAGCCGCCCAGTCCTTCGGTGGAGCGGGCCCTGAACATGTATCACAGCAACCTCTCACTGCGCGACTCTCTCTGGACATTCTGTGGGAAGGAGCTCCTTGCCTGGAGCGACGTACAGGATGTATTGCGCCGGGAAGACGTCGCCAAGCCGCTCGAGGTGCCATTGGACTTTTATCCTTTGTCGGTGCTCCTGAACAAGGGCATCGTGCTCGGAGTGGAGGCAGAGATGACCCAGCGACGCGATGTCACATTCTCTGTGCTGAAGTTCGCTATCCGAGTAAGTGCACCATCCCTTGGATACCAGGGCCGTGCTAACTGTTCAGACACACCTCATTCTTCCCTATTTCCTCCAATACAGCTTGACACACGGCGACATGCCTGCAGCGCTGTCGCTGTGCCAACATTTCTCGCACCTCTCCTACTTTCCACATGCCCTTGAAGTCCTGCTACACCACGTCCTCGACGACGAAGTCGACAACGCGAGCAAAGACAGCAAGATCGATGACCCGGCGCAGAAGCGGGATCCCTTACTCCCGACGGTCATTTCGTTCTTGCAGGCGTCACTGCCTACGACGGTCTACCTGGACATCGTCGTCCAGTGCACGCGCAAGACGGAACTCCGGTCCTGGCGTACGCTATTCACGTATCTGCCTCCTCCGAAGGACCTCTTCGAGCAGGCGCTGAAGCTCAACTCGCTCAAGACAGCGGTGGGCTACCTTCTCGTGCTCCAGGCGTTCGAGGACGAGACTGACGACCACGACTCCCCTATCGAAGACTACGTCGTCCGGCTGATGTACCTCGCGTCGCGGAAGAACGACTGGGAGCTGTGCGCGGAGCTCGCGAGGTTCCTGATCGCGCTCGATGGGTCGGGGGATATGCTCCAGCGGGCAGTGACGCGGGCCGGACTCCGAGACGGGAATCTGGCGGGCACTGGCCTGAACGGGAACGGGTCGGGGACAAGCGTGAAAGGACTCGGGCTGGCGATTCGCACGCCCTCGTGGTCATCGCTATCACCCAGCTCGCCGCTCTCTCCACGTCCGACTGAACCCGACGACCGCCCCTGACCAGACAGACATCAACCGAATCCCCGACCAGCTGCAGCTGCATGTATATAGACCCATACTAGACGCTTAGGAACTTTTTTGACCCCATTCAATGTCATACAATACATCATCAATCATATCTATCTCTCATCCCTCTCCCCTCCTCCACCCCACAGGTATCATTCCAATCATTCCAATCCATTCCATCCCACCCACCCAACCCCTTCCAAAACCCACGATTCAATCAATCAATCAATCAATCAATCAATCCAAATTCATCCTCCAAAGCCCATCACCCAGATAATGCCCCTCATCCATAACCACGCCCTTCCCCTTCTCCTTAATCTCCTCGGTACCGGCCTTCAACATGCCAATGAGACAAACCGTGTCCTTCCCCTCCGCCTTAACAGCGACCACCTCTCCGGCCTTAACCTCATTCTCCTTCTCGGGCAACCAGCCGCCCGCACTCGTCAGGCCGGGCGCCATCAGCGCCGCGCCCGACAGCACGAACCGGATCGCGCCGCGGTCGATCTGCACCGTCGGGATGGCGTCAGGGTACTGGTGCACTAGCTTCAGGTGCGGGATCGGGGGCCCGTCCATCGGTTGGTAGAAGAGGGGGGTTGAGTCGATTGTGTAGAGGGTTGTTCTTTCGGGGCTGTTTTTTTTTGGGGGGGTACGAACGTTGTGTTAGTGTTGTGTTGTTCCCGGGGTTGGGGCGGGGGGTGAAATAGAAGAAAGAGAGCGTTGGGGTAGGGGATGTACAGTTTCACGGCATCCAGCTGCGCCTTCTTCGGCAGGACATCTTCAATGTAAGGCTCGAAACCCGGGTAGGCGTCTAGGAAGCGTTGGCGGAGACCGCGCTGCACCGACGACTTGACTTTCGAGCGGTTGCTCGGGGGGATACTATTGACGTAAGTTGTTAGTATTTCTTTCCTTTTCTTTGTTTGGGGTCGGGGTGGGGTAGGAAGTGTGAGAGATAGAGATGGGTAGAGAGAGGGAGATTGGACTGGATTGGAATGGGTATAGGTTTGGGATATAGGTAGGTAGGTAGGTAGGTAGGTAGGTGTTCGCAGCAGCAGCAGCAGCAGCAGCAAAGATATTCCCGGCCGCGGCGTGGGCGGGGTAAACCACAACCTCCAAAGAAATCGTTCTCAATTTGCAGTGCTGCACCAGGGGACAAGATATGAGCAGTTCTCCACTGCAGACCGACTCACTCTTTCTTGAACATGGTGGTTTGTCGGGGGCGAGGGGGGATGTGTGGGTTGTCTGGAGTATTGACTGCAGCTCTCTATCGCGAATCTTCAGCGGCAGCTGCGGGGAATCGGGAGCGGGTCACGTGGGCGGGTGGGTTGGTGGTTGTTTGCCTTGCGTAGGTGGGGGTGGTTGTTGCCTGAGGGTGTGCTAGATAGTTATGTAGTATGTTGCCGTGATCACTGACTGGTCTGTCTCACTCACTCTCTGGAGTTTGGAGGGATGTTGGTGCTGTGATTCACTGATTTGTGAGTTATAAGTTGTAAGTTGTGGTCATTCATGATTGGGGAAATATGTTCTTGGGTTGGGGGATTGTTGGTTGGTTTAGTTGACTAGTTGGATGTTCATTTGCGAGTTATGAAGGTTACATACAGGTCTGATATTGGAGGTTTGTAGATTTTTAATAGATTTTTTAGATGTTGGTGTTGTTCATGGCAAGTGATTAGTATCGATTGCCGCAGGCGTAGTCAAGGTTTATTCGTCGATAAGACTGCCTGAGGCCTTTGTTACAAAGCCTTGTCAAGAAAAATCTACATACAACCGATGGTTTCCTCTGCTTGGGACTGGGAATATCACCACGTTGATCCGAGAGCACATCCGCTGTGCGTCGTCGCTGACGATTATAATCTCGAAGCAGGTGTAGATTTACATCGTAGGAGACTAGAGCTGATCAAGATATTGAGAATTACGAGAAGACAATGGTAGAGTAACATGAGTGGATTTTTATGCTACATGACTACTTAACCGCGGGCAGCACCAGCCTTGATCAGCAGGACGTCTCCGTCCTCGACCAGGTAATCCTTACCCTTGGTCATGACCTTACCGGCAGCCTTGACGGCGGCTTCATCGCCATACTCACGCAGGGTGGCGTAGTTGTAGACGATGGCCTGGATGAAGGTCTTCTCGAAGTCGGTGTGGATAACACCAGCGGCACCGGGGGCCTTGACGCCCTTGCGGATGGTCCACTGGCGCACCTCGTCGGTACCGGTGGTGAAGAAACTGGCCAGGTTCAGCACCTGACGCATGGTGGTGATCACCTTGGGCAGGGCCGACTTGGTGTTCAGAGACTTGCACTCCTCGAGAGCGGCAGCGTCGGTCTCGAACCGGGTGAGACGTTCCTCGAACGACACGGAGATGGGGATCAGCGAGTCGCCGGGGGAGTTGGTCTTGATCCACTCGAACACCTTGGGCAGGTACTTGTTCTTCTGGCGGATGTAGTCCTTCTCGCTCAGGTTGACCAGGTACACCACCGGCTTGGCGGTGAGCAGCTGGAGAGGGTTGATAGCCTCGACCTAGTCATAGCAAAAGTCAGCGTCTGGTTGCACAATCCAATGACGACGACAGAATATTATGAAGCAAGTGATCAGATTGGACGTAATCTCATGGTACCTCCGTTGGATTATAAAAAGTTGGGGTACTCGACGAGCTGGGTTATTTCGAGCAAAGCTCTTATTCATCATGATAGGGGAATGGGACGGCAAAAAAGGTAAGAAAAAAATCGAACGTACCTCCTTGGGGGACCAATCTCCCTTGCGGACATCGTTACCAGCCCGGAGGAACTCAAGAACCTTGAAGACGTTGGCCTCTTCCTCCTTCAACTTCTTCATCTCCAGGGACTGGCCGCCACGTCTGGTCTGCTTGTTGAGGGCCTCGTAGGCCTTCTCGACGAACTCGATATCCTTGATGCGCAGCTCCTCGCTGATGATGTTGAGATCACGGACGGGGTCGACATCACCCTCGACGTGGATAATCTCGGCATCATCGAAGCAGCGGACGACCTGGAAGATGGCGTCGACGGCACGAATGTGCGACAGGAAGGAGTTACCGAGACCAGCACCGGTCGAGGCACCGCGGGTCAGACCGGCGATATCGTAGACGGTCAAGTTGGCGGGCACCTGCGACTTGGGCTTGTAGTGCTCGCACAGCCAGTCGAAGCGGTCATCGGGGACAATGACACGCGCCTCTTCCGGGTCAATGGTGGCATAGGGGAAGTTGGCGGGGTTACCCAGCGACGACTTGGTGATGGCCTGGAAGAGGGTGGACTTGCCGACGTTGGCGAGACCAACCTAGAGAGAAAAGGTTAAACCATGATCCTCTGGTGAATTTTACATTGCGTGGAATGTGTGGGAAGGAAGAAGAGAAAGAAAAAAAAATGTGGCCGGGGAGGGAGGTTAAATAGTGGCCGGGACAAGCGAGGGAAAAAATAGGGAGGCTGGGAGGCTGGGAGGGGCAGAAAAAAAAAATAGTCAGTCGGTGGGGTCAATGCTCACATACGATACCACTCTTGAGGTTGTTACCAGGACGGCCCAGATGGACCTTCTCTTGAACAACGGCCTTCTTGGGAGGCATTTTGGATTTCTTCTTCTTGCTGGAGGAGTAGGAGCGGCGGGAGAGGAAGAAGAGGGCGGGGACGGAGAGAGCGAGGCGAAGGAGGGGGAGGGGGAGGGGGAGATGCACAGGTGATGGAGGCGCGAGGCCAAAGCAGGGCCAGCTGCGGAGCGACGGGCAAGGCGGAGTGGAAGAGAAAGAAAAAGAATCCCGGCCGCTGAAGGGGGAGACGTGATGACGGCGTCCACTGGGCGTGGACCGAAGAATGAGGGGGAGATGGGAAGAGGTGGGAGAGATGGAAAAAGGGAGTTTACAGTCGCAATTGAGGTGATTCGGTGAGTGGCAGTAGTAATAATCTTAATTGTGCTGGTGCTTGTTACTCGTGGATCGCAAATGACGCTGGTTTGGCTGCAGCGCGTCCCAACGGTACCTTCGACCCATGACGCCCATCCGCGGCGCCGTCCTTCGCTAATTTCGTTGTGCCTTTCTCCACACCGCCCACGTGAGGGAGCAGCCCTGCGGTTGCTGACACAGCCTGAACTGTCATGCCTCAGGCAGGCGCCTCTCTCGGGCTCTGCCAATACACAGTACGCCGTAGAATCGTGATTACGTGGGCTTCAAGCTCATGGCCTGGGATGCGCGCATACTCGCTGAGAAATCGGCCTGCCTTGCTGTTTTCAAAACCAGAAAGACTGACAGACTTGACCCAGTCTGGTGATGATCCGGTTGGGGTGCTCATGATGGTAAATGGAAGGCCAGGATTGTTTTGGAAAGTCGCTCGGAAATTTGAACCAATTTGTTCATAGATTGTCGAATTTCATCATCGCGGAGTGCGGTCCGGTCGAAAAGGCCTTTGATGTATTTGCAAGACGCAACTTGCCTTGATATCTGAGCTATGGCGCTAAGGGTTAGCGGACTTGGACAGGCGCATGTCTTTCATAACGTTGAATGTAAAGTTGACAACCCCCTCTTTGCCCTTGTGAGAGAAGTAATGCTTTTGATTTTTCGACTCCTCTATGT
Organism: Aspergillus heteromorphus CBS 117.55; assembly: GCF_003184545.1. Classification (NCBI taxonomy): domain Eukaryota; kingdom Fungi; phylum Ascomycota; class Eurotiomycetes; order Eurotiales; family Aspergillaceae; genus Aspergillus; species Aspergillus heteromorphus. Next base: position 343,334 of record NW_020290418.1, read on the forward strand.
ATGCAAACCTAGATTATTCAAGTTATGCATATTCTAATCAAAGCTTTGAAGTTATTGTTCGTATGGATGTATGCTATCTTCAGCCAGCCCCGGGACGGCGGGTGAACAAGATCATGATGTGTAAACACAATGGGCACTTCTTCCCAAATTTCGATACCACAAGCATCTTGGAACCTTTGGACAGCATCCGTGCCTTGAAATGGTCCCGTAATTTCTGGATGACTTGAAAGAACGATCTCGTTTAGTGGTTGCCTACCCAGACTCCCTTTCAATTATTAGTTACGCCTGTTTGATGCAACCGATGAGACTTACCGATAATAGTGTCAGTCCTTACTGTCTTGCTTCAAAGCCCTCCAAGCCTTCAGCCTTCACCATGCGATTGAGTTCCTGGCACACAGAGAGTCTCTCATCTTCATTCATGTCACTCCATCTCTCCTGCAGGGTTTCGCCCTGAATCAATGACATATAGAGAAATGATTGGCCACCATCCTCAATCCAGCCAAAGACGTCCGGGATGGGGATCTGGCCTTTTAGGTGCTTGCTCAACATCAATTGGGTTTGGGCCTCGACGACAGTTACATCGGCGCCGTACTTGACAACAAGGCCTAACGATGAAATCATGACCGGTGGTGGGCGATTGAAGCTTATGTGTTGTGTACCAGCTGACTTCTTGCTGATGGCTCTAACTTCAGATGGTGTCGGAAGAGCAGCCCTTGGGTTTTCCCTGTAAAAGCTGGAGTCTCGGAAGATCATCATCGCCCAGCAAGTCCTCGAAATCAGTGCTTGAAGGATGGTATAGATAGATGGCATCAGACGCAGAGAAGACGGGGCGAGTGAAGTAGAAGAAACCTGTTAAAGAGATGAGAAAGAGGTTGGGTAAGAACATCAGGACAGGTATGTGGAAATAGTCCGCAGGTGCGGGCGCACTTACAGAGTGATAGCATTGCGCTGACGCAACAGATATGATAGTTAGTTAGGCAGCAAATTTCCTTTTCTCATAAATAGCATATGAATTAAGTGTTTGAGCTGTGGCTGATAATCTCCAGTAAGCACAAAGAACCAGGAAGCCGACTAGCCTCGACCAAGTAGCGAATCGTAGTGTTAGACAATTCTCCGAGGCCGAGTTCTTGTGCGAAGGCCAAAGCGAGAGAGAGAGAGAGAGAGACCCGGGGGGATGGAACAGGGGGGGGGGGGGGGGGAGGGCATCTATTTAACCTTGCATATCCTGCGTCCCCCTCCTCCTTTTCCCCATTCCACTCCAAATCCAAACACCAACATCATGACCCTCATCAAGATCTCCATCACCTCAGACCCAGTTTGTCCTTGGGTATGATTGTCTCTACTCTCCTCTCCCCCACTCTTCCACCACTCCACCCCTGTCTCTGCCCACTTCTCTCCCCACTGATCCCTGTCTCACCTCACCGACAGTGCTACATCGCTTACCGCCGCCTACTCAAAGCCATCGCCCTCTTCCAGAAGACCTACCCCGGTGCCCGTAACGATGAAATCCGAATCACCTGGAAACCCTATTTTCTGGACCGCGACGCTCCGATGGAAAGTGTTCCCTATCTTGGTGCGTGCACCGTTGTCTGGCCCATTCTCTCATTATTCCCGATTCCCCCCCCCCTCCGCGCGGCGCTCCCATCTCCAAAAGACGAAAACCAAAACTCATCCCTTTCAAACCAGACCGAATGATCCAGAAACTGGGCGACGCGGACAAAGTACCAGGCGCGCAGGCGCACCTGCGCCGACTAGGCCTCCAAGATGGTATCCAGTTCCGATTCGGGGGCCGCATTGGGAATACGCTGCGCGCGCACCAGTTGATCCTGTGGAGTGAGCTGCAGGACAGCGCGAATGAGCGGCAGACGAGCGAGATCACGAATGCGGTGGTGCAGGCGCTCTTCCAGGCGCATTTTGAAGAGGAACGCGATATCTGTGATGTGGAGACGCTGGTGCGGATCGCCGCGCAGGCGTGTCCGGGGCTGGATGTCGATGGCCTGGGCCTGCGGGCGTGGTTGGAGACCGGCCGCGGGGTGGCGCGGATTGAGTGGCTGGCGGACCAGGCTCGCGCTGAGGGGTTGTTGGGCGTGCCCTACTTCCAGATGGGGGAGGGTGAGGGTGGGAAGACATTGAACGGCGCGCAGGATGTGAATGAGTTTCTGGAGACTTTGGTGGCGTATAAGGAGGGGTCAAGCACCACTACCACCGCCACTGCCACTGCCACTACGGATGAGGCCTTGGGGAATACATGCTAGTAGTTTTTGAATTTTCCGTTCTATATATCGATAGAGGGAGAGTCTTATGTGAGGGGTACTATCCCACTATTCCAACACACACACACACACACACACACACACACACACAAGAACAGAAACAGGAACAGGAACAAGTAGCAATAAGTAACACCATCTAGCTCATTCAGACATCAACAAGGCCACCCAGACAGCCAAACCCACCGTCCGGGTCCGCCCTTTCCTCTTCCCATCCCACGCATCGCCAACACCGCAGTAGCCCCGCGGGGTCATATTTCCGCTTGATGCGGAGCAGATGGGCATAGTTCTCGTCCCCCCACCAGGCGGTCCGCCAGTCGGGGGTGAAGGGATCAGCCTCACTGATGTAGGCGCCACTGCGGGGAGCGAGGCGAGCGAGGCGTTGCGTCACGGACTGGAAATTCCGGACGAAGGCGCGTTTTTCGGCCAGCGTACTGTTCCAGGCCCATTCGGCACTGACCGTGATCATCCAGGTACTGTCTCTCCATGCGGGGGTTGTGGAGGTATTATTATTATTATTATTATCATCATCATTATGATTAGTAGTAGTAGTAGGAGGAGGAGGATTCGATGGCTGGCGGCTCTCGTAGTACGCTGGCGGAGTCGCGAAGAGGGTCGGGGCGTAACCCTCCGCCGCCAGCAGGACCAACTCGTCGAGGAGGCGTGCGGTGTCGTTGGGCTGTTGGAAGAGAGTGGTGGGGATGAGACGATTGGTGGCGAAGCTGGCCGTGCCAACGCCTGCATCGGCGGTGGCGGTCATGTACTCCTGGTAGATGGGATAGAAGTCGGGATAGACGGTCAACGAGACGGAGCCGCCGTCGTGGGCGTCGACGTAGTCGATGACCTCGGCCAGGGAGGCTCGGGCGGCGGGGAGATCGAGGAAGGGATTGGCCATGGCGATGCGGTCCATGGCGTTGGGACCGCCCCAGCCCTGCAGCGACCAGCGACGGGCATGGCGGATGAGGAGGCGGGTGAAGTTAGCATCGGGGGCAGGCAGAGTGAGAGAGGCGAAGACCAACGGCCGCGACGGCTCGACTCGGTGCGTGGATTCCACCACCACGCCGTACGTCGCGCCGCCGCCGCCGCGCAGCGCCCAGAAGAGGTCCTGGTGCTGGCACGCGTTGGCCGTCCGCAACTCCCCATCCGCCGTCACGATCTTGTACTCCAGGACCCGGTCGATCCCCAGCCCGAATTGCGCCGTCAGCAGCCCGTGTCCCCCCGTCATGGCGAATCCCCCCGACACCCCGACCGTGGGCGCCGTGCCCCCGATGAAGGTCACATTGTGCTCGTGCGCAAATCGGTACACCTGGTCGAAGTTCACCCCGGCTCCCACCGTGATGGCGTGGGCGGCTCGGTGCTGCGCGCTGCATCCCGCGGGGACGAAGTCGTTCGGATGGTAGATGAGCTGCTGCATGGGGCGGGTCCATAGGGCCAGCGAGCCGCGGAGACTGCTGCGGCCGCTGTAATCATGCCCGCTGTTCTTGATGCTCAGGGTGACACCGGTCTGTCGGGCAAAAGCAAACGCTGCCTGGACGTCGGCCGCGTCAGTGACCGGGATGTGGTAGTGGGACACGCTCCCCTGGCCGCAGGAGGTCGACGGCGGGTCAACCAGGGGTTCGGTGGGACCCAAGAGACACTGGCGTGTCAGTTGGTCGGTCGAGGCAGCACAGATCTCATTCTGCGCATGCATGAAGCCGCTGTAAAGGTCGGCGCGATAGGCGGCCGACGTGTATTGGGCCTGCACCTCGGAACACTGACTGGGCTGGAACATGGCCAGTCGGCCGTCGTAGCTGTCGAAGCACGGTCGAGCCAGCGGGACCGTCCCCTGCAACCGGCCGTGAAGGGTCGCATTGAGCGTGGCCCAATTCCACTGGGACGAGATGTGGTGGCTGTGGCGGTTCTCCCTCATACCCCAGATTGGCGCGCTGAGAAGAACCACGGGCAGCAGAGTTAAGGGCAACATCATGGTTCAATCAAATTACTTCGCTACAGTTTTTGACATGTGAAAACTCTACCTTCCCTCTACATCTCCCATCCCTAACCCCTATATCGAATACCAAGCAATCAAGAATTCTTTCCCTCAACATCAGGCGCCCGACGAGGCGTGGCGAGGTAGCAGGGGGGTATCGCCGAAAAAGTCGGGCTCGGTACAGTAGCGCCGAAAGTCACCCCCTGATAGGCACATCTGGTTCTTTGTTTCAGTACAAATGAAGGCCCGACTGTTCAAGACGGGCATGCTAGTGGCTAGGGATCGGCGATCCAAGAGTCTTGACAGCAGATAGTTCCCTGCGTAGTTGCGTGGTTGGGATTCCGTGCGTGGGTGGTAGATGCTGCTAGGTATAAAGAGATCCGCGAACCCTAATTCGGGGGAGCATTTCCTCTCCCCCCTCTCATCCCCAGTCGCGCACTCACTTTCCAAAGCCATTTACATCGTCTCCTCTCCTTTCTCCTCCAGCATGTCGCGCTCTGCGCACTTAAACAAGAACAAGCGAAACAATGACCAGCCCAAGAAGCAGGGAGACTCGATCCCGAATCTCCTGGTAGGGTCCGGCCCACCTCCCGGGATGGGCAAAATCAGCACGATGCGCTGGGCAGCCCGACACCCGCCGCAAGACCCCGTCCAGCTTTTCGGCTCCCACCCCAGCCTCAACCCCCTAGCTGGCAAGACAGTCGTCGTGACCGGCTCCAACACCGGTCTGGGCTACCACGCAGCCACCAAATTCGCCGCGCTCGGCGCCGCGCACTTGATCCTGGCGGTGCGCGACCCGGCCAAGGGTGCGGCGGCCAAGCAGCGGATGCTCGCCGCGACGCCCAGCACGCAGACGCGCATCACGGTGGTGCCGCTCGACATGGCGTCCTGGGACTCCGTGCGGACGTTTCCGGATCGACTGCAGGCACCGGAGGTCGGCGTGCAGGCGGTCGATGTGGCGATTCTCAACGCCGGGGTCGCGCCCTCGACATACTGCGTCAATCCCGCCACCGGGTGGGAGGCCGCGCTGCAGGTGAATACCCTCTCCACGGCGCTGCTCGCCATGGGATTGATGCCCCTGCTGCGGGCGGCAGGTGGTGGTGGTGGTGGTCGCCCCGGCCAGCTGACCCTCACGGGCAGTTTCGCGCACCTGTATCTGACCGAGCAGAACCTCCCACCCCGGACGAATGATAGCCAAAACCTCCTAGAGCAGATCTCCTCCCCTCGCTTCTTCAATGTCGAAACCTCGTACGCCGTCCTGAAGCTCCTAACCATGTATGTCATGGAAGGCTTGGTGCAGGACTATGCCCCCAGCGGGGAGGTCATCGTTAACGTGGCCTGTCCTGGGCTGTGTGCCACTGACTTGGGCCGTGACTTTCCGTGGTATATGGTGCTGCCCAGCAAGCTGATGCAGCAGTTCTGTGCTCGCTCCGCCGAAGAAGGCAGTCGCTCCTTGGTCACTGCCACGCTGTTGGGGCCGGTCGGTCATGGGAAGTTCTGGACGAACGACGTTTTCACCGAGTGAGTTGTCCCTGTTTTTTTGTTTTTTCTTTCTTTGTCCAAGTGACCTTCAAACTGACTACTGAATCTGGGGCAAATTAGACCCGGCCCGATGGTGACCAGTCCGGAGGGGAAGCAAATGCAGGCGCAGATTTGGCGGGAAATCGTGGAGGTGTGTAAGCTGCAATTGGATTTCTAGACGCATAGGGGGATGAATGTAGGAAGGATGGAGGTGTACAGAAGTTATTGTTCAGTTGATTACTACTACGTTCAGTAGGCGGGCTCTTTCCCTCCGACCACGGTCTCGTCCACAGCCAAGCTCCTTTTCATTTAAGCCCCCCGTATGGTCTTTCTGCAAATGATCTGCTTCGGTTCACTCCACTCCCCGTGACATTCACATCAGACCAGAAGTCATGGAACGAGGTTTTGCGTGTCCCTCCATCTTCCTGTACGTAGCCTAGTGAACTTCATCGAAGATCTTCCACTTCCCGTGGATCAACCAACCAACCTGCTTGCCCGCCCGCCAATCTTACCAGGTAAGCTGACCCAGCGTGACCCGAATATTGTCTAGAATCTGCTTCACCGACGACGCACCCCCGCCAGCCTCCGGGGATGATCCCAAGTCATTGCGCTTCAGAATCACCTCGAGCAAGGCGGAGGCGAGCCCATGGTCCAGGATTCCTCTGCTCCCGCTGCGGCGGGGGCCACCGTCGGGATCGCCAGCCTCCGTCGTCGTCGTCGTCGCCGTCGCCGCGTGCGATGAAACCAGCGAAATCCCCAAGATCCCCTCAACCCGACCCAGCATCTTGGAGATGAGCTGCAGAAGGATGGCCAGCTGCAGGTCCCCATGGCTGTTCAGGTCGAATCCGCCGACGTGGAGACCGGGCAGCACCGAGGGGATCGATGCGTGGGAGGTGGGGGTGGATGCGGGGGAAGAGGACGATGAGGAAGACGAGGCGCAGGCGGGCGGGAGGGAAGGGGTGGCTACGCAGGTAGTGTGAACGCGATGCAGGATGGTGCCGTAGATGTGGAGGAGCCAGATGTAGCAGGTGAGAATGATCATGGTGGTGGGCATGTCGACGCCGGACGCGGGAGGAGCGGGTAGCGGCAGGGCGGGGATGGAGTGCCCCGAAGCCATGTCCACGGGGGCGCTTTCGTGGAGGTCTTCCCAATATTCCGAGTACGAACAATCCGAGTCGTTCGCCGGCGACGAGGGCGCACAAAAGTCCGAGGCGGCGGCGGAGGCGGCGGAGACCGGCACGGGCACGGACGAAGGCGTCAGGGACAGCTGTAAATAACGGAGGATATTGAAAAAGGACTGGGTGAGCTCCAAGGCTCGACCGATGCTGTTCTGCATGCGAGGCTCGGACGGCCCTTTCCTGTGATCGGGCCATGTCGAGAACGAGGACAGCGTTTCCTCCAGCGGGATGGATTGGATCTTGTTGGCATCGCGCAGGATCTGGGAGCTTAGTTCGGACAGGCAGTGGAGACAGTCCTCCTTACTTCCCAGCAACGCCGGCGCGCCACTCGGTGGATGATGAAGACCGGGTTGTGGTGTCTGGTCCGCTGCCGTCTGCGCGGCGGCGCTCGTGGTGGTTGAGTCTGGATCCTCCTCGAAGAGCATGTCTATGAACTGATCGTCTTGATGACCATGGACTTCTGAGCTCAGTCTCATGCCAAAGCCAAGGGACTCCACTCCGAACTCCCTCGACTTGGCTGCAGCCGAGCTGGGATTATTGGCCATACTCAGACCGGGACCCATTGCCAGACCGTCATGGTGTTGTTCTGCAGCGCCAGAATGGAAGCCCGGATCTAGAAATAGCTTTCGTTTTGCCGGGACCGTCTCCAAAGGGGGCGCGGACACAGTGAAGGACGAGCCCGTGGTGGGCATGGTGGATTCATAGATGCGATCCGAGCCCGCCCGCCGATTGTACAGCGGAGAGTGGGATGTGCCATGTGTCCCCGACTGAGCCTGCAACCCCTGCGGTTGTCGGCTCTCCAGCAGCTGCCTGCGTTGGCCGTAGGAGAGACTGTTGGTACACTCGGTTCCGGCCTTCAGGCAGCGCTCGCACGGGTTCATGGCATGCCGACTGTTGTCTCCGGTCTTGAACGGTCTCACACAGCGCAGTTTCTGGCCTCTGCACCTATCGCATGCAATACGACGGGCCTCGGGGTTCATGGTGAAGGCTGTGGGACTATTGCTCTGCTTCTGAATGTGGCCAACTTCTACTTATCAGGTATCATGATCCAGGTCCGAACAACCGCGCTCCTCGTGATTGAAAGTAATGTGCTGGAGCATGCTACCAATGAAGAGATAGATTCTGATATCGGTCTCGCTGCGTGGCTCGCTGTGGGTGGCTCTCCAGGACACGAAGGAGAGCAAACAAACGCGAGGGGAAAGGGGTGGGGGGAGGCATGAACAGGAGAGGAGAGGGCGAGGGCTTGGCCAGGCCAGGCGCAGAAAACAGACATTAAATCCGACCAGAACACTGATCTTACAAACAATCACAGTGGCATCATATTCTGTCCCTGTCAGCTGAAAAGGAGGGTCGGAGGATTTACGTTTGATGGTTGTCTTTGTAATAATATTACATCGTACATCCTGGAAGATTGTCTCAGCCCTCGGGGAGGTTGACTATCGAACTATCCCCGACACCAAACAGGCAGGCCAATGAAGCTAAGAGGCTTGTTGGAAGGATGGAACGATTGAAGGCTGTCTAGGGACGTGCCATATCAGCCTCTCCAACAAGCCCTGGCAGGCTAGCGTGCCAGGGCACGCGACTGCGGCCATGCTGACTGTCTTCTCCAGCCACCGAGGATCCTGTCGCCTTACATCGTCTCCCTGTAGGACCGAGTATGCCGAGAGAAGTCCCCATCATAGCTAGAGAAGAATGCAGACAGATAGATGCCTCTGTACTCGGTAGTAGTCTGTACGTCGCCTTTTCGGGGAAGGGTCTAGGGTACCCACGATAACACGGTGTCGTGGCAGTGGGGCCATTCCAATAATCCCTGTACGGAGCAGACGGGGACAGAACTTATGATAATGATACAGTAATGGCAACAGAGTGGCGACGTACATCCCCACAAGACAGTCAGGGCGGTTAAAAGTAATGTAGAAAAACAATGCAGGCGCAGGGACCTACGAGCACCCGCCGCCAACCAATTAAGCGGCCTTTTATGTGGAGCCCAGCGCATCTTGCCATTTTTATAACATCCATGCTTTTATTATCTTACTACTAGGTTGATTGTCTGTATTGCCTGCATTGCTTATGTTGCCTGCAGACCATCTGCAGACTAACTACTACTTATCTAGTACCAGCTGGTCAATTGAGCCTTACCGCCTCAGGCAAACACTGATGGGAGCTAGCCTAGGTAGGTTGGCGGTGAGGGTGCCTTCATATTATCATTCTTGTTCGTTCAGCCGGCAGTCATCCATTCCACAACTAAAAAGCCAAAAGTGGTCATGACAAGACTACTTATTTCCCACCGGAGATGTGTGGCTACTCCACACAATTGAGCGAGCTCTCCAACATTCCCTGCCTCTCTTCTGTACTGCTGACGACGGCTGACGGCTGACGGCTGACGCCATGTCCAAGATCCACCCCCCTGCCTGGCAAGCAAGTTCGCGTGCTTACTTGGCTGCCCCGACTTTTTCGGTGCCCCTTCGCCTCCGAACGAGGAGTTGCGCCTGCTGGTTCGGCATGATGGTGAAATCATGGTGCTGATCTGGGGGCCGGCCCGTCCCCTCCGCGAATCGAAACTCATACCGCAGCAGGAGCTCCACGAGAATGATCTTGAGTTCGTGCGCGACCAGGAAGCGCCCCGGACACGCATGGAACCCCGCCCCGAAATTGGTGGACTGGTTGGACACCGTCGCAAAGTGGAACTTGCTCGCATCCCCATCCCTTCGCATGTGGTAGAACCGAAGACCGTCGAAGACATCGGGTTGAGGGTAGACATCGGGGTCGTGGGTGAGCTCGTCGGTCGGGAAGCTCAGATGGGTGTTGGCAGGGAGGCGCACTCCGTCGTGGAAGGTGAAGGGCTTCACCGTCGATCGCTGGACGGTGACATGTCCCACCGGATGCAGGCGCTGGCTCTCCTTCATGAAACTGTCGAGTTTGCGCAGCTTGGCCAGACTCTGTTTGGACCATTCAGGGGAGTCGGCCAATACCTGGTGGATCTCCTCCAGCAGCTCGGGGATGTAGTCCGAGTGCGCGATCAGATCGTACATCATCGAGACGACTGTGGCACTCGTACTGTGAATGCCCGCCATGTAAAGAAACAAGAGCCCATCGGCAATCTCTGCGGGGCTCGTGACCTGGCCGTCGTGATTGCCATTGTCGATGAGCCATTGCACTGCATCGCGGTGTTTTTCGGTGTGACTATTGGTGGCAATGCGCTCGCGATAGAGAGGCTCGATCATCCGGGCTGCCCGTTTGCGGAGCGTCAACAGGTCCTTTCGCCTCCGATAGGTCCAGGGAGCCAGCCATTGCCACCGTGCAGAATAGGAGGCTCGGATTTCCATCGCCGATTTCATGATGCCCGTGGTATTGGCGATTGTGAGTTGGATCCACTCGGGGTCGCTGCAGAGCTTCGGTCCGACCAAGACTCGTCCGGTCATTCGGGCGACAAGCGGAAGGGAGACCTCCCAAGGCTTCAGAGGCGTCCAATCTGCAAGGGTCCATGGTTGTCAGTGGGGTTGCTTCGGGGATGTCTGTCAGAGAGCGAGTGCAGCCCCTACCCGTGCTTTCTGGAATCACTGTTCCAAGGGCGTCGAGGCACTCTTCCTTCAGTCCCCCGACCAACTCCCCTGTTTTACAACGTCACAAGATTAGCACATCACCTAGGAACTTCCACTTTCGGTGCAAAATAGTCTACCTAGGTTCTTGTTGAGGTCAATGCGGGTGACATTTGTTGCCGCCAGGGATGGAAGCGCCGATCCGCTATATTCCAACAAGAAAGACTGAATCGCGTGCAATGGGAAGCTCAATTCGGTCTCCGGCGCGTTCTTTACCTCGTCCAAATACTTGCTTGGTATAATCACCTGAGGGCTTCCCTCGTCGATTGGGTTGCGGATGCGGAACGCGATTCCGTTCTTAGTGTACTGTTGGCGAAGGTCAAAGACAAGCCCGTATACAAGAGGGTCAATCACCCCAGACTGACCTTCAAATATCCTTGGTGCATAATTTCCTTGGTCCGCATGACGTAGTTTGCCTGCGTGTCATCGCGATCAAACTTCACCAGAGGAATGTGTGGAAGACCGCGCTGCCGTTGCAACTTTCTGCTGGAAAGGAAAGAGTGAAGCACCAAGACCGCGGCGAGGGCAAGAATGAGATACATTGTCAACGCCATGGTCGAAATGCGTAGACCGATGATAAGTGTTGAAATGGGGTTGCCGCTGTGGTTTATATGTATGGGGGCCGATACTACTACTCGACTACAATTCGGGCCACATTCGGGATTCCTCCAGTTTGGATTCACCGACTCCGATCCTGCCCCTTGCGGTCATGAATACATCACCCGAAAGCACAGAGTTCATCTTCGGACTAACTCGATACACACAGTCATCCAAGGGTCACGGATCCCCCAGGAAAACCACCAATTTTTGCGCCGAGATACTTCTCGATTTCAGCAGTTCTAACCCATTGAGGACCCCCTGCCAACCCCCCTCTATAACTCGAATGGGGTGGGATTTGAGCCGGTTGCTATCAAAAAGCCTTTGAACCTGGCGATAGTACTCAATCCCAAAACGACGTTTGTCCGGATCAGCCTCGCTCCCATAACCGTTTCCTAGTGGAATTTCCTTGCCAATAATGGTGGACCCCATGATGAAAGTAGGATCCACCGTGGGTCGTGTGTGGTTCATTGGCTGCCACACCTCCAATGCAATGTATCGGCCACCGGCCCGTCCGATGCTCTGATAGCACAGGCGTTGTGTCTTGGCTTCGGTCATAGGATCTAATGCCAGTTCCAGGTTATTGTCTGTATCGGCCAGGATGTCTTGTGCACAGGTGGGCGAACGATAGTCGTAGACCATCTCGGCACCGTACGAGCGCACGAGGTCGAAATTTGCGGGCGAGCAAGTGGTCAGGGGGATATGGCCGTAGCTGGAAAGAGAAGATTGATTAGAACAGGAAGAGAGAAGGCCGTGGCAGCCCAGATGGGACGCACATTCGCAGTAACTGTATGGCCAAAGTTCCCACCGAAGTACTGCCCGCATAGACCAGAACCTGCTCTGGCTCCATCGCAGGCTCATCGGGACTGCCTTGCAGGCCCATCCCGCCTCCCCAGAAGAGGGAGAGGCCAATGGTCGCAATTCCACTCGCACCAAAGGCCGCCGCATTCGCCCACCCCATATCGGGGGGCTTCTTGAAAAGCAGTTCTGGATCCGCGCGGACGTACTGGGCAAATGACCCCGATTCCGGGTCTATGGCGTTGGCTCCATGGCATGCTCCGAAAACCGCATCTCCAATCTGCCAGCGTGGCTGCGATGCGAGCCCGGCCACCGCGGGTCCGATGGCGACGATTATCCCCGCGAAGTCGGTACCGTTCACCACTCCCTTGCACGGGAATTGATGGGGCATCTTGTAATCGCACGGGTTGAGAGCCACAGCGACGACGCGCACCAGCATTCGATCCGGAGGCACATGAGGCAAAGGAACTGCGTGGGTGATTTCGAGAGCTCCGCCGTGGGTTTGCAGGATCGCGGTTTGGGTCCGAGGAAGGTTGGCCGGAAGCTGGGTGACGGCCATGATGACGGGATTGACCCTTCCCCACGATGTGGCGTGGCAGCAGCTGAGGTCTCCAGGGACTGGATATTGTCAAACGGTACAGCAAGCCTCCAGGCCGTGAGTTTGGGGGGGGGGAAGATATCCTGGAGGGGGTCGGCCCGACGCCGGAGGTAGGGTTCGGCGTGCAGTCGGGGTCATACTACAGCCCCGACTCGAATGATATGATATGGGCCCCGAGACCGACCATGCTGGACCTTACGACAAGTGAAAAGACAGTGTAAGATTCTATCCCCGCAGAACACTACTCCCCCAACTCCATTTTGATCCCCCTCACTGCAAAACTTCACACCATGATGAACGCAGCTAGATCTCTCCATCTCTTTGCGCTCGTACACGCCATCCGTCTGGCCCAGGCCTGGGAATACACATTTCCTGAGAATTGGCCGCTCAATTGGACGCCGCAATTGCAGGAGACCCCGGTCGTAGCAGACGTCTGCACCACCAGTCATCTCACTGCGTACGAGACCGCCGCCCCCGGGAGCGAGATTTGGCTCTCAACAAGTCCGTTGGACGACTTCGAAGCCCCCAAGATCCTCCCGCTCAACTCAAGTAGCGGGGAGCAATGGGAATTTGATGGGGTCTCGGATGATGGCATGAATGCGTTCATCTTCGGGCTCTATCGCGATCCCGGTCTGTCCCTCATGGGGACGGGCAATCTACGCATCTCGGCCGAGCTGGCCTACGCCAACGGCACCCGCTGGGGACGGGTCGACTACGCCAGCGATTCGGTCGTGGAGTCGTGCCCCCACGGAACCAAAGGGGCGTGGACCGGATCGGACTTCAGCTACCGCTTTGAGATCTCCAAGGACATGAGCCGCGTCAAGCTGGAAGTCGACACCCCCGACCTCAAGGGTATCATCTTCCTGAAGTCAAAGACTCTGCCCCGGTATGCAGACGCGTCGACCTGGCCGTCGGAGAACGCGTCCACGGCGATCGCCCCGCATTTCCACTGGGTGGAGCCGATCCCCGTCGGGGACGTGCAGGTGGATCTGGTGGCCAAGGGCCAGCGATTCGCGTGGCAGGGCTTGGGCGGTCACAATCGACTGTGGTCCCCGTTCAACTGGTTTACCTGTCTCAAGGCCATGAACGCAGTGCGGATGACGGCGGGGCCGTATTCTCTGTCCTACATGCGATTCACCTCGCGCATCGCGGACGGGCAGGACTTCACCTCCGTGCTGCTCATGCACGGCGCAGAGAAGATCTTCAGCTCCACCCTGGGCCACGCGTCGCCGGTGGACGACTACGTCCTCATGACCAAGACATATGGCGGCGCGGTCACAGGCACCTTGCGCGATAAGGTCACCGGCTACGAGCTCGAGTTGGTCTCCCCCGCCCGGAATCAGCATTGGACCTTCATCATCGAGCATCAGAACATCGCTTTCGAGTATCTGGTCGGGAAAGGACGCGGTGGAAGCGGGTTTTCCAGCAGCTCCAGTGGAGGCCCCGTCGGCTTGGAGCAATTCAGAGGGGTGGCCCTGACCGAAGCACTCAACTTCCCGGACAGTTCGCCACTTTTCAAAAATCAGTATGCATGATGAAAATTGCTGTCTTACTATTGTGAGGACTGTGGATAATCTCGGGGTCGGAACTATGGGCGGCTTCAAGAAGATCTGGTAACCTACTTTTCATCTGTGATCCATAGGCCAGGGTGAATTTAGCCGATCTATGGCGCATGCCTATACTCTTTCTAGATATTTCCTGTTCTACGTCCCGTTAACCGTAGGTAGTCAATGACAGGTATTCTTGCAAAATAGCTATCTTCCGAGCTATATAGTCGATTCTTGGTCATTTTATATTCGTCTTGTCGTTTTCGTAATTCTACTAACCACACAGTGTTGTTGCAACTGGTGCACCTCTATGACTAGAAGGATGTCGAAACACCTTTTAAGTCTAGGGGGGGTACCGGGCAACTTCTGACAAGTGTTCAATGTCTTGATGATATACTCCATATATCGTTAAATTTGTGAAGGTAGATAAGGTTTACAATTTATATCACAATGGTAATGGCTGGCGTATGTGTGGCCTGGAGAACCCTCTATAAGAGAAGAGTAACTAGTGAACCAACTCTTCATACAGTCAGACTGCCATATCAGGCTTTGGCAGTAAGGATTCCAATATAGGGCTCCTGAAATCTTAGGCTTGCAAGGGATTCACACCAGTGCGAAAGACAAGCGCACCTGGCTCACTCACAGGTGTAAAGGCATTCCGGACGACAGACCCGCAGGTTATATCGGAATAGATGCATCAAATCTCCACCCTCTCTGGGTGTGCCGACACCTTCCTGGTCGAGTGGTTCTGTTTGACTGGTTGCGACATCTTCGGGGTCTCGCCCGAACCCGGCCCGAGAGCCCCGAAACTACATCCTGGCAGCAAACATAGAATGATAGGAGGGCCAACTTCTACATCCCCAGGTAATATGCCAGTTCGGGCACCGCTAACCCAGAAGCGTATCACTTCATCGACAGTTGTATACAGTATTCTTTGGATCTTTCACCCCCCCACCTCAAACTCTTCCCTTTATGCTTGGTCGATTTCAACTTCAGAGCAAGATGTTGCTAGACTTTGACATTCTGGAACAGATTACCATTGTCCGCCAGACTCTGGCTCCGTTGCGACTCAGCAGGTGGCAACTATTAAAGATGATGGTGTCCAGTATTGTGCGCAGCATGTCTGCCACCGTCGTTCTTACGGGGCTCGCAACACTGATGTTTGCATTCCTGCTTCTCCTGAAGTTCTGGACCAGGAAAAGCGCACTGGAAAGACTTGGGATCCCCACAGTTGGGGGCAGCAGACAACATACAAAGGACTTCGAGCGCTTGGTGGAAGAGGGGTACTACAAAGTACGTTTGTCCCGTGTTGGTCAATTCTTTCCAATCTCGTCGCATCATTCTGACCGAGTATTGTCGACTGAACAACAGTATCCACACTCGCCTTATGCGATCAAAACTCAAGGGTTGGAATACGTTGTTTTCCCACCGGAGGCATTCGATGAAATCAAGAAGCTCCCACCGCATATTGCATCGGCACAAGACTTTTTCGTCAAAACCTACTTTGGGCACTACACCACGGCGGGGACCGAGACTCCCGCGTTGCTGAAGGCCATCAGCGTGGACCTAGCACGAAGCATGCCCCTGACGGTAGCGAGTCGGCAAGAGGACGCGAAAGCCGCGGCAGACGACGTCCTAGGATTCTGCCCGGAATGGAAAGAAGTCTCGCTCTTTCCCGCCGTGACAAGAATGATCGCGATGACCAACGCCTGTAGCCTCGTGGGTAGGTCCCTCGCCCGGAGCGAGGGGTGGATTGGACTAGTTAGTCGGTTCCCCTTCGAGGTAATGGCTGGTACCTTTGCCATCAGTGTGTTTCCGCGCTTTCTTCAACCCGTCCTGGCGCCCCTCATCTTCCTCCCCGCTCTGGTCACCAAATGGCGCATGAAATGGTCACTGCGCGGAGTGGTCCAACGAGACATGCAGGAGTACCAGTCCACGTCCGACAAGAAGATGCTGCTGACGCTGAAGGAGGACGGCAAAGTCCCCTTCACCGCCGCGCTCATGACGCGGTACAAACCGAGCGAGGCCACATTGTCTCAATTGCTGCATGACTACGTGACCGTCTCGTTCGAGTCCACCCCTTCGAGCACAGCGGCCTTGTACCTGATTCTGATGGAACTGGCCACCCGGCCACAGCTGGTCGAGGTCCTGCGACAGGAACTAAACGAGGTCATGGTGGATGGGATGCTGCCAAGAACGCATCTGGCCGAACTCCGGAAGATGGACAGCGTGATGAGAGAATCGGCCCGAGCAAATCCATTCAGTCTCTGTAAGGAATCAGTCCCAGTCTTTGATCGAAGGTTGGTCTAATTGAGACAGTGGCCCTGTACCGTTTGCTCCGAGTTCCCACCAAGCTATCAACGGGGCCAACCCTTCCTGCCGGAACTCTGATCTGTGTGGATGTGCACCACATCCACACTTCGGAGGACCGTTGGACCAAGCCCCAGGACTTCGACGGTCTGCGGTTCCATGAGATACGAAAGACCCCAGGGAAGGAGAACACGTATCAGTTTGTCAGCACAGGTGCCGACTCGCCCGGTTGGGGGGACGGGGCCATGGCCTGTCCAGGGCGCATGTTCGCCAACAGCACCCTCAAGATTGCATTGGCTCATTTGATCATGCACTATGACTTCCGATTTGCCGATGGCGAGGGGAAGCCAATCAAAACCTCGCTTCCGAATGGCTCTTGGAACCCCGGCTTGAAGGTTCGGGTTTTGTTCAAAAGTAGAAAGTGGGACGCGTGAGAAACAAAGGAGGAATTGGTGTAACTAACTAGCTAGTGTTAGTTGTGCAAGCTGGCTTAGTCATAATGTACCGTTCACAATCCAATCCAGGCAGGGGTGCTGCCATGTGACTGTCTCCCTCATCCAGATTCCAGCCATCTTCCCATCTTCCCATCTTCCCATCTTCCAACTTCGCCTCACCACTGTCTACTTACCTTAAAAGAAAGACCTCGAGCTTCTTCCTCAGGATCTTCACGTAATTCGAATATCATATTAACCTTCCGGGCACAACGAAGATTTGTATCCCGATGGCTATGCAGACTATGGGAATGCGCACAGCGCACTCGAGTCCAGCTACTCGCACGCTTGATCGCGCATCCTACGAGTTGCACACCTCGTGTATTGGGGAACACGGGATACTTCTATATCTACGCTTCTCGACGCCGCAGTGACCGAGGCTCGTTGACCTGTCAGTGATTAGGAATCCGAAGATAATCAAGCCATTATATTCATGATGGCGCGCTGGGCGGACCGCAATAGAAGACGGCGCAGGCCTCGAGATCTTCGGCAGCAGCGTGATCTCTCGGTCGCCGAGCTCGGCATGGCTCTTCCTAAACTTTCGGAGTCGGCACCGAAATGCACTGGAGGACCGCGTCAGGAGATTCTAGACCAAAGCTTCTGATATTGGTCTATGATCTCATTCTCACCACACAAATGCTCTCTCATCGGTCTGCAACATTAGCTCCTCGCTTGCCTTACGACTCTCTTTCAACGTTCATTGATAGAAACGCCAGACATAGCGACCCCATAATGTCTTTCAAGGCATATACGAACGAGCCAATCGCCATAATCGGCAGTGGCTGCCGATTTCCAGGAGGCGCTAATACTCCATCCAAATTATGGGACTTGCTTAAAGAGCCCCGGGACGTGCAGAGTCAGATCCCACATGCCCGATTCAATGCGGATGGATTCTATCATCCCGACAATACCCATCATGGCACGAGCAATGTCCGGCACTCATACTTCCTCTCCGAGGACCATCGCCATTTTGACGCCCACTTTTTTGGTATCAAACCAGTCGAAGCACATTCGATCGACCCCCAGCAGCGCCTGCTTCTGGAAACAGTCTACGAGAGCTTAGAAGCCGCAGGGCTGACGATTGACGCCCTTCAGGGCTCCCAGACCGCGGTCTATGTTGGTCTCATGGGTGCAGACTATGCGGATCTCTTAGGACGCGATACCTCGGACTTTCCCACGTATTTCGCCACCGGGACTGCAAGAAGTATCATCTCCAACCGGGTCTCATACTTCTTTGACTGGCGGGGACCTTCCATGACCATCGATACAGCCTGTTCCTCTAGCCTCGTTGCCGTTCATCAGGCTGTACAGCTTCTACGCTCGGGTGAATCTCGGGTGGCGATAGCTGCTGGTGCAAATCTCCTTCTCGGACCGGAGCAGTATATTGCAGAGAGCAATCTCAAAATGTTGTCACCTGACGGTCGGTCTTATATGTGGGATGAAAGAGCAAATGGCTACGCTCGAGGTGAAGGAATGGCAGCAGTGGTTCTCAAAACACTTACCGCTGCAATTGAAGATGGGGATAGCATTGAATGTATCATTCGGGAGACTGGCATCAACCAGGATGGCAAAACAAAGGGAATTACAATGCCGAGCCCCGTCGCCCAAGCGGCTTTGATTGAAGCGACATATGCCAAGGCAGGCTTGGATTTGTCTCGGTCGAAGGATCGTCCACAATACTTCGAGGCTCACGGTCAGTATCAGTCTCCTCCTCGTCTCCCCTGACAAGCTTACTGGATTGATTTTTGATTTCTGACATCACTGGCATGTTTCTCTTTCTATAGGCACTGGTACACCAGCAGGTGACCCTACTGAGGCGGAGGCGATCTACACTGCCTTTTTTAAGAATAATTCTCCGCGGACAGTAAGCCAGAGCCCTCTGTTCGTTGGTTCAATCAAGACTGTTATCGGCCATACCGAGGGAACCGCTGGGCTTGCCGGGCTTCTCAAAGCCTCCCTGGCCCTGCAGAATGGTATTATCCCACCCAATATGTTATTCAAGACACTGGCTCCTTCAGTGAAACCGTTCTACGGAGACTTGCAAATCACGCGCGAGAGTCTACCCTGGCCGGCCACGGATGGTGATGCACCTCGGAGAGCAAGTGTCAACTCCTTTGGCTTTGGAGGAGCAAATGCACACTGTATCCTCGAGAGCTATGCATCCACGAAACATGCAAGGGCCAACAGACACAAGGGCGAAGGCCTTGTCTGTACGCCCTTTACCTTCTCCGCCGTCTCGGAAACCTCTCTCAAGGCCCTCGTAACATCGTTCTCAACTTTCCTTCAAGGGCAGACAACGGTCGACCTCAGCGCGCTCAGCCACACCCTCACCACCAGGCGGACTATCTTTCCGGCGCGCGTAGCTTTTGCAGCAACCGATGTGCCGAGTCTGTGTGCCAAACTGGATCAGTTCTCCAATGGGACCGGTGAGAAAGTGACTGTTCCCCCGAGTTTGCAATCTAGATCAGGGCCATTGCGAGTTCTGGGCATATTCACTGGCCAGGGCGCGCAATGGGCTGGCATGGGAGCCGAGCTCTTGCAGCTCCCTGCGGTCGAGACCATAGTCGATCGTATGGAAGAAAGTCTAGCAAATCTGCCACTGAACCCCCCCAAGTGGTCCTTGAGACAGGAACTTTTGGCGAGCAAAGCAGCATCCCGCGTGGGCGAAGCTGCTCTCTCTCAGCCACTGTGCACCGCGATTCAGGTCATCCTCGTGAATCTCCTCCGTGCCGCAGGCATCGAATTCTCCGCCGTTGTCGGACATTCATCCGGCGAGATCGGTGCGGCTTACGCGGCGGGCTATCTGAGCGCAACGGATGCGATACGTATTGCTTATTACCGGGGGGCAACTCTTCATCTAGCCAGAGGGAAGAATGACCAACAAGGTGCGATGATTGCGGTGGGAACTTCATACGAGGATGCACAGGCGTTATGCAAGCTGCGAAGATTCCGCGGCAAGGTCTGCGTCGCCGCAAGCAATTCGGCGACGAGTGTCACGATCTCCGGAGACCTCGAGGCCATCAATCACATTCAGGTCGTGTGCGATGAAGAAAAGAAATTCGCCCGCGTATTGAAAGTTGACAAGGCCTATCACTCCCACCATATGGTGCCTTGCTCGGAAGCATATCTTCAGTCTCTCCGCACATGTGGGATTCACCCCAAACGACCCGAGGCAAAGAGGCAGTGCGCATGGATTTCCAGCGTCTATCATGAGCATATTGATAGCGTAGAAGACAATATTGCCGACTCTTACTGGGTAAGCAACTTGGTCTCGCCCGTTCTCTTCTCACAGGCGCTGGAACATGCACTTGGGGAAGACCAATTTGATCTCGCAATCGAAGTTGGCCCTCACCCTGCTCTGAAGGGTCCTGCTAGCCAGGTCATTCAAGACACCCTTGGGATCAGCATTCCCTACACTGGGGTGCTCAGTCGGGGAGTGAATAGCATAAATGCCTTTTCTGGCGGTCTTGGATACATATGGACCACTATCGGAGGCCGGTTCATTGACTTCACCCGATTCGATGCTCTGATGAACAACACTGTGGCCGTTTCAACACCTCTCAAGGGACTACCAACTTACGCTTGGGATCATGACCGGACTTATTGGTACGAATCGCGCCTGTCCAAGGCCTTTCGAGAGCGAAATTACCTCCCACATGAGCTTCTCGGCACTCGATGTGCCGAATTCTCAGAGAGGGAGGTTCGTTGGAACAACCACCTCATCCCCAAGGAGCTGGGATGGATTTCAGGCCACCGGATTCAGGGACAGATGGTATTCCCCGCGGCAGGATATATGTCGACTGCTTTCGAGGCTGTCAGGGAGATTGCTGGGGATGAACCCTTGAAATTAATACAGCTGGCTGATTTTACGATAGGCCAGCCTATGGTCTTCGACACCGAAGATTCTGTCGTTGAAACCCTCATTTCCCTTACCCAAATTCAGAGGCACGAAGATGAGTTGACTTGCAGGTTCTGTTTCTTCTCGACGGGCAGTAAGGATTCTGGACCCATGTCGCTAAACGCGGACGGTGAGATCCAGGTGATTTTTGGAACTCCGGACCGCGAGCTTTTACCCCCTAAGCCAGAACCGCAGTACGCGATGACGGCGGTTGAAACAGACCAATTCTATAAAACATTTGCCAGCTATGGATACCATTATACGGGCCCGTTCAAGGCACTCTCCTCCATGGAGAGGAAACTGGGAGTTGCCACTGGTCTCATTGCGATTCCACAAGGCGGTAATCCTGCGAATCCGCTGCTCATGCATCCAGCACCGTTGGATGCCGCTATCCAGGCAATCCTTGTCGCATACTGCTTTCCTGGCGATGGAAGACTCCAGTCAATCCAGCTTCCCACGCGGATCACGCGGATCACCATTAATCCGGCCCTCTGTGCTGTCAGTGATACTCCGGATTTGTCACTGGCATTTGTCTCCAATGTCGGACAAGATGATAGAGCCCGGGTGGATGGTGACGTCGATATATATCCCACCAATGGGTCAAATGCCGTGGTCAGGCTGGAAGGCATGCAGACCAGACCCATGGTTCCCCCCACAGAAAGTACGGATGTCAATATCTTCTCAGAGCCCATCTGGGGCTTGGCGAATCCAGACTTAATGCGAGCTCCCTGCAGCACGGACGTTTCGTTTGAGTTTGGGTTCGTCCTTGAGCGAGTCGCATACTACTTTCTTCGCGACCTGGTGAGCAGGACGACTCAGCGGGATCGTGAGACCTGCGACTGGTACTATAAAAACCTGTTCTCCTATGCAGATCAGATGCTCCACCGGGTTACCAGTGGCTCTCATCCCTTCGCTAGCAATCGCTGGATTGCAGATACGCGCAGTGACATTTCAAATATCATTGACAGGTATGGCGTCCTTTCCTCGCTATGAGTCCCTGCTAGTATCGCTTATTATGTTCCTCCAGTCACCCTGAGAGTATCGATCTTCGGATAATGCGCGCGGTTGGTGAGAACATCATCCCCGCTATTCGCAGGGAGTCAACCATGTTGGAAGCTATGATGCAAGATAATATGCTTAATGACTTCTATGTCACCGGACTTGGAATGGAGGAATACCTCAAAAACCTGACCTTTGCGGCGAAGCAAATAGGGCACCGTCACCCCTCCATGAACGTGTTAGAGATAGGTTAGTTGTGTGCTCGCTGACACTGGTATTATGTACAGCGGTGTTAATATATCGCAGGTGCGGGCACCGGGGGTGCAACCAAGTCAATATTGAGAGAGCTTGGGGATGCATTTGCCTCGTGAGTCTCTTTACCCAGGCATTTCTTTGTCTCCCCACCGAGGTTAGCTGACTCTTTCTCCTCAGGTACACATTTACGGATATTTCAAGTGGCTTCTTTGAAAAGGCAATGCGGACCTTCAAATCTTACGAGTCCCGGATGACATTCAAGACACTTGACATCGAGAAGGACATCATCGACCAAGGCTATGCACCGGGCTCATTTGACCTCATCATTGCCTCCCTCGTGCTGCATGCCACAACCAAGCTAGAGCAGACAATGAATAATGTTCGCCAGCTGCTCAAGCCGGGTGGATACTTACTTATGCTGGAAATTACAGACAATGATCCCTTGCGATTCGGGTTTATCTTCGGTGGGCTACCTGGTTGGTGGCTGGGGACTGATGACGGCCGAACGGTATCGCCGTGCATCGAGTCCTCTCAGTGGGACCACCTTCTCCAAAAGACCGGCTTTGCAGGAATCGATTCAATCGCCCCCCACCGAACTACTGAGCCTCTTCCGTTGTGCGTGATGTTGGCTCAGGCAGTGGACGACAGAGTCAATCTACTCCGTGATCCCTTCTTGTCCACCGATCTGGCCAACGTAACCTTCCCTGAGCTCACAATCATCGGGGGCAACACGACCCACACTTCCAACATCGTATCCTGTGTGGTTGATCTGCTCACTCCATATTATCCGCAGATCAACCGGCTTCCGTCGCTATTGGGTCTGGATGCTTCTATCTTATGCTCAGGTGGTAGCGTAATTTGCCTGCAGGACCTTGATGATCCGGCCTTGCAGTCACCGTCAGAGGCTAAGTTGCGGGGACTTCAATCGCTATTTGAAAAGTCAAAGAACGTTCTCTGGATTACCCTTGGTTACAAGCAGTGTGAAGCGTCTTCGAAAATGATCGTTGGATTTACTCGCTGTCTTCTACAAGAAATGCGACACCTCCGGGTTCAATTCCTGGACTTCCCCAAAGATGAGGAACCTAGTGCCCGACTGATCTCAGAGGCGATGATCCGATTTTCCGCGTTTGATACCTGGGAGGGAGATGGACGACTGAGGGACATGCTCTGGTCTTTCGAACCAGAGATCGCGTTCGAACAGGGGAGGGCAGTTATTCCCCGGGTGATGCTGAGCCAGCCATTGAATCAACGGTATAACTCATCTCGCCGCCGGATCACACAGTCTATTGAGCTCGAATCACAACCAGTCACCCTATTTCATCGCGATGATGAGTATGCTGTTCGACTGACGAATGACACAACATCAACCGACGCGAAAGGGTCTGATGGGCGCGGTCGAATTGAAATTCAGGTTAGGTATTCTATACTGAAGTCGGTCAGGATCGGAGCTCTTGGCCAATTCTTTGTGGTCTTAGGCACCAATACTGCCACGGGTAGTCGTGTCATATCCCTGTCCACCTCTTTGTCGTCCCGAATCACCGTGCCAGAGTCCTGGACCCAACCTTGCTCCTTTTCCCAGGAACACACAGTGAACTATCTCATTAACTTCTATCTTATCCTGGTGTGCGATTCATGCATGAGTGATTTGGCGCGTGGAGATATGCTGCTGGCCCTGGAGCCGAGCGACACCTTGGCAAAGTTCTTTGAGTTTGTCGGACTGAAAAGGGGCATCTTGACGCATCTCGTCACATCACGCGTTCCTGCACCGACGGGACCATGGACAGCCATCCATCCGCGAGCTTCGAAGCGCGAGATCCGCGCAATGATTCCTCACAATGTGGCGCGTCTCGTCTGTTGCACAGATGAGGCGCAGTCATCAGCCTTATACCAAGACATCTCTTCCACACATCCTGTCGAGACTTTCCACCAGCTTACCCATGCCAATGGCAGGCTGAACACCAATCCATTCGATTACCGGATCCCGGAGGCCTTGGAGTTCTCTCGGGCACAGGCATTCGCTCTCCCATTCTCAAGCGATTTCCAGACCGCCCCAGTTGTGGCTTTGCAGGATTTAATTTATAAACCACATCAGCCTGATATGACTTTCTCATCCGTCGTTGACTGGGGGGCAGGGGCCTCTGTGGCGATGCGCGTCGAGCCTGTTGATGCACGACCTCTGTTTCGAGATGATCGAACTTACTGGCTTGTCGGACTGACTGGAGGCCTAGGCTTGTCACTATGCCGGTGGATGATTAATAAAGGCGCAAAGCATATTGCTCTCTCCAGTCGAGCCCCCAAGGTGGATCCGCGATGGCTCGCAGAATTCACCGCACTTGGGGCTACGGTCAAGATCTACGCTAAGTATATGCTCCCTGATAGAATTTCCTTGACCCAAGGCAACAGATAGTGCTAACACCACGTCTTAGTGATGTCACTGATCGCCAGTCGGTTCGATCAGTCTACCAGCAAATCCGCAGCTCCATGCCCCCTGTGGCGGGTGTGTGCCAGGGGGCCATGGTTCTGCACGATACCCTGTTCCTCGACTTGACGATGGAGCGCATGGAGAAAGTCTTGAAGCCCAAGGTCCAAGGCGCAGTCCACCTCGACGAGATTTTCTCCTGCGAGCCCCTCGACTTTTTTGTCTTCCTCTCATCCATGGCGTCAGTGACGGGGAATCCGGGCCAGGCAGCGTACGCCGCCGCGAATATGTTCCTGGCCGGACTCGCTGCCCAGCGAAGGCAGCAAGGGCTTGCCGCGTCCACCGTTCACATTGGCGCCATCATCGGAAATGGCTACGTGACCCGGGAGCTAACGCTGGCCCAACAGATGGCTCTGCAGAAAGTGGGGAACATGTGGATGTCTGAGCAGGACTTCTATCAGATCTTCGCCGAAGCGGTGATAGCCAGTCCTCCCCAAGTCGGACCAAACCCGGAGTACTTCACCGGCTTGCGAATCTTCTACAGTGATGAAGAGGACAAACCACAGTATGCTACGAACCCCATTTTCGGACATTTGATTCGGCACAGACGTCTGGAGGGTCATATCGCCGGTGGCAGCAGTAGCACCGTTTCGACCAAGGTCCAACTCGCCAGAGCCACGACAGAGGAACAGGTGGATGAGATAATGAAAGGTTGGTTTTGTGCTTTCTTTCCGTGCCTTTTTCTTTTTCGTTTTCCGGAAATAGTCAGGGTACATCTATCTGAATCGGACACTCTAATCGATTTCGCGTAGCTTCGTTGACTGCAAAACTGCAAGCGGCGCTTCAGATCCCCCCTGGGCGAGACGTGATCAACATGAATGCAGATACCCTGGGAATCGACTCGCTTATTGCTCTGGATATGCGGTCTTGGTTTTTGAAAGAGCTGGACGTGGATATGCCGGTGTTGAAGATCATCAGCGGCTCCACAATGGGAGAGCTTCTCAATCGAGCTCGTGAGATCCTCCCTACCAAGTCGACTCCCAATGTGGTTGCAGGGGCTTCCCCCGATCGACAGCCTCTCCCTATCTCTGCAGAAGATGGCAAAAGTGATCCGACGGTGCCGTCCTCGACCAAACCTCAACCAGGGCAGATTCGGGTACCTCCGGTGAAGGATGCGGCACAGGGGACCCCGCTGCAGACTGCAGTGCAGGTACGCCCGGCCCAACAGCAGGAAGCTCAGTTTGTGGAGCGGGAGAAAGAAGAGGATGTGGATGATCAGCGGGATAAGATAATTATAACCGTCGACCAGAATGATCCAGCTCTGGCAGAAGATCTACTCCTCGAGGGCGTTGTGGCAGGTTCAACCACATCGTCGGCAGTCCAAATCCTGTTGGACTTCAAAGCAAGCCCGTCTGAACTATCCGGGTCATTGTTTGAGGATATTTCTCAGCCGCTCGGCTCCGACAATGGAGTCCAGAGAGTGCTGCCGATTTCGTTCTCGCAATCCAGATTTTGGTTCTTGAGCTCCTACCTAGAAGACAAAACCACTTTCAACGTGACATTCTCCATTTGCCTTCGAGGCCAGCTGCGCGTGGATGGACTTGCCCAGGCCGTGGCAACGGTCGGGCAACGCCATGAATCCTTGCGTACTCGCTTCTTCACGGATCAAAACCACCAACCAATGCAAGCTATACTGGAATCCTCGATTCTTCGCTTGGAGAAGAGAACTGTGTCCGGAGCCCAAGAAGTCGAGAAGGAGTTTGCTCGTCTGAAGGATCATGTGTACGATTTGGAAAACGGACAGACAATGAGAATAATCCTGCTCTCCATCACCCCTACGATCCATCAACTTCTCCTTGGATATCATCATATCAACATGGATGGGGTCGCTTTTGAGATTTTCTTTTCCGACCTTCAGAAGGCGTACGATGATGCTTTGCCGGCAGATAACGGGCTCCTACAGTACCCAGACTTTGCTGTCCGGCAGCGAAAACAGTATACAGATGGTAAGTGGAGTACGCAGCTGGAATATTGGCGAAAGGAGTTTGCAAGTATTCCCCCTCCACTTCCCTTGCTCCCTCTCTCAGCCTCAACCTCGCGCGTACCCTTGACCGAGTATGCGACCCACCTCGCATCATACCGGATCCCTTCGGAGTTGTCTGCCCAGGTGCACGACACTTGCAAGCGGATGAAGGTGACGCCGTTCCAATTTTACCTCGCAGTCTACAGAATCATGCTATCGCGCTTTGCAGAAGTGGACGACATTTGCATTGGCGTCTCGGACGCGAATCGGACGGACTCTGACGTGCAACAGAGTCTGGGATGTTATCTGAATCTTCTTCCCGTCCGGTTTTCGACGTCGCTCGCCACGAATAGCTTCAGTCAGGCTGTTCGGGACACCAAAGCGAGAGCGCAACAGGCGTTTGCCAATTCAGTCGTGCCCTTCGATGTTCTTCTCAATGAACTCAATGTGCCGCGCGCATCTAACCACAGCCCACTCTTCCAAGTACTGCTCAATTACCGCCAGGGTGTGGCCGAACGTCGGAGGTTCTGCGACTGCGACTGCGACTGGACTCATTTCGACGGTGGACAGACGGCGTACGACCTCAACCTGGATATTGTGGATAACGCCGGCGGAGACGCACTGTTGCGGCTCTCGGTGCAGAAGGAGTACTACAGTGCCCTCGACTGCGACATCTTCTTGAAGAGTATGGTCCATTTGGTGACTGTCTTCTCGCACAATCCTGCTACCCGCTTGAACCGGCCGGCTCTCCACGCGGCGGACAGCGTGGACGACGCCATATCTCTTGGACGCGGTGAGTTGACCTTGCCAACTGATCCTCTGGACACTGCGCACACGCCAGGTCGGAAGAATAGTTGCATTGACTGACTTTTTTCCTAGGTGCCTTCCGCTCCCCCAACTGGAAGGGAACGCTCATCGACCGGATTGATGAGCTGGCAGCAGTCCACGCCCACGCACCGGCTGTCAGTGATGGGCACGGTCATCAATTAATATACGACCAAATGAACGAGCGGGTCAATGCCATCGCCCATGCCCTATCGCACGCCGGGGTAGGTGACCGGTCCAAAGTCGGTGTGTTCCAAGATGCTTCCACCGATTGGGTCTGCTCCCTGTTGGCAGTTCTTCGACTTGGTGCCATCTACGTGCCATTGGATCCCCGTGTCGTCAGCAATCGGCTAGCTTCGATCCTGGATGACTGTCGGCCCACGGTCCTCCTCACGGATGCCACCACGCATGCCGCCGTTCCAGCATCCCACTCCACGGTGAAGCAGATTGACGTCTCCCAGGTCGCTATGCGTGTCAACCAGCCCATATGTCCCAATGTTTCCACCGAGGATTCCGTTATGGCTATTCTCTACACCAGCGGAAGCACGGGAGTGCCCAAGGGTGTGGTGATGAAGCATTCCGTCTTTCGCAACCATGTCGAAACAGTGCATCAAGAATGGATGTCCAGCCTGAGCGTGGTCCGTGCTCTACAGCAATCCTCCTTCAGTTTCGACATGTCCCTGGTTCAGATCCTCTGGCCGCTTTGCGCCGGTGGCACGGTCTACGTTGTTCCGCAGTCAGCTCGCGGGGATCCGGTCGCCATCACGAAACTCGTCGCCTCGGAAAAAGTCACAGTGACCGCCGCCACGCCGACGGAATACATCAGCTGGGTCCAATATGGCGATCAAGAGGCCCTGCGGCAGTCCGCATGGGCGCTGGGCATTTGCGGGGGGGAAAAGGTAACTGCGAGCTTGACGGGTGCGTTACGACAAGTGCAGCACCCGGGTTTCCGGGTCTTCAATTGCTACGGTCCTACTGAGGTGACCTTTTTTTCGCACATGGCCGAATTAACCGGGCTGAGCGATGATGGTGATTATGATGGTGAGAATAGCACTGCCCTCACTCCTTGGGCCAACTATGCCACTTACATCTTGGATACCAACCACAAGCCACTCCCGGTAGGGGTCCCCGGCCAGGTGGCCGTGGGTGGCATGGGGGTGGCGTCTGGTTATCTGAACCTGAAGGACTTCACCCAGGAGCGATTTGTGCCTGATCATCTCGCTCCCACCACGTGGATTGAGCACGGCTGGACCATGATGCATCTGACTGGCGACCGCGGCCGACTACAGCCAAATGGGACTTTGCTTCTGGAGGGTCGAATGGAGGGCGACACCCAGATTAAACTGCGTGGTCTTCGGGTCGACCTGCAGGACATTGAGGCCACCATAGAGCACGCATCCCAGGGTCGCATCCTCCACGCGGTGGTGTCTCGATGCGAAGAGTCGGACATCTTGGTGGCACATGTGGAATTACCGCCCTCGGTCTCGCACCCGAACACTGAAGAATATCTGCAACAGCTGCTGGTCGAGCTCCCGCTGCCGCAGTACATGCGCCCGACTTTGTGCATCCCCATCAATCAGTTGCCCCGAACAGCATCGGGCAAGATCGACCGACGGGCGACTCAAGCCATGGCAGAGCGGCTGGCACCACAGCCCTCGCGGAGTGACCTGCCCGACGACACCACCGATGAGACTGTGTCTCGACTGCTGAAGCTCTGGGAAGAGATCTTGCCCTCGGAGGTCATGGGGCGTTTTACGGTCGAATCCACGTCCGATTTCTTTCACGTGGGCGGCAGCTCCTTGCTCTTGATGCGCCTGCAAGCCCTGATCCAGGATACCTTCTCGATCGACATGCCTCTGGTCAACCTCTTCGACGCGAGCACGCTCGGCGGCATGGCGGCCACTATCGACGCTCGCCTGCCTCGCCCCGCGACAGCGACCGATATCGCAGAAGCGTCTGTGCTGAAGACAGCCAAGCCTGTCCGCGAGTCTGCGCCACTCCACGGAACACGCATCGACTGGGAGGCCGAAACGGCCATCCCGTCCGGGCTACCCTCGTCCATCGTGCTGGGTGCCCATGCGCCACGGGCGGTGATCCTGACCGGCTCCACCGGGTTCCTGGGCCGAGCTCTGCTCCGCGAACTGGTGGCCAGCCCCTCCATCGAGAAAGTGTATTGCATCGCCGTGCGGGCGACGAGCTCACCGTCAGACCCTGTGTTCGCCTCGGCCAAAGTGGTCGTGTACGAGGGCGATCAATCCCAGCCGGCGCTCGGTCTCGCCGCGGCCGACCTGGCGCGCATTCTCGCGGCGGCGGACGCCATCATCCACAACGGTGCGGACGTCTCCTTTCTCAAATCCTACTCCTCCCTACGGCAGGTCAACGTCGACTCGACCAAGCAACTGGCAACGTGGGCAGTGCAATACGGCCTTCCCTTCCACTATATCTCCACGGCCTCGGTCGCCACCCTGTCGGGGCAACCGACCTGGCCCGTCTCGGCGAGCCTCCGCCACTTCCCCCCGGCCCCCGACGGCTCGAACGGGTACATCGCGTCGAAGTGGGCATCTGAACGGTATCTGGAGCGGATGAGCGTCCGGTACGGCCTTCCGCTGATGATCCACCGGCCGTCGAGCCTCACAGGCGCCGACGCCGCCGACACGGATGTCATGGGCGCTCTGCTCCGGTATTCGAAGATGCTCCGCGCCATCCCGCAGGCAGACACGGCGCTGCGGGGCGTCTTCGACTTTATCTCCGTGCAGCGCGCGGCGCGCGAGATCGTCGACACGGTCCGGCTCGGCGTGCTGGACCCGGAGGTGCGCTACGCCTTTCAGGGCGGCGAAATGCAGATTGAAACTGGGCCGCAGCTAAGGCCTCGGATGGAAGCTCTGACTGGAGACCCCTTTGAGGTGTGGACCATGCAGGAATGGCTGCGCCGCGCCGAGGTCCTGGGGTTGAACCCCATGGTGGCTACATTCCTGCACAGTGCGGCTGGACGGGAGATCCTGATGACCCGGCTGGTTCCAGAATGATTATGGTTCTGCTGGTGATATTTAGTACTATTTTTCAGGTTGGTGGGGAGGGGGTGTGGGGTTCGGGGTGTGGGGTTGTATCCAGGTACTCCTACTATCTATCAAACGAAATTACTTGACTAGAAAGGTGTCCAGACACTTCAAGGGGGGTGGAATGGTGCATGTTTTCTTTCTGATACTATCTAAATACGGGGTTTGTCTGATCTTGCGGGTGCAGCCAGAGAGACAGATCACGTTCAGTGCTATATACTACCTAGGTACTTGGTCTATACTGACTACAGACTGAGGACGGTATCTTGCCAGTGAGGTGACTTACTTCTCCAGGGCCGTGCAGAACTACTGCGACTACTAATACCGCCACCGCCACCGCTGCTGCGACCATCATCACAAGCAAATATCGAGAACAATCGTTCAAACATATAGTAGGTCCTACTCTAAGTACCATCGCATCAACCCATACCTATAGTCCATATTTCCCATATTATATACCAACTCAATAGCAACCTATACAACTGAAACAACGCAACGCCGCACGCATCCTGCCCTTTAACCTCCTCGCTCCTCGCGCGCTTGCTTACCCGGTAATCCGCTCCCGCACGACGCCCAACTGCTCATCCAGGAAACGGAAGGCGTACTCGTTGCTCAGCGCGAACGCGCCGATCTTAGCCTGCAGCGCGCCATCGGCGGGCTTCTCCGCCAGCCAGAGTTCGCGAGCGGTCTCGGGCAGATGCTGCAGGGCAGTCCAGATCTTCATGGTATGGTCATCCACAGGCAAGTAAAGCGAATCTCCGGCGCCGGAGACCAGAGTCGGACACTGGATGTGATGCAGGCTGCTACCACTACCATTACTACTCTGCTCGGGGCCGGGGGAAGAGACACCGACACCGCCGTCTGCCGAGGGCCCATGCCCAAGCCCATGCTCATGCTCATCACCCTTGAGCGAGAACTTCCTCATCTCCAACAGCACTTCCGAGGGGCGAGCGAGACGAAAGAAGTCCTTGGCAAGCGCAACCTCCCAGCGCATCTGGAACGAGCAACGCGCGGCGACGTTGATGATGGCATCAACGGCGTCGGCGGGGATCCAACCGTGTTGCCAGGCGCGGATGAAAGCCGGGGAGACGTGGTGGGTGGCGAAGTCCCAAAGGTCATAGACGGGGTCAAGGGCGACGCAGGCCTTGAAGGTGCGGTGGGGGTCGTGGGCGGCGGCGCGCAGGGCGAAGTAGCCGCCTAGCGCGGAGCCCGTGATGGCGATGCGGTCGAGATCCAGCCCCGGCTGCATGCGCGGGTGGGCGGATACCCAGGCGTGCAGGAATCGCACCACATGGCCCATCACGTACTCCCAGTCGGGGCGTAGGGTCAGGCGGTGCCGTCGCAGGGTGAGGCCTTGGCCGGGGCCGTCGAAGGTGAGGCACGCGTAGCCTTGGCCCGGTGCGGCGGCGGGGTGGAGGAAGTAGAGTTCCTCCTGGGTGGAGTCGGCGCCGTTGCAGGCGATCAGGACGGGCACCTTGTGGTCTTTCTGCTGTGGATCGTGTGGAGGCAGGTAGAGATAGCCCGGGAGATGCACGCCGCCGGGGTATGGGATTTCGAGGAACTCGACGGGGTGGTCGGAGAGGGTGATGCCGCGGCGGAACAGGGCGACGGCGGCTTCGGCAATGGCGAGCGCTCGGGGGTTATGGTCGTCGGCGTCATGAAGCAGCAGATAGCCACTGGCGCGGGTGTAGTTGGCGGCGCGCAGAAAGGCGCGGCGCGCCAGCTCTCGGTTGCCGGCGGCGAGGCAGCGGCGGGCGGTTGCGTGGGCGCGTTCGGCCTGAGTCTTCCAGGCGTCATGCCAGGACTCCGCGTTGCCTTCCTCAATCTGCTCGACGGCCTCCAGCACCTCGCAGATGTCGGCTCCCCCGTTGGGCGCCGTGCCCAGGATGCGCACAACTTCGAAGTTCAACCAGGTGGATTTGAAGAATTGGTGCATGGTGATGGTGAAGAAGAAGAAGAAGAAGAAGAAGAAGAAAAAGAAGAGGGACTATTTGTTAACAGGTCCGAAGGTAGATAGTATCCCTATATTTAATATAGTATCATGCTTGTGGGCAATATCAACCCTTCTTCCCCCAACCGGCCCGGTAGCCGAAATATTCGGCTTTCCGGGGATATTCGGACCTAGGGTAGATAAGGTATGTGCGTGTACAGAAAGAGAGGGGGGAACTAGCCGCCTATTATTAAATAGACCCTGATTCTGATTGAGACTCTTTACGGGAAAGGGGCCAGTCGTTGCTCCATGCCCTTCATTGTCCCTTCGTCTCTCCACTCCTTCAGGACCCTTTCCCATGCCACAATGCCAGCCGGATACACTCCCCATCGAGCCGGGATCTCCTCCGGTCTGCCCTCCTGGTTGTAGTACCCCGGGGGACATTTCTGGGCAAATGCCAGCCGCATGTCACGCCCCGTTTCGATATGTTTGCCCCACTCCTCTTCGGCCTCCGCGGTGGGCTGAATGACGCGATGACAGGCGGCGGGGGCGGTCAGGCACATGTGCACGACTGAGGCAATATGCTCGGCCGCGATGTAGATGTTGTGCAGCTGGTTGGCCGTCACGCCTGCCTGGGCCGGTCCAATATGGAAGAGATTGGGGAAGTCGCGGAGATGGATCCCAAATAGCGTCGACGGGCCCCGGGCCTCCCACTTCTCGTCCAGCGTCTGGCCCTGGGCCCCGAGCAGGTGGATCCCCGTGCGACGGTAGAAGTTGGCCCCCAGCTCGAACTCGAAGCCGGTGGAGTAGATGAGGAGATCCACGGGGTACTCGCGGCCGGCCGCCACCACGCCTGTCGCGGTGAGATGCGACACCCCCGCGCCCGCGGTGTCGACCAGCTCGACGTTGGCACGGTTGAAAGCAGCCAGGTATTCGTTGTGAAAGGCCGGCCGTTTGCACATGAACGCGTACCAGGGCTTGAGCCGCTCGGCGACGGCAGGGTCGTGCACCGTCTCCTCCACCTCCCGCCGCAACCGCTCCATCAAGCGGAAGTCCGCCAGCTCGTACACTGCGGCAAGCTTTTCGGGCTCGCTGCGGAGATCCACCCCCAGGCGGGCGGCGTCGGCGTGGATTGCCCGCATGGTCAAGGCCTCCAGCCCCTCCAGTGCCGGACAGTCCACCGTCTCGTCGAGGAGCTCGCCCTGGAGGATCTGGGCGAAGTCATTCATCTGCGCGCGTTGCCAGCCGGGCGCCAGCGCGGCGATGGCGACTGGATCCGGGGCGTGGTTGTGCCGTCGCGCCACCGACGAGGGCGTTCGCTGGAAGACATACAGATGCCGTGCGTCGCGCGCCAGCTGCGGCACCAGCTGCACAGCCGAGGCCCCCGTGCCGATGATGCCCACGGTCTTGTTGGCTAGCCCGTCCATACAATGATGCTGCCACCGACTACTGTGGAAGTGATCCCGTTGGAATTCAGCAATTCCGGGGATCCCCGGCAGCTTTGGTTTGTGGAGGGTTCCCGTCGCTAGCACCACGAAGGCTGCACGGAAATGATCCCCTTGGCGCGTCTGGATGTCCCAGCGACTGCCCTCCGCGTCCCAGTGGATGGACGTGATCTCCCGCCCCAGGTGCGCCCGAGGCGCCAGCTTCCATTGCTCCACGATCCGAGCCACATGCTCGCGGATCTCGGGGCCAGATGCGAATCGCTCTCGAGGGACGTAGCCCGTTTCTTCGAGGAAGGGGAGATAGTGGAGCGCCTCAACGTCGCAGGCGACGCCTGTCCAAGCGGTCAGTCAGAAACCGGGCCAGGGGTCATCCATGGGCAGAAAGAATCCCCACAGACCAGGATATTGATTCCAGTACCAGGTGCCTCCGAAATCAGCACCCTTCTCGACGATCACGAAATCGTCGATGCCTTGCTTGCGGAGATTCACCGCCGTCACCAAGCCCGCATATCCCCCACCCACGATCAACACGGTGGTCTCGCGTCGCAACCCATCCCCGTCCGTATCGCGCTGGGAGGCTTCTGCTGCTGCTGCTGCTGCTGCTGCTGCTGCTGCCCACGGATCGTCTTGGAACGAGCGGTAGATGCCCTCTGTTTCCTGGAACTGGGCAACCCCGTCGGCCCGGATGCGTTTCGCGCGTTCGGCTTGATACTTGGCGGCCAGGGTCTCGGTGCGCAGGGATTGGGCTTCGGCGTGGAGAGGGTCCGGAGACCTCGCTTGTTGGGTGAGGGTATGCTGGCCAAGTTGTAGCAGTGCACTGAGAACCGCGTCCATCGTTGCTCGCTGTTATCGACTGAATCGCTGAGACGGAAGGAATGCGTCAGGAAAGGATCATGCGCTTGAATTCTTTTTTGTGGGACATGGTATTCGTCCCATGCCACCGACGCTTCTGTCCGGGAGGTAAGTCACCGGCCCTGGAATCCGGAATCCATGACCGATGTATGATATACACAGAGTGTCTAGATACTCGGGGGTACTGGCCGACGCCGGCATTTTGGATGGACGGCCCCCGATCCAGCGATTCAACCTCATCTTAATTGGCAGTCCTGGCATGTTACGTGCGGGACTATCACCCTCCTTTGATAGAGTATCCGAATGGCTGTATCCTAGCAAGTCGGGGGGGGCGGGGGGGGGAGGAATGAAGAGATGGGCCTCGCCTTTCCAGGAGACGAGGCGGCCACGCAGGAGACGCTAGACCGAACCGGGCCATACCACGGTAGAAGTCGACACTTTAACGCGCTGAGGAAGACTAACTATGAGCTACTCAGCCATGTGCCATTAGGACTGAGACGGCTGTTCTTCACATCGGGGAAATGTGGTTGTATATATCGAGAATACTCCCCCTACATGGCTGGATTACAGATCGATCATTGCAG
Organism: Aspergillus heteromorphus CBS 117.55; assembly: GCF_003184545.1. Taxonomy (NCBI): domain Eukaryota; kingdom Fungi; phylum Ascomycota; class Eurotiomycetes; order Eurotiales; family Aspergillaceae; genus Aspergillus; species Aspergillus heteromorphus. The sequence goes on from NW_020290418.1 coordinate 378,498, forward strand.
GCCAATCTCCCATGCTTTCCCAGGATGAATCTTTTCCTCCTTCTTCAGCTGCTCTCCAAGATCCTTCTCCTTGAAAGAGATTGTACATACGACCATAGGGTGTGGAGAACAGGGCTTCCCGTCCGCTCAGCCGTACTTAAGCCACACGCCGGGAGGTTAGTAGTTGGGTGGGTGACCACCAGCGAATCCCTTCTGTTGTATGTTTTTCTTGCCCTTTTGTTTTGAACTTCAAGCTCAAAAAGCCGTTGTTTTCGTGTTATTTTGTAGAGGAGAGAAAAAAGTATACACTCAAGCCCAGCAGGATATGTTGCACAGTGCCGTATAATCCTTGCTTATTGTGACACGAAGTGTCTGTGCGGGTGCAATGCAACTAACCCATTACTTGTCTTACCCGATAAATGGGAGTCGGGGGGGTTCCATTTCTGATTAGAGAGAGGGTGACACAATGGTAGCAACAGTGTGGGTGACCACCAGCGTATTCATGTTGTCATGTATGATGTTGCTCACCCACTTGGGCTTTTCTCCTCCCGTCTACTCCCCAGATACTGTCTCCCTCCCATTGCAGGTCTCGAAACTCGATGACCTGGAAACATGGGTCTAAGAAAGAACCACCCAAGATGACTTCCATCATCCCCGGCAAATGGGGGTATCGTAATTTTACAAGTTGCTCGAATGCTCAACACCATAAAAAGTGTACCTAGAACCAAATAGGTGTTCGGAATAGCTTCACCCTGGGCGCTATTGTTGGGGGGGGAGGGGGGGGTTGGTTGGAGCGCCGCGCCTGCGCGGGCCCCCCGATTGGTTCTAGCGCCCAGCGGGTGACGACTCCCCCGCCCATGTTGTCCCTCTAGTTGCCTATCATCTTAAACATAGCGGCTAATCGGTGTGAATCATCTGGGTACAATGGGAATTGATATCGGAAGCGGAAAGACGGCTGACGGTTACACCGATAAAAGGAGGAACCTCCGATTATGTGGCCACGTCGGTCAAATGTTTGATAGTTAAGCACTCAAACACTGATACTCTGGACTATGTTTAGTAGAATGTTACGAGTTTTCAGGGTTCTATCTACTACCTGCCTGGGTCTCGTGCAATTAGGTCAATCGACTCCCGCTGTTCATTCCCCTGAGCAGATCTTCGAGTACAGACTCTTTTCTGAGAATCCACTCCAATCATCCTCTCTAGTAGTAGTTGTAAGACACCAACCTAGGGGAGTTGTTGCCAGTGAGCCAAAAGGCTAACATTACCCGCAGTTACCTGTGGACCCCTAGAATCCCATATATTAGTACTATACTCAAGTACACCCGGGAGGAGGTGGGCTTCACCCTTGTAACTAGTATGCATATCCCGCGGATATCATCCCTTACAGGAGTTGAGACGTTTTCGTGAAATATCTCGGGGGTATATATTAGAATGTTGCTATCGGGAACCTCAATTTCTAACTCTATGAAATAACAATAACTAGTACTATTTGCTCGGCGTACATGTCCTGTATTTTTGTCACTCAGGCTCTCTTGGATCAAGGTTACGACATGCAACAGGTTCCAGATATCCGAGTTGTAAGCATTCATCCGTTCATAATATAAGATAGAGGCCATATAGCGTTACAAAGAAAGTATGTTCTTTACTGCTTTACGCCCACACCCGGCTCGAGAGAGTTGTATCACACTCTTATCAGCCAATCATCATTTACCAGTCAAACAACTCGTGCCAGGGACGCCGCCGAAACGATTGCAAACTCGAATGCTGTTAGCCCTGGGTCCAGTCTTCATACTGCACTCCATTCGCTCAAAAGTCATTTGCAACCAGCCTCACAGAGTCAGCGGTTCTTTGATGCCACCCGCCCCAGTACGACACATACGACACATCTGGCATTACCTATGCCAGCCGATGTGGTGCTGACATTACTGCGGATATGTCAAGGTAGGTGTAGCTTGCCCGTGCTTCCAGACTTCCCTACCCGAGATTGACGCGGTCTACCAGAAAAGAGGCCGTTGTTCCTGTGCTCTTATCCTATCAATGTCTTAGCTCTGCTTGAGCGCCTCTGCCAGAAGGTCTATTTTCCAACTCGAGCCGTGTCTGCTGGCGATGTCGCAGCAATTCATGGTGTTCTTTACTCCCTAATAAGAGAGTTTCCGTCAAGAAATGACAGTAAATGCGAGCCTCTCGATCTGAAAATGAATCTTGCTGCTTGCAAGCAGAGCTTTGAGGCTCATGTTGAAAGCTATGACGTGCATACTTACCCAGCTTCGAGAACATTATATATCGCTTTGACTAGGTGTGGGTATCCCTTCTTCCTTTAGTAACATATTACCACGAGACAGGGCATGCTAATAAAAGAACCATAGATCTTAAAGGCACAAGATGAAACCAAGCCGTTACTAGGATATTATCTGCTTTCCGCTGCTGCGAGGCATTGTCGAACTCTCGGATACCATCGGGAGTCGACACTCACAAAAGACCACGATGGTAACGAACATACCAAGCGCCGCCTCTTCTGGACACTTTATTTTTCGGATAAAAAAATATTTACTACTGGGCCGAGCGTCTTACATTCAGGACTTGGACGTCGACGTCGACGTCCCAACTGTATCTTCCGATCCTGCGATTCGGCCGTGGGATGAGGCATTCTATTGGGCCATCAAGGTCGCAGAGGTTAAATGGGGGATCTACAACGACTTATACTCGGCGACTGCAGTCAGGGGCACACCGTCCAAGCGATTGGAATGCATGCTTAATCCGAAGTTGGCGTGAGACGAATGCCGCGAAGGGCGAGATGGGTAAAATCATCATTCATTTCCCATTTTACCCAGTAGCAGTGTTGACCAGACCTCTCCTTGCGCCAGATCGACTGCAGCAAAGCGAACGAACCTAAGATCTACGACTGGCTTCGACCTCATGGGAATTAATGTACTACTCAACTTCAACCACTCTCCTTCGTCCACCTTCCATGCATGTCAACGGGATCGAAATTGACAGCGAGTGCTATGAAGCCACCTGAAATGTATCCCCAGCTATGCAAGCCCGGGTATCTACACGATTGCTGATTACTATGCTAACTGGTCTGTGGATCCTCCGGCCCGCTAGCCCGTTCCGTGTCAAATGTATGGATCAAAAGCTCATACTTTTCCCAGGGTCCTTTTCTACTCATCCTTGACCCCCGTTATCGTGATTTTCCTACATGTCATTGCAGCAGAGAGTACTGAAGACGTCAAGCTGCTCGAAGATGTCATCGGTACACTACGACCAGCACGAGGCGTCTCACGGGCAGCAGAAAGGCTGCACAATATCTGTGTGGATCTTGGCCGTGTTGCACAAGGGATGGTTGTATCTCAGGGATCTTGTCGCGTCGGAACATCCAGCAGAAAAAGTCATCGCCACTGCCGGATGAAACCCGAACAGGCCATGTGCCATCTTCGGGATTGGTACCGGACTCTTTGAATGCCGAGTTAATGAGCTATCCAACCTACCCAGAGGCGCAGAACATGTCCAGTCTCTCGGAAAGCTGGGATAGTGGACATCCTTATGTGATGGATTTGTTTGAAAATGGAGCTCTGAGACATAAGTATAGGTGGTATATCATTTTGTTGTCTGGAAGTGTTTAGTTTACAGCCAGCCACATGACTGGGAAGATTGTCTTTAGATACCAAAGATTGTTTGATACATCAAGAATGTTCCAAGCTGGACCGCAGATCGACAGTTGCGGACCAATGTTCTCTGCTTTTCTAACCCACGAGAAAGCTACACGCGTCATGTCCAGTGACCAAGGGTTCTCGTCATGTCAGCTATTGTAAGCTCGAGCCCTGAGATCAGGCAGTCTTGTTATCGTCATTCAGCATCCTGCTGATACTGCATAATTGTCCCAAAAATGCAGGTGGTAGTACACACACTGTGTAGTATGTCCACTATATTTCTGTATCTCCTGAAAATCATTCAGAATCCGAGCCATAGTCACCTAAACCAAGAGATAACGATGGTTTTGCTGCTGGCTTCGGTGCAGGTTGGCTTTGGGGTTTCGTCTCTTTTACCGGACCACTCGTAGCTGGTGAAATTACAGACGCCTTCAATGCCTCCGGCTTCTTCACAACCGACCGCGATTTATCCTGTTGGACATTGTTGCCAGTTTTCCCAGACTCCGCATCCGGTTTCTGCTCATCCGTGGGGCTCCCAGCAGCATCGCCGCCCAAGGACTTGCGCTTCTTTCCAGGTATCAACAGGTCCTTGGTCTTCTCACGCCGTCGCTTGCGCGCAGGGATCTTCCAGTCCTCCCCCTCGGCCACGGGGGCCACATCAGCCGACGTATCCTCCAGCAGGACTTTCTCTGCCTCTTCCCTCTGTCGACGGAAAACCTCCAGCTGCTCGGCAGTCTCCTTCTTGACGGCGGCCTCCTTGGCGCGGGTTGATTCCATGATGGAATCGAGGAAATCGACCTCATCTTCGTCCAGCGAGCGGAATTGGTTCTTTAACTTGATCTTCTCCTCGAAAGCTTCCTGCTTGGCCACTTCACGACACAACACACATCACCCTAACATGTCAATCCAAGGCGTCTACACCGCACAGCACCGTCCGGCAGGTCCGCGAGATGTAGAGACTCACTTTTGTTCTGCTGGAGAACGTCGTACAGGCTTTTCCCATCCTCCTGCTTCCCCAGCTCTGCCTTGCGCCGGCGCTCCTCCTCGAGCTCGTGCTGCACGCGTACCCATTCATCGTCGCGTTCGACGGGCTGTTGATCCGTCCCGGCGGATACAAATCCTGACGACATGTTGATTCGCTCTGGGACAGGAGTCCGTAGTCCGTCCGTTCGTTCCCTGGGGCGCAGGAACCGCTGCTTGGGAGCTGTGTCAGTTGCAGAGCACGGTGAGATTGTTCAGTTCCAGGGATGCTATTGGTTGGCCGAGCGCAATTGTGCCGAGACAACACTGCAGACAATGATAATCATCAAGTTGGCTCTTTGATTCCTCTTTATTCTACCGTCTTCAACCGAGCGCTGGTCGGAGAGCCACAGTGGATTGGCAGAAACAGGCGGTGAAGACCCTGCGCCTCACGCTGATTGGACACGAGGCCGACCCGCACCGGACCGGCGCCATTTAGGCAAAATGCCGCAGGGGCTTAGTCATGCGGCGGGCGGCTGCACTCCAGCCTTTATCCTGCGCCACGGATTCTTTCCTATCGGACGCCGTCGGTGTATTCTCCCCGCTCCATGGTAATGGTGTCAATTGCAGAGTCATGTAGAAAGCCAATGAAAATCACATGCCTGTCTTGGCGCATACATGTTTTTTAGGTTGCTCGTTTGAACAACCGACTGTACGGCGCGCAGCAATTACACAGTAGCAGTCCCAAGCCCACCGATAACTAACATTGACACAGACTCGCGATTGGATCCCAAGCGTCTCTGGCTGGGTCCGCGATGGCTGGAGGTTCCAAACGCGACCCTGAGACCGGTTGATCACTGGCCAGCGATATCTTCAGACGCCCCCCCACCGGAGAGTTGGACCCGGGCTTGGAGGGGCAACGGAGCCCCTCCATCGTCATCGTCCCGCCCATAGTGTGCTGGATGGACCTGCCTCTCATGCGGGCGCTCCGTCCTTGAAGCTCTCGCCCACCTTGCTATAAAGCCCCCTCCCCCGGTCCCAACCGTCTTTCTGTTCCTTTATTCTCCCCAATTGCTATCCCCGATTCTACCACCACTCAATCGCACAAAATGTCTAACGAGCACACCAAGTAAGCTCCCCACCCTCTTTGGTTATCTTTCGGCAATTGGGAGAAGATGCAATTGCTAACAATCTCTGCTTCATAGGAAGGTCTACACCCTTAACACCGGTGACAAGATCCCCGCTGTCGGTCTGGGTACCTGGCAATCCAAGCCCAACGAGGTTAGAGAAGCCGTCAAGAATGCGCTCCTGAAGGGCTACCGTCACATCGACACGTAAGTTGTGTCTGCTTGGATTGGAGAAGCATACGTTAACCAATTCTTTCGCTAGTGCCCTTGCCTATGGTAACGAAGCCGAGGTGGGAGACGGTATCAGAGACTCGGGTGTCCCCCGCAGCGAGATCTGGGTGACCACCAAGCTGGACAACACCTGGCACCACCGGGTGACTGAGGGTATCGACTCTTCTCTCAAGAGCCTCGGCCTCGACTATGTCGATCTCTACCTCGTTCACTGGCCCAGCTCCACCGACCCCAGCGACCTGAAGAAGCACCTTCCCGACTGGGACTTCATCAAGACCTGGTATGTTCTGACATTCGTTGCATGTGAACCAAATTACTAACAGCACCAGGCAAGAGATGCAGAAGCTGCCTGCCACCGGCAAGGTCCGCAACATCGGTGTCTCCAACTTCGGCATCAAGAACCTCGAGAAGCTCCTGAACGACCCCAGCACCAAGATCGTCCCTGCGGTCAACCAGATCGAACTGCACCCCAACAACCCCTCCCCCAAGCTTGTCGCATACAACACCTCCAAGGGTATCCACTCCACCGGCTACTCCTGCCTCGGCTCCACCAACTCCCCTCTCTACCGCGACGAGACCCTCTTGAAGCTGGCTGAGAAGAAGGGCAAGACTCCCCAGCAGGTTCTGCTTGTGTGGGGTGTCCAGAAGGGCTGGAGTGTCATCCCCAAGTCCGTCAGCAAGTCCCGCATTGACGCCAACTTCGAGCTCGACGGCTGGGACCTGAGCGCCGAGGAGGTCAGTCAGCTGGACAACCTGGGTGACCGCTTCAAGGTCTGCGGTGACAACTGGCTCCCCATCAAGGTTTTCTTCGGAGATGACGAGTAAACTGCTATCTATGATTATGATATCCTGTGAAATAGAAGTATAGATAAAACATGTACATACAATTGACTCCTTGATGCAGCAGTGCCGGTAATCCTGATATCGTGTAGTCAGGTTTTTCATATAGCCTTGTAGTTCTTTGAGATTCCCCCATCATTTGTCAACAACTGGAGAGTTTAAAGTGTTTCAAGTGGTTTCTGGTAACTGTATGGGAAGACAAGACTGCTGGGAATATATACTCTGCACATCGATTTTGAGATACAATGCATTTCATTATACACGGAGTACTAATTCACAGAATAAACAGAATAATACCAATTCCAAATTTAAAAAAATCACACTGCCACGCATACATTTGACCCAATCTTCAAACTGTACAAAGTATACGGAGTAGATTACTGGCAATACGTCAGAGCACGTGGCGCAGGTCACATGCTGCACCGCCACGCCGGGATCCCCCGTCATCAGGCATTCGCCATCCCCCCCGTCTCACCTTCATCTCTCTCATCTACCGATGGTTCTTCCATCTGAGAAACGGAAATAAACCCTCTTCTCAATTGCAGTCAGGATGCCTCCTGGTAACGGGCACCTGCTGCTCCCCAAGTTTTGGAGAGCAGCAAGGTGAGTCACTCGCCACCCCGGATGTACTTCCGTCCGCTAACGCTCCGCCACTAGGATTGCCTACGAGAAGGCCTACGAGAAGGCCTTCAGGACCATCCGGTCAAAGTTCCCCGATGAATTACAGCACTTCGAACAGGGCTCGGTTCGCCTCCAGCCCGCCTACGCGCGTATAGTTAACCGCCCTGTCAATCGGCTTCAGGCCATCCGTCAAGCCCGCGGCCGCCAGTTCTCCACCCGCGCGGCCGGTTCTTTCGTCTCGTACATCCGGAGCGGTCTACAAGGAGAGCACGTTGCTTCGAAGACATCTCGCGTTGCTGCCAATGTCGGTCGCTTGACCTCACGCGCTCCGTTCGCGTCGGCCCTCCGTCCGAACCTGACCGGCGGCACACTGGGTCGCACGGCGGGAGGCTATGCCATTGGAGCCGGCCGCTTCGGCGGTGCCCGGTACTTCTCCCATGGCCCGGCTGCGCCCGCGCAGGTCATCAACAACGTGTCTGTGGGCGTGCGCGCCTTCTTCCTCTCCGGACAGAAGGCTCGATTCGATGGTGTCGACCCCGTCACCGGAAACAAGCAGTACAAGGCTGTGAGCAAGCTCCAAGATGAGGCCGAGCGGAAGATGACCGCGATCCCCCGCACGGCGCCGGGATCCTTCATCGACTTCCAGCTCTCCCCCACCATCACGGCCTTCGGCCTGCAGAAGAACCTGGTCGCTACGGAAACTGGGGAGGTTCAGACCATCAACTCGGACGGTCTCCTGGACATGTTGTCCGGGGACTTCGCCCGTGCCCTGAAGGACCTTTCTGCCGTGCTCAACGACTTGAAGCGCCTGGCTTCACTGGGCGACTTGCCCATGTCGCTTCACGACAAATCCACCATCCGAGTGCGGTTCCCCGGATGCGATGCGAACACTGTGGAACGCCTGTGTGACGAGGCCGGAGTTCAACGGGGCAAGATCATGCAGGACGAGGATTTCGACATCCGTACCGGTGCGGATCTTGCTCTTTTGTTCCCCTTCGCACCCAGCATTCCAGCATCCCCGGATGTGGCAGACTACTTCTACCACCCCAGCACCATCAAGTCACAGGCGCCTGATGTGGTAGACTGGCATGCGATGATGTCGCCGGAGAGCGCCACAGACGCGTCTCCCGACCTCTCCAGGCAACCATCCAACCAAGTCAGCTTCGAGGACGTGACCTTGTTCGCAGAGAACCCGTGGACCAGGTCGTCGTCATCGGGATATTCGAGCATCAACGCCAGCGAGCTTGGTGATCGGGCCTTCTTCACCGATATCCCCAGCGTCGTGACTTCCTCGGGATACGAGGGCTCCGAAGGTATCCGCAAGTTCATTGCGGAATGTGATATTGCTGTGCGAGATCATTGAGCGGGCCCTGTGGCCATGGCCTATTTCCCTACCATCTACGGACTTTGACAGTCGTTATTTTCCTTCTAGTGTTTCCTTTTCCTTCTTCTTTTACTAATTTGAAGCACATATCTGAACATCCATGATGATTATCGATCGGGAATGAAAATGGAAAAGACGAGAAAAAAAAACTAACCAGATCCCCTCTTTTGAAGGATTGTGTGTTTTGTCCTTCATGGCTATAGTTATTATCCTCGATTTAGAATTAATTTCATTCAAGAAGATCTAAGTTATCGTAGTAACAGATTAATAGTTTTGTCTGTCCTTCTCGTTTATACTCCAAGGAGAGACTCGGGCCACCGACAAGCCTTGCTCTGGTTATCAGAGCACCATATCTTGGAAATCATATCACGCTTCCTTGATAGGAGTTGCATGAGATCGACAGGACCGGACCAAGCCGACGAGCAGGGACCCTGGATAATCCACATGAAACCCCCATGCATCCTCCTCTTGTCCTCATCAAATAGGATACCTAACCCAGAACTGGAATGAAGATGACCCCACCACACATGGCAAAGATGATTATCCCTCTTGATCCGGTTTGGCAACAGATAGTAGAGTCCGTGTTGACTATGTTCCTTAGTACCTACCCTTGATTATGGAGTGCTCAGCCGAACAGGATATCTCGTCCGTCTGTCTCCTTGTTGTTTCGGGTGATTGATAGACATATCATATGTCAAATGTCAGTCTCCGACATGCACACCTCAGGGCCTCTCGCCCTCTCTCCAATCCTGCTTTGTGCAGCTCCTGACCGGCGTGAGATTCATCGTAGAGGCCAGACAGGTCCGTGAATAGAAGGGTGCCTGTGTGCAGGAGAGTGATAGTCCGTACGGAGTAATTGCCTGGTGGGATGGCCTCACCGCCCACCCCGCGCTAAGCCCGAACAGGGTGCTCCACTGATAACAGTTCCGTCCAGAAGGAGCAGAAACACACACTGCAACCACTGCTTCCACCAACCTCTCCCCCCCCATCCAATCCTCACCTCCCCGCGAACCTCCCTCTGCTGCCGTTCTTGTCAGGACCGCGACTGTTGCATGCTCTGAGGAGGACTGTTCATCCTGTTCCGTTCTGGGGGCTCTCCTGCGCTGGAGTTGTCCGACCCCGTCTCTCTCCCTCAGCCAAGCTCGAATAATCTTTCTTGACCCCCTCCTTGTGACGGAGGCTGTCTCTGGGAACCATGGAGGACTTCAACAGCGAGACGGACAGTGACTACACTAGCTACTGGAGAGATTGGGTAAGTTGTCAAGTTATCCCTGTGATGTCACCCCTGTCTGTCTGAGTCCCCGCCGCGGCTGGTGAGTGAGAAGAGATGCGTGGCTGCGCTCAACGATGTCGTCGCGGCTGGTGAGCGCCCATGAGAAGATAAAAAGGAGGAACGCGTCATCATGAACCTCTGCTTCATCTCATGCACTCCTCTCCATCCTCTATGACTCAAGTAGCAGCAATCCCACGTCAGGATGGCTTCGTCTGACAAAATGGACTTGGACTCCGCTGCATCGGATGCATCCACCATCCGTCCTCCTGCTGCCTCCACCAACCCTGCTGTCTCTGCTTCCTCCGCTACTCCTGCTCTTCCTGCCAATGCTCCTCCCACGTTCTACATGCACACCTCGGCCAAATACTCGTATGGCATGTTGCTGCCAAAAAAGATAACTAACTTTGACAAACAGTTTATCTCGTCCCGCGGCAACGAGTATTTTTGCGAGATTGACGAAGACTACCTGACCGACCGCTTCAACCTCACCGGCCTGAACACCGAGGTCGCTTACTACCAGTATGCCTTGGACCTCGTGACTGATGTTTTTGATCTCGACGCGGATGACGATCTACGCGAGCAGATCGAAAAGTCGGCCCGTCACCTCTACGGCCTGGTCCACGCCAGATACATAGTGACTACTCGTGGTCTGGCCAAGATGGTATGTGTGATACGGCGGTGTTGAAGACAACGGGTTTCTGACGGACGTGCAGGTCGAGAAATACAAGCGCGGTGATTTTGGCAAATGCCCCCGTGTCATGTGCGACGGACACCCCCTCCTGCCCATGGGCCAGCACGATGTTGCCAACCAGAGTAACGTCCGTCTGTTCTGCCCCAAGTGCGAGGACATCTACAACCCCAAGTCGTCTCGCCATGCCTCCATCGACGGCGCTTATTTCGGCACCTCCTTCCATAGCATGCTGTTCCAGGTGTACCCCTCCCTGGTCCCCGAGAAGAGCATTCGCCGCTACGAGCCCCGTATCTTCGGATTCAAGGTGCACGCGAGTGCCGCTCTTGCGCGCTGGCAGGATCAGTTCCGTGAGGACCAGAAAGCCAACCTTCGCGAGGCGGGTGTGGAGGCCAAATACGCGGAGGACGTCAGCGAGGACGAAGAACTGGAGGACGACGACGAGCCCGTCACTGAGACTAAGGAGGAGAAAGTCGCAGGCGATGCCGCTTCGGGCCGTATGGATATCGGCAACTGAAGGCACCCTGTAATTCTCTGGTTCATCGGAGTTTCTTTTCATTTTCTCTCTCCTCTTATCCACATCGCGTACGCATGCATCCTGCATTTGCATTTCGCTCACGTCTGGATATTTCGTCGGGTTTTCTTTCTCACCTTTCCGGCTACTGGCTGTTGAATCCCGGGCGTATGACGGGTTGTGTTATTTCCTTTCTCATGTGCACTGCAATAATGATCACGAACACTGGTGGCGTTGGAAGTTTCGGAGATGGCGGGTCTGTTCCTTGCTTCTAATGTGAACTAGTTTCCTACCTGTATGTAGTCGGGTGCCTTGAGGGCGCCGGACAATCGACAGCGCTGTTTCTATGTTGTTTCTGTCCCGGTCCGTCCCCGACGCGACTGGGGACACATAATGGACTGCATGCTTGTTGACATCGGCTTCTTCCGCGTAGCTGGCATTTCTGCAACCTCAACCCCTACTAGTCTATCCCCGCAACTTGTCTACCGCGAACGCAATCGCCCTAGCCAACTCATCCCCCTTCTCCCACGCATCATCATGGTCCCCCTCAATGTTCAACATCTCGACCGTCCTCCCCTCCCGCCCAGCCTCCCACTCCCGCAACGCCTCCCTCATCGCCTCCCTCTGCATCGAATCCACCGACCCATCCCCATTCGAATACGCCAACACCGCGAGCCTCCCCCCCTTCCATCCCCTTCCACACCCCCGCCCCGACCACCTTCGCCGGCGACACCCGGTCCCAAAGCGCCTCATTCGACCCAAACGCCCCCACAATAAAATCCTGATAAACCGACACACTGCGATGACAATCCCTCAACAGCCTCAGATCGTATATCCCAGCCATACCCACAATAGCCACTGGTCCTTCCCCTTCCCCTTCTCCTTCTCCTTCATCCTGCCCCTCAACCCCCCCTCCGGTCTTTATCGGCTTCTGCAACCCCCCCATAACAACCTGAAACCCCAACGTCGCCCCACAACTATGTCCCACAAGCACATACCGTCCCCCGAACCCATACCGCTTCTGTAGGAATGCGATCGCGGCGCGGACATCGTCCACGTGATCGGGGTGTTTCGCGGCGCGGAAGTCGTAGGGGGAGGTGGTTGCGGGGTCTTGTGTGTGCGAGGGGTGCGCGCTGAGCCGGTAGGAGATCGAGGCTAGTGCTGTGATGTTTTGTGTTGTTGTTGCGTAGGCTGGGGTTGTGGTTAGGATGGTGTGGACGGGTGATAGGTAGCTAGTTGATGTTTGGGTTGGGTCGCGCCAGGCGCCGCCGTGGATGAGGCTGTATGGAGAGGGGGTGGGTTAGTTGGGGTGGTTTGGGGGGGAGGGAGGGAGTTGGATGTAGAGGGGGAGAGGGGGGGGGTATGTACATCACCCAGTAGCCGTCGGTGGTGGTGGTGTTGAGGGTGGTCACGGTCACGGTTTGTAGGGCGTGGTCGGTGCCGTAGCGGAGGGTTTCGGTGGACATGTTGGGATGTCTATGTCTTGTCTTGTCTTGTCTATGATTGTAGGGGGGGGTATGGGTATAGGTGTGCGGATGGTAGGGGAGGGAGGATGGAGGAGGAGAAGGGGGGGCAGTTATTATGTTATATAGGTTAGTGAGGGGTTAGGATAGATAGTGGTCATGGAATGTAGATAGTCGATCTAGCACGGATACACTGTTAGTGTGCCGGTATCTGTGGAGTAAGTAGGAGAGCAGGGCGCCAGTTGCCGGGATTCCGGTCTGGTGCAGCCTGTCTGCATCATGGTTGCATGCCCATAGAATGGGAGACAGTGACAACGATAGCGACAGAGTCCGGCCTGATAATAATAATGGAGGGTGAGGAGATGTTACTGCAGGAAAAGCAGCGCGAGCCGTCCCAAATAGGAAGGCGGCCGCGCTCGTATGCGGCTTGGCGCGCTAGCCCGACCGGGCGATAGGCGGTGGGAAATGCTGAATTCCATCCACACAAACCTCGCCGCCGACTGCCATCCATCTCGCCGTCCCATATACGCTCCCCTGCGCTACACATCCAACATGGCGGAGTACGTCTCCATGCCCTATCCCCCGCCTTCTGTCTGGCCATGCTGATGCCCCGGAAACAGGAAAGAAGTCCCCCTCACGGCCGTCAAGGTCGAGGCCTTGGTATGTTCGCCCTGAAAACTTCCTCTCCTCCCCCGCTTCATATCGACGGCGATGCTGACAGCTGGCGTCCAGGTGGTGATGAAGATCATCAAGCACGGCTCGCAGTCTTTCCCGACCACTGCCACCGGTTCGATCGTTGGTATGGATGTGGACGGCACCCTGGAGATCACCAACTCCTTCCCCTTCCCCGTCGTCGAGATGCCCGCCGAGTCGCACTTTGACAACGCCACCCCAACCCGGCCGCCGCCGCTCCTCGCGCGAAGGCCAACGCCGCCTACCAGGCCGAGATGGTCCGCATGCTGCGCGAGGTCAACGTCGACGCCAACAACGTCGGCTGGTACACCAGCGCCAACATGGGCAACTTCGTCAACATGAACGTGATCGAGAACCAGTTCTTTTACCAGAAGGAGATGAACGAGCGCACGGTCGCTCTGGTGCACGACGTCAGCCGTAGTGCGCAGGGCAGCCTGAGCCTGCGCGCCTTCCGCCTGTCCCCCAAGTTCATGGCGGCGTTCAAGGAGAACAAGTTCACCTCGGAGGAGTAGGTGCCGTGCCCCCCCTGGCTGTCGGGCCGTGCTAATCTTCGCCATAGACTGCAAAAGTCCGGCCTCAGATACCAGGACATTCTGGTCGAGCTCCCTGTTGAGATCCACAACTCCCACCTGATCACCTCTTTCGTCCACCAGCTCCAGTGCCCCAAGCAGGCGACCCCCACGGAACTGCCCACTTCCCTGGCCGCCCTGGAGGCCTCTCCGTTCGCCAAGTCGTCGGTGCTGGCGCCCAACTTCGACAACCTCTCCCTCAGCATCGATCCGTTCCTGGAGAAGAACTGCGACCTGCTGCTGGAAAGCATGGAGACCCACCACACCGAGACCAACAACTTCCAGTACTACCAGCGGTCGCTCGCGCGGGAGCAGACCAAGATCACCGCGTGGCAGAACAAGCGCAAGACCGAGAACGCCAGCCGCGCGGCGCTCAAGCAGCCCCTCCTCCCCGAGGACGAGTGGCAACGGCTGTTCAAGCTGCCCCAGGAGCCCAGCCGGCTGGACAGCATGCTCAATAGCCGCCAGGTGGAGCAGTACGCGCGCCAGGTCGACAGCTTCGTGGCGTCGACGACGGGCAAGCTGTTTGCGGTCAAGGGCAACCTGCTGCCGGGCGAGTTGGCCAAATAAGGGGGCCGAGCGTGATGATGATTTGTCTACGGGGATTCTGGGAATTGCATGCATGACCTTAACGGCGTAGGGAGGGAAAATTCTGTATCTGGCTGATGTTAATATGTCTCCTGTTGCCTATCCAGAGGAATAGATTCGGCATTACTATCTTCTCCCGATCATCATCTGATCGTTTTGTTATACTTTCGTACCTGGATGCCACGGGACGCCGAGCCCTAAGGCTAGGGCACAATCCGCACGTGGTGATGACCTCATCTTGATGCATTACGACGATCAGTCTATTAGTCTATACATCCCTATAGTACATACCTATACTATTCCTATATCGATTCTCTATACATTCCCGGTACGACTCCACAATGAGCAACACAAACACAAGCACAGACATCTGGATCGTAAGTCCTATCCAATCCAAACACCACGCAAGACCACAACCATACACAGCAACAGACCAGACCAAACCCAGATCCTCAATCTGATATCTGGTGCTTTATAATACGATGCTCTGATATTCCGATGTTCCGATGTACCAATGATACTATATCCTCGTACATGTGATATATTATAAATTAACGAACAAATAGTCCGGCGCCTTTGCCGTCCTCATCGTCGACTTCCTCGTCTACCCGGTCGACACGCTGAAAACCCGCATCCAATCGCCGAACTACACGCCTGTGTACAAGGATCCTGCGACGGGGCGTGTCAATCGCGGTCTGCTGTTCCGGGGGCTGTATCAGGGCGTGGGGAGCGTGGTTTTGGCTACGATTCCGGCTTGTAGGTTCTGTATTCTGTTCTTATTTCAGTGTCCAGCACCTGTTGCTTATTATGGAATTCCTAATTGCCCTTTCCCAATTACCTTTTTTTTTTCAATTCTCCAATTCCCAACTCCCTGACTACTACCTTCTCCTTCCTACCCATCAATTAATCAATCATCAATATTTGTTCCTATGCCATATGGCATATGGCATATCTACATACACCTACCTATCCTACCCTACCCTACCCTACCCTACCCTCCCCAACCCAAGTACCACCAACCCACCTACTATACCCACCCCCTTGACTTGATTATCAACCACCAACCCACCAACCCACCACCCACTAAAGAGCCACCACTCTCACAGCAGGATCCTTCTTCACCACCTACGAAACGCTCAAACACCTCGGCACGCAGCAAAGCAAATACACGATCCCGACTCCCCTCCTGCACACCCTCTCCTCGTGCACCGCCGAAGCGGTCTCCTGCGCCGTCCTCACCCCGGCAGAGGTGATAAAGCAGAACGCGCAGGTGATCATCCGAGACCAAACACCCTCTCAAACCCAACCCCATTCCCATTCCCATTCCCATTCCCACCAAACAAAGAAGACAGGTGTGACCATCCCCACGATCCGGAAATTCCTTCATCGCCCGTGGACGCTCTGGAGCGGGTATACGGCTCTCCTGGGTAGGAATTTGCCGTTTACGGGGCTGAATTGGCCGGTTTTTGAGTATTTGAGGGGGAGGATTGTGGATTATAGATCTGGGTATAAGGGTGATGAACCGGGGGGGGGAAGAGGAGGCGGGGAAAGGGGGGGTAAATCCATGCTAGAGAGGGCCATAATCACCGGTCTGGCAGCGAGTATATCCGGGACGGTGGCGTCGGTAGTGACGACGCCGATTGATGTTGTGAAGACGAGGATGATGTTGAAAGCCGGGGAGGGACAGGAACAGAGACAGAGTCAGGGACAAAGAGAGAGGGCAAAGAAGGAAGGTGTATGGTCGACGGGAAAAACGATAGTCAGAGACGAGGGCGTGAGGGGACTATTCAGAGGAGGTGCAATCCGCTCAGTATGGACGGCTGTGTCATTCGGGGTGTATCTGTGTATCTACGAGGCAGGGAGACAGTATCTGGGGAGTAGACGGGAGGAGAAAAGCCCGAGTGGGTGAGCAACATCATACATACATTAGAATACGCTGGTGGTCACCCACACTGTTGCTATCATTGTGTCACACACTCTCTCTCTAACCAGAAGCGGCAGCCCCCTACTCTCATTTATCGGACTAGTTGCCCTTTAAAGATGAATGTATTATTTAAACTGAGGTACACTGTGTCGTCATCAAATCTCAAGATCGTATGGACTTAAGACCCATGATCTCAAAGTCAACGTTTCGATAATCAGGTAATTTTTTATCTCCTCGAGGTTCCATATAGAATATGTCTAATCATACATTAAACACCGGGAGGTCATGCATATCTGTACTTTGGGGTAAGGTAAACAGGATATACAAAGGTAATGGCGTACTCTACCTGCTTCGGTTATACAAGATTGGTATGTTCCGTCCCTCTTCCAGAGAGTGTCCCGGCGGGGAGTAGAGTACTCCTTTTGCCGCAGCAGTGCTCATCATGTGATACTCTGAAGACCTGCTCCAAAGTTCATCATCACGGGTGGTTCTTCCAGAAAGCCTCGTTCTATAATCACTTTATCGTCACATGTAATAAACCCTTTAGCACTAAGACATCCTATCAGTGCCAGTTGTGAGGTTATTACCTTGTATGTCGAACTGAATTTCCAAATTCCAATTAACTGCCCGGTTAGCTCAATCGGTAGAGCGTGTGGCTTTTATGAAGCACACCTCAAGGTTGCGAGTTCGAGCCTCGCATCGGGCGTTTCTTTTTTTTCTTTTCCAATTTTTGTTTTCAAATTAAATTCCAAATTGAAATCTTCCATGATTTGATTTTTCTATTTAACTGTCCACATGAAACTTTCAAGTCTCTTGTATTTGGGACAACTCAGCTAGACAAACAGAACAAAAATAATGTCGAAAGTTCTCCCCTTATTGGCTACATTTCAGTCTACTTTCTGTTATGTCATGATGTCCACGGATTTGATGGGACATGCCCGGAGAAAATAAGCCTGTATTTACTCCAACTTCATTTGTATCCTTCACTGTAATTGTCGAATTGTATCTGAATAATGTTGTTTGTCCCGGCACCGGTATTCTGGTGGTTCTTATTTAACTCGTTTGGTCTTGTTCTCGGTCGGTGGACTGGCCTTGTTACTAGTATAGTTGTTGGACTATGCGTGCGATATATATATACCACACGGCACCACATCCATGGCACACATCCCATGATCCACATTCTCCATTCCCACTGCACCTGACATGGAGGAAATTTGTACTAACACCCCAGGCTTTGAGCGTAGGAACCAAAGCAATAGTGCTATGTGATAGAGTTGCATGTACGAGCCAGCAGAAGCAGCTTGGAAATAGTGGTGGCAAAAAAAGTTGACTTCTATATAGGATCACAATAATAAATGTGCATTAATGGTTATTTAACATGTCAACAGCATCATTGGTCTAGTGGTAGAATTCATCGTTGCCATCGATGAGGCCCGTGTTCGATTCACGGATGATGCAGTGCAATATCTTTTTTTTTTATTTTTTATCCGGTCTCTGCCAACCTAGATAGGTCTGGAAGGGGACTGACTAACTGCAGCCTGTGCAATCATGTCTGTAAGATATGCATGTCCCTTTTTTTGGGGGGGGGGGGGGGGGGGTTTCACTTGCATCTCGTGTTTCTAGCCAATCACCTGAAAACATTTTGATGATCCCAACCTTGGATGTCGATCTTCAAAGTGGCCACAGACTCTTCAATAACATAAGAGAAGATACATCATCACATCGCCAAGACTGTTGTGCCTGACATGATGAGATGGTCACTTGGATGAATCGAAAGATCGGTGCGGGGCGGGAATCGGGACGGTGGGGGATGGTTCCAACAGGTACACAACACCCCTCATCGGCATCTCGACATCTCTCAAATTATTATTTACTGCCCTTCAGCCCCCTCCATCTCCGCACTCGCCTTCGCAACCAACTCTTGCGAATCGCCCCCACCAATTGCCAATCTCGCCGCACCGATTCCCCCCTTCCAGAGCTGCCAGCGCTCCAGATCAAAGCCCCGACGCGGGGGATCGCCCTCGCCCCCAAACACCCGTCCAGCCCGACAGTTCTCCCACAGACGCTTCCCCGCAAAAATGAACCACACACATGCCGTCCGCACGGCCTCCTCAACCGGCTTGTCCTTCTCGAATGCCTCCTCGAACGTATATAGCCCATAAATCGAGAAGTCCATGGCGTGGCCGAGATGGTCCGCCGCCGCGGTCAATTGGGCCATGAATGCGTTGCGGTTCTCCCACTCTTGAATTTCAGCGGGGGAATTCTGCGTTGAGTAGTCTGGACGAAGGTATTAGCTATGAAGGCATACAAGAATACGAAAGGGGAAGAGGGGGGAATGGGGAATGGGTCCACGCACTGAACCCAAACCGATCTCCTAGGTATACACGGAGATAAGGGAGATCGGTCCACAGATTGAGATCGATCGCGGTCGGGGTTTCCCCCGTTGTGGGATCCGTGACGGGTGTTTGTTGCAACTGGGAGACAAACCCCACCAGCTTGGTCTGCTCAGCGGCAGGAGTCAGAGTGGCGAGTTCGACGAGCGACAACATCGTGAACCACGCGTGGTTGCCATCGATTCTTGCCCGGGGTTCTTTTTGCGACTGTTGCTGGTCTTCGCGTGCCTGGAGGAGCCGCTGGACGGCCTCAATGGGAGATGCTTCAGGGCTTTGAAGCAGCTGGATGATAACCTGGAACTCCGGTCTTGCGGTGAGATCGGGGTCAAAGTCGTCCATGATGATGGTGGTGGAAGGGTGGGAGAAGATGGACTGCGGCAGCGGCTTTATACCAGTGCTAGGGTACGGAAGGCCAATGCTGGGGGCCGGCCGGCCCAGCCCGGGGCTTGGCCTTAGCCTGTTTGGCCCCCCACCCGGGCGCCGCTATATAGGATGCGGATATGTGAGCCCTAAACGGGGTCCCTGCCGCCGAGGTCATATTTCGTACTCTCATACAGACACTACATCGTTGCCTGTAAGGCGTCCTGTTTGCCCTGCAGGACGGAGTTATCCGAGAAGACAAATCGGTCTCGAGCAGTTGAAGTCCCGAGTAGTTGGGATTCTACAGCTTCCACCCAGCACCATCACACCCATCCTTGCGTTCAGGTACTATTTCGGTCGAGCGGCTTCGCTTCACACATCTCAAGGCGTCTCATTCAGCCCTGCTGACCAGCCCTGCCTGGTTGAGGTTACACGAACATGAAAAGCAAACGTTCTTCTGGGGGCTACAGCTGCCACCTGAAGTTCAAGATGGGATAGTTACGAAGATTCCAAAACATGCTCCATCCCGGGGGAGAAGTATAAAGCTCCTTGTTTGGACTGCCCATACCCCTCGATTCAAATCGCAACAATGATTTGCTCCCCTCTCAGCACTCATTTGATCACCGAAAGCCGCCAATTCAATCCAATCCCATCTTCCAATCTCCCAGCCCTTCAAAACGCTGCTGTCCACTCTCAACCCTACTATTCTCCTAGCCCTAGCCCTCACGGCAATTGCCTCCCCAGTCGCCAACCCCATCCCCGAGACCAACCTCATCGAGCGCGACCTTATCCCTCGCGCACAGGTCAAACCTGTCGACTGCAACGGGGTCAAATTCACGACCACGGACATCAACAACGCTCTCAAGCAAGCGAAGGTCGTGCAGACCGCCAAGGACGAAAAGAAAGCCGGCTATGGCAAATACCCCGCGTTCTATGGCGATGGGGAGAAGCTCTTTCAGTCCACTAGCAACCTGTATGAGTATCCGTTGGTCGATGGGATTTATTCCGGAAGCGAGTTGCTCTTTTCTTTTCGTTTTGCTTGTCGAGGATATTTCCATTCAATGGGGAATCATGCTCTCTAACCAGATGGAATAGAAACTACCGCCGGTGAGCCGGGTAAATACCGGGTCATCATGAATGAGAAGTACAAGTACATGGGCTCGACTTATCACCCCCCCTGGAACGGGAGATACCGTCAAGCGGTGCAATAATGAGTAAGGATGTAACTGGGGCTATTGGCCAATGAGAGACTGTGGACCAGGGGAGGGGAGATGTGTCAATATTTTTCTAAATAGTGGCTGGGTGGGATTTCAGGGGTGAGGGATAGACTGTATGTATGATCCAGTGGGAGTTGTGTTGGAATCGATAAGTTTGTGGAACTGCTTGTCCTCTACCTCTATCGTCTGTTTATTTATGAGAAACTGGTAGTACGCAACACACAGCTGACCAGTATGGGGACGATTTAACAGATCTAGAAAGTAAATAGGCTAGCCATATGTTTCTTAGCAGCTAGCATCACGATCCATACCTCCCGACCACCTGACCCAATTCAGGTACCGAGGAAACCAGGCTCCGATTAGACTTTAATAGCCCTGCATGTAGCTTAAACACAAAGCTTTCCATAGCAGGTATAAACCACAGAAATTAATTACTAGATATAAACCCCATTAACAGCCCAGCCCTAATTTATCAAGATCATGTAACACGGTAGGATAATGCAGCAACTAATCAAGCATAAATAACCAGGTAAATATAGTCCGAGACGGGTCTCTTAGATATACAGAAGTAAGTCCAGCCACCATCCAGCCCACGATTTAACCCTCTTCACGTCCGTAGTCATGGCCAAGCCACCACACCGCCTTTGTATAGGGCATAAGGCCAGATTCTGCCGGCTTGGTGTTCTGTGTCGTCGTTGCCTAACACCGCGTTCCCTAGTCCCTACTATCCATCAGGCTGTCACCGTCAGACTCACTCAAATAGCCTCACCTCACCTCAACTGTTTGCTACACAGTAACCAATTAGTAGATTTAATCCAATTATGAATGCACCATATATATCGCTTCTTCGATCATACAACGTCCTAAAAGCAATGCAATGGTTATTGCCTTGAATGCCCCATATGGGAAATGAGAAATGAGAAATAATCGAATACGAAATTCCTGGACCTTGCATCATAATGACAACATGTTGAGCTTTATAAGCAATTAAGGCAGTGTGGCCGAGTGGTCTAAGGCGTATGACTCGAATTCCACGAAATCATATATCTTCGGATGCGTGTGTTCAAATCACACCGCTGTCGTTATCTCTTTTTTTTTCTTTTTTTTTTTTTATTTTATCTTATATTTTTTTTATTTTCATTTATTCATTCATTTATTTTTTTTTACTTTTGAACCCGATTCCAGGTACTTATTATCAAATGGTGAGATTGAGCGTGTCTTTCACCTTAAGTTGTTTCTGGTTTCTATCTAGCCTTACGTATGCCGTATGTATATACACGCTAATTAAAAAGGGCTAGTTCGTTTCATTTCATGCCTTATATCAATAAATAACTCAGGTGTAAGTGTGGGTGTTCTTCAAAAAAAAATAATAAAAAAAAACAAATACCATAAAACAACAGAACAACAACAATAATAGACTGCACAACATGACACATACTACCTAAGTAATCCACGTCGTCTTCATCTGCTCTCTCCTATACAACTTACCTCGCCTTCATATCCTATCCGGACTCCGGAGGTGTCTACTGCTCGAGCGGCAGAAATAGATTTGCCTGCTTGATGTACGGCGAGGAGCTTGAGCTAAAAGACAAGCAAGCCTGTCTCTCGTCAACTACCTAGATGTATTATATTATTGCTCAACCAACCATCATGATACTTCTTAGCCTTCAGGTCATAGCACTGGGTAGTAGTACTTACATAAATAAAGTTAGAAAGACTATATATAATAAAGATGCATCATAAGCCTCATGCTCACTTCTTCTTCTTCTTCTTCTTCTTCTTCACTTCACAGTTCACCTTCACCGCCCACCACTCACAGTCTTAGTATAAGTCTACACCACAGCCCCTCCGGCCCCCCCTTCCCAGCCTAATCCAAAACACCAACCCCGCCATTCCCCCACACAGCACCGCCGAAACCAGATACGGCATCCCCAACCAAACACCCCCCAACTGCATGCCCCAGCGAAACGCCCACGCCATCATAGGCCCCGCCAACAGCGAACCCAATGTATCCATCAGCGCGAGGGTACTGTACAGCGCACCCATCATGGTCGGGTCGATCAGCGAGCTGAGCAGACTTCTAGCGAAGGTCGCGAAGCCGGAGCCGGCGGTGTTGATTGTGATTCCTTTTTTTCCCCCCCAACATGGTTAGCCGAGGAGGTACTCAAGAGGATGGAGAATCGGGAGGTGGAAAAATGGAATTTACCAAACATAGTCAACCCCACAATCGGAGCGACGCCCATGATCGCGAACCCGACCGCTATGGCGATGATGCTCGCCCGGGCGAGATAGAGGTCCTTCTGGCGTGGGTCTCCCTTGAAGCGCTTGCGCATGGTGCGGTCCACCCATGGCAGGATGAGCGTGAATTGCAGGAGCTGGGCGGCGGCGCGGAAGGAGAGGAGCCAGCTGGTCTGGATGGTGGGGGTTAGTATGGTTATTCATTGTGTTCGCCTAGGAAGAAAAGAGGGGAGAAAGCAGCAGCAGCAGGAGGAGGAGGAAGGTACCTTAGCAATCGGCCACGAATACCTCGTGGAGATATACTGCAGCAGAAAAGCCATTGAATCTCTAGCAAACGTAGAAATAAGAAACGAGACAACAAGAAGAGCGATGTTCTTCTGAGTGAAGATCACCCGCATGCTGTCCTGCAGGGTGTGGAGTAACCCTGTGATATACCCAGGGTGCTTCGACGGTTCCTCGTTGCTGTTGTTGCTGCTGGTGTCATTGCCAGGACTGCTCGGGATGGCGGTATACCCGCCTCTCTCCCGACCCCGAACAGCATAGGAGTTCGTCTCGGGCATATACCATGACAGGAAAATGGAGATAGCTCCGCAGATGACGTTTAAGAGGATCGGGAGCCAGAGGCTCTGCTTCATCAGGAGAGAGCCGATGGGCGGGGAGATGATTTCGGCGATGACGACGGCGGCGTTGAAGTACATGAAGATCTGGGATCTGGGGGATTCAAGTTATGATTCACGAGACGGGCGAACAAAAGCTGCTAAGGATGGAGAGACGGGAGGTGGGATGAGTGAATGTAGTGTAATGTACCTCTTAATCTCCGGCGTCGAGTCCGTAATAACCATCATACTCACCGAGGCAGCGACATTGGGACCGCCCCCGACAACCAGAAACAGCGACGACAGCCACATCGCTCGGATGGGTAAGCCTAGCCAACCTGTTCCAAAAAAAAACAAGAACAACCAAAAAAACATAGATCAGCCCGCTATCCCATCCTATTCTGCCCGCAGACGAAGAAGAAGGAGAAGAAGAAGAAGAAGAAGAAAAAAAAAAAAAGGACTTACAAACACCCACAATCCAAAGCACCCCCCCCAACTGCCCCACAAAACTCATCGTCATAACCCACCTCCGGCCATACTTATCGGCCAACAGCCCGTACGGCAGCGCAAGCAGCAGGCCCGGGATATTATCGAAGAAGGATTGCCAGCCCACCAGCTGCGCGAGGGCGGACTGGACGGGGGCTTTCTTGCAGAGATCTTCGGGGATACCTATACTTATATCCATACCCGCTGCCACTGCTGCTGCTGCTGCTGCTGCTGCTGAGGAGGGCGTGGGTTGGGAATCGCGGTAGTACTGTTGGCAGATGATTGACTCGAAGAGACGGAGCTGGGGCGCGGCGCTAATGTAGTATCCTATTCCCATGAGGAGGTAGATCGATGTGCAGAGGATGGCGGGGCGCCAGGTTATGGTGGTATCGTCGTCGTTGTCATTGTCATTGCCATTGTTGGTGGGGTCTGGGGGTGGAGGCAGAGGTGGGTTTATGGGGGATTGAGACAGGGGGTCTTCGATTGTGTTGTAGCTAGGCATGCTTTTGAGGGTGGCTTGAATGGGTTTTAGTTTTGGGGAGGGGTCTTCCACCGATATTGGAGCAAAAACACTCGCGCGACTAGAAAGGTGTCTGTTGAGACACCCGGATAAGTGTGAAAATGCTAGGTCTGACAGCCGGAGACGGGGTGATCAGCATGAGGGAGAGGTTGGGACCGGGGCATATACCACGATAAGCAGATGAAATAACACTAGATCGATAACTAGTAGACATAATTAGTCCTAGAGTCTACACGCTATTACCCATCCATCATCATGGCGCCTTCTCTTCCCCGGCGGAGTCCGAGTCGAGGGGCCGGCTCGCGCTACCGGATATGACATCTCGCATCCATTATCTGAGTAAGAAAACATAGTTATCCGATGGCAATTTCTAGGGCATAGCCTGGGGGTATGTGGAGAATGATGATTTTCTATGGAAAGAAACTTACCGTGAAGGAGACTACAAGGGAAGAGTGAATTAGAATACTCCGTATATAGTACAGAAAGGTTAAATATCTAGAACAATCATGTTGAATACATTCCGGAGAGCAGAGTGCCATTCCATTTATCATACATACATACATACATATATCAATCAATCATATCATCAATCAAATCAGCCAGCCAGACAAATAATGTCATCGTGTTGAACTTCAGCAAACAGGCTTGAATCCATCACATCGCCATCACCCCAGGAAAAAAAAAAAGTCCAAATATAGCGTATAACTAGCTGTTTTTCAAGTATCGTGTCTGTCGTTTCGGTTCATCATCGTTCACTCATAAGATGCATGCATGCATGCATGCATCCTCAACATTGTATGCATCAGCATCAGCATCAGTATCAGCACAGCTCAGCCAGCCCAAGGTAATCAACCCATGTTAGTCAACTTCCTAAACCAACCCGGCATCCTACCCACCGGCGGCGCATCATACCGATCGTCATATGCCCTCATCCCCCGAGCCCGTTCGTAATCCGCACTCCCCGAACTCCTCTCCGAGCGTCTCGCCTCACGCTTCCGGGCCCTCAAGTCATCGATTTCCTCATCATTCAAACCAGGATATCTAGCCCGTAGTCTGGCCCTGCGCCTCATCCCACGCCTCGTCTCCTCATCCGAAGAAATCGAGTGCGTGTTCATCGGATCCCCGCGCCCCGGCGGGACATCCAGCACGGTAGCGACCAGCGGTGGGGGCTCCGGGGGTTCGCTAGCCTGCGAGTTGACCCAGGATGAAGTTTTATCCTTGTCCTTGCGGCCGCCGGACATCATGGGCGGGGGCGGGTACGGGTCTGGGGCGCGGGATTTGCGGCGTTTAGGGCGCGCGCCGTCGTCGGCGGAGCGGTCGGGACGGGGATGGGGACGGTATGCGTCGCGGCGATCGAAGCCATCGTGGCCGCCTAGGTAGAATTCCCGTGCGGTTCTGTCGTCGATGGGGCTGGGGTTGGGGTTGGGGTGACGGGAGGATCGTCGCTTGGGCCGTGGCTCGTAGGCGGGGGCGTCTTGCATCTCTGCCTCCCGCCGGCGTCTGCGTTCGCGTCGTTCCGCAGCCCGCGCTTCGGCGTCGGCGTGGGCTTGGGCTTCGGCCTCTTGCGCCCGAGCCTGTTGCTCTTCTCTGGCACGGCGCTCTTCACGAGCGGCCCTGCGTGCTCGTCGTTCTTCTCTCCGTCTGTCTTCGCGTTCTTCTTCCTCGCGGAGCTGTCGTTCCTGCATCTCGCGCTCTTGCATCTCGCGCTCCCGCGCCCTTTCTCGCTCTCGCCGCCGCGCACGTCTCTCCTCGGCTTCGCGCCATTCGCTGTCGCGGTGATCAGACGGTGCCTGGCGGGAGGATCGTCGAGACCGACGGGCCGCTCTCCTCGCATCCACCTCGTCGATATCCGTCTCGGGAAAGCCGCCGACTGGACCGCCTTCGTAGGCAAAGGCCTCGTCATCGACGTCCGCTCTTTCCGGGCGTCTTCTCCTCTCCTCGCGTCGTGGGCGTCGGGAGTAGTCCCGCTCTGGCTCCGTCATGTATCTGGCGTCGTCGTCACGCTGGGACCGCGACTTTCGACGCTCCGGGGGGTCCGGACGGGTGGACTTGCGCAACGAGCCAATGAAACCCATCAGGCCGGTGGACTCGGGTTTCTTTGGGGCCGTGCTCGAGCGTCTCAGGCGGCGTTCCCTTGGTGCTTCCACAAAGGCAAGATCGTCGGGGCCCGAGAAGACTTCCGGGCCTTGGTGAGGGTGTTCTGCGTCGAGCATGACAGCGTCGTCTTCATGTCTGGACCGCGACTGGGGTGTGTTAGGGTGAAAGCAGACATGTCCAGATTGGAGCTTACCTGTCTTCTTGACCGTCTGTCTGAATATCTCGATCCTCTGGAGTTGGCCTTTGGAGCATCAATATCATCCCGGTCAACCATGACCATGTCCTCGTCGTCGATTGCATACGGATCGCGAATGCCTGTCAAGCGTTAGTCGGGACCAAAATATCTTGCGGATGATCAGGTAGATAAACATACGCGATTGTCTCCGAGATCCATGCGGTCTTTCTCTCCTAGAGGTGCCATTGACACCCATCATCCTAGCCGCCTTATCTGGCACGTCGCGTCTGCTTTCCGGCGGAGGAGTCGGGAAGCCCGCATCTTCCATATCCACGGATGGACGTCTCGACACCGATCGCGATGCATGTGCCCCAGGTCTCCGACTAGACTTAGTCCTGGTAGGCGGAGGCGCCCCCAAGATAAAGTTCGAGAAGGCCAACCCCTTGCTCTGACGGGCTTCTCGACGCCGCTCCTTGTCAGATGACGATTTCTCGCCCTCGTTCTCAGGCTCCTTGGGCCGCGACTGCCTGGTCGACTTGGATCGGATGATCTGTGGTGGCGACTGCTCCCGACGATGTCGTTGTTCCCGCTGGGATGGTTTCTTGGGCGGCGTGGCGCTCAAGAAGCCCCACGCGGTAGAGCCTGGCGCGCGTTCAAGCCGAACGCGCTCCTTCTTCACCGGCTTAGGCTTGGGCTCGGGTTCGGGCTCAGGCTCAGCAACTTCCGGTGGAGGCGTTGGAGGGCCTACTTCTACTTCGGGTTCAGCTGGCTCAGCTGCGTTCGCCATTTCGGCATCGGCAGGGATCTGCTCCACAGGTGGCAGTGTCCGCTCTAGACTAGAGACCTTCTTGCTCTTCTTCTTCTTTTCGGGCTTGGGAATGGGAGGCGCTTCATCGAGCTCCGGTAGAAATTCCTGCTCTTGCTCGACCGGCGGTTCGGGAATGGGTTCGGGAACAGGCTCGGGTTCAGCAGGGGCGGGAATAGGTTCAGGTTCAGGTTCAGGTTCAGGCTCCGGCTCCGGCTCCGGCTCGACAACCTTCTTCTTCTTTTTCTTCTTCTCAGTCTTTGAGATCGGCGCTGGTGCAGGCTCAGGTGCCGGGGGTGCAGGCTCAGGCTCCGGCTCAGCCACTGGTGGTTCTGGCTCAGGTACCGGCTCCGGCTCTGGTTCCGGTTCCGCGACGGGCTCAGGGACTGGCTCAGGGATCGGCTCGGGCTCGGGCTCAAGTACGATAGCTTTCGCCTTCTTTTTCTCCTTCTTCTTGGATTTCTTTGACAAGAGCACCGGCTCGGGCTCGGGCTCAGGCTGCTTAGGTTCGGGTACTGGCTCCGGCTCCGGCTCCGGCTCCGGCTCCGGTTCTGGTTCGAAAGCAGGTGGCTCTGGAGCAGGTGGCGGAATATCGTCAAAGTCGTCGTCGAATGCGTCCGGGAAACTCCCGGGAAGCAAGTCCCGAGAGGGGGTTTTGTATGGAGCTGGCTCAGGTTCAAAAAGCTCGACGGGCTCGGGCTGAGGGGGTTCTTCTGGGGGCGGGGGTGGAGGTGGGGGTGGGGTCTCCTTGGCCTTAGCTTTCTCGGCCATCTCTTTCAGTTTGTCCCTCCTAGTCTGCTCCAGCACTTTGATTCGCTCTGCGACGGACAGTTTGGCGGATGACTTGGTCTTGGAGGTGCCAGCAGAAGCCTTCGCTGGCGGCGCGGCTGGTGCGGGTGGTTCTTCGACAACTGGCGCGATGGGCGGTTCGGGCGCCTCGGGCATCTTCAGATCATCGTCAACGTCAATCAGGAAGTCTTCCACGGAGAACTGGCTGGCTCGTATAGGCTCAGGCTCAGGCTCCGGTGCTTCATCGATGATTTTGGGCTTCTCGACAGACTTCTTCTTCGTTGTCTTGGGTTTGCCCATGGCCGCTACACCCAGGCTGGCCCAAAATCCCATGGCAGGCTTGGCTTCCTCTTCGCCATAACCCTTCTTCGCTCCCTTCGAAGGTGTGTCATAGTCATCATAGAGAGGTTCCTCTGGTACATGCTCTGTAGGTACAAAGTCATCGTGCTCAGGAGTGAATCCAAAGGAGGGAGGGGTAGGCGCGGGCGGAGGAGGTTCGAGAGCGATCTTGCTCTTCTTTTTCTTCTTGTCCTTCGACGTGTTCCAGATGCCCCAGCTGTTTTCCTCGTAAGTCTTTTCCGGGACTACTTCAGGGATGGGTTCAGGGATAGGCTCAGGAATCGGTTCAGGTTCGGCTTCTGGGACTGGCTCAGGCTCAGGCTCCGGCTCCAGTTCAGGTTCAGGTTCAGGTTCAGCAACAGGCTCCGGCTCCGGTTCAGGTTCAGCAACAGGCTCAGGTTCCGGCTCCGGTTCTGGAGTAGGCTCTGGCTCTTGGACAGGCTCCGGTTCAGGTTCAGGTTCTGGCGTGGGCTCTGGCTCCTTGGGTGGCCAGTCGAAATCTTTACCAGGGACCGGGAGTCCTTTCTTTACCAGCTGCTTTTCTCGCTTCTTCCTATCCTTGGACGAGAGGGTAAGCCAGTTATTATAAAGCGGGTTGTCCGGTAACTGAGGAGGCTCAGGCTCCGGTTCAGGCTCCTTCACTGGTTCCGGCTCAGGCTTAGGTTCCGGTTCTGGTTCAGGCTCAATGACTGGCTCAGGTTCCGGCTCTACAGCAGGCTCCGGCTCCGGCTCAGGTTCAGGCAGGGGTTCCGGCTCTGGCTCCGGTTCAATCAACTTGCCCTTCTTCTTTTTCTTATCCTTTTTGGTGGAGACACCCCAGGGCGCCCAGTCGTCCTCCTCTTTCTTCTCCGCAACGGGCTCAGGCGCAGGCTCAGGAGCAGGCTCAGGCTCTGCTGGTGGTTCTGGTTCTGGAGCAGGCGGCTCTTCGATGACTGGCTCCTCGAGGATCGCGTTCTTCTTGGCCTTCTTGTCCTTCTTCTTCGAGCTGGAGGTCCAAGCAGACCAGTCGTCTTCCGCTGGCGCTGGCTCGACTGCTGCAGGGGGCTCAGGTGCAGGAGGCTCCTCCGGAGGGGGTTCTTCAACCACAATACCCTTCTTCTTTTTCTTGTCTTTATTGGTGACCCCACCCCAGGCCCCCCAGTCATCGTCATCGGCCACCTCGACTGGCTTCTCCGGCTCCGGTTCAGGCTCAGCCGCCCAGGTATCATCAACTTTCGGCTCTTCAACGACCGGCTCAGGAGCCGGCTCCTCGACAGGCTTAACCTGCCCCTTCTTTGCCTTTCGCTTCTCTTTCTTAGAAAGACCTTGTGCCCAGGAACTTTCGATGACAGGTGCAGGTTCAGGGACGGGTTTAGGTTCGGGCTCGGGCTCGGGCTCAGGCTCAGGCTCAGGCTCCGGTTCGGGTTCGGGTTCCTGAACTGGCTCTGGCTCAGGCTCAGGTTCTTGTGGAGGTTCCTCTTCGAGTGCCTTCTTCTTTTTCTTCTTGTCCTTCTTAGTAGCCGTAGAAAACCCGGCCCAGAGATCTTCTTCCGCCTTGTTCTCTTCGGCAACAGGTTCAGGAGCAGGCGGGTCTATACTGCCAAACCCGAATCCAACCGAAGCGTTGTTATCCGTGGCGAAAGACCAAGGGTTGTTGTCCTCCTTGGGTTTGCTATCCTTCCCGACAGAGTCGAGGCCCCATTTGTCGTTCGAGCCCCAGCCACCCTTGCCGCCGCCCCATCCGAAGTTGAAGCTATTGTTGTCGGCTGCCGGAGGAGGGAAGCTCAGGTCGAGTTGCGGTGCGCCATCATTTAGACTAACTTCCTGGAAAGCGTTCGAAGGAGGATCGGCTGGGACGGGGTCGGCGGCCTGCTCATGGGTTAGAAGCAAACGATCGCTAGAGGTCGATTCAACATACCTTGCCCTTCTTTTTCTTCTTCTTGGTGGTAGTCGTAAATCCGCCCCACGCGTCATCACCGTTTCCATCTGCATCGTCAGCCCAGCTGAGACTGTTGGCAGCGGCAGCGGCGGCAGCGGCGGCGGCGGCGTCTTCAGCGGCCTTTTTCTCTTCCTCCTCTTTGGCCAGCCTCTCCTCCTCTTCCTTCGCGAGTCTTTCCTCCTCTTCCTTCGCGAGTCTTTCCTCCTCTTCCTTCGCGAGTCTCTCCTCCTCTTCCTTCGCCGCTTTCTCCTCCTCCTCCTTTCTCAGGCGCTCTTCCTCCTCTTCCTGCTTCTTCTTTTTCTTGTTCTTCTTTGTCGAAGTCGAGTTCCATGCGTTCCAATCGTCGTCCTCGCCATCTCCATCACCTCCATCGCCCCTTTCGCCTCCGTCGCCTCCATCACCGCCCCCGCCATTGTCATTACCGCCATCACCTCCGTCGTTTCCGGCACCATCGCCATTCTGATCATCGCCGGGGCCGCCCCCTTCCGGCTTATCACCCCCGCTGTCCTCCGGCGGCGTACTCTGCCGCTGTGGCTGCGTAGCGGGCTTTTTCTTCTTCTTTCCTCCCTTGTGCTCACGGACCCCGGAGGTCGACCCCAGATCGATCCACCGAGACGCGGGCCCAGGCTTTGATTCCTCCGTGGTCCGTGCAGGCGCGGAGTCCTGAACTAGGTCCTTTCGCTGAGCTAACGGCGCAAGTGTGGAGTAGTCCGGAGGTAGATCACATATCGCATCATCGTAGGACGGCGGGGGCTGGTCATAGACCGGAGGTTCGAGGGTCTGAAAGTCAGCCTCAAGGGCTCGGACGGTTTTATAGCATGCCCTCAACAGGCAACTCTCCGTGTCCTACTCAACAAGTTGCAGTTAGCATCGAGAAGACCGATTTACGCCATAGTAATCGTAATATATTCAGAGCAAACGCACCTTCCCTGCCCCGACTGTTCTAGTATTCTGCATATAGCCGCAGCTGGTCGCGCGGGAACCCAGGCTCCCCAATACCACGCCGGTCTGTAGCCAACCATGTTTCTCGTCCCACCCCTCATTGCGACAACCGCTCAGACTTCCAATCCGGGAATCGACATGCCCCGAGGGCGGAGGTCCGAGGTTGTCATGATGGGCGATGAGCAGAACATCCATACTGGAAACAGCCGACAGTTGTAAGACGGCGCGCGGCTCCTCCAGGCCAGGCGCATGGATCTCCAGGACTGAGTATCAGCCCCAATTGAGGTAGTACACCGATGGCGCGAGGGATTTCCGAGACAGATCCGTATGGAACAGTGGATAAGGCAACGAAGAAAACACCGAGGGGTATAAAAGATAGGCGAAAAGCACACGAGAGCGCCGCTCCGAAAACAGACCCGAAGCACCCAGGGAAAAAGTAGTGAGAGGAGGTACTCCGTAGCACCACGCGAAAACGTCACACCAGATAATTGATCGATCGATTGGCTTGACCGATATTTTGCGACACCGGCCGGAAAGGAAGGGCGTGGGAGGAATGTGGGCGGACGTGAGGAGAAGACCTGCGATGACGGAAAGGTTCAACAGGGCGAAGCAGGGATAGGAGGAGAGGCCATGGAGGTCATGACCACAGGGCGGTGGCAGAGGAGAAGGGGAGGGAGCGCAATGCTGCTGGTGCTGCTGGTATGGCGTTGAAGATCCCCCGGGGGAGAGATGGGATTGGACGGGTCGGGATGCGATGGATAGACTGGAATGCGAACTAAGGTAGGGAAGTCAGACCGCGGTCGCTGGAGGGCTGGCTGGACGGATAGGAGGGGAAGGGAGGGGAGGGGGGATTCAGGGAGGTCGAAAAAGGGCCAAAGAAGAAAAAAAGGGAAAAACTTTGCAGTCTCACATTTCTGGCACCCTGTGATCCGATTGATCAACGGGTGGTTTGGATGGTCGGAGGGAGGGAGTGGATTCGTAGGGGAATGCGGTGGCTGGGGAGGTGGAGAGCCAACGAGGCGTCGGGGATCGCTATGTCCGCACGTAAGTAAGTATGTATGTATGTAGGCAGCGTTGCACGCGCCGCTGGCTGCAGAGAAAAGAGGGATTGGGTGGCTCCGATCGGAGGGCAAAAAAAATCCAAGTACATAAGAAGTAGATATGTACAGAAGCGACAAAGCAATGGGAGAGAAAAGCAGGCGATTCAGAGGGAGTCACGCAGGCACGAGCCAGTCAGTCATACACTGACTCCGGGGCGGTGGGCGGCGGGTCCTATCGATAGCCAGAGCGCCCCTCCTTGATGACTTACAGTGCTGTAAGTGTCGGTGGACAAGTGGAGGGGTGCAGCCATGTAGTGACATCCGTTCGTATGACCGGACGCTGGACAGGCTTATATGTCTCCCCTGCTAGTATTAATGCTATTAATCCAGGGTACTTACTTACCTACTCACTCGCTCACTTTCAACCCTGAACCTCAACCTCAACCTCGAATCCCTTCACCTCGGATCGAATATGCAGAAACCTCCCCATCCGTCCACGGGGATCAGGAGGACGCCCCAAACGGGCGCAGCGGTGATTTGTTGTCACGATCCAAGTGGGGACATCAACAGTCGAACCCCCGACGGCCTGAGCTAAAAGAACACCGGTTCCTTGGTTCGCCCCGCGGGAACAGCAGTAAACAATCATCATCCAATCCATGGCTACATTATTCTGCTCCAGATACGGAGTACCGACAGAGTATGCAGAGAACAATATGACCAGTAAAGAACTCACTCGATCTCATGCGATCAAAACACCAAACACCGCACATGCCTCG
Source organism: Aspergillus heteromorphus CBS 117.55 (assembly GCF_003184545.1). NCBI lineage: Eukaryota > Fungi > Ascomycota > Eurotiomycetes > Eurotiales > Aspergillaceae > Aspergillus > Aspergillus heteromorphus. The sequence continues at coordinate 411,696 of NW_020290418.1, forward strand.
CGATCTACACAGTACATCCATTCTACTGTACTCTGTACATACTACATACCATGCATACCTCGAGAAAGCCAAAGCCAAAGCCAAAGCCAAAGCCAAAGCCACACAAAGCGCCGCTCACTCTGCAGCTACACAATCATCCGGCAAACCCGCCCACGCATCAGGCCGCCAGCAGCGCGAGAAATTTCGGGTGAGAGGAAAATGAAGGATGGAGTGGAGTGGAGTGGAGGGCGAGGACGAAGTGAGTGCTGGCCATTTCTTCACCGCATCGAAGGCAAAGGCCTTCTCCCCTCCCCGCGCCGGCCTATGAGCGTTGCGTTCCTTCCAGGAATGGAGTCCCAACCACTAGCGATCTGTCTGTCTATCTAGCTAATAGTTAATACATGTTATTATTATTAATCTATGTTTAGTCGGGGCTTCTTTTGAGTCTTTGACACCGGACGATGTCTCTATTTCTTACCTACATAGATAGATACTAACTACACTGAGGTTTGAGCTCTGGATCTATATCCGTATTAGCTCAATGCAACAATACGGAGTTGGTTGTCATCCACAAACCTCCGTCCGGCATTGACAGTTGTCTTTATCCACTCCATCTATTGCATTGTCTTGGATTTCCGACGTCCGTTCCGCAATTGCTGCATCGCATGCGCGCGTGCATTCCGGACCCTGAGGAGAGAGGGGTGTCCCCGCCTACGCTCTCTACCTAAGTACAACCTACCTAATAGGTACTATACATAGGTACATACAAACTTATGTACTAAATACCCGATTTTTATGTACCACAGAAATAATGCACGACAGGCAAATTCCACAGCCACCGGCGGCTGAAACGATTTCAATCTGCACTGGATAGGACAGGACAGGATGTTAATATTAATGTTAATTATACTCTGTAGGAAGTACGACCCGACCTAGTACTACTAAGTATGTTTATGTCTGCATCTGGCCTGATTCGGATTCTTGTGGGCTTGGGCTTTCAGATCCCTCATTACTCAACGCTCGTTACTCATTTAAGATGACACGGCTGATAGGACCGGTCTTGCCCTGGACTATGGTCTGTCTATCTACTTTAGTATACATCTTATTCAGATAGATGGGTAGGGTGAGTATCGACAGCGTCTCTAGTCTATAGGTACATGTAAGTCAGTTGCTCCAGGTGCCACAGCGGGTGGTATTGCCTGTAGCACTAACACTAGCAAGATACTGTGGGTTGATGACAATGACTCACTCACCCACTCCAGGATGGATGGATGGATCTTCCTGCCCAACATCCAGATATGCGCCTGTGTGCCTGCATCCGCCGGATATCCTGCATCAACTACTCCCACTGTCACCACCACTACCCCTCCCTACAGTACAACCAGGATGTGATCTAATACTCCGACATGTTTGACAGGGGTACAGCCCTCACCGGTCCTCGCGTTCAAGATGGCGCCGGTCTAGATCGAATGATCCCCGACAGCGCATGAGGATGCAGGGCGGCCAGATCGCTCTCAAACCATGTTCAGAAAAAAAATATCTCAATTGCGTCTGGATTCTTGGGTGGTCGAGAAGATCGTTTGGATACGTCACCATGGTGATACGATGAGGCTTTTTACCTTTTACCGAGCCGCAGATCCCGCTGGTCTGTGACAGCCAATTGCTGTAAATTGCATGGTTATTGATACTTGATAGAGTACACGTCCTCCACCAGAGGCCAGAATCGCAAATGGAGGGTACACGGAACAAGAGACAGGAAAGACAGCCAGCCCAAGATCGAGTGCACAGTAAAGAACCCATTGCTCCGACCACGCGCCCCAGCGTCATCTTGAAACACCATTAGCCGCCCAGTAACAGAACAAATCCAGACTCCCGCGTTTCCTGACAGCCATGCTACATGTGCTCATTTCGATTCAGGGACAGGAATGCCGTAAGCCGCCAGGTATTCCCGCTTGTAGCGCTCGGCGTCCTCTGCAGCTCGGACAACGTATGGCTGTTCGTTAAATTAGTGTCTGTGGTTTCAAATATAACAGCATCTTCTGGGGGAGAGGAGCTGAAAGTACCTCTTTCTGTGCTTTCGTCATGTTGTTCCACTCCGCTCCAACGTGTTTACTACGTTCGGGAACGGGTAAATCATGGAGATCACTTGAGCTCAGACGTTCCTCTGCGTAAAGAATGTAGGAGGCCTTTGGGCGTTTGACCAAGCGATCATCCTGGATGTAACGAGGCTTCTTGTTCCTGAGCCGGGCCAGTTGCTTTCGAGCCAGGTTGGCCTGCTTGATCTCGATGGGGGTGTATGACTCGACCCATTTCCGATATACCCCCGGATAGGCTTCCTTACTCGCTTCCCAGGTGGACGTGTATTTCTTTTAGAAAAGGATTAGTCGCAATATTCAATTTAGGCCAACAAAGATAGAACGAACCTCCTTCTCTTCGGCACTAATTGTCTTAGCAGCTTCAGTGGCCAGGCGGAATATCTCCGTCTGCGGCAGGTCCGCGTCCGAGTGTGCCGCCTTGATTTCCTTCATTTTGTCTATGATAGCAAGCATGTAGGCGGTAAGGGGTCTCTTCGGCTCCTCAGATACAAGGGTCGCTATCTTGGTCTTCGCGACTAGGTCCCTTTCCTTGGCTCTGTCTTTGCGTTCCTTCTCTTGAACTGTCATCTTGGGCTTGCGTTCTTTTGAGGGGGCGTCGGTATCCTTGGGAGCCTTGGGAGTCTTGGAAGTCTTCTGAGCCTTCGTGGCCTTGGGAGACTTGGGAGACTTGGTAGCATCGGTAGCCTTGGTGGCCTTGGTGGGCTTGGAAGCTGCAGTGGCATAGGTGTTGGACGGGCCTCGAGACAGCGCGACGGAAACCGGTGCGGGCCGAGCATTGAAGCTCGAGAGGCGACCGAGAGTAATTAGGGACAGAGGCCGAACATGGCTCTGGACGATAGCCTGGCGGACGGGGCGAGAGAAAGCTTGGTTGAGCTGGTGCTGGAGGACACCCCCTCCGCACCGAGCGAGGTTCAAAGGCATCACTGGAGCAATGACGGACAGTTGTGGTGGATGCGGAGCGACGCGCAGATGAGATGGAGGAGATATTAGCAGTAGACTTCTAGCTGGGGATGTGCACTGCTAGTGAGTGACGGTGACGAAACCGGGGGTTGGCGTCGCGTCGACCCTCCTCGTTTGGGAGATGCCGAATCGGGGAATGGAGCTATCACGTGATGCGGGCCGCTATCGGGTGGCATCACGTGAGGGATACGGGACTGCGGTCGCCGCCTGAGGCGAGCCACCATCCAATCCATCCTTCTCTCGGGCAGTCAACTCAGCCGGCGACCGACCGGGCGACAGACACTATCACTCCTCAGCACCCACAGCAACATCCACAGCAGCAGCAGCAGCAGCATCTGCCTGCAGACCACAGTTTCTGACTTTTTATGGAAGGGTAAAACTCACTTTAGTATCCTGTCCACGTGCTCGAGCTTTCTTGGGTCTCAGTAACACTGCAACAATGGCTCGCCACGGGGATACTCGCTCACCATCACCTGTAGGCAGCACGTATTCCTCGTCCAGACGGACTCGCAGAGACGATGATCGCTACGAGAGGAGCCGACGAGACGATGGCAGGAGTTACCGCAGATCCCGCAGCCCGGAGGTATGCCCGATGCCTTGGAGTCCTTTCCGCTTCCATTGCGCTGACCTTTCTCACCCCATTCAGAGGCGATATCGTGAACGCGAACGAGACCGGGACCGGGATGCCTACCGCAGACGTGACCGCTCGCTAGACAGGCGCGACGAAGACACATATCGGCCAGGTCGGAGAGAACGCTCTCGCGATCGGCGACGGTCCCGAGACCGCGATAACTACCGTCGAAGAAGCCGCGAAAGGGACTACCGGAGCAGGCGAGATGATTCCCGCGACAGAGCTCGGAGGCGGACAGATGATTCTGCTGACTTGAAGCACAAGTCTAGACGGGACGATAGCCGGGATCGGGCTAGAGACTCGGCTTCCAGATCTCGAGAGGTGAGCTTGTGCCGGGTTCTGTTTTTCAGTGTCGGAGCTCTCTTAACATGTCACAGACATCGAAACCGTCAACCCCAGCAGCAACCTCGGCTCCGACCGAAGACGAAAAGAGAGCGGAAAGACTGGCCAAATTGGAGGCTTGGAAGCAGAAACAGTCCGCCGAGAAGGAACGCAAACAGCGCGAAGCCGCGGCGGCGGGCGGGGCGAGAAGTATCTTGGAAGAAATCGATCGGAAGTCTGGTTTGTCACCGGCTGTCAGTTCTCCCCAGTCTCCTGCAACACCTGGCGTTGATGCTACCCCCGGTACCTATGCCGGGAAGTTTGATCCGAAGGCGATTGCAAAGAGTGCTTCCTCAACTCCTGCGACGCCAGCAGCGCCGGCGGTGCTGGGAAATGACGTTGCCGTCCCGCCGTCTGTCAAATCATCCGCGGCCGTTTCTACTCAGGTGAAACCGAAGCCTGCTACTACTGCAAGCACCTCCTCGGGTATGTCATCCTACTTCAAATGCTATGCTCCAAAGTTCAAAAGACTAACTGCGTGTAGGTTCCCTGAAGGCGAAAGGCAATGTAGGTCGATTTGGCCTGGGTACCAAACAGGCCGCAGAGACGGAGAAGTCGACTGCCACGAAAACATTGGGTTTCGGGGAGGAGGAATCGACCCGAAGGAAGCTGGAAAAATTACCTACCCCTCCACTCGACGATTCAAAAGACGTAAATGGATCGACGGAGGCGCCTGCCGAAGAAGACGAAGAAGAAGAAGAAGACGTTGACATGCAAGATGGGGACAACGAGGAAGAGAATGCCGCCGCAGCACGTGCGGCTGCCGAGAGGCGAGAAGAGCGCTTGCAGAGTGAGGCTCTCAAGACCCAGTCCAATGGCGACACCGAAGTCAACGATGCCCCAGATCAAGAATCCGAAAAAATGGAGGTTGACGTTCCAGAGGAGGAGGAAATCGACCCGCTGGACGCGTTCATGTCTGGATTGGCTGAGGCTGCACCCCCGAGGAAGGCCGTCGGCGCTAAATTCTCCCGCGCAAAAGCACAGCAGCCCGAGGCCATGTTCGGTGACGAGCACGAAGTCGATATGACGGCTGTGGGCGATGGTGACGCGGATGATTTCCTCGCCATTGCCAATAAAGCCAAGAAGAAGAAGGATATCCCATCTGTTGACCATAAGAAGATGGAGTATGAGCCCTTCCGGCGGAAGTTCTACACGGAACCTTCTGATCTGGCGCAAATGTCCGAGGAGGAGGCTGCCAGTTTGCGCCTGGAACTTGACGGCATTAAAGTGCGTGGTGTTGACGTTCCCAAGCCAGTGCAGAAATGGTCCCAATGTGGGCTGGGTGTGCAGACCTTGGATGTCGTCGACAGATTGGGCTATGAGAAGACCACTTCAATTCAAGCCCAAGCGATCCCCGCGATCATGTCTGGCCGTGATGTGATCGGCGTGGCCAAGACGGGATCTGGTAAGACAATTGCCTTTCTGATTCCCATGTTCCGCCACATCAGGGACCAGCGTCCGCTGGACAACATGGAAGGCCCGGTCGGTCTCATCATGACACCGACTCGTGAATTGGCGACGCAGATTCACAAGGACTGCAAACCATTCCTTAAAGCTTTGAACCTCCGGGCTGTTTGCGCTTATGGCGGAGCCCCGATCAAGGACCAGATCGCGGATCTGAAGCGCGGTGCAGAGATCATTGTGTGCACGCCAGGACGAATGATCGACCTTCTGGCCGCAAATGCCGGCAGAGTCACCAACCTGCGCAGGGTCACCTACGTTGTGCTTGACGAGGCTGACCGCATGTTCGACATGGGTTTCGAGCCTCAGGTCATGAAGATCATGGCCAACATCCGGCCCGACCGGCAGACGGTGCTGTTCTCGGCTACCTTCCCTCGGAACATGGAAGCGCTGGCCCGCAAGACGCTGACGAAGCCGATCGAGATCGTGGTGGGCGGCAAGAGTGTCGTTGCGCCGGAGATCACGCAGATTGTCGAAGTGCGCAACGACGACCAGAAGTTTGTACGGCTGCTGGAGATTCTGGGCAACATGTACTCCAACGACGAGAACGAAGATGCGCGCGCACTGATCTTCGTTGAGCGTCAAGAAGCTGCGGATAACCTCCTTCGAGAGCTGATGCGCAAAGGCTACCCGTGCATGTCGATCCATGGAGGCAAGGATCAGATCGATCGTGATTCCACCATTGAGGATTTCAAGGCCGGTATCTTTCCGGTTCTGATCGCCACTTCCGTTGCCGCCCGTGGCCTGGACGTCAAGCAGCTGAAGCTTGTCGTGAACTACGATGCACCCAACCATCTCGAGGACTACGTCCATCGTGCTGGCCGGACGGGGCGTGCCGGTAACACCGGTACGGCGGTGACGTTCGTGACTGAGGACCAGGAACGGTACTCAGTTGATATCGCCAAGGCATTGAAGCAAAGTGGGCAGCAGGTGCCCGAGCCCGTGCAGAAGATGGTCGACTCGTTCTTAGAGAAGGTGAAGGCAGGCAAGGAGAAGGCCAGTGCGTCAGGGTTTGGCGGCAAGGGTCTGGAGCGGTTGGACCAGGAACGCGATGCGGCTCGAATGCGCGAACGGCGGACCTACAAGACCGGAGACGACGGCGAGGAGGAGGAGGAGAAGGAGGAAAAGAACGAGCAGGCAGAAGAGCGGTTCAACAAGGTCATCTCGGCGGTGCAATCAACAGCATCGACATCAATGCCCGGCGTCCCGAAGGGCATTGACCTTGACGGCAAGATCACCGTACATCGGACGGAGAAGGATCCGAACAGCGCATCGAAGAATCCCCTGGACAAGGTGGGCTCGGCGGTGGCCGACATCCATGCGCGCCTGAGCCGAGCGGGTGTGATGAGATCCGGCGTGCCCATCGACAACCGCGGGCCCGATGCGGGAGCGTTCCACGCCACGCTGGAGATCAACGACTTTCCCCGTAAGTGTGATCCGTCTACCTTTCTTTCAAGTACTAACGACCGCTACAGAAAAAGCACGATGGGCGGTCACCAACCGCACCAACGTGGCCAAGATCCTGGAAGCGACGGGCACGTCGATCACGACCAAGGGCAGCTTCTACGGTACGGGCAAGGAGCCTGGGCCGGGCGAGAACCCCAAGTTGTATATTTTGGTGGAGGGCGAGACGGAGCTGTCGGTGACGAACGCGATGCGCGAGCTGATGCGCCTACTGAAGGAGGGCACCATTGCCGCGGCCGACAGCGACGCCAGGGCCCCCGTGGGAGGACGGTACAACGTGGTCTAGACTACCTATATTCTGTACGATATCGGCATCATATCTCCACCCTAACCTGCATGGCAGCGCCTGTAAAGATAGTGCTAGGGTATTAAGGCCGCTGATAATGAAGTGCACAAAAAGTAAAAGGATATAACCGCCAAACTCCATCCCTGCCATGGGCGGGCCCATGTTGAGCCCAGCCACCCACCACCATATTGGCCCCTCAAACCAACCAAAGATAGGCCAGGTAGATAGCATCTGTAGCATCTGTAGATAGAATCACTGCCACGCCCTCGCCTGCGCGGCGCCATCCGCATCCCTAGCGGCAATCTCATCCCGACTCGCCTCGTTCAACGTCTGCGTCTGCGTCTGCGCCTTCTGCGCCGCTAACTTGCTCCCTAGTTTGCCCTTGGTTGCCGTCGATGCTAATTCTGCGCGTTTCTACTCCGTACACATAGCATTGTTAGTCTCGTATCAGCAGATTGGATTAGACGGCAATGCTAACCCCCCCTCCCCCCTCTAAACAATATACAGCCCACCTAGAAGAAGAAAAAAACAAAAAGAGAGAAAGGGAGGAAAACGTCAGGATGGGGTGAAAAACGAACCTGCGCCGCCAACGCCGCATTCATCCGCGGATCTACCTTCCCACCACCACCAACATCACCATCCGTACTTGTTGTATCCCTGTCCGCCACCGTCCTCCCCGCCGTCCCAGAGCCAAGTCCCGAATTCAATTTCGTATTCGATGGGAGAGGCGCGCGCGGGGCGGACGACTGCGCTGGGGGCGGGCGAGGAGCGTTGGAGTTGGGGTTGGGGTTGGGGCCGGAGCCCAGGACGCGGCCGGGGGTGGAGAAGGCGTCGGATTCGGGGGGGTTTTTGGATTTGGAGCAGAGGTTTCCCATTTTGATCTTGGTTGGGGGTGAAGGGAGGTTGTATAGGGATTTTGGTTGGTTGGGGGGGAAGTAGGTAGGTAGGTAGGTAGGTAGGTAGGTAGGTAGGTAGGTAGGCTCAGTTGGTTCGGTTGGTTCGGTCGGTTCGGTCAGTTCGTCAGGGAGGGAGGATGGATGGTTCGTGCGGGGTTGGAGTTGGAGGGTTGGAGTAATTCTGTGCGTGGAGTCGAGTTGATTTGAGCTGAGGGGGAGTTGGAGCTGAGCTAAATGATTGGTGTGGTGTGTGGTATTGTGCCTTGTGGTGGGATGGTAAGATGGTTGAATAGTAGTGTCTGTCGCGGAGTTGGGAGTTGGAGTTGAAGTTGGAGAGTAGCTAGTAACTAGCTGGTCGACTTATCTAAGTAGGCAGCGATGGCGTAGTTAGTTAACGGAGTGAGGGCGGGAGGGAGGGGCCAGCAGTCATTGACCCCGGAGTCCTTCCCGACTGGCCGGCACGTGGGCGGCCACGCTATCTATAAATATACAACTGTACTGTATATTTATAGATAGTTTGGATTGACAATTTTTAGACTGAAGGTTATAGGTATCCCAGGAGGATTTACTGAGTTGTCTTCTGAGTTGGCTGTTTTGGCGGCATGGTTCGCGGGCAGTTGTGTGACATCATACTTTCTTTCAGGATAAATGTAAGTAGTATGTGAGATATACAACTACCAAAATCAAAAGTGTCAATGGGACAGAGGGATACGCAAGATGTATAGGATGATTACGAGCAGAATGGCGCATCTGTAGATCAAAAACAAGAACAAAAACAAAAACAATACAGTTAATCAATCCCTCTCATTACCTACCTACCAAACCAACCTGCACATCCTCCTACCCAGCCACCACCTACCTATATCCCTAGTAGATACCATCTAATATACACCCCCCCCACATTTCCCCTCTTTTTACTCCATCAAATAAAATCAATCAATCACTCTCCTTCGCCCTCTCCTCCAACCCCTCCACGGCGGCCACCAACTCCCTCACCCGTCTACCGACCCTCTTCCGCACCTCCTCGCGCACCGCCTCCTCCACCTCCGCCGGATTCATCCCCGTATCAACACTCACATCGGCCTGCGTCTTTCCCTGGGCCTGTTGCATCTGCGCCAGGAACGTCCCATCGCGTGTGTACACCGTGTACGCGGCGACCAGCTCATCGAGGGCGTCGCGCGCCGATTCACGGTCTGAGGCCGCGTAGATGGTTGATGAGTCGGTGCTTTCGGTCGCGATTTCGAATTCGTCCTTTGCGATTTCGTAGCTGTGTTTGATTAGTGGGGTTCAGTATTGGGGTTGGGAATTGGGAATTGGGAATTGGGAATTGGGAATTGATTGGGGGGTATCATAGGAGAGGGGCGTACAGTTCCTGGAGTTCTTCGACGATAAGGTCGCCGGGGGATTTCCCGGTGCTGGCACCGGTACTGTAGGGTCTGTGGGTTGAGATGGTAGTTTGGGGGGAGGAGGGGAGTGTTGTTCGGAGGATGGAGGCGGAGGCGGAGAGTCTGGGTCGGATGTGGGCTAAAGAGCGGATTGGGATGAGAGTGGGAGATGGCCGTGAAGCAAGGGCACGGGAGAATTGCAATCCTCGGCGGAGGGGAGCACGGAGCGACATTTTGATGGAATTGATGATGGATGTTGTCGGTTGCAGGAGGGATGGAGATGACGTCGGAGGTGATCGGTTGGGGATGCTGCTGACTAAGGTGTATAACTATATAGTTAGTTATGCTATGCGTAGTGGATAAGCCATTCATGTTCAGTAGAGTGTTATTGTTGGCTACTTGATTGTCTACGCAGTGTATCAGTGGAATTTAGCTGATCTGCTTGCTTGTTTTATTTTCTTCGAATTCTAAAATTTTTACATATCTTCAGCACGATTGCTTGGATTCCGAGGCTATGCAAGCAACCCTAAGAGCCACCCACAGCAGCAACCTGTCTTATACAATGTCTAAGTTATTTTCAGACATCAATCAATAAGCTCAAACTATAAGGCAAAGGATGACATGTATCAAGAAACTTCTCAACCACAAAATCCCATGATTCCACCGACCGAGGTCGACATACACCTCCGCCGAGCAATAAAATCAACATGCTTTCCAGTGATGATATAGCCCGCTCGAGAACTAGAGTTAACACGAAGCAATGAATCATGCCTGCTTGAATCAGCTACTCAGGAGAATTCAAACCCTGGTGCTCAGAGAAATGCAACCCAAGGTCCATAAACGCGAAGCTTTGAAGTACTACTATCTTGACGAGAAATTCCATACTAACAATATCCTACCCTGTACGGTACACTGCTTCTTCAGAGCTTCTTGACGCTTGACAATAATCGCATATCCTCTACGCAAAAACTCTTGAGTGAGTTTGTACGACTGCGGAAAGTTTCCCAGAACCCTTCGACGACGAAGAGGCTGTATTCGAAATCAGTACGTCTCGCCTTCGTATAAACGAGCTCCCGAGCGAGCTCTAGAATAAGTCAAGGATGCTGTTACGAGTTTATAATTGCCTGCGGCGAAGTGATCTACCCCCCGCAGATGGCAGTTTGTATGTGTGGGTTCAGCCTACTACTAAGGACGTTAGTCCCTCTCCAAGGATGGTGATCATTATACCACACAGAGTGCTTCCACATCTCGAAGCGAAAATGTCTCTCGGACGAGCTCGGACAAGTGAAGAGCGATCAGACAAGGGCGTTTCCTTCAGGTCGGGGACTGGATCTGGCAACGCATCGTTGACCCCGCCATCGCTGTCCACGACCTTGACGGATTGAGAAGGCACCCGTCTGCGTCGTGCCTGAGGCGCCTTGTTCCCGTTTCCTATAAACCCCCCCCCCCCCCTCTCTCCTCGCGCGCCCCATCTCCCGGATTTCTCGTCGCTCTCGTCGCTCTCTTCCCACCATCGACGTCTTGCGCCATCATCGTCTATGTTGCTAACATTCGCATACCCCACCCATCTCCCATCTACTCATGCTTCATGCACTCCGACCGCAACACCTCCCTAGCTGTAGCCGTAAGCCTTTCACACCATCGACCAGATGTCGAAAGTCGAAGGGGAGGATGAGCGGGCGTTGATGTTGCGGAAGGAAATGGACTTTCGGGGGAGCGAGGATTGGGTGGGGGGTTGGAGTAGGTGCGATGGGCGGGGGGTGGTTCATGGTGTGAATAACGAGCAGAAGTCGGCTAGGAGGAATTGAGATTCAGAGAGCAGGAGCTGCTCGCTCGATTTCTTTTCCAAGCCAGATGGGTAGGGTAGGATTGCGTGTTGGGGGGGGGAAGGGGGAAGAGATTTTCTATGCTGCTTGGTAGGCGGAGCATTATGTTTCCCGCGTGGAGGAGGTCTGGGAGAATTATCAGGAAGGAAGGCGAGATTAGCCGTGAGATAAGATATGTACATATGTGCATACCACCGTGTACGATCCCTCAATCATGCAGATGCAGAAAGGCAACGGCCTGCACAAACCGAGCCGCGATGGCTTTGGCCACCGGAAGAGTCTGGAGTAGGATGCATCCTTTGCCTTGCCTGGGAGAGATTCATCATCGCAGGCCCCTGATTCCGATTCCGATTCCCGAACACGCCATCTGTGTGTCCCCTTGGGGGTCCATCTAGACAGCACTCGTCCGATACCTGCGGTAGGACTGGAGGTAATCCTGCCAGCGCCAGGGACCTCAGGATCCTGCTCTCATGCTGCTCTCTTTCTCCTTCTCTTTCTCCGTCCGCGGTGGCAACCTTGACAGCCACGTATTTCTTCATCTCTCGGTCTCTGGCCAGCTAGGTTGTCGAGTACGTACCGAACCCCAGTTTATGCACCACGTCATACCGGTCATGAAGGCGGTCTCTGATGACTATGGGGTGATAGCATCCGGAGCGGTAGCACTCGAGTTTTTCTACGTCTTCAAGCGGCATGTACCTCCACTGAGGCACGCGATTCGGTACTGGGAGTGAGTGATAAGTTCACCGTGGGCGGTGGGATGTCGTTCACGCGGCAAGCTGGAGACTATGATTGGGGTTGAATGGCATGTTGTTGGGGTGGTTCTTGGCTGCAAAGCGAAGGGTATTGGTCGAATGAGAATATGAGTGTGTGGCATGGTGAGCAATATAGTCTACTATTTACCATGATAGTAGTATGTCCCTGGAAGGCGAGGATGGCGTTTGTTTACTTAACCGTACCGGAGAATGATGGTCCCGGGACAGAGGGATAGAGGCTCTACTACTCATGGTCTGCTTCTGGTTACACGATAATCGTACATGTCATTCACGTATAGGATAGATGGTTCAAACAGAGGTCGAACAATGTCTTTGCTCAGGAACAGCATATTAACATGTGCATCAGTCAGCTGCCAGCGCATGAACTGATTGTTCAATTCTAGTATGAAGTCTGCGATCGTGCTTCCTACCGATATCTCGGTCCACGAACGTAGTAGTGGAAGCCAATTCAGTGGAAATAGGCGCTTCGCTGTCTTGCGGCTCCCGCAGGATCCGAGATAACGATGATAAGATGGATGTCGGGTACACGGGTTGTAGGTGGAGATGGTGATCGGGTTACTAGTGATACTATTGACCGATAAATGGTGGGTTATGGTCGGAGGGTCTTGTCGGTGCATATGCCATGAATAATGGACTTCCTCTAGGTAAAGGAGGTATGATGGACAAGGTCGGAATCGACTTCTGTTCGTCCTGAGGTAGATCTGACTTGTACATAAAGTCATGGTCGGTTCTGTAGTCTGAGACGTAGCATGCAGAGAGCAAGTCGAGCTAAACAGTGTTGTTAGTCAAACCAGTAGAGAGAGCGAGACAGGAAGGCAAACCTGTGGTATGTGTACCATGCAAGCCCGCAAGGAATATGACAAGGGATGACCACTGAGGCAAAAGGAGGACTCCCGCTCTGGTCTTCGAGGGAAGGGCTGACAGATTCAGCATATCACGAAGCACCGGTAGCTTTGGACAACGCCTGACGGGCCAGCGAGATCAACAGATCCAGGAAGGCCTCGATGATATACACAGGCGGGAAGTATTTCGTATCGGACGAATTCCGGTTAATGGACGAGAACATCTCCTTAGTGTCTTCCAGGATGCGGAGATCGCTCATGAAAGTCGATGCGGTGGGAACCTGGATGAGATACCAGAAGAGGGAGAGGATGGCGGAGAGGATGAATTGGGCGTGTATCCTACATTATCATATCAGTTAGAATTCTTAGGATGGAATCGGGGAAGACGTACCAGAAACTAAAGGTGTCGAGTAGCCCTTTAGCTCGGAGGTAATACAGCAGGGTGGATCGCGAGGCTTGGTAGTATAGTTCCAGACTCGACGGGAGCGGATTCTGGTACCAGGGAAGAGACATGCTGGAGGTGATGCTTGCTTCGTGAAGTTTTCTCAGACAGTAATAGTACTCCAAGTAGATGCTAACGCCGCGGACGTTGAATTCGGGGAAGTTGGGTTCTGGAGAGTTCGAGTCCGGTGCATCGGAGGGGAAGGCGAGAGGGAAGCCGGATTTCAGCTCGCTCAGCTCCTGGTCGAGTTGGCGGATGTGTTCGAGGCGACGGGCTTCAAGGAAAGATTGGGGGTGGTTGGAGTAGAGCAGAAAGTAGACTTTGGCCTTGAACATGGCGAGACGACCATCAGAGGGCAGAATGATCGGAGGGGACGGTAGGTTCTGCAGGGCCGGAGAGTCGGGGGGTTCGCCGTGGCCCGGGGGAAATTCCATGTCGCAGTCGACGTCGTGGATCAGAGGGGGCGAGCATGTGCGGATGGACATCTCTTTATCCATCGTGTAGCAGAGCCAGAACATGGCGCGGAGATGGCTGTGGGCCCGTTGGTTCTCGATCAGGGGGCATTTTCGATGCCCTCCGAGGTTGTACAGGATTCGCACGGCCATGGAAAGTAGCAGCTGGGCGGATTTGGGTTGGCCCGTTGGGGCAATGTACAGTGCCTGCGCGCGTCAGCATAGACCTGGTCGGAGCAATGGCGACTTACCAGGATGAGCAGTGCTTCGAGGGTGCGCACGTCGGCAGGCTCGAGTATTAGCCTGGGCACAAGGGTGAGAACCGCATGCACATAGGCATCTGGATCAGCATCGGCAAACATGGGCAGATGAGGATGGAGCTTCGCGATGAATGCGGTAAAGGCAAAGAGACAAGCCTTCTCGGCAGTGCGAGCTTGGGTGTCGGCGTTGGGGCGTTCCGCGACAAGCTCCTTCAGGACGCCCTGGGCCGCGGTAATATCGATGCATGGGAAGATGGAGTACAGGCCCTCTGCGGAATAGAAGTCGAGGCACTGCTGGGCGAGCTGGTAGGTCGGCCACTTGGGGAGGATGGCTTTAGGCCGGGTGGCCGGGTGCTGTGACTTGTAGGATTGAGTGACCCCGGCGAGGAAGCCTTGCAGGTCAAAGATGGAACCGGTCTGTCGGTACACGGTGGAGTAGAAGGACGCTCTCTGAGGAGAATGTGCCACCCCTGGCCAGCAGTACTCGAGGTGCTGCCGAAAGACCTCCATGGCCGTGTCAAAATCCGACGAGTCGTGCGGATGAGGAGACGCCGAACAGACGCCGAGAGACGGACTCGGAGACGACGACGAACCGTCACGTGCAGTTTGGTTCACTGCCTGAGGATCCCGGGCTGCAACAATGCCTTCCAACTCGCGCAGCCGCGCCTTCGCCTCGAACAGTTGCCTGTGGGTTGGTCAGCTATGATTCAAGTCGGGACTGGGAGGCATACTCTCTGATGGTCTTCCGCGGCTGCCCAGTGAATGTAAAGGTGCAGGTCACGCCAGAAAAACGGCAGTTTTCACATGCGGGCTTTTCCCCATCACAGCGAATCTAAATCGAGGTCAGTGACTCGCGAAGGCCGACGGCAAGACGGCGCGTACCTTTCTATACCGGCAGAGATCGCAGGCGCTGCGGGCCCTTCCGCCTCGGGCGGTGGTGACTACATCTTCCATGCTGGACTGGGACATTGTAAGGGTGGCAATTGGCGGCGTGCATTGGCTGTGCCCGGGGTCTAGCGAGTCTAGGAGTTAATAGTCCAAGTGTCCAAGTGTCCAAGAGCTTGTGTAGGATATTTGGAGAAATTGAAATGGAGGCTGCCTAAGGGTCTCCTGATTAGTCATACAGCAACGCAACCACGCAAGCCGCCCCACTTACTGCAGGGGGATATAACCCTAACCCGACTGCTTCAGAGCCCATCGACGGTCTGAAACTTGAGTCCGGCAGTTTACCTCCTAGACATGCATCTATGATATATACTGTCAGTACACAGGGCTGATCACATGACTTTTGAAGATGGTCAGTCACTAGATGCCCTGGACCCTACGCTTGGCCGAAGGGCAACTCCAATCCCGCGATGATCTGCCGGGCCCACTAGCCGTGTTCAGGCCACAGCCAATCCCGCAAGACTATAAGAGGGTGAAGCTCCAGCCTGTTAAGATGTCTAAGCTCGATAATTCCTCCAAAGAATCCAGAGGAGATATTTTGCAGACAGCATTGAACATGCTATTTCACAGCCATTGCAATTCTTACATTAAATATGAATTAACTAGGTGTTCGATTCTGCTGACACACATTTCAATGTCATCTGCATGGAAACCTCAAAAAGGCTAAAGTGAATAATTACACATAATGATATAATCCATATCCCAATTGGTCCAATCACCGTCCATATCAGCCAGAAGGTGTAGTACCGTCGATAGCAGTCACTACAGTCAATTCGATCCAAGCAAAGACCATAAATATCTGTCTCAGCCGCGAATCGACGACTGAAATTCTTCCTCTTGATTTGCCCCAACTACCAACCTCAAGATATTGAGAATTATTCTCATGTCTCGAAGCAGTCCACTCATCATATTAAAGTCTCTCATGCAGTAAATAACTGTACTCATTAGTGATATGGAATTCAAGCACCCTATTCAACAGCACCCACAACAACCACATAACAACAAATACTAGCGATACACATGCATGATTTGGAGAAGAAATATGGATGTTTATCGCCATAAAGCCAACAGACGTATAGGAAAGATGGCAATGTACATGCGAGACTTGGAGATGAAATACGTATATCTATCCACTAACAACGAGACGATATTTCTTCGTCATAAACCCCAGTCTCGAGGGCACTGATATACCCTGCTGGGGATTACTGACTTATATATATGAAAGATGAGAGATCAGTACAATGACCACCAAAGCTAACTCAAGCCTCGCAATCCCAAGTTTTGGTGTTTAACTGTTGCTGGCATTGCCGCAACATTGTGCCGCACACCACCACCTCGGGTAATAGTTCATACCATAGCTCGTCGCCTCGCGCGGCGTTTCGCATCACCAAGAATGAATCAGATTGCGATCATGGCCACGGGATTTATCATTGACGCTGAAAATTCACCATCAGTGACCAACCCCGAAGCTTATTGCTTCATCAAGCTCAGGGTATCGAGTTATCACCAGAAAGATGAATTGGTTGTTGAGATGGACGAAGAATAGGTCGTTGACTCGATCGCTCATGGAACTGTTGTTAAATATTATCATCGATATCATCTCCACGATCTACGTGCGCCGCCACCTTCAATACTTGCAGTGCTTTATCCCGTGGACAGTCAATATCTATCAGCAGAAGGGTTGAATATCATCCTTGGGGATTTCCAAGAAATCATCTCACGCGTTCTTTCTGGGGGTCCTTCCGTTGTTACTACAACCTAAAATGGCTTCTCTGATGCCCCATCAAGAACATCAGCTGCATACTAGCACAGAATGTGCTTCGGCTGGATAATGGTCCCCTTGGTGGGTGATCAGTCCGTAGTATAACCTCCAGCAGGCGACGTCTCAAAAAACAGCATTTACGTCTGGACAACTTCGAACATGATTTTCACTCATCATATTGGGACTCATGATAATGTATCTAACGAGATGATTTTTCTTTTCCTAGAAGTCTATTGCATTGCGTCATTTACAACAATATCATCGCGTATGTAAGCAATCAATAGAACTCGAGAAATAAAAAAACAGCCTTATATTCAAGTCCCAGAACCGAGTCCCCTACGGCCCAAACCTAAACCCGCCATTCGCACAAACCACACTCCCAGTACACCACTTCGCATCCTCGGTGCACAACATGGCGACCACGCCGGCCACCTCCCCGGTAAACGCCGGCCTCCTACCCCCCATCTTCTCCTGAATCAAGCCCTTCTGCTCCTCGGTCAACGCCTCCAACTGCGCATCCCCGTCCAGCATCTTGCTCAACGGCGTGTTATCCTGAAACCCCTGGATCTGGTTCCAGAACCCCTCGCCGGTCTTGAAATACATGTCCCCGATGACGGGGCCGGGGTTGACGGCGTTGACGGTGGCGACGTCGGCAAGCTCGCGGGACCAGGTGCGGGTCATGGCTTCGATGGCGGCTTTGGTGCCGCCGTAGATGGACTGGCCTTCGAAGCCGAGCGAGGAGGAGACGGAGGAGATGTTGACGATGCGGCCGGCGTGCGGCGGGGAGGTGGGGAGGTGCGGGGCGATGGATTGCGTGAGGAGGAGGGGCGCCAGGACGTTGATTGTGTAGTGCCAGTTGAAGAGGGCGGGGTCGATGGGGCCTCGGGCGGGGTCGTTGAGGAGGCGGTCGGCGCTGACGCCGGCGTTGTTGATGAGGATGTCGATGGTGAGGGTGTTGGTTGTGGGCGAGGTGAAGTGCGTTTTGGCCGCGTCGAGGATCGTAGTCACGGCGGGCACGGGGTCGGAGAGGTCCGCTTGGATGGGGACGCAGGTGATTGAGTGTGTGCTGGAGAGCGTGCTGCACAGGGATTCCATTCGTGGGCCCGAGCTGCTGGACGTGTAGTTTAGGAGGAGAGAGCAGCCTTTGCTGGCGAGGTTGTGGGCGATCGCTTCGCCGATTCCTGGGGGGGTGTTAGCAGTGGTGGTGGTGGTCTATTGATATCAGGTACTGAGGGTGGGGGACCTCGGGAGCCGCCGGTGATGATGGCGAGTTTGCCTTCAAGGGGACGCGACATGGTGGTGGGTGGTGGTAGTGGGTGTTTGTTGCAGAGAGTGGTTGTGTGGGATAAGGGGGAGGGGTGTAGGTACTACTGTGTATATATACAAGTTGCTACGTCGGTTAGTTATACTTACTGACATCACTCGGTTAAATGGGACTCTCCACTACAGAGGGTAATAATTATTTGGTCCTCTCAGTCTGCTGGAGATCTTCCGACCGGGAAATTGCCCGTTCGGGTCTCCGGCGGCACGCAACCATGATGTACATACAATTCGACCTAATCGAAAGCAACCGGCGCACTCGTTCTCATAAACAACTCAATTCACCTTCAACTCCTTAAACGCCCTCGCATTCTCCTCAATGGCCACCTCAACGGGCAAGCGCTCCATACTACTCGCGCCAAAGAAGCCATGCACCCCCTTGGTCCTCTTCAACACATACCCCGCATCCTGCGGCCCCGCCAACGGCCCGCCGTGGCAGAGCACAATAACCTCGGGATTAATCTTGACGACCGCATCCCGGATACTCTGAATCAGGGGCACGCAGTCATCCAGCGACAGGGCCGTGTGCGCGCCGATGGTGCCGGAGGTCGTCAGCCCGACATGCACGACAATCACGTCTGCGCCCGCGCGCGCCATCCGCTCGCCTTCGTCCACGTTGAACACGTACGGCGTCGTCACTAGATCCATCTCCCGCGCCAGCCGGATCATCTCCACCTCGCGCTCGTACCCCATCCCCGTCTCCTCGAGGTTGGCGCGGAAGTTGCCGTCCACCAGGCCCACGGTTGGGAAGTTTTGCACCCCGATGAACCCGATGCTGCGCAGCTGGGTGAGGAATTCGCGCATGTTGCGGAATGGGTCCGTCCCGCAGACGCCCGCCAGGACGGGCGTGTTTTGGATGATCGGGAGGACTTCGCTGGCCTGTTTATGGTAAGTTTATGGCTTGCATGTGAGGGGGGGGGGGGGTTAAACTATGAGGGGTGTATGTTTGTGTATGTGTATGTGTATGAGTATGTGCAAAGGGGGCTAGGCTGGAATTGAGGGGTAAGAGGGAGATGGATAGATACCATTTCAACCACAACCGCATTCGCATCCGAGTACGGCATCATGCCCGCCAGTGAACCGCGGCCGGCCATGCGGAACCGGCCCGAGTTGTACACCAGGATCAGGTCGGCGCCGCCCTTCTCGATGAATTTGGCGGAGAGCCCGATGCCTGTTTGTCGATGTCAGTTGCTGGCTATCTGTTTTACTATGCAGGTCTAGTGGAGTGGACTGGACGTACCGGCGCCGGCGCCGATGATGACGGAGCCATCGGCGATGGTTTGGCGGAGACGCGCGAGGACTTCCTCTCGGGATGTTGGGCGGGGCATGTTGGATGTAGTATGGAATAGTAGAGGGAGTATCGAGGGGGGAAATAGGAGAGGAAATGTTGAAACTTGAGGAAGTAAGTAGGTGATGGCCGGGATCACCGGTACTGTAAATATGGCCGGACAGCGATGATGTAAGGTCGTAGACTATAGTGGTGGTGGTGGGATTCGGCCGGGAAGAGGGGCGGCGGACGGACAGTTCATCAAGTGGAGCCACAATAATGGATAATGGTACTTTACAGTAGTGGGCAGTAGTTCGCACAAGCCAGTTTGGTCCATACGACAAAGCCCTTTCTCGGAAGTCTTTCTCCGGCTGCAGAAGCTCTCTTTCTCTTTTTTTCTAGGATGATAATATCCTTGTTAATAACCAGCTACACAACACCATGCCGACACACTGCCCCGACGCATGTAACATAACCCTAAATCGACAACCAGCAACCCCGCAGGCAGCAAACATTCCAGCACCCATCATAATAATGAGTGATTTTCAGCTGTGCTGGGTCTAATTTAACAGCTGCCAAGGTGATAGGCGGGCGATCTGCAAGCTACTGCGTACCCCGCTGATATCGTCATTGTTCTACAGACTCGACTCTACTGGGAATTCATATCATTGCTCGTAAATTTGTGACTATCGCTGACTGACTGACTTATTTAGTTCTAAGTATTTGCTGTGCTCATATTTAATTAACTCTGCATTCTGCACCCTACTCTCTACAAAGGATAATCCCTCACCTTACTGTATAGACACAGCATCAACACCAACCCAGCACCCCAAACCCAGCCCACCACAATCATGACCCCCGCCACCCAACCCACCATCCTCCTCCTCGGTACCTGCGACACAAAATGGGACGAGCTGCTATACACCTACACGCAGCTGACCAGCGGCCCCAACCCCATCCACACGCTGCTCATGGACGTAGGACGAATCCCGCACCCCTCGCCTCTAATCACAATCAAACACCCCCACTTCAAGCCTGACAGCAGCTCCAAGCCCTCACGCGAAGACAGCAATGAAAAAGAACACGAAACGCCAAAAGAGGAAGGCGAAGACGAAGACGACGACAAAGGAGAAGACTACACCCATCTCCCGCGCAAAACCTACATCGACACCATAACGCACACCTCGCACGCTACCGTCTCCTCGCTGTACCAAAACGGCCAGATCCACGGCATGCTGTCGATTGGCGGCAGCTGCGGGACGGCCATTGCGACGGCGCTGATGCGCTCGGCCCTGCCGGTCGGGTTCCCCAAGCTGATGGTGTCGACGATGGCGTCGGGCGATGTGCAGCCGTACGTCGAGGAGACGGATATCACGATGATGTATTCGGTTGTGGATGTCGCGGGGATGAACTCTATCCTTGGGAGGATTTTGAGGAATGCGGCTGCTGCGGTAGGGGGGATGGGGGGGACTTATTATCGGGATACTCGGGGAAGGTGTGTTGATGGGGAGGATGGTGCCAAGGCAGAGGGAGAGGAAGGAAAGAAACTACTACGCATCGGCATCAGCATGTTCGGCGTGACCACCCCCTGCGTAACCGCCATCCGCAGCCTGCTAACAGCCCGGTACCCCACGTGCGAGCTCTACGTTTTCCATGCAACCGGCAGCGGCGGAAAAGCCATGGAGCGACTCATCACCGAAACCCAGTTAGACGCAATCCTCGACATCACAACCTCCGAGATCGCGGACGAGCTTGTCGGCGGGGTTCTGTCTGCCGGCCCGCAACGTCTCTCCGCCGCCGCGTCTCGCGGGATCCCGCAGGTCGTCAGCCTGGGGGCATGCGACATGGTCAACTACGGCACGCCGGAGACGGTGCCGTCGCGGTTCCGGGAGGCGGGGAGGGAGATCTACGAGCATAATCCGACGGTGACGATTGTGAGGACGGATCGCGAGGAGAGCTGCAAGGTGGGGAGGTTTATTGCGGAGAAGTTGGGCGGGGCGAGGAGGCCCGACAGGGTCAAGGTGTTGGTGCCGGGGGGTGGGGTGAGTTTGTTGGATGTCCCGGGGCAGCAGTTTTGGGATCCGGAGGCGGATGAGGGGCTGTTTGGGGCGCTGGAGGAGGGGTTGAAGGGGTCGGGGGTGGAGGTGGTGAGACATCCCAGGGATGTTAATCATCCGGAGTTTGCGCAGGCCGCGGTGGATTTGTTGGCGGGAGTGTTGGGATATTGAGCTGGGATACTTGTGGGTGATTGGGGGTGAATGGACCAGGGCAGGGTGGGGAGGAAGGATATGGGGAGACTGAGATATGGATGGAAGACTGGGATAGATGCGTTCATGGGCTGAGGGTCATAAGCTATAGGTTATGGGTTGAGGCTGGTAGGTAGAATTGATTCGGATTCATCAGAATACAACATTCGAGCGTCTAGACACCTTTTACCCAAGTGTTTGTTTACAGGACTTTAGTATGGTACGATGATGTCATTATTTATTTAAGTGGTATCAAATCATGGCCTGTTGAAAATACAGCGAAACCATGTATCCATAAACCCCAGCCACTTTTGGTTGCCGTTGAAGACAATGCTTTTGAGCCCCATGTTGAGAAGAACCCTTTATATGTCGTTCGTAACGTCGTGAGTGTTGAAAAGTCTAGCGTCAGAAGATCCAATCGACGGTTTAGTAGCGGTAGCTATTACTGGTTAGCGCAATCCATCATATCATCAGACACAAAACTTACTGGTCGGCCTTGAAAGGTCCGGACACCTCCAGGCCAAGGTACTCGGCCTGCACGGGAGTGAGCTGGGACAGCTTGGCGTTGACGTGCTCCAGGTGCTGCAGGGCAACCTGCTCATCGAGAACCTTGGGCAGGACGAAGACGCCCACGGGCTTCTTGGTGTTGGTGCTGAACTCGACGTACTTCTGGCCGAAAGCAGCGTCCTCAGCCTTGAACAGAGCGATCTGGGCAAGGACCTGGTTGGAGAAAGAGCAGGACATGACGAAGGAAGAGTGGCCGGTGGCACAGCCGAGGTTGACGAGACGACCCTCAGCGAGGAGGATGATGTGGCGGCCGCTGGCCATCAGGTAGCGGTCGACCTGGGGCTTGATGTTCTGCACCGACTTGGCGTTGGCCTTGAGCCAGGCAACGTCGATCTCGATGTCGAAGTGGCCGATGTCTGTCTCGTCAGTACAACCCGCTGCGGTGGAGAGGCCTCACTTACTGCAAACGATGGCGTCGTTGCGCATCACCTCGAAGTGCTTGCCAACGAGGATGTCACGGCAGCCGGTGGTGGTGACGAAGATCTGACCCTGGGGAGCAGCATCCTCCATGGTGACAACGGAGTAACCCTGGACGGCAGCCTGGAGGGCGTTGATGGGGTCAACTTCGGTGACCAGGACGCGGGCACCCATGCTGCGCAGAGCGTCGGCGCAGCCCTTGCCGACATCACCGTATCCGGCAACAACGGCGATCTTACCGGCGATCATGACATCGGTAGCGCGCTTGATACCGTCGATGAGGGACTCACGGCAGCCGTACAGGTTGTCGAACTTGGACTTGGTGACGGCGTCGTTGACGTTAATGGCGGGGACGAGGAGCTTGCCCTCCTTGAGCATGCGGTACAGGTGGTGGACACCGGTGGTGGTCTCCTCAGACAGACCGTAGCAGTCCTTGAGCTGCTCGGGGTACTTCTTGTGGACAAGGGAGGTCAGGTCACCACCGTCGTCGAGGATGAGGTTGAGCTTCTTGCCATCCTTGAAGGCAGAGAGCTGCTGCTCGAGGCACCACTCGTACTCCTCCTCGGTCTCACCCTTCCAGGCGAAGCTACGCCCGTTAGCCTCGCAGTTGTAGTAGTGGTGGTACTGTGGAACTTACACAGGGACACCGGCAGCGGCAATGGCAGCGGCGGCGTGGTCCTGGGTGGAGAAGATGTTGCAGCTGGTCCAGGTGACCTCGGCACCGAGGGCAACGAGGGTCTCGATGAGGACGGCAGTCTGGATGGCTAGATGGGGTTAGTACACGACAGTACAAGCTTTCAAGCAGACATACTCATGTGCAGGCAACCGGCGATGCGGGCACCCTTCAGAGGCTGGTCGGCACCGTAACGGCGGCGGATGGACATGAGACCGGGCATCTCATGCTCGGAGAGCTCGATCTCCCGGCGACCGAAAGCGGCCAGGGACTGGTATGGTCAATGAGATTCGATGGAGGACAGAGGCAGAGGGGGCACGTACGATGTCGGCGACCTTGAACTTCTGGGCGGGGGCAGCCATTGTTGTGTAGATACTGGAGAGGTCAGCAAAACTCAAGCGGGGAGAAAGAGGGGGGGGGAGTGATCCTGGGGAAGGGATCACAGGGAGGGAGTACAGGGAGGGGATCTTACTGAGAAAGGGGGATGGAAGGGGGAGAGAGATGGAAGATGGAGGATGGAGGATGGAGGGAGGAGAGGAGGGACAGAAATAATAAAAGGACGGAGGGGAAGGATTGGGCGCCCGGTCACTGGACAGGCGGGGCAGCTGGCTCCCGGACTTTCTATGGCTCCGAGCAGCGTGCTGACGGCGCCGGCCCTGATTCGGAGGTCGGCGATCATCCAGCGTTTCAATAGTCCGTTCGGAGACTTTGTTGGGGACCCGATGCGCCGACGGTAGTATCTAGCACGGGGTTCTTTCCAGTAATGCATCACTTTGAGGAGTGAGGAGGGGTGTCTCGGACGTGTGCCTGAGGCAGATGAGGCATATCGAAATATGTCGACGTGCCTGACGGTGCCTGAGGATGCACGCCTTACATAAGACCACGCAGCAAGGGCCGATTGCGATACGATGGCGATACGAAAGCAGTCAGCAACCCTGACACAAGTGGTAGCGACTA
Organism: Aspergillus heteromorphus CBS 117.55; assembly: GCF_003184545.1. NCBI lineage: Eukaryota > Fungi > Ascomycota > Eurotiomycetes > Eurotiales > Aspergillaceae > Aspergillus > Aspergillus heteromorphus. The sequence continues at coordinate 435,984 of NW_020290418.1, forward strand.
CTAAGCTACTTTTGAGGATTATTGGGGGCCTAGTGTCTGATCTCAGAAACTTGGAGACTACTATCAGACTCGATCCATCCTGTCAATCGAGTCCCTTGTGTGACATTCACACTCAAGTACGGGAGTCGCACTTGTATAAACCACCCGCACCACAGCACCAGATCTAATGAACAGCGAATCGAGTCCTCTGCATGCAGATCACGCCCCTACAGGGTGCAGACACTGACTTCATAGAGCCCAGCCAAGGAATGTATCCAGGGATGTTTTTCTGAATCCCGACTCTCAACCTCCTCACGGTCTTCGCCCCAACAGTATGAACGCCATGCTCACCCTCACCCTCTATATCCTCGCCTTCTGTCTACCCGCCTTCTCCATTCCTTTGAGGGAGATCCTTCTCACCAAGTCAACCTCCTGCCAGGTCTACGGGGGAAATGGAATTGCGAATCTCACATGTCGCAATACGGTATGTTCATCATCTTACGCTTGATTGGAAGTAGCGGCTGATTATCCTAGTGCATCGAACAGGGCGATGGGTGGACAGGGGGGTTTTGTGACGATAAGCAGTGAGTTTTTCGGATCGGTATCTGGCATCTATGCTAACGATGATAGAATCTGCCACTGCACGTTCGGTGTCTCGGGGTAGTGGCTTGGGGAACACGGTCAATCAGACCCGTATCAACACGTGGTTCCATAGCTGACATGTCATATCAAGCATAAAAAATGTGCCATTGCAAGCCATCATATCTACCCCATTGCAAAAGATCAAACACCATCGTCAAATCGGTAGAAATTCATCCATCTCTGTGCGGTATTAGTGCTGTCCCTGTATCAATCTCAACCACAACCCACCTTGTCATACGGCTTGGACGAATCCGCAAATCGCAGATCGGTAGCCAGACGGATCACATTTTCCGGGTCGTTGTTCACCGTCGACGCGTGGATCTACCCCATCAGCACCAGACCAACCCCGTAGAGAAATAAATACATACCATATGAGGCTTGTGCAGGACCACATCGCCCGCCTCATAAGCCGAGGCAAGCCAGCGACGGCCATGCTGGTTGGCGAACTCGACCGGGTACTCGGACAGCATGCCGGTGGACATCATGTTCGAGTTGAACGCAAACTTGGCCTCCTCCTCCGTCAGTCCCGCAGACATGGCCTTAGCTGTGAAGTCGTCCTCAATCTTCCGGCCCACAGAGTCACCTGTACCGGTCAGCCGCCATCCTATCCAGGCCTTCCAACCACCTACTATCTTCCAGGTAGATCAACCCTCCCCCACTCAGCTTGATATCGCCGATAGGCACCCATGCCGTGACACAGCTCGGCGCACCATAGCGAATGAAGATCTGATCATAGTGCACGCCAATCGGCTTGGTACCGGGGATGTTATTGCGCAGCAAGGTGCGCTTGAAGGTCAGGGTATCTTGGCCCCAACCGGTGAACTTGGCGATGAAGTCGTAGAGAGCCGGATGGCCACAAAGCTTCTCGACATACCAGTCCTTGTAGTGGGCCTCGAGGGCGCGGTCGACGAACTGCGCGGCGCTCTCGCCGCCGGGCCGGCCGTTGCCGCCCGCCGCGCCCGCCCCGATGCCCGGGAAGTCGTCGGAGGTCTTGGCTGGGTTGAAGACGCCCTCTACCGGGTCGGTGCCCTCCTTCAGAACCCCCGTGGACTCCAGGTGGCTGAAGTATTGGCGCCGAACTTCGAGGACGTCCTCGCGCGGCAGGACCTGCTTGACGAACAGATAGCCGTCCTCGTTGTAGCGGCGACGGAGTTCGTCGAGCGGGAGGCTGGGCGAGGAGGGCCGCAGGAGTGCGGCGTTCTCGGAGGTCAGGGGACCGTCGTTGACGGCTAAGGTCTGGTTGAGGACTCCGGGCATGGTAATGGATGGGATGAGACGAGACGAGGTGGTCAAGTCGGGTTGGGGTGGGCTTGGGCTTTAGTCCTTGGGTCTTGTGGTTTTATAAGGCGTTGCACGGCCATGACGTGCGTAAAGGTCGAAGGTCGGGGGGTATTGACCCTGTACCCCGCATGGGGGAAGATATGCTCATGGGGGACATTCCTTCTCATGGTATCGCTCTATTGTATAGAACAGTAGAATCGATGCAGAAGGCAGAAGCACCCCCACACCCCGCGTAGAAAGATACTCCTTTCGACGCCGGGTGGGGTCCACGGCGGGCAAAGTTGCTCCTTCGGGCGGGGCAGCGGCGTGGCGGTGTCTAGATCGCTTCCGTCCCCTATCCTGCATTGTCCATTGTCCATCCATGCATTCTCAACCCACGTCAGAAGCATCCATCCTGTCGTCAAATAACTCCATGATATTAATCATCTAACATCGCTATGTTATCTAACAGGCACAGTCCAGCAAAAAAAAAACACTATCTAGCCAACCAGAGTCCAATCCCAAACACCCCCAGAGCCAAATCATAACACCCGACTACCCAAACCACGGTTACGCCTCGTCCACCCACTCGGTAATGGCCCAGGTCTCAGCACCATCCTCGACCACCAATCTCAGCGTCGAGAAATCAATCCTTTCATACAACTCCCGTGCAGCTCCACGTGCTCGCTTATGCCACGGGCCCGTTCCTCCCAGTCGCGCATCCTCCCGATTTCTCCAGATGCCTAGTACGCCAGTCAGTCAGCCAACATGGAACCGTGAACACGTTTATTTTTATTTTTTTCGTATAAACTTACAGGTCGCCAGATTCTGGTGCGCCTCGTTCTTGGACCCAAACCAGTACTTCAACAAGCCCCCGCTCGCCGTCGCCTCCTGATGCGAATGGTCGTCCAGCGAGTGCAGATAATCCAGGTCGGCATCGACCAGCAACACAGACCGGAATACCACCACATAAAAGTCCTGGCGCGTCCAGTGGTAGCCCTCGACGCGGGCCAACTCGCGCAGCAGGTCGAAGACGTCCGTCCAGTTGAATGACTCGGTGTACGGGGCTGTCGCGTAGTCGGGACGGGTGGGTGTGAGGATGGTCAGCGCTTTGGCGAGGAGCTGGTTGGGGGTGTCGATACGACGAAGGTCCAGGAGGTGTGCGGGGTCGTTGTACGGTGATGCGATGAGGAGATTATCTGATGGGGCGGTGGTCATGAGTTGGGGAGGGCCGAAGCGCAGCTGCAGCGAGGCTGAGGCCTGGAATTTGAAGGCATCCGGGTCTGCGGTGACCAGACTGTGGTGGAAAAGCGAGGGAGGGGATGATTGCTTCGGTTGGGGTCTTTGCGACGACGATGCGTCTGTGGTAAGAAGTGGTTCGCTGAGTCCGGGCGCCATGGCTGGTCTAGGAGGTATACCTAGGTCGGTCTATATGGAAACAAACGCGACGCTGAAGATCAAGATGGAGATAATAAAAAGTCACTGGGGAGACGGTGTAGGACAAGACGGAGCAGACAGACTGGGTTTAAGAGACAGAAAAAAAGTGAAAAGAAAAAGAGAGACAGAGAAAAAAAAAACACCCAGTGAAGACTCAGTAAGGTCAACCAGGGAAGACAGGTACAGATCCACCCGGATTCATCTCCATGAAAGAAGATTGCTCAGAAGCACGCAATATGCCGACAGTAAGTCGGTCAGCAGCAATGTTTCACAATCCGTTGGACATTGGGCTTTGGGAACCCCTCCCCCTCCTCTCTTCCTTCGGGTGCCTAGATGATCACCGGCTAATTTTATGCTTATCACTTCATCATCTCCCCGGGATGTCAAGGAGGTTACTACTCTATTGACTATAGGGTATAGGGTATAGAGTAGTACTACAGTATATGCCTACAGTAGTACTCCGGATAGACTGTACTAGACCAGACACCCTGATTGATTCAAAGTGTAGTTGCCAGACAATTGAAAGAAAGCAGGCCGCGCGTGTGATCAAAGGACCAACCAACCATAAGAATCTACCTTGCCACATTATTGTCCAAAATTTCCCTCTTCCAGTGAGATCTCACGACATATTCCCCGGGCTTGCGCCACCAGACCCTATCCCTGAGCCAAGAGATTTCACCATTCTGCCGGAACCATGGCTGTCGGGCCTGTGGTTCGCACGGGACCCAGCCCTTGCGCAATTCTACGGCACGATGAAGAATTCAATAGTAGTTAGTTGGCTTGTTTGTCTTTTACTGGTCTTTTGACATTTTTTTTGGTGTTAAAAATCAATAACCTATCATACAGATCTTGATGGTATCATGCAATCCTATTGTAACGCCTTTTTAATGCTTGTAGCCACAGAAAACCCCGGAAATTGACGACGCGAGTCCGTCACCGCTTGAGCGGCGGCGGTGGCGGTGCCATCTTGCCCTCGCCTGTATCAACCTTTTTCTTCGAGGGCAAGGCCGGAACCTTAAAGCCTCCAGCTCCACCACCACTCTCCCCGGTGCTGCTGCCCTGGCCGCCGAATTGGGTGAAGGTGCCGGACTTGAACCATCGGTCTTCCTCCGCCTTGCGCTTCCGACTCATCTCCGCCTGCACCTTGGGGTCAACGAGCTCCAGTCCCTGCACCGGCGTGAAGGCGATGGTACTGGCCGTACCCGACCCTCCCAGGGAAGTGCCGATACCCGAAGTCCGCAGGCCTTTCGATTGCAGCACGCTGGCCGTACCACTGGCACCTGAGCCGAACGCGCGGAGAGAAGTAGAAGTACCACCGACGGGAGTCGCGTTGCCCCAGCCTTTGTTGTTCTTGCTGAGTTTCGCCCGGGTTCGCTGGTCGATCTGGGTCGCCCGAATGCGCCCGTCATTCTGCTGGCCAAGCATGCCCAGCCCCACGGTTCCTTCTCCGGTGCCATATCCGACTTCCGCTTCCTCCTTGCCAAACGCAACCCGGTTCTGGGCCTTGCGGAGCTCAGTCATGGCAACCGCTTCCTTGGCCTTTCTCGCCCGTCGTCCACCGCGCTTGCGGGATGGCTTGTCATCCGGGGCGGGGAGCGCCTTGACGCCCGAGTTCGGCGGGGGTTCCGTGAGCTTCTCTAGTCGCTGGAAACACTGCTGCTTCAGCTCCTCGCCGAGCGAACCATCGGGGGCGTAGTTGGAGACATCCGATCGCGTAGCCAGGACCATCTTGGCGGAGACGATTCGAATCGCCTGGCGCTTCAGATCATTCGGGACGTCCTGAATGATAGGCGCATTGTAGAGAAACCCCTGGGACCGAATCCCAATATTCGTAGCGAATCCAAGTCCCTCCGACCTCTTCGAGCCCTGTGCAGCCAGGTTGCACGCGGGGATCTTGGCCAGCTCGCGTAGCCCTCCCGTCTGGTTCAGAAACTGCGCCGCTGTCTCGGGTCCGATCAGCGCCGCCAGGTTGGGAGCGATCTGGCTCATCCGCGACTGGATGCTCTCCGTAAGCGCGGTCCGTTCGCGGTCCAGCTTCAAAATCCGTTCGCATGTATCCAGAACCGCCTTCAACTCGGACTCGGTCATCTCTCTTCCCCTAGTAGTTGTACCCTCCACGGCCACCACCATCAGGGACGGGCCATCCAGGATGGATCTCAGCGGCACGCCCACCATGTTGGCCGACGAAGTCGACAGCGCTTTGATGTCGTTGAGGGGGCCATTTTTCAGGATCGCGACCGTCTTCGCGTAGTCGAGATGGTTGGTCACCAGCGTTTCGAGCTCGGGGAATCGGATCGAGTAATGGTCGCGCAGCACTTTGTGTAGTCGGGTCAGTTCATCGGCGGTTGACAGAGCAACGTCGAATTCATTGGTGACCTCGGGTGCCTCCTGCGCCAGCTGCTCCTCATCCACTGCCTCCTCCTCCTCTTCGAGGCCATCTCCCATCTGGAGATCATCCTCATCGTCGTCTTCGAAATCCCGCAGCAGATCCTCGGCGTTGGACATGATGAGCAAGTGGTGGCTAGGCCAGCAGGCGAGCTCGACTCTGAGATGGGGAAATGCTGCGGAAGTAAACGAAGTAGGCGGAGGTTTCGCCCGCCGCTGCTTTTGCCTGCTTTTGCCGCCTAGCCACGGCGGCTGAGTCAGCCCGGCGGGCGCGGCGGGCGCGACGAACCAAGAGCGCAGCGCTTCCGACTTTGGGTCGCGAGAGTGAGGCGGATCCAGAATCTCCTCCAGCGCAGCCTTCGACTACCGTGGAGGTAGCCCGCACAACGCCATTGCACATCACCTCTGACCTGGGTTGCGCTTCCGCTTACAGCTGCCACGGGTCTCGTTCGTTCCGTTTACACCAACGGCGGTGCTGTCGAGCCTTCGCGGTCGTTACCTCTCGCCTACCGCCCCGATTTAGTATCGACAGGAACATCCAACCCACCCATCATGGAGTCATCCCGTGGCCCTCCCCGGGTCAAGAACAAGGCCGCTGCGCCGGTCCAGATCTCAGCGGAGCAGCTGCTTCGCGAGGCTGTGGACCGGCAGGAGCCGGCATTGCAGGCGCCGACGCAGCGTTTTGCCGACCTGGAAGAGCTGCACGAGTATCAGGGTCGCAAGAGAAAGGAGTTCGAGGACTATGTGCGGCGGAACCGGATCAACATGAACAACTGGATGCGCTATGCGGCGTGGGAGCTGGAGCAGAAGGAATTCCGGCGGGCACGATCGATCTTTGAACGGGCGCTGGACGTCAGCTCGACCTCGGTGGTGCTGTGGATTCGCTACATCGAGTCGGAGATGCGCAATCGCAACATCAACCACGCTCGCAACTTGCTTGATCGCGCCGTGACCATCCTGCCCCGCGTCGATAAGCTCTGGTACAAATATGTCTACATGGAGGAGACCCTGGGCAATGTTGCTGGCACGCGGCAGGTCTTCGAGCGGTGGATGTCTTGGGAGCCCGAGGAGGGCGCTTGGAGCGCCTACATCAAGTTGGAGAAGAGGTACAATGAATTCGATCGCGCGCGGGCCATCTTCCAGCGGTTCACCATCGTTCATCCCGAGCCGAGGAACTGGATCAAGTGGGCCCGGTTCGAAGAGGAGTACGGGACAAGCGATCTGGTGCGGGAGGTGTACGGGGTAGCGATTGAGACGCTGGGTGAAGATTTCATGGACGAGAAGCTGTTCATTGGGTATGCCAAGTTCGAGGCGAAGTCCAAGGAGTATGAACGCGCCCGGGCCATCTACAAGTATGCTCTGGACCGTCTTCCCCGCTCAAAGTCCATGGTCCTGCACAAGGCCTATACGACCTTCGAGAAGCAGTTTGGCGACCGCGAAGGAGTCGAGGACGTGATCTTGTCGAAGCGTCGGGTCCAGTACGAGGAACAGTTGAAGGAGAACGTGCGGAATTACGACATATGGTTCGACTTTGCCCGGCTGGAGGAGACCTCCGGCGAACCCGACCGGGTACGAGACATCTACGAGCGCGCCATTGCACAAATACCGCCGTCCCAGGAGAAGCGACACTGGAGGCGGTATATATACCTGTGGATCTTTTACGCCATCTGGGAGGAGATGGAGGCCAAGGACGCCGATCGTGCACGCCAGATCTACAACGAGTGCCTGAAGCTCATCCCCCACAAGAAGTTCACATTTGCCAAGATCTGGCTCATGAAGGCGCAGTTCGAGATTCGCCAGATGGATCTGCAGACGGCTCGGAAGACGCTGGGCCAGGCCATCGGCATGTGCCCGAAGGATAAGCTCTTCCGGGTGTACATCGATCTGGAACGCCAGCTGTTCGAGTTCGTACGGTGCCGGACGCTGTTCGAGAAGCAGATCGAGTGGAATCCCTCCAACAGCCAGTCATGGATCAAGTTTGCCGAGTTGGAGCGCGGTCTCGATGACACCGATCGCGCGAGGGCCATCTACGAGCTTGGGGTGGACCAGCCGACCCTCGATATGCCGGAGCTGGTATGGAAATCGTACATCGACTTCGAGGAATACGAAGGCGAGTACGACCGCGTCCGGCAGCTGTACGAGCGCCTCCTGGAGAAGACGGACCACGTCAAGGTCTGGATCAACTACGCGCGTTTCGAAATCAACGTCCCCGACGAGGAGGAAGAGGAAGAGGAGGAAGAGCGACCGGTCAGCGACGAGGCCAAGCGACGCGCTCGCGCTATTTTCAACCGCGCCCACAAGGTGTTCAAAGAGAAGGAGCTCAAGGAAGAGGTAAGCCTTCTTTCTTTCCTTCTTTCCTTCTTTCTTTCTTTTTCTTTCATTTTCCCCTTTGGGGATTTTGGCTTTGCTCCCAGACAGATCCAACTAACCTCTTCACAGCGAGTGGAACTCCTCAATGCCTGGCGGGCGTTCGAACACACGCACGGCTCGCCCGAAGACATCGACAAGATCGAGAAGCAGATGCCGCGCCGGGTCAAGAAGCGCCGCAAGATGGACGACGACCGGTACGAAGAATACATGGACTACGTGTTCCCAGCGGACGACCAGTCGGCGGCGAATCTGTCGAAGCTGCTGCAGAGAGCACACCAATGGAAGCAGCAACAGCAGGGTGCATAGGCTTCCATCGGTTGGGAGTGAGCGCGTTGCCCCGTTCTCATGTATCAGTAGCTTTAATCTGGTGGGAATCTTATCGGCGGCTTGCCTGGAACATATACGCCGTATTGCTGTAGACATGATATGTATGACTGAGACGAGAATGTTGCACCAGGGAAAAAAGTTCACGTGAATGCAATGTTTGCCTTATATAAAGTAACATTTGACCAGAATTTCAACAATCGGGACGATGGCGCATCTGGGAGCGCGTCAGACTGAAGTTCACTTCGGCCATAGCTTTATCCCTCGGGGATGACTGTAATCTGAAGGTGGCCGGTTCAAGCCCGGCTCGTCCCAATCTTCTTTTTTTCTTTTACAGAATCAACCATACTAATCATCCACCATCGTTTTTTTATTTCCCTTTTCTTTTTTTTATTACTCTTTTCTTATCTGCTTGTCCCCTGCATTTTTTTTCGAGTCTGCGTATATTCTGGAACTGCTTCACTTTCTGCGGGCTATGGTAGAACACATAGCAGAGAAAGACGAAGTAAGCGTCATGACATACTAAATGCATACTAAAACACAACAAACAGTCTGGTAGAGCGAGGATATCATTTTGGCTCTCTCCTTCTCTTCTTCCCCTGTCTCACTGGTGCCTTCCCCTTCGCTACTTTGCCTGTCTTGCCCGTCTCCTTCGCCTTCTTCACCTCCGTCTCGTCTACCTCCTCTTCTTTTACCCTCTTTTTCATCCCTTCGTCTATCTCTCTTTCTAAATTCTCCATCATTCTCTGCGTCCGCTCTTTCCTTTCCTGGATCTCTTCTTCAATTTCTTTCATCAACTCTCTCATCGCCTCCCTATGTGGCTCTCCTCAAACCTCTGCCACTCTGTGGTACTCCGCGGCATTTTTCACATCATCCTCCTTTGTCCACTCACCGTGCTCGACCACTACACGCGCGGGCTGCAGAATGCGGCCCTCTTCATATTGAGGAGCCTCTCTGAAGCGCACCCCAGCGGGGCTTACCACAAGCAGGACCCGATGCCCATCCAACCTTGAGTCTTCATCGCCGTCAAAGCCTTCAAGGCTGTGCAGGTCATGGGCTTTTATCCATGGTGTTTGGCGATCAAAAAATAGGCGGGCACTCCGACAGAGCTCTCTATACTTGAAATACCCGTCGGATGCGTGCAGACGGAACGTAAAATCCTCAGCATTCTGATAAGCCCGGGGACCTTTTTAACATCAGTCGGAGTGGGCTGTCAGAGAGCATAGAGGAGACAAATTGCATGACAGCTTCTCCAAGTCGCTTCTTTGTCTGCTCACCTAGGATCGTGCTGGAGGCCTGCGATTTGTGAACCGAGCTTGCAAGCCGGACACTTTCCCGTTTCCAATAACTTCCAGAGATTGGGTTTACTGTGGACCCTGTCAGAACACGATATCAAAATGACAGCTTGGCATCTGAAGCAATACTTTCTTACCTTCCAGAAACTGCTGGTACACATGCAACATGGCCTGTGCCACAGACCCAGGGCTCTCATTCTGCCCATCTTTCTGATCGGAGCCTCCCGTGAAATACCAGAATGGATTGTCAACGAACCTCTCCATCCAGTCCTTCACTATCAGAGCTGCGGCTAGGAAAGACGGCGCAAGTTCACAGATCGGATAAGGAAAGGACCCAATTAACATATCCCAGTCCAGATCTTGTACACAGTAGCCTTCGAGACCCCGGATGATGCTTTGCTTCTCGTTGGGGGAGAGCCCTTCTAGATCAGCTGTGGAATCCACAATGTTGTTGATGCACCAGTCCTGTGCATCCTGGAATATACCAAAGAATTCTTGTCCAACATGCTCTCACACGGCCGCCCCATGCCCCCGGAAGTCAGTACCAACCACCTCTTACTATACGTGGTGTGGTCTTCCATCACCTCAGCCCTGAACGCAGCATATTCCGCTTCTAGATTAGCGATTTTTGCCTTAAGCGTGGCAGCTGTCTCGCTCTTCTTCGACGCCTCTCTTTTCATGGCTATGCCCGTTTTGTCTTGGGAAGGCTTCGCCCGGGCCTTCTTGGCGGTTTTACTCTAGAGAGAAGAGAGAAATCAGCCAGCTTCATTGTCAGGCATTCATCACGTGAATCGAAGAGGATCATCACCCTGGCCTGTCTCTTCTCCATGGTATCAAGTCTGAACTGGAAGAAGTTCAACAGATCCCTGAGTGGGAAAAGGTGGCAACGATAGCAACAGCGTTACCAGGAACGTTAAATAGCAATAGCAGCAACAGGTGCAGCGTGAAAAGAAGAATGGGGGAGGGGGCGACTCAGATGTTATGGACCGACCCGATCGTTGTCCTGGCCAAGCAGTGGTGGGTGATTCCGTTGTTTGTACCGGGAGTTCTTTGTTATTGGTTCTTTGTCCTTCCCTCCAGGGATATTGCCCTACGTCCCGGGGTAGACGGGAGGACTTTCCGGAAAAAGAACCACCTAGGCTCTGACTAAAGGCTTGATTGTCCGATGTCCGGGATCGCAAGATTGATGGGGAGTCGGCTCCCCGAGGCTGGAAAGAGCCTGCGGGAATCTCCAATGTCTGAGTATGCTCAGCCTCACGTTTATTATCACCACATGCCCGATTAATCTCTCTACGAAAACTGGTGCTCACTGGGGGGTTATTTATATAGAGCTTGTTAAGATCACGTTGGAGACTAGATGGGCCCGTCACTTGGCGGTAGTAATTCCCAACAGCCCTAAAGTCTAGCCCTCTCTCCGGGTGCTAAACAGGAGCATTTTGATATTAATGCTGTGTCAGTAAAAGAGATGTCTCCTAATATGCCATTTAGATGGTGGTAGTCATCAAACCATCGTTGTTCGCGCTATTATCGGGTCCACTGTCCCGGTGTATTAGACGATTGAAGAGGGGATAAATACGGGCTGCTCTATAAAGCTTCAAAGATAGAGAGACCGTCCTGGGCCTCAGAATATCATATGATATAATACCATTACGGCAAAAGGAGTACTCCCCAGCCACGTCTTCCATGGTCATGATACCATGTAGATCTTGTCGAATACCAGCCACCTGGACCAGCTCCTGTCCTTAAGCAACGTCGAGATTTATAAGATCGTCCAGAATATGCTGTGTAATAATAGCAGCTGTAATTAGTTACAGCTTGGGTTTCCACACTTTTTGAACGAGCCTCTGGTTAAAACTTCAATCCTATATTCTACCAATAAGCAGGAAAGACCCAGAAATCCTGAGACTGGTGGAGATACAGCAGCTGTGCTGCAATGTAGCCTGACTAGAGTTATCGTGACCTACTCCCCTCACATTAATGATGAATAGAGATATCGTTATCTTTAACAGGAGCTTTCTATCCAACAAACATGTCTACTGATGTCAGCTGTTACACATGCAGGTTTTTACTCAAGGTCATAATTGCCAGCAAAAGTCCTTTGATAGGCTGAATTCACGGTGAAATCGATGCATAGCAGTATTTAGACATATCGGTTAGATAAGAATAATATAATTCTATCTAGGGACTTATTTCCAAATTTAAGCGAGTAATCTCTCTTTTAGTAAGTAGTAGTAGGTGAAGTCATAAAGAAAATATCATTGTAGTCTACAGGGGGGTCTTACTTTTATGCTTGTCCCTAATACCAAAGAACACCTGCACCAACAGTGTGTACGGTCAGTATCGGTAGCTGTATCCAATTACTCTATACTAACCATTGATTGAAATTAATTTGTTTGTTTGCTTGTTTATTTGTCTCTTCCGGTTCTGTACTACTTCAGTACTTACGTGTAGATACAGATTATACACATGTGTTGGTTGGTAGTAGATGTGTGGCGGGCGCTGTGTAACACGAGATGAAATTTCCTTTCCCCGCTTATGATCATGGTCACAGTTATGGTGGGAAATTAAACACCAAAGTAGTCTTGGGTAGTATTAAATGATGAGTTTGAGTGTACGCAGGCGTAATTGATATGGGGTATTGGCTATTTTGAAATTGAGTATTCTGGGGGAGAGGGTAGTTGGTACATATCTACGATATGTAAGTGATTGAGTTGAGCTGGTCTGGTCTAGCTTATTTTGAACGTGAAGAGGGTAGGTGCTGGGTAGTATAATTTGAGGGAGTTGATTGGTTTTGGTGGGTTGAGGTCAATGGATGAGTTGGTGCTGGTTGTCTTTTCTTCCTCTGTATATGGATCGTTTGTTGAGAAGTATATTTACTGGGTATATGATACGTAAGGTAGTGATTTGAAAATATGTTTCGAGAGCGAGGGCGTATTACTAAGACCATGTTATCTGATATGGGAGGTAAAAGGTATCTGTTTGTTTGGTTGTTTCTCTGTTGGTGTTTAATGAATAAGTCTTGGCCTGGATTTGATAATATATGGAGGTTTGGGTAGGGAGGATCTATATATGGAGTACGTACTCTGTATCGAGGATGGATCGATGAGTTAGGGTTACTGTCTGTCGGTTGCGGTTAGTTCGAGTCTGCTGTCTGCTTACATACGGTTGGATAGCCGTGCGCAAGCGTACGTATAAGTGTCAGCTCTAGAGCTTCGGACTGTGGCTATACTCAGCAGATGGCGACTCATAGCCCTCATGTGTGTCATACCGAGTATGCTTCAAGTCTGATGGCTGCGACCGAGGATCACAACAATGGGTCAATAGGTTCCGAACATGAGGAGACCGAAGGGCGATTACGTCAGACACATAACCAGTTAGATTGCTGCCTGGGGATCGAATGAAACACCCCATGGCCTCAGGCTCAACAAGTTCAAGCTGCGGACCAATGGGAGAACCCCCAGTCCAGCCAATGGGAACCTCAACCACGATCAACCTCCGATCCGCAACCATGGATGAGTGGAGAGTGTGAAACGAGCGTGCCGGTCGCGTTATCCACCGGTACCAGACTTCAAGCATCATGCTACTGCAGCAGCACACTGCTGTACGACTATCCTGATTCCTGTCGAGTATCAGATGCTAAGCTGGAACCATGCTATAAATAGAGAGAGGGGTTTCTCGGCTTGGAGAAAATCCCCGGCGTAATATTTTAGCGACCGACCGGGATAGGTACTAATAGCCCATGGAGTACTAGTAGCACTTAGTACTGTCGTACTCCCTTACTAACACAGTATGGAGACTGATTAATGGAACAGTACGGTACCTGCGTCATCCCTGCGGTTCCTGACTAGTGGCCCAACCAGCCAATCATCAAACCGCCTGCAGCAAGGATCCTGCACGAGGGCCGCACATCAGGTGAGCAGCGCAACGGTCGATATTAATCTTACGAGGGAGCCAGCCAGACAGTCAGTCAGACTCTGATTCTGACAGACTAGATACTCCGTACATTAACTGACATACTTGAAGGTGACTGAGCGATAAGCCCGGTCGCCCATATGACCGCCATGCGTCGCTGCGGTTGGGCATTCTTGCGCGCGATCAGATCATGGTGGGGTCCGCCCTCCACTGGTTGCTTGCTCTCTCTGATTCTGCTCGACTTCTTCTCCCAGCCAGCACCTCGGATCAAGGCAGCACCATTTTTGGACTGATGTGATCGCAGCCATGCCAGCCGTCGGGAGGACTGAAGATCAGGGTGGTTCCAAGGGTGCGCGACCCGTGGGCGTCCAAAGAAAGGATGACACTGGGGGCCCAAGGGGTTGGGTTGAGCATTGGAGCTGTCCCGTAGGGTCTCTCTCTAGTAGTTGGCCCAGCCCAGCCGAATGTTGGACTTGGAACACCAACATCCGACACGACGCGGTGCGGTGCGATGCGGTACATCCTTCCTTGCAGGTTCCTGCAGGTACGGAGGACTCCCCCCCCTCTTCCTGCAAGGACCCTTCTCAGGCTGAAACAAAAACAAACGACACCTTGAAGGTGAGGAAAGTGAGCAAAGAAGAGGATGATGGATAGACTGGGATGGAGGTTGGCGGGTAATAGTAATAATACCACAAAAATAATAATCTAGCCATACTAGTGGTGTTTAGCAGGTAGTAAAAATGCTGGCGGTCGTCCGTCCGGTACCTTCCCTAGCGGCCGTCGCTGTTCGCTCCTTCCTTCCCAGTTCCAAAGTTCCCATCGCCGCCTCCTCCTTTTTGCTCCCCTTCCTTTCTCTTTCTTCCCCTTCCTCTCTTTCCTCCTCCTCTCCTCCCCTCCCCCCCCCCCACCACCACCGTCGTGCTGTGCACTCGTGCCTGTTGTTGTTTTTTTGTTCACCTGCCTTTCGTTTCAATTGCCTTTTTCGCTCCTTCCTCCTGCCTCTTCCTCTGTCCTTGATGCCGTCACGCCCCGAGTCGTAACCAAGAAAGGGTGAGTGCTCTCCTAGTGTTGGTCTAAGCTGCCCTCCGGCGTTTCACCCTCCACCGTTCACCCAGACAATCTTTCCTCGCCTCTCCTGACGCCCTCGTTCCCATCCCATCCCCTCTCTCCTCTCCTCTCCTCCCCTCCGCCGCCCGTGGGCTTTTTGCTTCTCTGCCCGTTGGCATTCTTTCCCCTTCGCTGCGGTGTCGCCATTCGTGGTCCCCATCGCCTTCTTTCGATCTTTCTTTCTTTCTCTCCTTCATCGCCAGTCGTCGCACGATTTGATATCGTGAACTTGTCCATCGTTTACGCCCCCTGAACCCAACCACAACCCCAATTGACATACCGATTGCCAGGTCGCCATTCATTTCCATATTCCAGAGCCATCCCCTATACACCCCCATCGGTTATCCCGGTTTCTATCCACTCCCACTCAGCCTTCCATATCGCATTCGACCCGGACTTCTCAACCGCATACCCTCGCTTGCTAGAGAACCGCGCCCGCCCAGTTGCCCCCTCGTCCGACACGACGATTGCACCGCGTCGACCATGCACTAGTGCTCCGGCATTCTCTTCTATTCCTTATCCGTCCCTGCGCCTGCGTGCTGACCTTGGGCGGCTGGCAATTCCCTGATCGTCTTCGGCTGGTGCACTCGAAGAACCTCTCTTTCTCTTTTCGACATGCTGGCTCCTTCGCCCCCTGTGAACTTGGAGGGCCACTGCTCCGTCATCTACAACAGCACTCTTTACACCTACTCCGCCGATGGGTTCGCCTCGATACCCCTCGAACGCAATGCCTCGTGGAGCGAACTAACTATGGGGGAGCCCGTCTCGGATGCGGCGTGCGTGACCGGTGGTATTGATGGCGACGAATCGCAACAGGCACTCTACGTTGTCGGAGGAACTGGCTCCCTGTCGGACAAACCCGGCCTGCAGCGATATTCTTTCCAGGACGAGAAGTGGACCACCATCCAGCCCCCACAATCAGTCATGGCCAATCGCACTCGCCACAAGGCCGTCTATCTTTCCAACTCCTCCTCGATTCTGGTCTACGGTGGCCACCAGACAGACGAATCGGTCGCATCTTCCGACACCTACGTTCTTAGCACCACCTCGCCGTACGACATTGCGGCCCACAATGCGACGGAAGCGTCACCTGCCACTGTGCCCGTACTGCTGCCGTGGACCGATCGCGTCGCAGCCCTGGTAGGTGGCACGACAACCCCGAAAAAGGTACATTTATTCGACCCCACCGTGGGCTGGTACAGTTCAAACGTGACATTGGCCAACTCGCTCTCCTCCGACGTACAATGCGCCATTCTCGACGGATCCGATGAAAGCAAGGTCTTGGAGGCCTTTGACATGAGCGTTTCGCCCAACACGGTCTCCAGCGTCGTCTTGGTGAATTCCGATGGAGAGGAAGAGAACCCGGCGACAGTGCTCAGTTCGCAGTCTTCGTCCAGGAAGAGGGATGCCACTCTCAGCGATTACCCAACGTATGACAGCAACCTCGCGGCAACCACGACCAGACAAAACTACTCATTGGCACAGGGCAGTGATGGACTCGTCGTGATCTCCAGCGGCAATGGCACCGACTCTTTGGCCATCTTCAACCAGACCGCCAACAGCTGGGTCAACACCACGAAACTATTCTACGGTGATGAGTCGCAGCAACAGATTCTCGGATCCACGACGACGTCATCATCATCATCGACGGCAACCGCCACGTCCAGCACAACATCTAGCGCCGCTGCCGGCAGTAGCTCGTCCAGCAACGATGTTGGCACGATAGTTGGCGCTACCTTGGGAGCCATCCTGGGTGTCGCCGCGATCTTGGTGATCATACTGCTCCTCATCAAGCGCAAGAAGCAGAACCTGAAGAAGGCCCGAGGCGAAAACGACAAGGATCGGCTTAGTTTCCAGGATCAGGGCGTGGAGCCTTTAACCCAGTCGGCCTACCCAATGGCGAAAAGCCCGCTACCTGTGGCAGCCTCCTCAGTAGACTCGCTTGCGATCTTCTCAGGCAAGTTGGGCGACGAGAAGACTCCAAGGTCGGCCGGTGGTCGCTCCAACTTGGCGCCGAACTCGACTCCGCTGAAGTCGAGTCCACTGACGACCATCCACTCCAGTGGAGAGTCCTCTTCTCCCAGCATATACTCGAATGCTGCTTTGGACAAAGAACTTCAGATCCAGGACTCTAGTGCTGGGGGTCGACCGGGTGATCGAAGGACCAACGAAGGGTGGAGCCGGTACTTCCAGGACAACAGTACGACGACAAGCCTGGTCGCGCAGCCACAGTCTTTAAAACCTGCTTCAACCACCGATTCGGTCAAGTCCGGACCAAAAGGACCTGCCTGGGCCATGAAGACGCTGACACCGTTGGACTTTGGGTTCCTGGACGAGCCAAAGCCGCTGGGCATGGTAATAAGCGGCAGTCCCACAACCGAACACGCCTCGTCGATTATATCATCCGAAGGCCGAACGGTTGCTATCCAAGAGAGCCAGTCGGCGCGGATCTCGAGCGCGTCCTCACTGAGCGCCGATTTGGATGGCGACTCGCGTTGGCAACAGCCCAGCTGGATGGGTCGACCGCCCAGTAGCACATATAGTCGAAGCTTCTACAACCCCAGCACGCACGTCCCTTCGATGGCGGCGCCGTCGGAAAGTGACTACCGACCGTTTGACCCATCACACACCAACACGCGGGGCTCTAGCATCCTCATACCCGAAAGGCTGGAACCGGAACCAATGCCCACGCGCAATGCCAACGTCAACCCGGACATGAGCTGGCTGAACTTGAATGCCGATCGATGATAGCCCGGGGCATATCTATCGGATGTGAAACGCGATCACCCTTCTTACGTCAACTATGGACCCTCCCTTCCCCCAACCTTCGTTTCTGCGCCATCGGCCCCGGCTCCGACCTGATACCTTCCTTGGCCTGTTTACTTAATGGTACCCACCCCGGAAGATGCATTCTGCAAAAGTTCCTTCTCCCCGTTGGGATGTACAGCTAGCTGCGCTTTTTCTATCTGTTCCTTGCACATGTTCACTGCCAGATTCCTCCTGTCTAATGGTGCCCGCACCCTGCTTGAACAACCACCACACCATCACCACCACCACCTGTCTGTCTATTGCATCTGCTTTTCACTCTGCTGGCAAAAGAATCGAGCGTTCCGTTCACTGCGTGTTTTCTGTTCGCCGGCTCGGCCATCGTCATCTTCTTGCATTGAGTTCATTCTTGGTTCTTGCGCGATCGATGATCTGATTGAATCTTTGGTTGTATTGCCCATGATATTGCCCATCTGTTTGGTTAGCAGGTGTGTGTCCGTCTCTTGAGATACCATACCCGGTGTTGTGTGTTGTCTTGACCCTCTTGCCTCTGTCCGTCTGCATTGTAAATATTGTGTTTGTTGCTGCTGCATGGATGGGGCCACACTCCCTTTGATAGAGTTACATGCATGCCTGCATGTTTTGCATGCCGGAATGGATTATGCTATCGTCATATCCTTTACTTAATTCTTTACTCTCTCCGTAGTCGGTGGTTTTAACACATCATGATGTAGCTGCTGCGCAGTCGCAGTCCGTCTGACCGTCCAAAATATTCCTTCAACTCAAGAGTCCACTTGAATACTTGCTACTTGACTTAACGCTGGTAGGCATGTCTACTGCTCAGTTACTGTACTATTATTATCCATTCAAGCAAGAAAAAGTACCCCCTCAGGAAAATAGTTAGTAATAAAGACATTTATTAGCCTTGAGCCTCACTGGAAGAAATCCCGTCTTTTCAGTTGCATCCTTATCGGCCAGTTATCTTGATAAACTGCCCAGCCACGCATGCCCCAGTACCACGGCTATTCTTATTGACTGCGATGTTGGTGTGTTTGTATTTGTTCATTGAGGAATCTGGCTTCGCAAGACTGTGGAGGTTGCCCTTAGGGACAGGGGTTGAACCAACCTATCAAGATAAGGATTCCTATGTTATCCTCTACTTAGACACGAAGGAGTAGCCATACATACATATAACGTACATATCAGTCTGGTGACCCTAGGGGTTGCATTCAAGCGTTGTGCCTCAGGCTAGATAGATAGAAGCAGAAGCAGGAGCAGGAGCAGGCTGCGTGCGGGTCGGGCCGGGCCGCCAGTCAGCCACCATATGATCATGATCATGAAAATGGAGGAGTGGCTATTAAATATATGAGATGAGATAGTATCTATCACATTGGATAAAAGCGGATTTCTGTTTCTAATCATATGCAAATAAGTCCCAAAACACGTCTTCGGGAGACAAGGCACAGAAAGGGTTGAGTAGAAAAAGAATATTGAAAAAACGCTTCAAGTCACTCAAGCCAGATAGTTGTATTACTCACCCCCGTCCTGAATTTCTACTCGAATCTTTACTTGTTTGCAGATGAGTATTGTGGCGGGTTTCTGGGTGGATACTTTGTAATTATCAGGAAGATCTCGATCCCGGATCTCTGAGAAAGACCCCACGAGGGCGGTGACTGCTGGGTTTATAGGAAATTGTGTTGGTGGGTGATATGTATGGTATGGCTTGGCTTGGACTAGTCACATATATGATGTCTGATATCTCATATCTGATATATTTGGGTAGTTAACATCCTTGGCGGATAAGGAGGTCCTTGCGGACGGATGGAAAGAAGGTCGTCTCCTGGTCTGATCAGCATGTAGGATGTACGGTCTGGGTTGTGCTAGGATATTATTCCCCGGCTATAACTGGGAATTATCATGATATTCTTCTTAAAGGAAGCTGAGATAGCCAATGACCTAAAAAAGAGATCCTAGGTATCTGGGATAAGTAGTAAATCACAGCTCGTTGGTCTTCAGGGTTGTTTTAATAACCTCGTGCAGGCATGTTACCAATAGGCGAAGGCCCGACCAGCTGGGAGGGACTATCGCAGACGTTGTTCTCTTTTGTATGTAAACATCTTAAGTCATTTTGGATGCAATATTCACTTCTTAAGCTTTCATCTTAGAAAAGGCTAACTTAGCACCCTCCAGCCCTGCCTAACATTCTTAAGACGACGATCTACTTTCAAGCTGGAGCACAAATCCTTCGAAGAGCAAGTCGATAACATTTCGAAACAACATGTCGGTTACTATTACTTCCAACATTGTATCCTTGGATGTGTTGATACCTAGAGTGGTGAGTATCGAACGCGAAGGTATAAACACTGTGCAACTGCTTCTTATTTTGTTCGCCGATGTAACCCCCAGATTAACACGGTCCATGCAGATATGGATGTTGAGCGACTATTACCTTGGGTATTTCGACAAAAAGAAGTTGTGGTGGAAGATGACATAGAATCCTGGCCTGACGAAGACTTTACCTTATCCTTTTTCTTTGACAATCTCCTATCCGATTGTGCTTTATCAAAAACCCGCTCTTCCCCTCTCGATGACTCCGGGATCGAAAGCGTTTGGAGAGCGGTCGAGACTATCAAAATACCCTTGAGAAATTGGGACTCAGAGGAGAGAAAGAATCATTTGCATTTCATTAAATCACAAGGTATGCTTCTAAAGTTGCTTATGCAAGACTGTGTATGAAAGTCTGGAAGGCATAACAAAAGGAGACCCTGAAGTACTGTGAGCAATTTCCTTTGGTATATATTAACTTATATTTCACTGACACCTTCCGGGAAGGTTTCCAATATCCACGCCGAAAATGAAGTACATTGCTGGTGGTACGCAGTACCAGGCCAGATCAGAGGGCCAGATCGCTATCGGTCCCCGAGAGAAGAATTTACCGATCATTTCCTATACTGGAGTATGTTCAATTTCCATTTCTACCTAGAATCGCCACTCACTTCGTATACAGTGGTTTATAGGACAGACATGGCGTCAGTTTCTCGGGGAAAAACTCAGTATAATGCTGGGACAGCTTGCGAGCAATCTAGGTGCCTGGAAAGAATGTGACGGGTTGCAGGATCAAGAAGTCTTTGTGGTCGGATTTTATGACTCCTGTATCCATGTTGCTCGCGGAGTATTCACACTTGACACTGTTCTCAGAGCACATTCACAAGGTCTTTCACAGCTTGAAGCGTTCAATCTGGAATTCACTCGAGGTTATAACCTCTGTCTCAAGTGTGATTGGCTCGAAGGCACTCGTGTACTAACAAGGCTTTTCCGTTACCTCTTCAGCGGCAGCTCAAAAGTTAGCGCAGTGCGAGTCAACCCCTAACAAAGGCAACAAACTATAATATCTTAAGTTCTGTCGCTCATGTCATCACTATTCATCAATCAGATCCCCCTTGTCTACAGTTTGGAGTCAATGACATGACAAGGTTGAATACCGAGAGATGAACAACATGCTCTCATAAAGATCAAATCAAATTCAGAATAAGATGCAGGAGTAAATAGGCATGTAGAGCAAGTGACATGATCAAGACAATGAACATGCTCAACTTGAAGCTGAAGTTCTTGAAGCACTAATTACAGCAGTGACAATATTAATTCTCGCCTCTCTACTTGCAATGTAGTGAATCAATGCCCACAGAAACCTGCTCTCTCATCAATGTCCTTCAAATCGAAGTAAATTGACCGCCTGACCCATAGAAATGGGCCTTCACCAGCCAATTGGCCCGTCCCTATATAGTTGATATAGTCAGGTGAGAAGTATGCAGTGCTAACATAGAAAAGTATTCCATGCATGCTGATAACAAATGATTCCTGGTCGTTGTGCTTTACAGCCCTAATATTGGACTTTTGAGCGATCACACTTGCTACTAATTCCGCAACTTCCTGAGTGAAAACAGCAGGAATGAAGAGCTCAGACTCTCCTAATCCTCGCTTGACACCACCAGCGTCCCGTGGTTTGCACTTATATCAAAGCTGTTAGCAGTCACAGATCACAATATCATCATTTGGGTGCTCCTCACCTCCAAACTCGCCACTGGTACTTCCGAGCTCCTATCGGAACCCGAAAAGGTACCGCGGAAGTTGACTCCAATGGACCCATCATTGACTACAACATAGGTAGTACCTCCTATATTCATTTGAAACTGGTTCTCAGCGGCATAGCTGTTTCTTAAAGTTAGAAGCAACCAGCTATTCACAGACCACTTTAGAATCGGCGCCGCGGGCTTGCCAGTTGCTAAATGTTTGTATATATTCATTTTTGCCATTGGACTTTTGATAAAAAACTTTAGGGTTTCTGTGCTGACAGTTTCGCGTTTCCCTTCGTTGCTTGAAGTTGAGAGTTCCGTAGCAACCGAACTGGTGCTTATTCTCCGCTGATGGGCCCTGTTGATAGAATCCTCAGAATTGTATGTCGTAAGCAATTCAGCGAGATACTCAAAAAACAAGCGGTACACATTATCCTGAGAATTGATCTTCATCAAATGCCTTGAGATCGTCGAGTGTTGCCGCGCGAATTGAACTGCGAAGACATTTAAATCCTTAAAGAAGATATCAGCTAAGTGAGATATAATGGCTGTGCGCAACTTTACCTTTAATATCATCACCAGGAAAGAATTTCCAAGGAACAATGCGTGTCGGGTCGAGATTGATCAAGAGTATAGCCCGAACGGTATTTACTTCCTCAATACCCCAATTTGGAGCCTGAAGGCCCCTTCTTTTCACCGCCTAAGTGTGCACTTGGTATCGGAAAACGCCCCGCTGCAAGTCGATACTGCTGAGCTAGAGGTTGTTCTTGCTCAACATTTGATGGTAAGAAAGGCAAGAGTAATTCCATCCTGGCTGCGGATTAGTGAATTGGATTGAATGTTGACTTAAGTAGGAATAAAATTCTAGCTTTGGGGCGGAATAAACTGTGTGCCTATACATTTTATACAAGCATTGGCCTTAACAGCCGGCTCTCAGTTCAATCCTTTACTGATTACACGCAAGTGACTGAGACGATAATCACAAATGAAAACAGGTAATTCTCTGATGGATGCATATCTAAATGCGGCATATTGACCGCGGAGTTGGCCTAGAGCCTTGTGGCCGTGCGCACAGATCTTCTGGGGACAACTATATATGTCCTGCCTACTGTAAGATTGTCTACCAGTGTTTAGGTTAGTTAGTAGCCACAAGTTTAACTTCTATTTCTCGTCAGTGGTGCCACGCTTAGTGTATATAAGAATCACACGTTGGTCAATTTGATACGCTGCCATTAGACCCATCGAATTTGTTCAGATAACAGGAAGCTCACTCAGTGTCGCCTGTCGCTGAATACTATTAATCCTTAAGCTGGCTGCATGCTAATTACATTGACACTTCAATAATTATCTATACTGATTTTACTTTTGGCTAGAAGATTTGAGATACAAGGAGCTTGGACCGCGGCTCTATCTATAGAATGCTAGTAGAGTATAGTCTGAGATTTTCAAGTACAGACCTTACTCTTTAACTTATTTCCTTCCTGATATAAAGTCTGCTGAGTTTGGAGCAAGAAGAAGATGCTATGTCTCGCGTTCTTATAGTTATATCGACTTTAATTGATTTAGGTCACCAGAAATCCATCCACGTGCGAGCAGAAAATGGACTACTTTAGTACTGGTAATGTTAGCTGATACTGTACCTATAATCGTTTTATAGATACTCACGCCCAAGAAATAAAATTATCTGACTCTGGCTCCTCGACTTGTTTCCGTGTAAAGATAGCGGCGCTGACAGCGGCGAAAGGGGGGCAATATCCAGTAGCAACAAATACTGCGGAGTGACTATCCAAGTTGTGGGAATCTTCTAGCTTCCAATTGATACACAAGCGGTTTGGCGCAGATTCTAGACAGGCAGACAAGATACAATCTTCTAAGTGAATATATAAATATCAACAAAGGTTATTCCGATTCGTATGTAATTTCCGCTGTATAGTGATCAACTGCAGTTGATTATAAAACCTCATAAGTTCAAGGCTGTTAAATTATAGGACTTATTTTCTTGGATACACTTACTCATCAAAAGTCGCCAATGCCCGATCATAAGAGGCCTTAGTTCGGTCCAAGACTGATCGCTTGATTTCTGAGTTATCATAATTATTAAGATTTATTGTCTGGTAGTGTTTTGCTGCTTTTGCTCCCATTGTTGATCGCAATACACCTCTTTAAGTGGCAGTCCGAAGTAACAAGACAGAAAGTAAGATGAGAGATTGTCACCTTGGAGAGAAACAGGGGAGCATGGGCTTACTCGTATTGTCAGCCTGTCAGTGTGGCAAGGCCGAGAGACTACGATGGGTGCCGGTCACCTTCTAGATGGGTGTGGTGACAGGAAAGATGGTCGTTGTTCAGGGTGCTGACGGCCGCCAGCAGCTGACCTGAATAAGTCCGAATAAGGCGGCACTGGACCACCGCAGCCGCTTGGTGAGCACCAACATACTTATGCTGTTGTATGTATCTTTATTATATTTTTTATCTATTTTTTTTCTCAACTTCTTGTTGTGCTGTGTTGGTTTTTGACGGTTTAGAAGGTGGGTTTGCTTCTGATATTGCATTGTAGAGGATATACTTCCTTTGTGTTACGGTTTTCGGGGGGGGGGGGGGGGGGGGTAGTGCTGTGTGATGGACGACAGCCAATCAATCGGATGATGTGTGTGACCTGTCTGTACTTACTCTGTATGTAGTCTTACTCAAAGCTAGATATCTCTATTTCACTATTTCCATATTACAGGTGTGGATCACTTACAGTTAGGAACAGGAGTATATCACATTCCGGCGAGTTAATGTGTGATTTCCAGTCAGGAAGGAAGTATATCATGTTTCGCTATTACATGTGTGACTCAACTCAGAAAGAAAGTGAACAACATCAATTCAAACAAGCTATGCACATGTATAGCACGCGTAAGCAAGCAGCACGTTACAAAGTTGCATGTAAATCAATTTAGTGCATCAAGAAAATCATTAATCATAAGTCATTATCATACCACATCTCGCCAAGAAATCTCCAATCTGTGTTTTCATGCATACTGTGACACAGGCACACGCGATGTCCGTCCCGCTGATCGAGACCGCAAATCCGCCGTCGATCCATACTCAGACGGATGATGCTCCTCGATCTCGTCGGGATACACCGTCCGAGACGCACGGGATATTGGCCCATGGCTGCGAGCCCGCTGGTGTCGGCGCTCGCGGCGTTCATCGCACCCTTTCGCAAATTCCATTCTCTCGCGTTGGGCTTCCTTCACGTGCTTCCATTCCCCCACGGCGCCTTTGATCCCCAGCGCCGCCAGGCCCACGCTGGCTACATCCCCGAGCTGGCCCTTGATGCGACGGTGGCGGGCTTCTTCGGCGGTTATCTCTCCTTCTCGTACCTGTTCGGCCCGTTTTTTGTGTTTTTCCATGCTTTCGTGAATGTTATGTGCGGCGTGTATCGTGGCCACCGCGGCCAGGCCCGATTTTACCAGCATTTTCCGGGTCAGTTTCTTCTGCCTGTCTTCCTCATCGGTACTACTCCCCAAGTCAGAGTCAGTGTCCTGGTCCGAATTGGAATGCTCGCCATGAGGAGGGACACGACCACGGCCAGCTCCATTTCCTTGGGATGTGGTGCGCGTGGAGGGTCGTGCCGGGGTGTTGGCTGCAGACAAAGGTCGACTCACATCTCTGGAATGCCTAGATCGCCGGGGGCTTCCATAGCGTCGGGATTCATAGTCACTATCGTCTGAGTAGTCGTCCCGGCGAGATGAACGGCCTCCATGGTCTCTCCGGTCATAGTCTCTCCGGTCCTGGTCTCTCCGGTCCTGGTCTCTCCGGCCATGCTTTTCCTTGCTTCCTAGGCCGAGGGCTTCCATTCCTTGGTTGATGTAGTCCGAGACGCTCTTGCTCCGGTGGCGGGGCCGGCGGTCCTCGTAGCTATCCCGGGAGGAGGAACGGCCACGGCCGCGGCTGCGGCTTCGCGGACGAGACTTGGATCGGAACCGATCGTATGCCTCCTTGCCTGCTGCGGCGATAGCCCCGGTGGCCACCAGGTTCTTCAGTCCGCCCTGGCTATCGGAGCGACCCCGACCACGGGATCTCGAGCGAGACCGGGATCCGTTGATGAAGTGGTTTGCCGCCAGACCGGCCAGGGTCGATTCGATGATGTGGCGCTTGGAGTGTTTGTCCGGGTTCCGGTCCACGAGTCCGTCGGTTCCGCCGGCCGTGATGGCTGCCGTGAGGATTCGCTTACCCTTTTCCCCGGTCCATTCGCCGGGATCCTTGCGGACACGGAAGGCTTCAACGGCACCTGCAGTCAGGGCTGCCCGCACGGCCTGGGCAATCCGCTGCTCGCTCTTGTCACGTCGGTGACGGCTTCGGTCGC
Source organism: Aspergillus heteromorphus CBS 117.55 (assembly GCF_003184545.1). Classification (NCBI taxonomy): domain Eukaryota; kingdom Fungi; phylum Ascomycota; class Eurotiomycetes; order Eurotiales; family Aspergillaceae; genus Aspergillus; species Aspergillus heteromorphus. The sequence goes on from NW_020290418.1 coordinate 461,885, forward strand.
GGGTGGGTGAGGGCGAGTACGAGTAAGACCTGCGATCCCGGCCGTGAGAGCGACCGCGGTCCCGTTCACGATGCCGGGAGCCGGACGACGCGACGGACCCTAGACCGAGGGCGCCCAGCGCCTGCTCGGAGAAGGACTTGCGGCGGCGCCTGGGGGGAGAGCGACTTTCGGATGGCGAGCGGGAGTACCTGTGACGATCACCTGGGACAGTCAGTATGCTATTGCCTGCTGCGAGTCTGTATTTCCCGATTCGTGCGTGCGTCTAAAGAAAAGACAGGTACGTACGGCGGTCATCCTGTCGTCGGGACCGGTGGTGCGAACGACGGTAGTAGTCGGATTCATCGCGGTAGCCCATGGAGTGGGATCGGTGCAGGCCGTCGGGGACGGTAGCGACGCGGGAGGGCCTGGCCTGCGGGGGATAGCCGTAGCCGTACTCGTACCCATATTCGCCGGGGGGGTAGTCGCGGGGAACGGACTCGAACGACTCGACGCTGGGGTTGCTATGACGGACGACATCGGTGCGGGTACGACCAGTGGGAGGGGGACCGGCAGCGTAGTAGTAGTCCGAGTTGTAGTCGGCAGGACGGCGGTTGTCGTGGTAGGTCATTGTGTGGTGGATCTAGAATCTAGATGGGACCACCACGGTGGGGGTGAAGTGGGAGTTAAGGGAGAGGATGCAGTGAGTAGGTGAGAGGATGGAGGGAGATGATGGGAAGATGATGGGGAGATGAAAGAATGGAGAGAGAGAGAAAGAGAGAGCGAGAAGAAAAGAGAAGAGGAGAGAGATGCCGAGAGTGAATGCGAGGCGAGGCGGCGGGGCAAATCAGTGACGTATGGAGCAGGCGCGCTTGGCAGCTCAGGGCCTGGCTGGATCCGGCAGGTACGATCGGGGACTGACAGTCTGGACGATTTGGGTAGTCATTAATTCACTTACTGTACAAAGTAGAAGTCGGGCAGCCAATCCCCGGTCCCCTTGAAACCCGGCATGTCTCAGGCTGGCGGCTGCTGATTCACCGGGAAGAAAATCCCTAACTCAGGTCGGCCATTGTCGGCCAGTAGTAGGACGGAGGACCGCAGTACCACAGGACTACACAGTACTTACTGCTGTTGGACAGACGGCCTGACAGCCTGACACTGACAGGCAAAGCCAGCAAGCAAGGGTCTCAGGGCTGACATCATTCCTGTGCACCACACCCTGACTCAGCAGCCCTTCCTCCATCAGACTGGCACGACACGGCAACACCTCACTGCATACATCATAGCATGCTATGAAGGATGCTAGTCCAGCGTCCACACATGCAGGTATCTCGACCTGCGACACTCAGTATCCAGCATCAGTAACTATACCTGTCAGCCCGCGGGTGCCATCCGCGGGGCCAGCCCGGGGGGTTCCGTCGGGCGCGTTCCGTGGTTCGCCCGGGGCTGGCCCGGAGACCCAGACAGTGAGGCACTGGACTATACGCTCAAAGCAAGAACAAAAACGAGAGAGAGAGAGAATTGTAGGGTATCATCACATGGATCTTTCCATTGACGGGGCCACATCTGGTGTGGTCCCCCGGTCTCGTAGGTAGGTGGAGTAAGGTAAAATCTATTGTACATCCATCCATCCATCCACTCCAAAAACAAGTCTCACGGCCGTCGCTCCAAACAAACAGGTATTCATGGCATATACAAGAACAGGCAAGAAAACAAACAATCACGCTGGTAAGCCATCCAAAAGTATAAACACACAAAGATGCAATGGGCAAAGGTGATATAATCAAACAACAGAAGGCAAAATGTGGTATTTATGCAGCTCGCGCCGCCCCCGGTCAAAACCGCTCTATCGCGTCTTTCTACCCGTCTCGCTTTGGACGGGAGGAAGGAAAAGAAAACAAAGAAATGAATCCACCATGACAATCAGAGTGGCCGCCCAGCAGTCACCCCCGGGCGCCGGTCAAGGGACGCCTTTTTCCATATAACGCCGTTGCTCCCACCCGACATGGCTCGCCAGCCATGGGGTGAATGGAAATGAAGAAAGAAAAGAAGAAAGTAAAGCAGGGAACACTGCCCCCCCATCTTCTGGCTCGTGCTCATACTCGTGAGGATATCGTCTCATAGGACCGGTGGCTGCCACTTGAAGCCAGGGAACTCTCCATCTGGGTTTGGCTGATGGAGCGCTGGTGGTTGTACACTGAGGTGTTGCTCCGGCGGGTCGACCAGCTGCTGCTGCCGTCACTGTCCCGGTCCGTCGTCATGCCGGCGGGCATGTCCTCCGAGTGAGTGCGATGCGTGCGGATGTGCTGCTTCATGTTGTCCTTCCGGGTGAAGGCCTTGTTGCAGATGGGGCAGTGCACGCTCTTCTCGCCCGTGTGCTTCTTGCCGTGGCGGGCGGCGTGCCCGGAGGTCGTGAAGGTGGCGGAGCAGCCGTGGCTGGCCGCAAAGGGGCAGGGGTACTTGTTCTTGCGCACCCCGGACTTGGCGGCCATCGAGTCCTTCGTGCTGCCGATCGAGGGCTGCGGCGACGGGGGGTCAATCACGGAGCTCCCGCTGATGCGCTTCTCAGACAGGGGCCGGTAAGCCCCCGAGTCGGGGCGGCTAAGGTGGTAGTGGGAGCGGACGCTGGCGCTGCTCATGTAGTCGTAGGAGCAGTCCGAGGAGCCGGGGGAGGTGGGCTGAGGGGGTTCGGGCACGGCGTCGAACGGGTGCCGCATGATGCCGGGCGAGATCAATGGGGAGTTCACATATGCGTGGTGGTAGCGGAACTCTGGCGCCGGGGCCAGCTGCTGGGCCTCATAGTGGTACTGATAGGGTGAGGTGGTCGGGTGTCGCGATACCCGGGGAGCAGACCGAACTGTGAACGACGGGTTGTCGTCGTTGTTCAGGATCGACACGAAACTCGCTTTGCAGCTCGCCATTTTGAGTCAGATGACGAGATTCAACAGGCAACCTGTTCGATGGATCGTCAGCGGGGGTCCTGGGTTGGTTTCTTTCTTTCTTTTTCTGACTCGGACTATCTCCGCACTATGCTCTTTCCCCGCTCCTGATAGAGAGGATTGACGGGCTGACCACGAGCTCATCAGGATCTCCAGACCCAAAGTGATGGAGCAGATGGCGCAGTCATGGGGGGAAAGCAGGTGACAGAAAGACTCGGGGAAGACAAAGTACGCACCGACTAGTTTTATTTTTCTTCTCGAGGATGTTTGCCTCGATTTGTTCGTGTAACACGCCGCTCGATCTGCAGACGAGCCCCTGGGTGGAACGGTGACAGGCACTCGAAGAGTAGTTGGAGGCGGTACCAGCCTGACGCTTTCCTATGGCACTGGAGTCACCCCAGCAATGTCTCCCGCTGATATGACCGAGAGACGCCGACGAGGAGCCGATATTCTAACCCCGTGGAAGACCGTTGAAGTGGACCCGCGGACAATGGGATCGGGTGAATCCAAGGGCAATTGCAAACTGGGCCGATGATGTTGCAGGAATCAGACGAGCCCTTTTTTTGCTTGAAATGCTAGCTTGCAGTGGTGTTCTAGGGAAGTTCAGAGGAATTGAAGAATCGAAATAAGATGCCACGAGTCGGATAAGAAAGGAAGATAGACGGTGGTGGTAGATGGTGGTAGGTGGTGGTAAGGGTTGATAGTGGGAGATAAGTAGATCGAGAGAGTCGAGGGGGGGAGTAGAGAAGCGAGGGAAGTAAGCCGCTGTGCCAACGATAGACCAAGCTTTTTAGACTGGGATGGGGCCAAGAAGGATTAAGGAATGGAAAGAGAGGATCAGGATGAAGGGAAAGGATGTCGAATGGGAAGGGCGGCGGCGGAAGATTAAAAAGCGACACGCCCACCAGCAGGGCCAGCCGGTACGTACGTCGGGGCTACGAAAGAAGCATCTTGAAACCCGTCCAGGGTCCCTCCAGAAGCTCTGGCCATCTGGGTAGTCCGTCAGTTGAGTTAGTTCGCTAGTGTTAGTTCTGGACAGTCCACGACGCTAGTTCGCCGGAGTGGAGCAGAAAATAGGCATCATCATTCATGGTTTTAGCTTGCCTCTTCGTCTCCAGTTCGTGGGTGACGGAGTGGGCTGAGCAGACTGGACGGTGGATGGACGGTGGAAGTGGCCAGTATCTGTCTAACTAGTGGACTGTAAGTGTAAAGTGTAAGTGTAAATTGTAAACTGTATGTCAGGGTAGTAAGTCAGGGTAAGGGTACCGACGGAGCAGAACCAGACCCTAACTGGCAGCCCAGGGAACCACAGGGTCTCCGTATATGCCAATCGCAGTCTTCATTCGCATCACTAGCCGTTCATCTCTTCAGAGTTCGGACCGACACTACTAGATACTAATCTACAAAGTAGACCACATTAATTCTTAATTCTTTTCCCCTTCACCCTCTCACCCGGCTGGCTGTACAAGATACCCAGATAGATACCTACTGAATACTGTCCGGCAGCCGCCCGAGTCCCAGCAAAGCCGAAGTACAGCCATCGGCACTAAACTGGGGCCCTTCGTCGCCAGCCTTAGTCAGGATGGCAGTCCCAACCACGGTTCCCGGGTGACCGTGACCAGGAGCCACGCGGATCAACCTGAGTGACCCGGCGTTGCCCTGTCATTTTCCACTGTACGAAGGCGGATGGAACACCGGGCAAAGTTCTGGATGGCAGGCAGGCCGCTCGCTTGCTTTTCCAGGCCGACTTGCCGACTCGACCCCTTTCGCTTTCAGGGCCCAAACCGCCCCTCTTTCTTTCCCACCGGGCTGCAATCTAACTGATTAGATCCCTGACTGGTACGTGTCCCTGTCGTCAGCTGAATGGGCGGAGGGCTGTTGGTAAGGCGGAATGACCGTACGGTACCCCGTACGGGTAAGTAAATTAAAAACAACAATATTTATTTGTTGATTTTGGAAGGAAATTATTCCACGAAGAAATCCCAGCTGCTACCCCCGAACAGTAGATAGACCAGTCATAGTAAAAAAGCCGAGATCGAAAACAGGAAAAATAAAAATAAACAAAAAATAAAATAAGACCTAAATAATAAGAGCAAAGCCGACGGGGAAAAAAAATGAAAAAAGAAAAAGAGCGAATCAGGCCCAACCAAAATAAACCAGAGCATCAGAAGATGGGGGAGACGAAATTTACTAATCGGAATTAGTCTGGTCCGGGTGCGTTGGAGTGGAGAGAAGTTGGCGTGTCGCTGTTTGTGAATGAGTCCCTTACCAGAAGACAGCGGGGGGATTGGACGGCGCTAATCAAGATGCATACATAGACTTTCCAGGGTTCCCGAGCAAAAAAGCAGCGGTGCTCGTCACGGTTAGTTCCTGCGCCGGTGAAAAGTTTACTCGGTATTCAAGTGACGGTTATGTATTTTACAGGGGGGGGGGGGAATCCTACTGTATTCGGGGTATCTAAGTATCTCGAAGGGTTCCTGGCATCTGAAGAATAACTTCTTTGTACTCGCACAATAGAGACCAAAAAAGATGTAGGATAGAATGCTCTCCGGTCTGGTCCGAAAACCCCCTCACCGTATCGTCAGTCTCCCGACAGACACTACCTACTCCGTACATGCTACATGTATCTTGTATATCAAGCGCCCCCAGGACGCCTCGCTCGTGCGGCCCTGCAATCACGCCGATCCCTGCCTGGTAGGGTCAAGTGGCCCCTGGTCCCATCCCCAGAAGAGGCTTACGGACAAGCTTTTAGCCACGGTGTGATGGAATCCATGGACGGGGGCGTATCTGGCGCTAGTCACGATACCGACAGGGGCGACTTTCTATTAGATACGGAGCGCCGAGGGCTAGTCTCCCCTCCATCTCCATCTGCATCTCCATCTCCTAGTCATAATTATCACCATCATCATGCTCGAGGGTCAGGTCCGATTAAGGGTTGAGAGTTTGAACTGCTGCAGCGCCTTCTTTCAACACGTAACCGGCTGGTGGCGAGACGAATACATACTATGATACGATCAAACCTCTTGCTGCCGCAGTGCCCCTCAGATCAACATCCCCTGTTTGGGTATCCTCGGCCGACCTGGGTCGGGGGTAAGCAACGCCCTTCGGGCCCCGGGGGTATGGCAACCCTTGGAATCTGGATAGCTGGAAACCGAACAATGAATCTCTTACAGTGTTGTGTACTCCCACTCCGTACACTGTACAAAGTACGCACAACAACACAATGCGCAACAAACGGTGAGGTGGAGAAGTGTCCCGAGGTTGTCGGTCATTATCCACACCCCCCTCTTTCCAGGCTCCCATGCTTCCACTTCCAGGTCCCATCATCAGAGGCGTTGTTGCCCACCCGACGTTCTGGAAAATTGATTAGTGTCCCACTCCACCAGAAATAGTACTAGCTTCCGATTTCCAGAGAGCGGAGGGGCACAGTTCACCTCCTCGCCCACCCCGTCCCTGCCAATTATAGCCCCCGACAAGGCTAGCAGGAACTATCTACGACTACGTACTTGACTACGTACGGAGGTATCATCCAGCGGTGCAAAAATAGCAGCCTGGACGAAGGTGGTGTGTTTCTACGCAGTGTAGAGTAGTCCTCCGTAGTATACTATCCAGGTACCCCGTACTTGGTAGAAAGACCCTCAAGTCTGCAGGTCGGTGGAAACACCCACCCATGATCCAGGGCCCTGCAGAACGGACAAAAAAACAATGACTTCATACACTCCTCAAACCTGTTGTTCTCACCTCCCTGCCTTCCGATCTACTTTGGCTGCCTGCCTTTCCAAGGGCTCTGAAATTTTCTCCGGGACAGGGATAAAAATTTACCAATCATGATGGATATGGTTGTCCATTCAGGGAAGCTTTCCGGACCCCTCCCCGAGCCCCCCCCCCATCTGGTTCTGGTGATCCATAACACTAAGCCTTCTTAGCCTCGCATCTAGATAGAGATAAAATAATGAACTGTCAATCATTTAATCTAACGGAGTCCGGAGTCTAAGCCTACTTACTATCTACTACTATCTACTACCGGATGCTAATTATGCATACGTGTTGGTGCCAAAAGTTAAGAGAATTAGAAGACACTAGACAGTAAAAGTACTGGTATCTAACAAGTAACTGGGTAACCTGCCCTGCTTGTCTGCCCTGTCCTGCCCTGTCCTTCATCCCCGGCGCCCCGGCATCCACACAACACACACACACACACCAATCCTTAGTCCACACAATCCCTTTGGCCGAGCATGGCCCTGCGGCCCTGTTATGACTTGTTCCGTTTGCTGCCTGCGCCATCCACCCCCCATCCAATTATCCCCACTCCTTACTGGTAGGTAATAATGACCGTGGCCATGGCCGTGAAATTGGCAAAGACCCTGGATTAGCTTCCCCGACCAACCAAGAGTCTGCGATTTGCTCCATACTCACCTACCAGCGAGTTTCTCTTCCTTCATCTTCTTTCTTTTGCTGGCTCTAAAGCCCAACCTCACAACCTATCAACCTCGTAGATACTTACTTGATAGTGGAAGTGAGTGGTAGGTAGTTAGATAATAGATATCAACTCCGTACTTTGTATCTATCTACCGCATGTAGGTAGATAGTGAAATCCAAAACCCCCTCACAGTTAACAGTGGACCCAACCCAACCCACCTCATCTCAACTCTGGAAAGTTGACACAATAGTCGAACCGAACCAAGCTCCATCAGACGCGTCAGGGCCCGGGATAACGTCAGAAAAAGGTCCGATTCCAAGCGCTTAGAAGCACGCCTGACGTGCCGAGGAGGGAGAGGGGGGGGGGTCCGGTTCAGGTTCAGGGCCCCTCCCCCCTCCACAGTCCACCCTGCATCGGGGATCGCCTATTGGCCAGATACGAGAATGTTGATGCCTACAGCGTAACAGCAGAAAGCTTGCGCAGGATGAGGCGGAGGCAGGGAGGGTCGGAGGTCGGGGCCAATATGCCCTGAGAGGACCGGGGATGGTTGGATGCTTGTTGATTCAGCCGGCCTGTTACGGCTGGGAAATTGCGTTAGTCACGACACTTTCCTCCCCCCCCCCCCCAAGCGGTTAAGTATGATGAGTGATAAATGGCTAGGTAGATAGATAGATGGATGGTCATTTGACTTCATGACGATCTACTTGTACCAGAACTGTGATGAGGTAGCTGATAGTTGATATACATAACTGTATTCCGTACAGTTACACTGCAGGCCTGCGATGGGCATGTACTTACGGAGTATAGGATGGGGAGTGCACCCTGACAGCAGCGGCTAGCGATCCGAGAAATTGGCTGTAAAAGCCAAGATCAGACTGCTGATCATGTCTGCTGTTTGGAGGCTTGCCAGGAGCAGACTATCTAGTATCTAATAATGAGATTGATCTGGCGGCGCTACGGGGGCGGGTTGCCATGCAGCATGCACACTCCTCTTTCTCTCTCTCTCTCTTCATAATAATAGATAGATAGTCGTACGGAGCCGTGTACCTAAGTACTACTCCGTCCGTACTGGCTGAAGTCCTCCGTTCTCCGTCTTCCGTCTTCCCGTCGGAAGTCTCAGTGCTGAGTCTGATTGTCTGCTGACTGACGACTGACTCGCGGACAGATAAGAGCGGCTGGCTTGCTTGCTTGCTTGTGCACGCAGACTTAAAGCGCAAACACAAACACCCTGAAGCCGCCACCCCTGTTAGCAACCTAAGTAGCCCAGGTACCATGACCGAGTAGAATAATTAGGGGCGGTGACTGTGCTGGCGCGTGGCTGGGCTAAGGCAGACTATACGAGTCCCTACAGCGGCGACCATGCCCTGTCCATGCCTCCAAAGACAATCACGGCGAGGCTGGCGTGACCGTAGTGGTACGCCACGCAGCGAATTCTGGGTAAGGACGGTGGCCGGAGATCAGGGTCGCTGATAGATGGAGATGGAGATGAGATGGAGATGGGCATACGTGGATGATACGAGGGGCGGCCTGACTAAGCTGGCTGGCACTCCCGCTGCCGAGCAGGCCGAAGCCCTGAGTTACGGTGTTACGGTAATTGTTACTGGGCTGCCATGATCTACAGCGGAATACCGGTACGGTACAGGACCCATGCAAAGCCGGTATGTATCGAGGAGCTTTTTTCCCTTTCCCTTCCCTCTTTTATTAAGCGGAAGCTCCACTAACTACCGCTCTGGGACAACTGGGACTGGAACACTGGTCAGCTGTTCTCCGGTCCAGATCTCCCGATTGCCTTCAGGGACTGCGTACGGAGTACGGAGTCGATGGATGGATGCTAAGCGACTCGAAGTATACAAATAGATACAGTATAGGATACGTATACGATGGAACGCGCAGGGCACACGCAGACAAACCCATTCGGCAATATTAGCATACGCATCCTCCCTCCCCTCTCCCCAAGCCTCTTTCTTCAGTCTTCAAGCCCGAGAACCCTACCACCGCCTCAAGAACGACGCTGTCAATGCACGGGACCCTCCGAGCTGACCGCGACCGCGACCGCGAACAACTGCCTGAAACCACCAATGTTTAAATAACCCTCGATCTCCTCACCCGGTTTCCTCATCCTCACTCTCCTTCGGACGCGCTCCGTAAAGTCCCAAATAGATCACTCACAGAGACAGACAGACCGAAAGACTTTTTTTCGATCCATCCCGGGTCTCGACCACCCATCAGTGTTGGTGTTTAAAGTATTACCCGGAAAGTTTTTTTCGCATGGAGACGGAGTACGTATGTCCCGAGTTAAGTGTCAGTCGGTGGCTTGAGCCTTGAGCCCTATGGACCCTGGCTCGGCGGAGCTAAACCGTCTTGGGCGCTGCGCGGCTAGTACTGGGCGTAGGGGTCGAACGACCCGGTGCCAGACCAATGCAGGGATTTATTAGCTTCAGGCAGGTAAAAAAAATCGGGATGGATGAACATCATCATTATTATTTTTACTATCATTGTGATTGTAAAGAAAATATAATTTTTCCAATTCGGCTCTCCCCCGAGCATAAACACACACACACACACAATCCTAGGAAAAATGATGAGTAACCAACCACCTACTTACCTACCTATCCTTCTCTCCGGCTATCTGTCTACCTACCCAAAAGAGATAGCTCGTCCCATGTATACAAACACACCACCATCAGCCACAAATACGCAGAAAAAGCCACCCAGACCCCCCCCCCCCCCCCCCAAACCAACCCAAAACCAAGCCAAGCCCAGTATACGTAGAGGCATACGTACTGCACAGGAGATGATACTCCCGTTACTGCTTCTACTTGCCTCTCTCACAACATGAAGATAAAAATAAAGATATCCATCCATCGGTAAATATAGATGCCCCTCTACCGGCACCTGGTGCCTCAGGTTACGTGGTAGGCAGGTGGTGTGTCTATCTTTAGCATAAAACACGAAACATGAGACGAACGATCGAACCGAACCCCATAGAGTCAGGATAGATCATCATCGTTACCAGAAGCAGTGTGCTTCAGATCGGATCGCTTACTTACAAGTCCGACTTCGACTGGCATCAGGGACAGAAAAGGGGGAGGGGAAGCAGATGAAACAGCCACGGCGACTGACTCTGAGCATCTATTGTTATCGGATACGGGTACGGTTCGGGGTCAGGGACTGACCACAACGAGTACTACAGCAACAACACAAACGTTTTCCTTGAATTTTGCCAATTATTATTATGATCGATGAACTTGATCCATGACTCTGCAAAACTCAATGCCTATCTCCGAGAATATCACCCCTCATCCCTACCTATACAAGTAATCATATCCTGGTGAACCCTGAAATACCCAACCATGGATAGATACAGTCAGTGCCTAGGAAAAAAGTCTGTCCCAAAACGCGCTGGTGGGCCCGCGTCCTATATACAGGTTTTGGATGATTTTTTTGCCTGAGATTCGCGATCAGATTAAAGAAAAGAAATTTATCTTTATGCAAGATAACACTGCTATCCATACAGCCTATAAAATGACTATATAATTCAAAGATTAAGCCCTAGAGTTGAATGTTGATAAAATAATCTCTATACTTCACTTTATTGAGCATATATAATTCCTATTAAAAAAGAAGATTAATAAGATTAATCTCTTGCCTAAAAGCATGTGTAGTAATAATATTACAAAGAAGAACTTCCTCTGGAAGACTTTGTATATAACTTGGAAGCAGATTTATATAGATATTTAAGAATCTTTATTAGCCAGTATATCAAGGAGAATAAAGAACCTGAGTAGGCCCGGCAACGGGATCGGACAGACTTTTCTCTAAGAACTATACTGTGAGTGAGGTGAGATGGTATACGCACTGTACTAGGTAAGGACGGTTGAATCCCGCTGACTCACCTCATCTTAATGTGTCTCTCCCATGTCTTTGGATAATTTAGATCATTTGGATAATAATATTCCCCTCTAACTATTATAAAATAACAGTGCACAACCACCTAAGTCTGGACATAAATAATAACTACCTAGATACCTGTGTGCTCCGTATGTATCTATCTAGTCACGGACCGTTTTCCCAAGGATAACCAAAACCAAAACCAAAACCAAAATCAGACCAGACCCAGCCCAACCCAACCCAAACCCACGCATCTCATCCACCGCTCGGCGCTCGCATCGCGATCTTCAGGGTCCGAAAAGAAAGTTCGGGACCAGTAGTCCGCTCGAAAATCAAAAACAAACAAGCCAGGGGGGGAAAAAAATCCCTCCCAAAAAAAGAAAAAGAAAAAAAAAAGTCAAACCACGGTCGCTCTCGGGGCTAAGCTTCCTACGGTAGTTGATATCCGAGACGGGATACGGGCTACATACCTACCTGTTGTACCGTCTTACTATCTTACCTACTACTGAAGTACCACCAAGTGTGTGACTGTGTGTAAGTAAGTAATGTAATAATTTAATATGAACATACATAGATGGATAAAGGTTAATAATAGGCAGCTGCCGCTGAGGGTTGATGATGGCTTGCAGTAGTTAATGGCTGGGAGGAGGGACTGCGACTGCGACTGCGACTGGGAGGGACTAGACTATCTAGTAGTAAGATTACATCCAGACAAACGCATATACTTTTTTCCATCAGGCCATGGCCATGCTGAAATGATTGCTGTTGTGCTGTGGACACAGGATTCAGATTGTGGATTGTGGTTGTGGGTGTGGGGCGCACTAGAGGCGCCTTAGCTACGCGCTAGTACGGATGGTTTGGTTATCGTGCAGAATTGGGTCGAGGTTGTCGAGATTATATTTTATTTTATTTATTATTTATCATTTATCATAGTTGTCGTTGTGCAATGCTGTCTTTGACTAAGATGGGGGAGTTATGGTTATAGAGATCGGTATATAGATGAAGCTTTAAGTAATAGTAGAGTGTATACTATCTATGTCCAGTTTGACAGCAGTTTGTTATTTGAATGAACACAAACAATAATACCGTGTAAATCCATATCAAGACACCCCCCACCACGCTAACTCTCCCACCATCGGCCACCATCTGCGCCATCTGCGCCAGCTGCGTAAGCAGAGACGTCACTCAGTGGGGTCCGAGATTTGACATGCCGCGCGTAGAATTAGATTAGTCCCGAGATACGCATGGGTTTAGCCGGAGACTAATCCCTTTGCAGCCTAACGCGCTGGCCCTCGACTGCCTCTGTTCTAGACGGGCTTGCTTGGTGGCACCGTGGCGGCAGTAAACAACTTTTCAAGGGCTCGCGGGCTGAGGGTCAACACGAAGTAACTGCTTCGTACCTGGCCTAAACATACGTAAGCGGTAAGCCACACGCACAAACTACGGGGTAGGGGAGGTAGATAGTCATCGCGTGTGCGATAGATCCGTTGGCGAATTAGCCTCGTCCGAGCACACCATCGCTGCCCGCCTCCCTGCTTTCCACAATCCCCGAGGGAGGGACCGCGCGGGATCGCCTCAGGCAGGGAAATTCGGATGCCTGTCAGTTCGGTCGGTCATGATCGTCTCCCCATATTTCATGTCCGAGGCTGTATCTCGCCTACTCCGTACTTACGTACACAGTACACTGCGTACTCAGTACTCCGTAGAGGCATACGAATGCTCCGTTCTTCCCCCCCAGTGGGGCCGGTTAGGGCTCGCGGATATAAAGAACAGGGGTGTTAGCGGCGCTGCGATTGGGGCCGACTTCATTTAAGGGTTCCCTTCGTTGCGTTTTCTCGTCATCGCCTCCTCACCGAGGCATCGAATTTTTCTGCCTGCTCGCGCTGATTAGGCTCGGCGTTAACAGACCCCCAGTCTGTTGCTCTGATGACCAGACCAGACCGAAGAGGTCTACGTAGCATGTTCTCATTGATGAGGGCATTCTGACAAAGACGGGCGGACGTTTCGGACGCCCGAGGCCTCCTGAGTACGTAGCTCGACTCCATACCCGCCATCATCAGATAACTTGGACGGGGGCGGTGCGTACGACGGCATGTCCATAGATTGACAGTCCGTAGCCGGGTTGATTGATGGAATGATCGCTGGAAACGTCCGACGAGTGTGGAGGTCTCGTGCACAGCATGTACCGAGCGCAGCATGGAGAATTACTTCTCCAATCTCAGCAACGCAGCCTGCAGGGAAGATCATTCCTTCTCCGGAGTAGCGGACGAGTCTCGCCCTCGGGGACAGGATCAGACTACCATCTAGCAAAGTATATTGGGCCCCGTGAGTCTTGGTGGTAGGCTAGTCAGCAGCCACCGGAAGACCCTGGATTGGGGTGCCTTGGGCGGTCCAGGGCTGATCACGTATGTCCAAATGAAGGCGTTATTTACCCGTGCTGGGTGGTCTACCTTGTCAGCATGATACGTCCCCGGGGGGGATGGGACGATTGCATTTGTACAGACATAGACAGGGTCTGAGGTCTGCTCTGCTGCGTGCGTCAGCTGGCTTGGACCCTTGGGGTGGCTTTGGACAGACGCCTGCTATTGGGTTTACTTGCTTGATTCTGCTGCTTGCTGGGGTACATCAACATCAGACAAAGCAATCCATATACCGTGCAAAGGTATACTTACGCGTCTGATCCAGATGGGCAGGGGGCAGGTTGGCCAATGAATGCGCTATAGTATGCGCTCAGCCTGCTGGGCCGGCTGATATTGCGTTGCCTGCGACTTTGAATTTATCGCCATCTGCACCTAATTTCATGGCTGAAGGCTGACGTTGGTCCCTCGGTAACCAGGGACAGTGAAACCTCGGAGATGAAATTCCTGGAAACGATAGGACAATAGAATACCGATCGATCGTACTTCGAGCACATCCTGAACTCTCATGTCATAGTCAGAATCCTCATTACCTCATCTCCGTTCGTCCGCAATATTAGACAGCCGCCCCTCGATCCTACAAATCGCTGGTACCAATTGCAGTCAGATATGCATGGTTGGTTTGAGCGGTCCACATGGTCAGCATCCTGATGCTCGTGAGGATTCTGCGGATACATGGATAGGGCGTGACGTGACCCAAGCTTATGTGACGCTATAGCTTTAGCACGAAGCGGGGATAGTGCTGCTGGGCCCTCAGCATAGAGAATGCAAAAACAGTGAAGTGCTGGCCCAGACCTTTGCTCGAATAATGGAAGAGGCTGGATATGGACCAAGTATACAAGATATTGGCTAGACCCATACCGGTATGCCGAGATCAGGTAGAGACTCGCTCGGGCAAGCCCCTTGCAGTGATGCGCAGAGTGACAGATGTCGAATCGCGACGTCTTGGGCTGTGATGTGAGTATCGAGCTTTCTCTTTGCCATATTGGTTGATAGGTGCGACGCGTGCCTGTCGCCGTCGCTAGGCAGGGACATCCACTGACATCTCCTCATCAACAGATCAATCTCTACCTTACCCCTGTACATTGGTCGACGAGACCTGGAATGCATTCCAACTGGTGTATGATCTCATTCCCCGGGAGACATCTCATAACGAAGTGCGGCGGGTATGCTCTGTCAGATATTAGCCTTTAGTTGGAATGCGCGAGCCGTTGGAATGTCAGATGGCTGCCCCTTCCATTCGAGGTCCTTGTTTCACGCTTCTCAAACCCGGATGACTCGATGAAACAAGGGCATTTGGACTCTTTGAAATGGGCGTGACGCGAGAAAGACCTCTGTCCTCTTTAAAGATGGTCCCGTCTGGTGGTGGTGTCAACTTCAACGAAGCTTCTTCCGTATTGATGAGAATCTTCATCTGGAAGGCTCCGGGCAACCACGAATACCATAAGGAAGCCACACAGTGGCCAGATCTCGCCGGGAGGCGTTCTGAAAGGCTTCTGGGGGGCGGGCTGCAAAACGCGAGGGATCTCCCCCGCGACGCTCTCCAGCCCTCTCCATTCCAGGCGGCGGCAGAGTTCTCGCACAGGAGTCCAGGGCAACCACGAGCAGTATATCTAGCCCTGCTGTCTCCCCAAACTCTGATGATCCAGACATCCACTCAAGCTTATCTTCTCAAGCAATCATCTCACTAGCCCCGCTTCAAACGCTGATCTTCATCTCATCGTCCCATCACTCCATATCTTCAAGATGCCTTGCTTCAAAGCTTCCATGGCCTCCTTCCTGCTGGCTTGCATGGCCTTCTCATCAATCACCCAAGCCTATCCGGTCCCCGCGTCCCAGAAGGCGAGTGCATTGACTCCGCGCTCACCGGTATGCCCCATCACCCGCTCAACGCATGACACAGCTAGCTAACATTCA
The DNA here is from genome assembly GCF_003184545.1 of Aspergillus heteromorphus CBS 117.55. Classification (NCBI taxonomy): domain Eukaryota; kingdom Fungi; phylum Ascomycota; class Eurotiomycetes; order Eurotiales; family Aspergillaceae; genus Aspergillus; species Aspergillus heteromorphus. The sequence continues at coordinate 477,445 of NW_020290418.1, forward strand.
ACAGAGAGAGATGCCCAACAGCAATAGCAACGATCTCGTCTCCAGTCTCTTCAACACCGTCGGACTGAGCGACCTGAACAAGCTCAACCACTGGAAAGAAGACAACGAGTCCGACGACCAGTCCAGCAACCAGCCCGACGTGATCGACGACAGCAAAAGCGCTACACCAACCCAGACGGAACAGAACAACACCGATGACAAAGCAGGCGATGTGCAGACAACTGCTGGCGACAAAGAGGAGAAGAGAAAGCCCACCCCGAGCCATGTCAGCCATGCCAGCGCGACTCCTTCGGCCACCCCAGGCACTGCGAGCCCCAAGACCAACAAGAACAACAAGGGTGAGAAGGATGACGAGAACAGGTTCCCGAATCCCGCCCAGAACCCGGCCGGGTTCGTGTCTGCCCTGATGCGGCAACTCCAGCACACCATCGATGAGGCGTTGGACAGCAAGGACGAGCACACCCTCAACTAAGCAGTTTCATGAAAAGTTGGGTGATGTTCATGGGGGGTCTGGGTTTTTCTTTTTGTCTCTTGCTCTGGGTTCGAAAGGAATTGTTTGTTTATGTGAAAAGCATCTCAGCGGCGCGTCACGATTGATGAAGACCAATGGTTTGGAAGGAAACTGTTATGATTAGGTACTCGCAATATAGTTAGCAATTAGTCATTAGAAATTAGAAATCAAGACTTGAATAGTGATCTTATCTTGCTGTCCCTCAAGGACGATCCCGGCTTCTGTGACATTCGCGATGGTTCCGTCCCGCCACAGATGACCGAAGTCTTAAGCCCGGGGTTAAGTCCGATGCCATCGGTCTCCGGGGCTTGTCAGCTTTAACACCGTGCAGAATTGACGATTGACTCGAGATAGTCTTCCACATGATCCACGATATTGATGTTTTGGTGCAGGTGCCACCGGGAGTCGGACGGAGGGAGAGGTGGAGGGTAGGAGGGTAGGAGGGTAGGAGGGTAGGACAGAAAGCTGGAGGAGGGACGGCGGGCGATATAAAGCCCTCTCTTTGCCCCTCTCTGTCGGCCCCTCCACTCCAGCTTTCCACGCACCCTTCCCTCACTCGCAACACTGCAGAATCACCAGTATTCGCACATCACAGCAAAAATGCCTTCATTAAACGGACAAGAGGTCGGTGCTACCGGCTACGGTCTCATGAGTATGGTTCTAGAGAAATTTATGGGACGTTCACAGCTAACCAGCAATCAGGAATGACCTGGGTCCCTGAACCTCCCTCGCAAGAGCAATGCTTCGACACCCTGAACAAGACCCTCGAGCTGGGCGCCAACTTCTGGAACGCGGGCGAACTCTACGGTACCCCGAGTACCACTCGTGCCACCTCCTCAACCAGTACTTCACCAAACATCCCGAGAACGCCAGCAAAGTCGTCCTGAGCATCAAGGGCGGGGCGAAGAAGGGTGAGCTCAAGCCGGACAGCTCCGAGGCCAACATTCGCCGCAGCGTTGACGAGTGCCTGCGCGTCCTGGACGGGAAGAAGGCCATCGACATCTTCGAATGCGCCAGGCAGGATCCCAATGTCCCCGTGGAGCAACAGGTGACGGTGCTGGCACAACTGGTCAAGGAGGGTAAAATCGGAGGCATTGGGCTGAGTGAGGTCGATGCGGAGACCATCCGCAGAGCGTATGTTTCCTTCCCTACGCGCTGTTACAATAAATGGGGGATCGCACAGAGCCGTGGCTGACCCGACGCAGGCACAAAGTCCACCCCATTGCGGCCGTGGAGGTGGAGATGTCCCTGTGGGACACCACTATCCTCCACAACGACGTGGCCAAGGTCTGCGCGGAGCTCGACATCCCCGTGGTGGCCTACTCCCCGTTGGGCCGGGGCGTGCTGGCGGGAGCCTTCACCAAGCTGGAGGAGATCCCCGAGGGAGATTTCCGGCGGACGTTGCCAAAATACCAAGATGAGGCGATGAAGCAGAACATCAAGCTGGTCCAGGAGGTCAATGCCTTGGCCACACGCAAGAACGTGGCCCCCGTGCAGATCGCGATCGCCTGGGTGCTCGCCCTCAGCGGCAAGCCCGGCCTGCCCACCATTATTCCCATCCCCGGCGGCACGACGGTCGACAAGGTGACCCAGAATCTGCAAGGCGTTCCGGTGTTGAGCGATGCCGAGCTGGACGAGCTCAAGGCCATCCTGGAGGAGAACAAGATTGTTGGCGCTCGGTATTGAATCTACGGAACTCGGGGGAGCAGCATAATACACGTTGAGATTTGACAACTACTGAAACTGGATATAATTGTATTGCTATAGAAGGATAGGACGGGAGGGTTCCTGGATAAGCCATTTGTCAGCGAGGTGTTGGAGCAGAAGCTTCATGCATATTAAGAATCCAATAAAACAGTAATCAGATCAAGTGTAGAAGAATCAACATGCAATCTCACAAAAGAGGAGACTGTCCGAATTGCAGAACTCTTGTTTTATTCATCATAAGAGGTGGGCGGTGGGCCAGAAGAAAATATCGGTCACTTACCCTGCTGGAGCTTCCCGACGCGTCAAATACCCCCAATTGTCTACTGGTTTGGTTAGCAAGACAGAGGAACTGGCCAAGGAACCCCAAGAGCAGTGAGTCCAATGGACGTAGCACAGCGCAAACATGAAGCACACGCGCGACACTGCCGTGGAGGGGGAAGAGAAAGTGCAGAGAAAGAGAAAGAGAAAGAGAGAAGAGAGAAGAGGAAGGCGGCGGCTTTAATAGCCTCATCACGTGACATTGCCAGTGCGCGCCAGGAGGACTCCGTGCTTTGCTAGTAGCTCGCAATAGTATACGCCGACACGCCGAACTGCGCCAACGCCGCCGTTGCTTGTTGCTTGTTGCTTCCTCAATCCACTCCCTCCTCCCATTAACACTCGACCCCATTCACACATTCACTCACCAACCTACCCACCCATCCACCCATCCACCCATCAACACATTCCCTCACCAGACCCCAAGCGGGTCTGTCCGTCCGTCCTCGATTCCCACCTCCGACCTCCCACCTCCCACCATGACGGAATCTCCGGGCTCTCCCCTCTCCTCCATTGCCTCCGACGACGACATGTCGGATCGCGAAGACCAAGACCAGGACCTGAAGCAAGGCTTCTCCCCCTCCGCCACCAATATGCCACCCTCCAAGCGCCGTCGCACCGGCGTCGATTCCTGGGACCGCAACACCCCCGTCTCGACCTCCTTCCAGGACGACCTCGCGCCCGCCTCACCCTCCACCTCCATCTCGTCCGACACCTCCGGCGACATCCCCAACTCCCCCACCACCCTGGCCCTGATTGGCGGCAGCCAGGATGACGATTATAGCGGCCAGGGCAACGACCAGGTGACCGTGTGTCGCTGGGACGGGTGCGACGCCGGCGACCTCGGCAACATGGACGGGCTGGTCAAACACATCCACGACGAACACGTCGGCAGCCGCCAGAAGAAGTACTCCTGCGAGTGGTCCGACTGCACCCGCAAAGGCCAGACCCATGCCAGTGGCTACGCCCTGCGCGCACACATGCGCAGCCATACGAGAGAAAAGCCTTTCTACTGCGCGCTTCCGGGTTTGTCTTCACCACTTTTTTATACCCAACCACGCCAGTGACTAATACACTCTGCTTTTCCTGTAGAATGCGACCGCAGTTTCACCCGCTCCGACGCCCTCGCCAAGCACATGCGAACCGTCCATGAAACCGAGGCCCTGCGGCCCTCCGACCCCGTCCCTAAACACCATGCCGCCGCCTCCGCCGCCGGTACACCCGCTGGCACCCCCGCCGGCAAGGTGCAGCGGTTGAAGCTGAAGCTGTCGTACCCGCCGAAAGAGGATGCCGGGGAGCACAGCGAAAGCGCGAACGATGAGGCGGTAGGCACGGAGGAGGATCTGCAGCTGCCTCCGGGGGGGCTGGAGAAGGAATTCGACACGTACGAGATGCTGCTGGAGGGGCCGCAGCTGTATCGATTGCTTCTGCGACAGATTCACTGGGCGCAGCAGGAGACGGCGGAGCTTCGGAGCGCGTGGGACAAGATCCACGTGAAGAGAAAGGAGTCGTGGATGGAGAAAGAGGCCATCTTTGATGATCTGGTCGAGGCAGAGCTGCGGTTGTTCAGAGCCATTGTTGGGCCTGATGGCGGGTATGGCGTCCCGAATCCCGCGCCGCCTCCCAATGACTCGCCGGATAAGGTGCAGGAACAGGCGCAGCAACAGGATCCGCAACAGCAGCTTCGTCAGTCCGAGACAACTGAGATGGATGTCGGTCCTGATCCTGAAGAGGGGTCTGTTCCGCCTTAGAGGGTGGGATCGACTACTCGATATCTACGACCCGACTCAGTTGTCTTCTTGGCTGCCAATGGTCCAATCCATGCATGCCCCCATCCTGTATACCATTTTCTCTCATCAAGCTTTGCTGTTTTTATCCATCGGGCTGGTCGTGACATTGGCATTGACATTGACACAAAATCGAGCATCGTCTGATAGAGAGACTGTCAAGCAGACAGACAGACATGCACACAACAGCGGATATTACCACGGCGCTTCTTATCTTCTTCTTCTCCTCCCTTCCTTTCATCTTCCACCTGCTCCGCTTCAATTCCGGCTGCCTCTTTTCTTTTCTTTTCTTTTCTTTTCTACATCCCTCCTGCGAAATATCCTGGACTTTTCCTCCTTTTACCAACGAGAAGTGTTGTTGTATCTGTACTCTATGAAATGGGATTGGCGCGGCGCTCTACTTATTATGTTTTGCCTTTAAAGAACCAATCGATCAATCAATCAAGTGATAATCAAACTCTTTGGTGCTGTCTTGGATAATAGGTAGTTTTGTGTGTGTGTGTGTGTGTGTGTGTGTGTGTGTGTGTGTGTGTTAGTAGTAGTAGTAGTAGTAGTAGTAGTAGTAGTAGTAGTAGTAGTAGTAGTAGTAGTAGTAAATCATCAACCAATACCAATAGATTCAGCAGGTATGTTATAGGTACATAGGTAGATGTAGCTAAATGAGTAGTACGGAGTAGACACACCCCTCTCTTCCCCTCCCAATATACAGGTCACACAGACAATAAATGCGGTACCTAAGTAGATAGATAGCATTAATACCAGCATACATTCCTACCAAAGGTAACTACATCGTAATCGCTCATAATACCCAGTCCAGTCAGATAGATAGGTAGGTAGGCAGATAAATAAATCTAAAGACAGATGGAGAGATAGTACTTCCTTCGATAGACAGACAATTCACCCACGCTCTAACCCATCTGCTCAGCCACTCACTCACTCACTCACTCACTCACTCACTCACTCACTCACTCACTCACTCACTCACTCACTCACTCACTCACTCACTCACTCACTCACTCACTCAACCAACCCTCCTCAGCAGATCAGACCAAATACAGGTCAAACTCTGAGTGTAGACCTGAGATCAAGAAAAGAGAAGAAGAGGAAAAAAGAATCTGAAGAAGATACATGGTGAATTGAATTCGGATATAAGTTCAAGTGACCAGGTCAGTCGACCAACCATCGGGCGGGCGGGCCAAGCATACCACACGCGTAAAGTAAAGTAAAGTAAAGTAAAAGGGACCCGGTCCCACGGCTAGAATCAACAGGGAGGACCACAGCAAAAAAAAAAAAAGAAAGAAAGGTCATCATGACTCCAGGTATATGGGAGGCAGCAGTGATGAACCTCGCACAGGAAGAAAGAAGATGAAGAAAAAGAAGAAGAGAGAAAGAGGAGAATGATATATGTGAGTGAACACATTAATCAAAGCCCAAAGGCTCCAAATACGCACAGATGGACAGGACAGATGGAGATGAAACAGGGTCGCAGATAAAGACATAGACATAAGAGCCAAGAAGACTGCCATGCAAGCAAACATCATGAAGTTCCACAACTCGTGGGGTGGTGGGTCAATCAATCAATCAATCAACACAACACTCCCCCCTTTCCTTTCGTAGATCATACCAGACGCCGTCGCCATGCTTTCCCAAATGATGCATATGTATGTACCTGTAACATGAATGATAGAAAAAAAAAGGGAAAAAGAAATCAAAAGGCAAAAGAACTCCACAATAACAAGACCGTCGACAGCTTTTGTTTGTAAATCCAGTGCTTGTCGGACTCGATCACAGTCTACTCCCCGTTGGATGTGACGCGCTTGGTGGCCGCCGCCTCCTTCCGGGCAGCAATCAGTTTATGATACATTTCTTGAAGTTTGGACCCCCCTGCCTCTTTGTTGGGCCAGTAGTTCAACGAGACATATTGCCTGGCGCTAGTTAGCATTGTCCTATTTTGGCTTAACAATGGGCTTGCACATACCATAAACGGGTCTCCAAAGAAGTAACGGAGCCCTCACCCCTTAGGTTCTGGCCGATGAACTCGCCGATCTTGCCCAAGAGACGTCGCAGTTCCGTGGCCCGCTCAGCCTTGTTCGGGAAGTTTTCCTTCGTGACAGCGGATACCTTCTTGAGATTCTCACGGATTGGCTTGAAGAAGAGGCGCGACATGTCCTCCTTGCCCGCGGAGTAGCCGTTCTCGTGGAGCTTCCGGCGTCGGACATCCTCACTGGAAGCGTCTGAGGTCCGATGGCGGCTGCGCTCCCCGTCATGCACGGGTTTGGACCGGGCATCGTGGCTCGGGGTGTGGTGTCTCTCAACACTATCCCGAGCTCCATGGGTATGGGACCGATGCCTGGATCGTTCTGTTTCCCGATGACCCCTACGCGCTGACGGGGCCGGTGACGCCGACACGCTGTTGCTCGCATGCGCACGAGAGCCTTTCCGGTTGTTCCGGTGATGGTTGTCGACGGCTCGCTTCGCGCTGACACTCGAACCGCTTGTGGCTTTGTCTCGGAGGACAGATAGCAGATAGTCCGAACGACGAACCAGATGGACAGCACCTGGAGACTTGGTGGTCTTGTCCTCGGCATTCATGCGCTCGTTTTTCCTTTCCACCCGGTGTTCCTCGAGGAAGAACTTATCGCTTAGACCGAGTTCGGTATCGTCTCGAATCTGAGTCCAAGCGCCATATCCATGACGCGCGATACCCACGCATAGCATACCGTCCTCTCTCGCACCCCACGGGCATGTATAATCCGCGGCCTTTGTGGCTTCCGGCACACGGAAGTTTTTGAAATCGGGTACTGCAGCAGTGGCCTCCTTCAATATACGCATCTCCGCCGGCCGTTCCACAATAGTGTACGCATTCAGACGCTTGACGCCATGAAGATCAAACAAGACTGCCTTCTTTTCTTTTTTCGTCGGCACCTTGCCGGAATGTTCAAGAGCCTCTAATCTTTCAACATCCTCTCGTACAAGAGCGGCTGCCTTGTCAGTGATTTCATTTAAAGCAGCCCTGACCGTCTCCCTGTCCCGATCAAGTAAACGCGCCTCGCGGAAAACATCTTCCTCGCGTTCCCCAACATCACCAAAACGGAGATACGATCGCAGGAGGTGGCGGTATTCTTTCTCCGTCAGGGGTCGCATCGGATCCGACTGGCCGGAATCGGAATCATCAGCATTGTCCATGCTCACCTGCGCTCTCGCTTGTCGTTTAGCTTTGCGCTCCTCACGTGTATCCCGTACATCCCCAGGGGCGTTGCGCTTGCGCGGTCGGTTTTGCTCAATGACTTCGGCAAGATACTTTTCGTCTGCTTTTTTCTTCTCCTCTGCTTTGATCTCTTCCAGTTGCTCCCTGGGGATAATATCGTCCCAGCTCAGATCGTCGACCTTGATATCAACATAATCAAAAGCTCTAAGGAATTCTTCGCCACCATCGGCCTGGATTTCCTCGGCTTGTTCCGTCTGGTGCAACTCAGCGTTCGCAAGTACCGAGTCAATGTCCAGCTGCTCCAGCTTCGCCTGGTTACCAGTCTGTTCAAACATCTTCTGACCACGACGTTTGAGAATGCGCGAGATATCGTCCGTCGAGTTCGGCTCGCTGACAGAAATCCCACTCCGAACCATCTTATTTTGGATCTCCGACGCTTCCTTGTCAGTAACGCCCCGTTGGATGGTGATGAACTCGAGCAGAAGCTTGTTTCGCGCTCTTTCTATGACTTCCTCCTCCACCGTATCCTTGGACACTAGACGGTACACACTGACGGGCCTCGTTTGTCCGATACGGTGCGCTCTAGCCATGGCCTGGAGATCGGCCTGAGGATTCCAGTCCGAATCAAATAGGACCACCGTGTCCGCGGTCATTAGGTTGATACCCAGACCACCAGCTCGAGTGGACAAAATGAACGCAAAGTCGCTGCTCCCAGGGGCATTGTAATGTTCAATGGCTAGACGACGAGACGCCGCCGGAATGGTTCCGTCGAGACGCTGATATGTGTACCCACGAAATTCCATGTAGTCGCCCAGGATGTCAAGCATCTTGACCATTTGGCTGAAGATTAACACACGATGGCCGTCTCGTTTCAGCTTGGCCAGCAGCTGATCAAGAAGCATCATTTTACCACTACTCGTGATCATAGCTCTCAATACGTCTTCACGGCGGGCACTGCCATCCAAGATCCTTGCCTCGGCATTTGGAAACATGAATGGGTGGTTGCTCGCTTTCTTGAGTTCCATCATGATGTTCAAAAGTGATTGCTTTTGGCCTCTAGCCCCATCATTGAGTGCAGCATAGTTCTTGGTAAGGATGTTCTTGTAATACTCTAGCTGGATATCGGAAAGTTCGACTCGGATAATTTTCTCGGTCTTGGGCGGGAGATCGGATTCCACCTTGGACTTGGTCCGGCGCAGCATGAAGGGTTGAATGGCTTTCGTTAGCTCTGCAAGCTTCTCGGAGGCCGCGTCAGCGTTGAGGTCCATGTCAACATCAATGTGGACCAGGCCTGGGTTCAAGAAGTCCAAAAGCGCAGAAAGCTCAGCCAAGTTGTTCTGGATAGGAGTACCCGTGATGAGCAGGCGAGCTGGAGACCGGAACTCCAGCAACTTCAGGTACAGCTGGGAGTCACGGTTCTTTAATCGGTGCGCCTCATCAACGGCCATAAACTGCCATTTGAACTGGCTGAGGAAGCCTGAATCTAGCAAGACGTATTCATATGTCGTGAGGAGCACGTTGAACTTGGGTCGGCGGGGATTGCCGTCGACCATGAGCTCGTGATCTCGCAAAACAGTGCGCGCAGCCTCATTGCCATTGTAAACAACATAGTTTAGGTCGGGGGTCCAGTGGTCGAACGTCTCTGCCCAGGAAGGCATTGTCGACAATGGCACAACCACCACGAAGGGACCTTGTTGATTCCGCACATGGCGCAGCCAGTTGATGAAGGAGACCGTCTGCACGGTCTTTCCCAGGCCCATTTCATCTGCAAGCACAACATTGCGATTCTTCACCCAGTTGAAGGCCATGAAGTTGACCCCCTTCACTTGGAACTCCTTCAGCTGGCCGTTCTGCAAAAAGCTCGGTTCACTCTTGATGGTCTCAAATGGCTTTCGCGTGGCGGGATTCGTTTCAGACTTGTCTGACACCGGGGGGCGAGAGGATCGATCTAGGAAGCGGTCTATCTCGCGTTGCGCGATATTACTAACGAGCTCTTCACTCTCCCATGTACAAGAGTCGTAAAACAGGCGTTTCCATTTGACGAGGTACTCGGTGCCTTCGTCGCCCTCACGCATTCCGATGACGCGCTCAACTTGTTTGTAATCTTCAATAGCGTCTACATCCCTCTCCCGGTCGAGGTTCCACTTTTCCCGGTCCTCGGGGGCGACATCCTCGTCGGTCTTCAGGCGGATGTCCTCAGACAGGACTTTGCGAATGTAGTTGTCAAGGCGGCGCGTACTACGACAGTCTGCAAGGCTCTCGACCGTTTCCCACGTAGCATGGTAGTGCGACTTGCCTTGCCATTTGATGTAAAACTCAAAGTCGTGGCGACTGAGGTCGGCGCTACTTGGGTCCACACCCTCCTGGAGACGATGGTTGAGGACAATGTCAACCGCCGGGCGGTTGTCCTCCACGGCAGTGGCCCAGTAGTTATCCATGACCTCGTCTGGTTCATCCTCGAACATCGAGTCATCGTCATCTTCATTGTAATTCGAGACCCTGGAGGCGTTTCGCGTCGAGAAACGCACCTCGGGGTGAGAGGGGGCAGTGTTCAAAGATGTCTGGAGGCGTCGGCGCCTTGCCTTGCTTGTACGAGCGCGACTGCCGCCATACTCGTCACTATCCGAGTCTTCAGAGTACGACGACCGGGTTGCGGACCGCGAGGGGCGTTTCGAGGCCGGCTGTGAGGCCGCGGGGCGTCGACGCTTAGACCGGGCAGCCACGGCATCGGATTCGGACTCGGAGGGGGAATCGACCACTTGACGCGTCGTGCGAGCTCTTCCGCTTCGACGAAGGCCGTATAGGTCGGGGTTTTGTCGGATATAGTCCGATTCATTGACCGACGACGACTTACGCTTCGTTCCTCGCTTGGTCTCTGACGATGAAGAGTTTTCAGAGCCAGACGCACTGCCCTCGTTCCCATCGTTTTCCGTCGCAGAGCCATCCTCATCTACTTCGGCGTCCGGAGAGCCGGCATTGTAGGAATCGTCCGCGGCGTCTTCATCGGGGGAGGAGGATTCGCGGGCGGCATGGTTTGCAGAGGTATCGGACAGGTGGCCTTCGCTCTCGCTGGCTGCGAACTCATCTCGGATGCTGGCAGCATTGGAGGCAGGCGAGACCGAGTACCCATTCATCAAGGCCATTGCGGCCGATGGTTCGGAGGTAGATGGGATCACCATGCTAGTAGCTATTGATGAGGAGAGGAATCAGCATTGACGCTCAGCGCAGGCCCGGGGAGGGATGGAAGGCACGGCATGGTGTTGAGCGGAGATACGCGACCCAGTTTTCATGGGAAACGACCAGGATCGGTAGGTGAACAAGATAGGAGATGGGGTATGATGGCATGGGCATGTTTTTGATGACGGGTTGGATGAAACGCGACAGGAGAGTGTTAGGGAGGAGACGTGGACAGTCAGGGCAAATCCAATGGCAAAATCGGGTACAAGAGGAGAAGACCAGCCAGACCTTGACCTATAGGAACTCTAGAGGCCCTCAGCACTGCAGATGAGGGGATATCTGAAGTTCTTCGGTGGGTCGAGACCGTGGAGAAGTACCCCAGGCCGACAGTGCCAGGACACGTCTGGAAAAGCTAGGAAAGACGAACAAAATACTTACAATCCATAGCTTGGTGACCCCGACTCAGGGGAGAATTAGGGAGTAAATGGTGGAAAAAGTTGAGGGGAAAGGTGGGGGGGGAGGGGGGAGGGGGGAGGATGGAATGGTGGAGGCAGCAGAGGAACGATGGGGAGACCGCTGAGAATATGAGGAGGGAGTAGGAAGAGTGTTGTACGTCGGCTGGAGGTGGACGAGTCGCCGTGAAGGGATTGGCTGGCGGCCTGACGGCTCAGGCTGCCAGCGCCCGCCATGCTCTGTGCGGTTTAGTGCCCCTCAAGCGAGGCTGGAACCGGCCTAGCGCGTGTTACTCATCACGTGCGACGCGGGCCCGGATCAATTTCTCCTCCGGACTCCCTCGACCGCGGCGGGCGGCAGGCCAATCAGGTCGGCAGGAAATAATGCAGGCCGGCGTTGCTGCCTCAGGCTGCGACGGCTGCCCACAACGCCCGGCATAGTTTTCTCTCGAGAGCCCCTCCTCGTCGGGGTTCTCCAGCAACGTTCCTCCTCACCCTCTTCTTGGTACTGCCTGCGCAGATATCTGGCGTGTTCGCGTTCTGCCAGTCCTCCGGTCGCAGTGTGATCCGTCTTTTTCCCCGAGATCACACCACCGTCGACGTTCCTGCGTCTTTGCTGCTACTCTTCTGCCCACTTTATATCTGTTTCGCGCGTTCTACGTGATCTGAACAGGCATCATGTCTGACAAGCTTACCAGGTATGACCCGCCAAATCCACCTCCGTGGACTTTTTTTTTTCTTGAAGACTTCTGAGCTAACGGATCGATGTGTCTAGAGTTGCTATTGTCAACAGTGACAAAGTGAGTTTTTTTTATACCCCGCAGCATACCCTGCCACCACCACACTGGACGCATCAATATTTACTGAGACGTATTGCTTCTTCCGTGATAGTGCAAACCCAAGGTATGAGGATCCTCTGCTATACTTCGCATCGCCCAACCCGATTTTTCTGACCCGTCCCCCGTCATAGAAATGTCGCCAGGAATGTAAGAAGTCTTGCCCCGTCGTCCGTACGGGCAAGCTCTGTATCGAGGTCTCCCCCGAATCCAAGATCGCCTTCATCTCCGAGCGCCTCTGCATTGGTTGTGGTATCTGCCCCAAGAAGTGCCCTTTCGGTGCCATCCACATCATCAACCTGCCCACCAACTTGGAGACTCAGGTCACACACCGTTATTCGGCCAACAGTTTCAAGCTTCACCGTCTGCCCATGCCCCGTCCCGGACAGGTTCTTGGTCTCGTCGGTACCAACGGTATTGGAAAGAGTACGGCGCTGAAGATTCTCAGCGGCAAGCTTAAGCCCAACCTTGGCCGTTTTGACAATCCCCCCGACTGGGAGGAGATCCTCAAGTACTTCCGTGGTTCCGAGCTGCAGAGTATGTATAGTCGGATCGATTCGAAGACACGACCTAACGCGCTACAGACTACTTCACCAAGGTGCTGGAGGATGACCTTAAGGCTGTCGTGAAGCCTCAGTACGTCGACCAGATTCCTAGAGCCGTCAAGGGCCCGGTCCAGAACGTGGGCGCCCTCATCAAGGCCCGTGCTCAGCTGGACAACATGGAACACATCCTGGACACTCTTGGTATGAAGGTCCTACCTTGTGCGGGTTGCTGCCATCATGCTAATCATGCGCAGAATTGAGACAGGTCCAGGACCGTGATATCGGCCACCTTTCCGGAGGAGAGCTTCAGCGTTTTGCCATCGGTCTGGTCTGTGTCCAGAAAGCGGATGTGTAAGATGGCCTAGATCCTGATCTACTCGATTGATACTGACGACAGCTACAGCTACATGTTCGACGAGCCTTCCTCCTACCTCGATGTTAAGCAGCGTCTCGCCGCCGCCCGCTCCATCAGAGAGCTTCTCCGCCCCGACGACTATGTCATCGTTGTTGAGCACGATTTGTCCGTGCTTGACTACCTCTCCGACTTCGTCTGTGTGCTGTACGGAAGACCCGCCCTCTACGGCGTGGTCACTCTACCCGCTTCCGTCCGTGAAGGTATCAACATCTTCCTGGATGGTCACATCCCCACCGAGAACTTGCGATTCCGCGATGAATCCCTCACTTTCCGTCTGGCCGAAACTGGTGACGACTTGATCGTCAACAAGAACCGTGCTTTCCGCTACCCTACCATGGAGAAGACGCTGGGTAACTTCCACCTTAAGGTCGATGCCGGAGACTTCACGGATTCAGAGATTATCGTCATGATGGGAGAGAACGGAACCGGAAAGACCACTTTCTGTAAGATGCTGGCTGGTGCTGAGAAGCCCGACCACGGCGCCAGCGTCCCCCGCCTGAACATCAGCATGAAGCCCCAGAAGATTACCCCCAAGTTCCAGGGAACTGTCCGTCAGCTGTTCTTCAAGCGTATCAAGGCTGCTTTCCTGTCGCCCCAGTTCCAGACCGATGTCTACAAGCCCCTCAAGATCGACGACTTCATTGACCAGGAGGTGCAGAACCTGTCTGGTGGTGAATTGCAGCGTGTCGCCATTGTCCTGGCTCTGGGCATGCCCGCCGATATTTACCTGATTGACGAGCCCAGTGCTTACCTCGACTCCGAACAACGTATCATCGCTTCCCGCGTTATCAAGCGTTTCATCATGCACTCCAAGAAGACCGCTTTCATCGTCGAGCACGATTTCATCATGGCCACGTACCTCGCGGACCGTGTCATTGTGTTCGATGGTAAGCCGTCCATTGATGCCCACGCCAACACCCCCGAGTCTCTGGTCACCGGTTGCAACACCTTCTTGAGGAACCTGGACGTCACCTTCCGTCGTGACCCTAACAGCTACCGTCCTCGTATCAACAAGTACCAGAGTCAGATGGACCAGGAGCAGAAGTTGGCCGGCAACTACGTAAGTGCCGTCTGTACCCTCCAACTCACACAACACATGCTAACCCATCATAGTTCTTCCTGGAGAATGAGAGCTGAAGAGGTTGTTTTTGGCAAACATGACCGCGTGCCTCACAGACGTGATGGCCGCGACTCGAACCAGCGACGAGACCGACGTCGCTGGAGATGGAGGTACCTTCGGGTAGTGGCGTTTTTCGGCGTTACCAAGGCCTCTGCAGCTCCGGGTAGGCGCCGCCGCCATGGCGTGCGCCTTGCTGGTGATGTGGGTGAAGCTTTGGAGGAGGACGACGACGAGGAAGAAGACGACATACTGGGCTAGGGGCAGTGGGGTACCTTACCTTCTCCAGTTAACCCTCCCGGCCCAGATGTCGTCGTCCATCGTCAACTCTTCCAAGCCCATCGACGCCTGCACGTCCGATAATTGTCATCTTCACCTGCTTAAGGGGTGAGGACACGAAAACTCGGCTGTTAGATTCGGTATGTTTAGGGAATGGTTTGGTTGGCGCAGTCATGTGGGAGTTTTCTTTTTTCTTTTCAAGTTTATACTAAGATGTCCCATGGTTCTTCACGACATGAATGGTCCACCGACGACGGGTTCGGTGAAAAATAGCTGGTGTGGTCGAGTTAGGTGACCACTGCTTTTCAAAAGATTCTGAGCACATATGTTGTTTTGTTAGTGCATGTTACCCACCGTATATACTATCCTTCCCTTGTTGCTCTGCCGTGGATACGATGTAGACCGTACGTAGAGAGGTGATGCCGAGGTTATCGTTCACGGAGTTCTTTTTCTCTTAGACTGTGTAAATTAATCAACTGCCGCTCAACCCCACACTGATATCAAGCAAGGCAAAAGTGACATATGACTGACATTGCACAATATGCTTCGTGTAGCCAATTGCAAGACAGGCGGCTGCTGTACAACTCAAATCATACCTACCACAATTTGCACATGGATGGAGTACAGGCATTAAATTCTGGGTATTCCAGATCAGGTCTACTAATCTGTGTATTTAGTTCGCATGTAACCATGGATTCTTGAACAGGAAGTGGACTTTGTGCATATTATGGAGAACGAGTCTCTCCCTCCGCGTCTAATATGGAACAAGTGCTATCATTATCAGATCCTAAATTTTCTGCACCATCATCAGATAAATAATCAGTATGTACAGTCTGATTAGCTCAGTTTCTAAAGTTGTCTATACTGTTGATTGATAGTAACTCTCCATCGCTTATTCCAGAAACTTTTGTTCGCCATCATATGATATATATGTAGACTGTACTGCGTAGTACACCACCCATGAATTCTTTTAATGCATGGCATTATCCACTAAAATAAAATCCCTGATATAAGGCATACCGTGCTGCAGGGTCTGCGCACAATCCAGAATCTAGACTCTTGGGTATGTGCAATCACTGCGAGTACATATTTTGTATCTGCCTAACCTGGTAACTACCCTGCAGGGCGCATGTCCGCTGTACCAGACTGTACTACAGTACGACTGCCACCGCCCGCCAGTAGAAATCGAAACATCCTACTGTGTATACGAAAATACCTTTCCATCAGCCTTGTTATCCCAATCATCAACTTATCATTCACCAATTCCGAAGATAGTGCTTACAGCACACAACACACAGCACAATTGCCAATTTACTTAAGTCAGTCATCTGACAAGCAGAACCTGATCTTGGCGTTCTACCCACCTCACACTCACCTTCACCTCATCTGACTCGCCAACCAAAACAAAAAAAAAAAAGAAAGAGAAAGAAAAGAACACAATTCTGCCAGCCCAGAGCCATGGAGCGGTGTACACTACACTATACCACACCCTACAGCTCGAATCAGGCAACCAACCCGTCCCTGCCGAACCAAACCGAGGATACTCCGTCCGCCCCGGAACGGGAAAACTCGCGCACCGACCGGCCAGTCGTCCCGCTGCGCTGCGCTGCGGAAATCGGAGCTCTAGCCAAACTTTCTCCGTTCTGACACTATACTTCGTACTACTATGCGATTATAGCTTCACCCGGACTGGACTCAGGTCTATTCAGAGAAAAAAACAAATGAAACAAGCTTCATGGCAGGGTCCTAGGGCATCTCAAACGGTTCGATGGGTGGGTGGTTTTATCTAAGGTGCCTAGTATCCGCTGTTACTGTTACACGGTGCCGGCTGGGTGCACAGGCAGGTCTGTGTTTGTGTTTGTTTCTATTATTATGATGATGGTTGTGGTGGTTGTGGTGGTCTGGAGTGCCACGGCCCCTGTGAGGTGGGTTTCGGAGAACCCCGTTAGTACGAGGATGAGGGTTGAAGACTACCACAATATGTAGGTACGGTAGCGTCTGACTCTGATGCTCTCTCTGGGTGGTTATAGAAACTAAATACGAAGCAGTAAGGTAGATACTCCGCAGGACTCCGTGGGATTCCGGACTGGGTATGTAGTTGGACTGGTTAGTAGACTATGATAGAATGTAAGACCCAGCTAGCCAACTCATTATTGTACAAAGTACTATTTACCTACTCGTCTCAGTACAAATTCTATTGCTATTTCTGATTCTCTTTCAATTGTTTGCCCATCCCTCTTCTGTCTGTTGTAGTTAACTACGGCAGGGTCTGCTTTGTAATCGGGGAACAGCCAATCCGACCCCAGGGGACCAGCCAACTGCGGCATTAAAACTTAAAAGGGCAAAACGGCACACAACACCCTGGGCGGAGAATTGCAGGGGACCCTGAAGGGGGCTGAGCCAGTGAGCCGTGCCAAGCGGGTTACGTGATGTCATGTGTTTGGCTGGTGGGCAAGGGCGGCAGCCACTGGGAGGATCGCATTGACTAATGGCAGGGGGACGATGCCCACTCAGGGTCTCCCCTCCCTGATGATCAAATAAAGGATGCCTGTGAGTGGGGACCCGCCGTGGAGAACAGGGTCCGTTAGCGCCGCTTCTTTGTCTCATCAGATTCAATCCCAACAACACCATCACAATACGATGTGGGTGGGTTGCTTCCAGCCATCCTGGCACTCGGGGCTCCCGGATACTCGCATCAGACCAAGCAGGCCTGGCGGTGCTGGTGTTCTATTTTTACGGCGGCAACCCTACACAGGGCGACATGGCAGCTCAGTCCAGTCTGGTCCAGTGACAGTCAGCAACTCAACTCACTCACTCACCCACTCACACCCCGGCATACTTAGTCGCGGGAAGCATGGCCCGGGGGGTTCCGTGGGAAGCGCATATTGGGGAAGCGGGTCCACCGCGACCCTGGGTAAGCAGCATGTACCGGTAGGTACTGTACCTCAAGCAACGGATCATATTAATAGCAAACGAGAACCGAACCCGAACCCGACCCCGAACCCTGGACGAGCAACTGTATCCCACTTGGCGGTGACTTTTCCGGCGAATTCTTCCAGCAGTAGGGACGGACACTCCTTTCTTATACCCTAGGGATGAAGAAAGGATATGACACGTAGCGAGCTTCCCCCGGACAATGGGGAGACGCGAGGAGACTGCTGCCCCTCTGGGCCATGGGGTGTCACCATGTCTCACTTGAATTGGAAGCCGGCAAAGCTTGGTGCATGAGTCGAGCCAATAACACTTGCAACTCCCCCCAGCCCAATTGGTTACGGCGGCGCATGTCAAACCGGGGGTCCGAAGGAGAATCCGCTTTCACCGCGGAGAGGAAGAACTGGAAGGGGAAGGAAGGAAAATTGGATATTGAATAATGCGGTGGGATGATGTACATTGTATTGGATGCACCCCCATCACCCTCACACCTGTCACGCTGGAGCAAGGCGTGGTAATGAACAAAAGGCCTGAAACACTCAATATATCCCTGTGGCTTGGACCTTTAGGCAACTGATCTGCCGGGGTGGGCTGGGCATTATTGGGCCCGCTGCCCTCCCTGAAGCCCCAGTGCGTCTCCTCGATCCCCCATCCCATCCATCCTCGCTCACCCGGGTGGGGAACACAGACGGTTTCCAGGCCGCAGTAACCACACATGAGACACTCTCGACCACTCAGTGCACAGCGCTGTAGCAAAGGGAATTGCCATTTGTAGCTACGGTGCCCTCTGGCCCGCCGACTGTGCAACGAATGAGCTCGCTTAGACTTTACACAGGTCAATTATATAATCGGGGCCCCTGGTGGTACGCGCTCGTAGCAAACGCATGTTGGACAAGAGGCACTCACCTGCTGTCCATCTTCCTCTCTCTCTCTCCCTCCCTCCTCCTCTCTCTCTCTCTCGTCCACCGTCGTCCCATTCCAGTCGTTCCAGCTTCGATTTTATATCGATATTTGCCGTTTCTTTTGGACCCTGATACCCACCAGATCTAGATTGCGTCTGTTTAGCCGCCTTCCCCAGTTAAATCGCATTCCCGGCTCATTCTTTATCCCTCCACAATCGCTGCCGACCAACCCTGCGACAGATCATGAGCAGTCACTCAGCCGGTGTGGGACCTGGCCATTCGTCCGCTGACTATTCTCTGCATGAGGAGGTAACTACTAGATAGACAACATTCGTTGCAGCGTCCCCCGTTCGCGGTGTCCGGAGGTTAACCCGTCTCACCAGCAGGAGTACCACCCGCAGCCACAGCACCACCAACATGGCGTCACCCTTCGAGATCCCGCCGAAGCCCACCTCGCTCGGAGTCGCCCCAGCATCTCCAACTCCTCTCTAACGGAGGAACAAAATATTTACGACCCCTCCCGATCCGCCTCGTCCTACAGTCTCGATGATCTCCTCACCACCCAACCCGCATCCGCCGAGGCCAATCTCGGGCTGTTGTCCCCGTTCGCAACGCCCCCGACCTACCAGGCCAACCCAAACCCAGAGCTGGCAGCTGGCTCGCCGCTTCTGACCACGGGCGCTGATTGGCAGAATGAAGGCTGGCGCAGCAGTCAGGTCTTCAATCCCGGAAAATTGCAACGATCAGGCACGCGAAAGATCAGACTGGTGCGCGGTTCGGTTCTGAGCGTGGATTATCCTGTGCCGAGCGCGATCCAAAATTCAATTCAGCCGATTTACCGAGATGCAGAAGACGCATTTCCCGAGGAGTTCACCCACATGAGATGTGTGTACTACATACCCCGGCAGGGATTCCCGGCCTTTCGCGGTCTGTTCTGCTCGGAGAAATTATTGATTACTGACCATTGGTAACTAGATACGGCCGCGACGTGCGATCCGGACGAGTTCACCTTGCGCAATGGCTACAATCTGCGACCGGCCATGTATAACCGCCATACGGAGCTCCTTATCGCAATCACCTATTACAATGAGGACAAAGTGCTCACGGCCCGAACCTTGCATGGCGTCATGCAGAATGTAAGGGACATTGTCAACATCAAGAAGTCGGAGTTTTGGAATAAGGGAGGCCCGGCCTGGCAGAAGATCGTCGTCTGTCTGGTCTTCGATGGGATTGACCCGTGCGATAAGCCTACCCTCGATGTGCTGGCCACAGTTGGAATCTACCAGGAGAATGTGATGAAGCGCGATGTTGATGGCCGGGAGACCACGGCTCACATCTTCGAGTACACGACCCAGCTGTCCGTCACCCCATCTCAGCAGCTTATCCGCCCGGGCTATAGCGACGACAAGGAATTCCCGCCGGTGCAAATGATCTTTTGCCTCAAACAGAAAAACAGCAAGAAGATCAACTCCCACCGATGGCTGTTCAATGCGTTCAGCCGCATCCTCAACCCGGAGGTCTGCATCCTGATCGACGCGGGAACGAAACCCGGCCCCAAGTCTCTACTCGCCCTATGGGAGGCCTTCTATAACGACAAGAACCTAGGGGGTGCTTGCGGTGAAATCCATGCGATGCTGGGCCCCCGATGGGAGAAGGTGTTGAACCCGATCGTTGCGGCGCAGAACTTCGAATACAAGATCTCTAATATTCTGGACAAACCGCTGGAGAGCTCTTTTGGCTACGTGAGTGTTCTGCCAGGAGCGTTCTCTGCTTATCGCTATCGCGCGATCATGGGTAGACCGCTGGAGCAATATTTCCACGGTGACCATACCCTATCGAAGAAGCTTGGCAAGAAAGGTATTGAAGGGATGAACATCTTCAAGAAAAACATGTTCTTAGCCGAAGACCGCATTCTCTGCTTCGAGCTTGTCGCTAAAGCTGGGTTTAAATGGCACCTTTCTTACGTGAAGGCCTCCAAGGCTGAAACTGATGTCCCCGAACGCGCCCCCGAGTTCATCAGTCAACGACGCCGCTGGCTGAACGGGTCCTTCGCGGCCGGGTTATACGCGATGATGCATTTTGGACGAATTTATAAAAGTAGCCACAGTCTGCCGCGCATGTTTTTCTTGCATATTCAAGCGATCTACACGTTTTGCAATACCGTTATGAGTTGGTTTTCGTTATCTTCCTACTGGCTCACCACCTCGGTCATCATGAACCTGGTGGGGACGCCCAGCGCATCGAACAAAAACAAGGGCTGGCCGTTTGGAAACACGGTGACCCCGAAGCTCAATACCGTCCTTCAGTACGGGTACTTGGGATTTCTTGCGCTTCAGTTCATTCTCGCTCTGGGCAATCGACCCAAAGGGTAAGCCCCCTCCCAGTCTCCCCCCTCACCTAATCCACACATCTAACCACCCCCCTCCAGCGCAAAACTATCCTACACAGCCTCCTTCATCTACTTTGCCATCGTGCAAGTATACGTCCTCGTCCTATCCTTCTACCTCGTCTCTCGCGCGTTCACCGGCGGCAACCTCGACTTCGACCTTGACCACGGCGTTGGGGCCTTCCTTGCCTCCTTCTTCTCCTCCGCCTCGGCCGGAATTGTCCTCGTCGCCCTCGTCTCCACCTATGGCATCTACTGGATCGCTAGTCTCCTCTACATGGACCCCTGGCACATGCTCACCTCTATCTGGGCGTACATGGCGGGCATGACATCATCGATCAACGTGCTGATGGTCTACGCCTTTTGCAACTGGCACGACGTCTCCTGGGGAACTAAGGGGTCCGATAAGTCCGACGCGCTGCCCTCCGCGCAGACCAAGACCCAGGGCAAGGAGCAGGAGCACTACATCGAGGAGGTGGACAAGTCGCAGGCTGATATCGACAGTCAGTTTGAGACGATCGTGAAGCGTGCGCTCGAGCCCTTCGTCGAGGAGGAGGAGGACGAGAGTCGCAGTCTGGATGATTCGTATAAAAGTTTCAGAACGAAGCTGGTCTTGTTGTGGACTTTTTCTAATGCCTTCCTGGCGATTTGTATTACGAGTGAGGGTGTTGATAAAATTGGGTTTACGGTATGTGCTACTTAACACCTCTCCTTCCAAACCCCCTCTCTTCCCTTCCCTCCCTCCTCTTCGATCAACTCAATTTTCCGTCCGAACCCTTGCTAATCATACTCATAGAATACTTCCACCGTCCGAACAAGCAACTACTTCCGCGCCATCCTCTGGGCCACGGCCGGCTTGTCCTTCTTCCGCTTCCTCGGCGCCCTGTATTTCCTCGCCAAGACGGGCGTCTTGTGTTGTATCTCCCGGCGCTAGAGCGACCTACCTACCTCCTTACATACATACATACACTCAATATCTACAGATGTATATCGTCTGCTGCAGATAATGGATGTCACGCCGAACATGAATGCAGCGAAGCGGGCCGGAGCAGAGCAGAACGGGGAGGATAGGATAGGATAGGATAAGTTACTGGATTAGAGACATTTCATTGTAGTATCTTTCTCTTTCTCTTTTTCCTTTTCTCCTTTATTTCTTTGGATGGATATGGATGAGTGGATAATGTTGTACATGATTGAAGTTGAAGCTGAGGTTTGATCTCTTTGAATAAGATGGAAGATGGAACCGGGGGTCTACATACATACATACATACATACTAAGCTTAATATCATAGTATCATAGCATCCTAGAATCACGGGTAAGCCCATCACATTATCCATCCCACAACAACTTCCTCAGAACATCTAGATGTATTTGGTGGTTGTGAGTGTGTATGGATAGTTCCCTCTTGCTGGCAGGAGGGTTACTTATCAATTGTGGTTCGAGCCCAGCGGCAGTAAAAAGGTCTTCTTTTTTGGTTCTTTTTTTTTTTTTTTTTTTTTTTTTTTTTTTTTTTGGACTTGCAGACCCATCTATCTGCAGTTTATCACCATCCCCCGTTTCTCTTGCTTGCTTGCCTGCGGATTTAATTTCAGTACGGGCTCCCGAAAGGGAGATGATAATAGATGATAATAGATGATAAAGAAAGCTAATATACCGAGTACCTACCTACTTCCCATATCCGTGTGGACTGGACGGGCTTTCGCTATTGGGTCTTGGGTCAGGGAGGGGCCTTGTGTATGTATAAGTAGGTAGTAGATCTACATGCTCCAGTCATGCATGCTAGGAGATTGATAAACAAGTGAATCAACCTTCCCTCTACAAGAAAATAATACTTTAGTGAGTGAAATAAGCCGAATCGCTTCATGGGGTGTTTGTTTGCAGTTCGTCAAGCTAAAGTACCAAAGAAGTAGTAAGGTAATAAGTTACTAGAAGATATATCATCCCATACCATCCATCCATCCATCCATACATAGCATAGCGGCCAAGAGCGATAGATAGAGAGATGATCATCTAGGTATGGAAATAAATAACATGCCCAAGACCGATGGACAGATCTGATCTAGTCCTCCTCGATCTCGCCCTCCTCGCTGCCCGAGTGGACAGCCTTCTCCTCCTTGGTGTCCTCGACGGCGGGGGGCGTCCGCTCGCGACGGTCCCTGTCCTTGCGAGCCGCTCGACTGCTCTCTCGCTCCCGACTGTCACGGCGGTGCCGCTTCGCGGACCGGCTGGCCACGCTCTCGGTATCGCTGTCGCGGCGGCGACGACGGTCATTGCTGGTGGTGCTTCGGGTGTCGCCGCCGTAGTCGAGTTCGTCGCGGTTGCCGCGGGGGTCTCCGCGCGTGCGGTAGAGGCGTTCGCGCTCCTCTTCGCGCCCGCGGCGCTCGCGCTCGTAGTGGCTGACGGAGCGGGTGCTGCGTTCTCGGTCCCAGTCCCGATCGCGTTCACGTTCACGTTCGCGTTCGCGGTCCCGATCCCGCTCGCGCTCCCGGTAGCGGTCTGTGTCTCGTTCGCGGACGGGCGACAGGCCGCTGGCTTTGCGGTAGGACCGTTCGCGGTCGGCCATGGCTTTGCGGCGGTCGGCTTCGTAGGCGTCGGGCTCGGGGGTGCGACTCTGGCGGCTGGAGGCGCCGCGCCGCTCGCCGCGGTAGGACGGCCCGCTGCGGTGGTCCCGGTCCCGGTCGTGGTGGCCACGGCGACTGCCGCGGTCTCGGTCGCGGGCGTCGCGGTCTTTCTCCGCATCTTCTTCCTTCTCCTTGAGGCGTCGGATGACCTTGTCGAAGGCTGCCTCCCGCGCCTCGTCGGACTCCAGGGACTTGTACTCGTCAAATCGTTCGATCTTGGGCCGCACCTGTTCCCAGGTGTCGGTGGCGCGGATGGGGGGGTCCAGACGCTTGATGCGGGAGCGTAGGGCATCGATGGCGCGACGCTGATGGCGATCTGCTGCGTACTTTTCTTCCTCGCTCCGTCGGACTGCCTTCTCTTGGACGCGGTGGAAGATCAGCTCCAGGATTTCGGGGTCAATGTTGGCCGTGCGGCGGTCGCCCGACACAACTGCGCTGAACTCCTCCAGGGTGGTCTTGGGTGTAACTTCGAAGCGTTTGTCCTAGGAAGGAATTAGTGGAGATTGAGAGGAAGGATTTGGGTTACTCACATCAAGTACGTCCAAGACATCGTTGCGCGGACCGCGCAATGACCGCTCCTCCTCCTCGACGATGTCCCACAGGAGATCCAGGGGTGATGATCCCGAGTTACCGAGGATCCCAAGATACCGGGGGTCTTCGTTGATCAACGGGTAGATATTCATCCACTTGCTGCCCGCCTTGATCTTGCCCTGAGACCGAAGCTCCTTCAAAAGATCGATGAATTGCTCACGGGCATGGCGCTCCTTCCTTGCCTTGGCGGCCTTCTGCTGCTGGCGCGCATCGTTGAAAGCCCGCTCGAGCGACTTGATGTGATTTTCAAAGGCGGTCAGGATGTCGGACTTGCTCAAGCTTCGGAACTTGTCATCGCTCTGGACCTTGTCATTGGACTGGATGATGGCGTGCGCCTCGGCCCAGCGGGTGTAGGGTTCCAGGTTCAGGGAGTTCAAGATAGTCACCAGCTCATCCATGGCGGCCTTGCGCTTCACCGCTTCTTCTTCGACGTGCCCCTTCTTCAGCTCGATGATGTACTCCTCGAAGAGCTGGCGTCTCTCGCCCTCATCGTCGGTGGACCGGAAGATCGTTTCGCCCTCGATGATCGGCCGGATGGTCCTCCAGCGGCTGTAGTGCTTGATTTCAGGGTGCCGCTTCAGCATGGTGTTGAAATCTGCTCTGAGCTTAGCGAATCTTTCTTTCGCCCGGTCCTTTTCCTGCATGCGAACCTCGACCGCATATTTCTCAAATGCTGCCTTGCGGTCTCTGGGGTCTTTCAGGGCCCGATACTGGGGGTCCTTGATGGTCTCGCGCATGGTCTGCTCCCAGGTCCAGTCGGGCAGCACGTTATGGCGTTTCAGCATCTTCATAAACGCGCCTTCCGCCTCTTCGAGGGAGCCGTACTCGGGTTCCTGTGCGCCTAGCATGGGAGCCGCCATGCCGTTGGAGTCCATCCCGCCATAGCCTCCCCGTCGGTCGTTGTAGCCTCGATCGAAGTCGTCGCGGTCGCGGTCACGGTCGCGGTCACGGTCACGGTCACGGTGCTGGGGGTAAGAGGGAAACGAGCTGACGCCACCGGCAACAAAAGTCGGAGCCCTGGGATATGTTAGCCTAGCTGGCGCGGGAAGCAGGACAGTATGACTTACGGCATAGAAGGGGGTTGAGCCGTTTGAGCCTGTGCCAGAGCATTTTTGTAAACATCTGGCATCTCCCAAGTGCTTTGCTTGGTTTCAGTGTTGTACCAGTATTTCCGACCCCCCTCAGCAGTGTACTCCTTGAATGGCTGGTTTGCCAACGCGCGCTAAAACAAGACATGCTCATCAGTATGTGAGAGCAGACAGCTGAGCCAGCGACCAGCGACCGGCGACCGGCGACCGGCAACTTACCTCGACGGGCGTCATCATCTCGACGGGCTTGGCCCATTGGGTCGCCTTGGTTTGGACATTGTAGTAGTAGACTCGACCCTCGGCGTTGCGGGCCTCCTGCCACAGGGGAGCAGCTACAGGCGGGCCGTTCATGGGATTCATCGTGTCGATGCAGAACTGCCACGGCGAGACAGGCAGCAGTTGGGATGCGATGGAAGAAGGCGGAAAAAGTAGCGTTGGAAGAAGCTCGCCGGCGATGTTCCTGCGCTAGAGCTGTTTGCCGTGTTTGCACCGTCCCTGTAACAATACATACTATACATACAGTTACTTACAAGCAGTGAGGGTGAGACACTCCACCGGCCTCTTAATTAGAATGCGCCGAGGGGTTCGCGTCGCTTCTTCTACTTCCCAGCTTCCTTCTTCTATCCTTGCCCCCCCCCCATCCTACTCCCTCTCCCCCTCCTCATCTCTCCCACTCTTACCACGCTCTCTTTCTCATCCTCACTCCCCGCGGAGCATGCGGCTGTTGCTCTCGCCATGCCGAGTCTCGACATCCCCGGGGAATTCCTCCGGCATGCTGTTCTAGATACCGTGGTCCCGCATGCTTCAGATGTCGACCTCGAAGCCGCGCTGACGTCCGCGCTGGAAGGCGGCGCCGACAACCTCACCGCGGTGCTCTCGCATATTCCGCAGCGCTCGCTACTGTTCTTTGGTACGCCATGACCTGTCAGCTCGCCGAGCTCTTCTCTTACTCATCGACAGCCGCATACAGATGAGTTCTGCGCCGCTCGCATCGTCTTGCGCCTCTCCAATTGCTCGCCCTCGAGCTTGAAACACCACCTCCCTCATCTCGAGATCCGTCTAGACGCCTTCGCCATTGACCCCGCTGAGACTGTCGGCGAGAATCCCACCCCGACGAGAGATCTGGTCTTTTCAGGGGTCATCAGCTCCCAGGAGCCGCTAGTGGTGGTGAACGAGTTCGAAGGGGACGCCGGTGGCGGGAATCATGTATACGTGATCTGGAGCATCGAGGCCTTTCTTAGTACGCTGCCGCCTATGTTCTGCATCCAAATGTGTTAATAAGTCCCAGAGCGCCCCCGCATACGGATCCAACACCCGTCGCTCCTCTTCATCGCCGCCGCTAGCCTCAACCCAGCCAACTCGCGACAGCCAGGGTCGCGTGGCGACGACTACCTCCCGCCTCTAATCCCTGCGTCGACCAACATCCTACAGCCCTTCTCGTCCGACAAATCCCTGAACCAAAAAGATCCCTTCCTCCCTGCGTCCCGCCTGCTGCGCGTGGTCCCCGCGAAACACAGCGAAGACCCCATCTACAATGTCCAGCAGCATTCCGGGCACCCGATCCGCGTGGTTCCTGCCGCCAGTGCTAGGATCCGCTATTCTCGACTGAACGCCTATAGCGGACGGCCTACGACGGTCGCGAGTCTGGATTTTGAGGTGACGCCGTTCCTCAATTGCGATGTCACGTTCGATAAGGCCGAGCTCAGTATGTCGGACGGGACCATCGAAACCCTCTCGGCCGCGACGGGGCTTGTCCCGCCCATCCGATGCCTCCCCCGGGATGATATTACACTCGTCTACAAGCTGACACCGGACTATGGTCCAGGCGCCAATCCCTCCACCACGGTGATGGTTAGTGTGCTAGATATCTCGTTGGAGGCGGTCATCCACCTGGCAGACAATTGCAACCCGCGGATCCTGATGCAGTGGCGGACCAATGTCGACTTTTCGATGGTGCTCAACCCCACCTACGGGGGACCGAGTCAGGCTTTGCAACGAAACAACCGCCCGGCCAGTCTTCCTATGACCCCGAGCCAGAGCAACGTGGCGGGCGGGCTTCCACCAAACCGAAGCTCCCTGCGCGAGAGAGCGTATTCGACCACGGACCTTGGGGTGTCCGTTTCATTCACCGGCCCTCCGCGGGTGGAAGTCGGGAAACCCTTTTCCTGGGGCGTCTTCATCGTGAATCGGTCCTCCGCGTCGCGCAAGTTCTCCATGGTGGCCATCCCTCGTCGGAAGCGGCCGGATCTCCGGGGGCATACCGCCCGACCGTCGTCTTCGTCAATGGCGAGGCGTCGAGAATCCCAGGTGGCCGAAGCGGTGACGGACGATAACATCATTCATGCCCTGCAGAAGAGTGTGGCCGGCCAGGAAGCCGAGCTCGTGTCTTTGAGTACCGATGTCCGGGCTGGGTGAGTGCTGCGCTGTTTCTTTCTTTGTCCTCTTCACTAACCTGTTCAGTCCCCTTTTGCCGGGCACCTGCTTTTCGACTGAGTTGAAGCTGCTTCCGTTGGCGGTTGGGGCGCTCCGGCTGGAAGCGGTGCGTCTGGTGGACGTGAATACGAACGAAACGATTGACATCAAAGATCTCCCGGATATCCATTCCTTCGATCGGAAGGGGACGCCGACAGAGGCATCCGTTTGAGAAGTGAGAAAATAGCTGTTATGATTGATCCAATGCCGCCTACGATACAAATCCATAGATATGGCTGTTTTGATGACTGGGGAGGATTCAGGGTGGACGTATATACGCCGTACGAGACATCAATGCATAAACTCTTAATCTCCACAGTCCAGTCCAGACGCCCGGTGGGTAACCCGCACCCGCGCGGTGGACCGGAGTGTACCGTAGTGTACCGTAGTTGGCCAGGAGTCATTCATCCAATGCAACTGCAACGGCAACTGCAACTGCAAATGCAACGGCAGAGTTTGCAATGATCAATATGCAATAATGCGCCAGTGTCTATCTAGAAGTAATGCAATAAAGCGGCCAGAGGAGGGGCGGCAAACCCTAAGGGCGGCGACAGGCGGAGAAGGCGCATGGTCACGCGAGCGGATTGGCTGGCGGGCGGCCACAGGATGACATGACTGCTGCTCCTGCTGCCTCTTCTTCATCTTCCTCATCTTCACTACCTCAGCCTGCTGCTGCTGCTGCTGCTGCTGAAGGGGCCCTTTGTCGCTGGACGATCCTCTTTCATCCATCCCCGTCATCCCGACCCCGACACATCGCCTTTCAAACCGACCCAACTGTGGTGGGCATCCGCCAGAGCCCCCGACCCGTCGCCTGTGCGCCCTGCCGGCCTGTCCTTTGCGTCATCCAGTCGCCGAAACCGCCAACCGGGCTTTCTTGGCCTCGCCTTCGCCTTCGACGGTCTCCCTCCCTCCCTGCTTGCCTGCCCTCCCATCCTCGTCCCATCACCCCGTTCCGCCCCCCTGGCTTCGCCATGTTCTCTACTGGCCGTCGACGCATTCTAGATGGACTCAATCGGAGGTACATCTACGGCCGTCTGGTATGTGAAACCAAGACTTGATCCTGCCACTCCCCGGCCCTCTCTTATCTGTCCATCCGTCGTCAAAAGTACTTTTCTTTTTTTCTCCCTCATCTCCGGTGTTCCAGACCACCACTGACTTTGACCCTCCCTTCGTGCTTTGCTTTACTTTAGCCATTGCTCCACGCCATCATCTTCCTGATCGAGATGGCGGCTGCAATGCGGCTTGCCGCTAAGTTTAACTCCTACTATGCGGAGAAACCGGGTATGTTGGATCGAATCAACCCCTTTTATTGAGTTACTGGGGGGTAGCTAATGGGATGGGTTCTTCGCCTCTAGTCCTGACTACGATGGTCACCAACGCGGTAAGCGCTGTCTACATTCTTGAGTGATTTGGGGATACCGTCGATTGACTGGACGGCGTGGTAGATTCTCGGTGGCATCGCAGACACGGTGGCACAGTTGATCACGGCCGTCAGGGCGAGTGCCGGACGCAGGCCCCCGGATGGTGGAGACCTCATCTCGATTGAGATTCACGAGCTTGACAAGAAGAAACCGCCTGCTCTGGGTGAGCTGGGCCTTGCGAGACAGCTGGTGTCGCCGTTCGATTTCGAGCGCCTGACTCGCTTCATGTCGTATGGCTTCTTCATGGCGCCGGTTCAGTTCCACTGGTTTGGGTTCCTGTCTCGCACGTTCCCGCTCACTAAGAAGGCCCCGTCCATCCCGGCCCTGAAGAGGGTGGCCGTGGATCAGCTCATGTTCGCTCCGTTCGGTAAGGAGTCATTCGACCGGAATTGGGGGGTGTCGCTAACGGTCTCCAGGCCTGGCTTGCTTCTTCACGTTCATGACGGTGGCCGAGGGTGGTGGCAGGAGAGCGTTGACGCGCAAGTTCCAGGACGTCTACCTCCCCACTCTCAAGGCCAACTTTGTGCTGTGGCCGGCTGTTCAGATCCTGAACTTCCGCGTCGTGCCTATCCAGTTCCAGATTGTAAGTCCCTGGCCGAGAATGAACCCTCTACGCGCAATACATGCTAACATGGCTAGCCGTTCGTGTCGTCTATCGGTATCGCCTGGACCGCGTATCTGTCGCTGACCAATTCGTCGGAGGAGGAGTAAGGGTCACCGGGCCCGTTGGTTCTCAAAAGGTGTTCTGTCATTGCGTCGCTCATTTCTGTACCTGTCGTTCCTTATCTGGCTGCGTTGTGTATGCTTACCGGGCGTTGTACATGTGCTTCTGGGACTTGGTATTCTTCCTCTATGGGTGTCTGGATCATCTTCGCGTGGTTACCGGAGTCATTGCGTTCGTTCCTTATTGATAAACCATGTCGACAGAGAATACACCGTGTTTCGGGTTAGTGACTGAGGGTCTTGACTCCTGATCCTGTGCTAGAGTACTCCGTACGTAGGCGGGGCATCGGTAAGACAGACCGACCCGATGGTCCAGCTGGACGAGAAGACCCGGAAGGTGGGCTGATAGAGATCCGAGGCTATGGGGAGAGCGGGCTGATGTTCACCCCTGAGGCCGGGGGGTTCCGCGGGCAGCGGCCGGCAGAGTGACATCAGTCCCGCAACAGCCCGAGTGTCTCTGGCTGCCAGTCTGGCCGAGTGAGTCTCACCGGCTGCCCCACCAGTCGTGACCAGCCCCAAAACAATCCACCGCCCGCTACCCCGCCGCTGCCCTCACCGTCGTCCTATTAAGTAGGCATTTTTCCAATTGCTTCTCTCTCTCTCATTCTCTCAATCCTCCCCATCACCCTCCCCATCACCCCCTCAATCCCCCATCCACCATGTCTCTCAGCAACAAGCTCCCCATCACCGAGGTCGACCTCAAGGACAAGCGTGTCTTGATCCGGGTATGTCCCCTCTCCGGAGCTTGAATAAACCCCCCCCTCCACCACTCTCCATCCACCAAGCTAACAAACAACACCAGGTCGACTTCAACGTCCCCCTCAACGCCGAGAAGCAGATCACCAACAACCAGCGTATCGTCGGTGCCCTCCCCACCATCAAGTACGCCATCGACAATGGCGCCAAGGCCGTTGTCCTGATGTCCCACCTGGGCCGTCCCGACGGCAAGAAGAACCCCAAGTACAGCCTGAAGCCCGTGGTTGCCGAGCTTGAGAAGCTCCTCGGCCGCAGCGTCATCTTCACCGAGGACTGCGTCGGCCCCGAGGTCGAGGAGACCGTCAACAAGGCCTCCGGTGGCCAGGTCGTTCTGCTGGAGAACCTGCGCTTCCACGCCGAGGAGGAGGGCAGCTCCAAGGATGCCGAGGGCAAGAAGGTCAAGGCCGACAAGGACCAGGTCGCTGAGTTCCGCAAGGGTCTGACTGCCCTTGGTGATGTGTACATCAGTAAGCCCTCTTTTTACCATCAATCATAACTATATACTAACCAACATGCAGACGACGCTTTCGGCACCGCCCACCGCGCCCACTCCTCGATGGTCGGCGTGGACCTCCCCCAGAAGGCCTCCGGCTTCCTGGTGAAGAAGGAGCTCGAATACTTCGCCAAGGCTCTCGAGAGCCCCCAGCGCCCCTTCCTGGCCATCCTCGGTGGCGCCAAGGTGTCCGACAAGATCCAGCTGATCGACAACCTTCTCCCCAAGGTCAACAGCCTGATCATCACCGGAGCCATGGCTTTCACCTTCAAGAAGACGCTCGAGGGCGTGAAGATCGGGAACAGCCTGTTCGACGAGGCCGGCAGCAAGATCGTCGGCGAGGTCGTCGAGAAGGCCAAGAAGCACAACGTCAAGATCGTCCTGCCCGTCGACTACATCACTGCCGACAAGTTTTCCGCCGATGCCACCACCGGCACCGCCACTGACGCCGAGGGCATCCCCGACGGCTACATGGGTCTGGACGTCGGTGAGAAGTCCGTCGAGCTCTACAAGGAGACCATCGCCGAGGCCAAGACCATCCTCTGGAACGGTCCCCCGGGCGTCTTCGAGCTCGAGCCCTTCGCCAACGGCACCAAGAAGACCCTCGATGCTGTCGTCCAGGCTGCCCAGAACGGCACCATCGTCATCATCGGTGGCGGTGACACCGCTACCGTTGCCGCTAAGTACGGCGTCGAGGATAAGCTCAGCCACGTCTCCACTGGTGGCGGTGCCTCCCTCGAGCTCCTCGAGGGTAAGGACCTCCCCGGTGTTTCCGCCCTGTCCAGTAAGTAAATCTGAAAAATATCATCTCCCGTGATTCGGGCGTTTTCCCTCGCGTCCTATATTATACCATATGAAAAGGACTGGCCGCCGTCCCGGGTTAGGATTTGATTTGAACAAGAGGCCTTGTAGATACCGTTCTGCGTCCGTCTGTCCGTCTGTCTGTTAGATAGATAGATAGACGCGTGGGACCTATCTATCTACATATCTCAACGAATGTAATGTACCAGGATGAATGAAATAATAATCAATCAAGATGCGCTTTCCATTTTCCAACTCATGTTTTCTGTTCCTGCTCAATCCTCTGTTCAACTTCCACTTCAATATACACAACGCAAGCCTGGCAGAATACCTCCTGATGTAATCGCGAATTAGGAATAGAGATGGGTCCGAAACTGTGACATGGCTTGGCTTCCTGGCTTGTGTGTGTACCCATCCTACTTAGGCATTGCATTCCACCGTGTACATGTGTTAGATAGGTTGAGTTGGTGGGGTAGTCTGCAGTCTGTAGTGTGGTATGATATATGATATAATAGAATGAGATGAGAATATGGAGTAGATGACACGGATAAATGTTCAGGCTGGAATCCTTCTTGATGACTTTGCTGGTTGATTGGCTGGCCTGTAGATGGGTGGGTGGGTAGGGAGATGAGTAGGTAGGTAGGTAGGTAGGTAGTAGGTAGGTAGGTAGGTGGTGGTGGCGGTAAGAACCCCTTCCGCACGCTTGTATCCATCATCTATCCATCCATTTAGTTATCCATTCGTCGTACAGATCTGTCATCCCGCACATACGCAGACATAGTCCATCCGATAGATAGATAAAAAGACAGACAGACAGACAGACAGACAGACAGATGGCCCCTCTTGTATGTATAGCATAGCATAGCATAGCATAGCATAGCATAGCACACAGCACACCCACTCACACCCCTCAACCACCACCCAGCCATCCACCCAACCCAACAAATCAAATAAACTCTTCTCTCATTTGGCCTGGCCTGGTTTGATCTGACTTGACTGATTGATTGATTGAACTGTTTGTAACTGGATTCATTTCATTTCGACATCTACCCTTGTTTCTTTTCATTCATTCTTCCTTCTTTCTCTTTCTCTTCCTTTCTCTCTGTTCCTTTCTCTTTATTTATCGAGCACCGCCATACCTCATACCCCATACCATATACCACATACACATAATAAAGCCGTAGTGTAAGCGCAATCGTATCCGACACCCCGGGCATTCGTTCGCGCGCGCGTTCATCTCATCCGTTCATCCGCTCATCCGCTCATCCGCATGTAACATTTAACATAAACCGACCCGACCGGACAAAAGCATTAGTTGATTGGTTGGTTGATTGATTGAGGGTGATTAATGGGAAGCTTCGACTTTTTTGAGTTCTTCTCTGTAGATAGATAAATATGTATGTTAGTTTTATGGCATCGCGGGGTTGATGGGGACAGGGTAAAACAGGATAGATGGGTTGGAAGGGAGGGGTGTGTCAGTAGGTAGGTAGGTAGGTGGGTAGGTATTGTTTGAGTGGTGGGCATAGATAGGTAAATGGTTTCATACTCCGATGGCAACACGGGTGAATGGATGGATGGGTGCAGGGGTAGGTAGACGGGTAGATAGACATGTAGATCGAAGGAAAAGATAAGAAGTGGGATATAGCAGAGGCAAAACAGAGACGAAAATAGAGATGGGGGAAACGCACTTCAACTGCTTCGAGAAATCCTCCGCGGCATCATCGTCATCCCAGCTCTCCTCCCACAGGTGGTTGTTGGTGCCGTTGGCAGCGGCAGCGCCCTGCTCGGTTTCTTCTTGCGGCCAGTCTGATGGGGATGTCAGCGCATATTCGTGTCCTCCTCCGTCGGCTTCAGCTTGGCGGGATAGCCATCTATTTGTCTCCCACCACCTGCCTGCCCGACTAGCTAGATAGCTAGATGGGTAGCAGGTAGCAGGTAGCAGGTAGCAGGTAGCTGGCACTGAGTCTAACCTTCAACAGGGAAATCCTCAAACTCGTCGTCCTCCTCCAGAACCGGAGGCTTCTGTGGTTGGGGCTGCTGGGTGGGTTCGGCCTTGTTGTCGGAGGTCTGGGAGGGATTCGACATGGTGGGTGGTTGTTGTGGTGATGGCGGGGAGGGGAGGGAGGAGGGGACAGGTGGCTTGGAGGAGGAGGGCGAGAGAGACGAAAGAGGAGAGGGGGGAGGAGTAGAGGACGCAGGGGGGGAAATTGACAGGTCTGACGATTGCAAGTGGCGGTGGTGAGGAGTGAGGAGATGTGAATGATGAGTGACGGCGGCGGTCGGTCGGTCGGTCAATCGGGCACAGCAGAGGCCGGCCGCAATTAGCTCAGCACCTCCAAAACCAACTACGACATCTCCTCTTTCAGTCCCATCTTCGGACCCCCCCGGATATCGTTGGCCCAGATCTAGATACTCTGCACTACTATAGCTCGCTACCCTAGCTAGTCCGCAGTCCGCAGTCCCAGCCCGCACTAACTCCCTCCCTAAATGGTTCGTGCCCGGGACTGTCTCGTTCGCGACGCTTCTCTTTGAGCCTTGATTGTTGGCTGCTGCTGTTGCTGTTGCTCCGCCTCGCCGCCGCAAGTGGATCGAGCCTGACCGTCTACCGATTATTGTCCTGCTTATAACGGCTGTCATCCGCTGCCTTCCCTTTTCCTTCCTATCGTCTCATTCTCACTCCCTTCCTCTCCCTCCCCCGTCTCTCTAGGGTATGTTCCCGGATCCCCGCCTCGCTCTCGGTGCGTCTCTGATGGGAGATTCGACTGGCCTCCCATTCCGTCTACCACTGCTATCGCTGGAGGGGCTCGTGGGAAATACTCCCTGATTTTGACTCTTTGCTGAAGCTTCAAATTCATCCTCTCTTTTTGTCTTACTGCTTGCTACCGCCAATACTGCGACCATGTTTCGAGTAGGCTCATGGCTCTATGGCAAAAAGCCCGCCTCCACCCAGTCTCTGGACTCTCTGTCCGAGCTGCGGGATCGTGAGTGGCCACCCTCTTCATCCTTCCGAAGCAATCAGGCTGACACATTTTCTCGCACCTCCAGTCGAGGATGCTATGAGGGGTACGTCTAATTCCCCTCCGTGATCGAACCCCCGCTCTTCCGGGGTCAGTGCTGGGCGTATGCTGACCGCACAGCCGCGACTCTGATCCTCAACGATGACGTCGATGGGGCGGAAGATGGCCTGTCCGAGGGGGTCTCCTCGTTCCACAATGTGTGTATTCTCTGTCGCAAGATGTGATGCTGGGTCCATGCTGATTCTCGACGTGGCCGGTGTTAGCTTGGCCGAGGTGTTGTGGCGTTCATCCGGGCCACGCTGGGGTTTGAGCAAGAAATCATGCGTCAGGGTGGGTAGTCTCCGGTTGGACCTCGACTTCGTGCTGATGTATGTCCTGCAGCCTCGGAGCGGCTCAATGCTGCCGAGACCAGCGCCGCCAATGACCAGCATCGCGCGCAGCACAACTCGCACGCTCCCAACTCATACCACTCGCAGATCTATGCCCCTGGCACTGAGTTTGCCCTCTGCCAGGCCATGGCACAGCTCATGAGCGCTGTCGTCGGCGTGCTGAACGAGAGCCTGACTGAGAGTATCAAGGGGTTCTACAAGCTGAGAAAGGCCTATATCACCCTGGACGCCATCCTGAAAATGGAGCAGAAGTTCATCCTGCAGGCCCAGGCCTCGGGGAACAGCACCTCCTCCGAGAGTTTGACCCGGGCGGCAGCACCCCGATCTGTCCCGGCCTCTCCCACCAAAGTCACCGGCAGCCTAGCCAAAGAGCTGTCCGACCTGTCGATTGCCACGGAATCCGAGGCATCCGACATGCTCCGGCACGACCCCGAGTCGGACATCTTCCAGAACCAGATTGACGTGTTCATTCACTCCGGGGCCAATTTCTGCTTCGGGATCCTGCTGCTCCTGATCTCCATGGTGCCGCCAGCCTTCAGCAAGCTGCTGGGCATCATCGGCTTCCACGGGGACAAGGAGCGCGGGCTGCGCATGCTGTGGCAGGCGAGCAAGTTCCACAACCTGATCGGGGCGCTCTCGGCGTTTGCCATTTTGGGGTACTCCAACGGCTTTGTGCGCTACTGCGACATCATGACCGACCCGGTCCCGGGCGACGACGTGCAAGGATACCCGCAAGAACGGCTCGAGGCGCTACTGGCGTTGATGCGGAAGCGTTTCCCCAAGAGCCAGCTGTGGCTGCTGGAGGAGTCGCGGATGAACGGGGCGAACAAGAAACTGGACGTGGCGCTGGAGCTGCTGTGCGGGGAAGACCGCAGTCCGCTCAAGCAGGTTGAGGCCCTGCGCGTGTTCGAGCGGAGCCTGAACGCCATGTACCTGCACAAGTACGAGCTCTGCGCGGAGTCTTTCATCGAGGTAAGCCGAGCTATACCACTTACCAGATAAATGCAAGCTAAACGTCGCAGTGCGTTGACCTGAACTCATGGTCGCGATCCCTCTACTACTACATCGCGGGATCCTCCCATCTCAGCCTGTATCGCAGCGTCGCCAAAACCGACCCCAAGGCGGCGGCAGAACATGCAGAGAAGGCGACGGAATACCTGCGGATGGCGCCGCCGCTGGCCGGGAAGAAAAAGTTCATGGCGCGGCAGCTGCCGTTCGACGTGTTCGTGTCACGCAAGATAGCCAAGTGGGAGGCGCGGGCGAAGGAGTGGAAGGTGCCACTGGTGGAGGCGGTCGGGGTGGACCCGATCGAGGAGATGATCTTCTTCTGGAACGGACACAGCCGGATGACTCAGGCGCAGCTGGAAGAGTCCATGGCCAAGCTGGCGTGGTCGGAGAGTGAGGCCAACACGACGTGGGCGCGGGAAGGGCGCGAGGAGAAGGCGATCCTGCAGATTCTGCGGGCGGCAGTTCTGCGCGCGATGCGGCGGCACGAGGAGGCCAAGGCGATGATCCGCACCAGCATCTTCAGCCAGGACAAGGCGCAATTCACGGGCCACCTCAAGGACGACTGGATCTACCCGGTGGCACACTTCGAGATGGCGGCCAACCTGTGGATGGAGCGGGCGACGTACTGCGCGGTGCACGGGAAGGTGTCCTCA
Organism: Aspergillus heteromorphus CBS 117.55; assembly: GCF_003184545.1. Lineage (NCBI taxonomy): Eukaryota > Fungi > Ascomycota > Eurotiomycetes > Eurotiales > Aspergillaceae > Aspergillus > Aspergillus heteromorphus. The sequence continues at coordinate 514,047 of NW_020290418.1, forward strand.
TCACCAAGCATTTTCGAGACACCCGACAAAACAGACAAAAACCAGACACCCGAGACGCTGGAACGGCGGCAGGTGCGCGAATGCAAAGAGCACCTGGAGAAGGCGGCCAAGTGGGAGAGCTACGAGCTAGACGCGCGGGTTGGGCTGAAGGTGACGGCCGCGCTGGAGGCTGTGGAGAAGTGGGAAGCGACGCACGCGGACGAGTAAAATGATGGATCATGACGCTGTACAGTTACCGCTGGTTTGCAGATTACGAAGGGATAGAGGAGCAATTGATTTTATGATGTACCTTAACGAATACATAACATGGCCCTGAAGCTTATCCAGTTTCCTGGATCGATGAGTATAGAATTGAATGGACCATATGAATTCCCCATGTCCCTCATACTAATCAACCACTGTAACTCACCTGTGCCAGACTGAATTACAATCCAGGGCACTCGGATACATGCCCTAGCCGCGGTCGGATACTTCCACTTTCACTTCCCAGAAGACCAACAGCAGCCAGCAGCCACAGCCAACAGCGATGTCTACACCGCTGCATAGAACTATAGATAGTGTGGGCTGCAGTAGGGCTGACCAGCAAACCATCTCGCCCTACATACTCACATACATACCTACATACCCACATGGTAGAAGTATCTGTGACTCGGCCGATGCAGATGTAGCGAATCGTCTAGACCGGGCTATCTATCACCTACTTGCTCACCTACTCACTCAGTCACACCGCTTCTATCTGCAGCGCAGGACAGCGCGCAAGCATGAGTGCAAGTGCAACACTGCAGACGCAGCCAGTACCCGGGTACCAACCAGTACTGTATATAGATTTATAGATAGATAGAGCAGAATCGAGTCGACTCGAGTCCAGACTCACCCATCCAACCCAGCCAACCAACCAACCAACCCACTCTTGATATCAAGCCTTGTAAGCAGTGTAGCCAAGCCTTACACTCCACCGGACCGATAACGGCCCAACAGGAATACGGGAAAGGGAACGGTGCTCATTCTGATTGGCGTTGGCGGTGGTTGGCAGTAGCAGGCGAGTGGCGATCGCCCGTCGGATAAATGTCCGGAGTTCGAGGTTGTGTCACCGGCGCATCGGATGCATCCGTACCTGATTTTGTCACACTTCCTTACACTCTCATACTTTACTGTGGATGTGAGATAGATAGACAGACCTGTATATACTACTTACTGTATGTACTGGCTGGCAGTAACGAATTGGATAGAAAAAGAGAGAGAGAGAGGGAGAGAGGGAGCGAAACCGGATATGATCCCTCGCGCAGAAGAACTGCCCTGCCCTGATTAAAATCCCTTGACGTCGATCGTCACTGTCACGATCGGAGGTCCGAACCGATGACGCTGCCCTTCCGCCGGATAAGACGGCTGCCGCTTTGCTTAAAAGATCCTGGCTGCCCATGACTGTCAACTACTACTATTTAGGTCACTGTTATTCTTGCTTCATCCTGTGTGTCGTGTGCTGTATATAGCATTCAGAACTGTCCACATTTATTGTCTGCTGCTTGTTACTTACTTATTGCGCTGTTGCGCTGGCATCTGTCTAATTGCTAACTATCTATCATACTTCCACCCTCGGCACGAGGATCGGAGATAACTGGAGATTTTCTTTTTTCTTTTTTTTTTCTTTCTCTCTTTTTACTACGCATATGCGCCGGAGTCTGCGCAAAGAGCACTTCTATTCTTATAATTAGATCTTGCTCGCTGCTTGAATCTCTGCAATATATATTGGGAATTCCTCAAGAGCACACGCCACATTCCCATTCTCTCCTCCCGGAGCAGAAAAGCGCAGAATGGCCGACACCCACCATCCCTCGCATTCTTCCTCCTCCCTCTCCTCGTCGCTCTCCTCCCACCACCACCATGATACCACCCACACACGCGACCACGCCGACCCCTCCACCCTCGAAAAACAATCCACCGCCGCCTCCGGCCTCTCCACCCTCGAGAACCGCGCCCAGAATGTCCTCTCGCGCATCCGCAGCCGCGAGCCCGGCCAGACCGCCCGCTTCACCCACCCGCTGTCGCATACCAAGACCTCCGAGGAGATGATCGTCGATTTCGATGGGCCCGATGATCCGTATAAGCCTATGAATTGGAGTTTTCGGAAGAAGGCCGTTACCACCGTGCTGTATGGGTTGACTACGATGGGTATGTTTGCCTTCTCTTCTGTTCGGTTCGGTTCTTGAGATGAGAGGTGTAGGTGTCATATGGATATGGATGGTGCTAATGGGTTCGCATAGGTGCTACTTGGGCCAGTTCGATGTATGTTCATTTTTAGATACTCTCTGCCTTTCTCCCTCGGGGAAGTGTTGTGTTAACATGCGCAGTTTCTCTACCGGCACTTCGCAGGTCGATGCCGAATTCCACGTGGGCGAGGAGGTCGGGACGTTAGGCACGGCCCTGCTGCTGTTCGGCTTTGGTATGCCTCTCTCTCTCTCTCTCTCTCACTGTATATCTTTATCTGAATACTAACGAATATAATCAGGCCTCGGCCCCCTGGTCTGGGCCCCCCTCTCCGAAGTCTACGGCCGCAAACCCGCCGTGCTGGCCCCCTACTTCATCGCCGGCATCTTCTCGTTCGGCACGGCCGCCGCCAAAGACCTGCAAACCGTCATGCTGACTCGGTTCTTCTGCGGCTTCTTCGGCTCCGCGCCGGTCACCAACACCGGCGGCGTGCTCAGCGACATCTGGACAGCGGAGCAACGCGGCGCCGCCATCGTGGGGTACGCCATGGCGGTCGTCGGAGGGCCGGTCCTGGGCCCCATCGTCGGCGGCGCCATCTGCCAGAGCTACCTCGGGTGGCGATGGACCGAATACCTCACCGGAATCATGATGATGTTCTTCTTGACCCTGGACGTAATCTTCCTCGACGAGAGCTACCCCGCCGTCCTCCTCGTGCACAAGGCGCAGCGCCTGCGCTTCGAAACCGGCAACTGGGCGCTCCACGCCCGCCACGAGGAATGGGACGTGACCTTCAAAGAGCTCGGCAACAAATACCTGATCCGGCCGTTCGCCCTCCTCTCCACGCCCATCTGCTTCCTCGTCGCGCTGTACGCCTCCTTCGTCTACGGAATCATCTACCTCAGTCTGGCCGCCTTCCCCATCGAATTCCAGCAAAACCGCGGCTGGAACCAGGTCGTCGGCGCGCTGCCCTTCCTCGGCTACCTGGTCGGCATCCTCTTCGGCGCCTGCATCAACCTCCTCAACCAGAAATTCTACATCGCCCGCTTCAAAGCAAACAACAACTTCCCCGTCCCCGAAGCCAGACTGCCCCCCATGATGCTCGGGTCGGTCGTCTTCGCCGCCGGCCTCTTCATCTTCGCTTGGACCAGTCCCCCGGATATTCCCTGGATCGCGCCCGTCATCGGCGCCGTGCTCATCGGGTTCGGCTTCTTCACGATCTTCCAGGCCGCGTTGAATTATCTTATCGATACCTTCCAGAAGGTGTCGGCGAGTGCGGTCGCCGCGAATACCTTCCTGAGGAGTCTGTTCGCAGGCTGTTTTCCGCTGTTCGCCAATATCATGTTCAATAAGCTCGGCGTGGATTGGGCGGCCAGTGTGTTGGGGTTTGTCGCTGTCGCGCTCATTCCTATCCCGTACTTGTTTTATGTCTACGGGAAGAGGATTAGGGCTAAGGGGAAGTGGTCTAGGGGGTCGGTTTATGGGTATTGATGCCTTGACCTCCTGGCTCCGTGACTGGCTGCTTACCGGACTGTGTCTGCCTGGCTGCCTGGATTCCTTCCTGCCTTTCTGCCTTCCTGCCTGCCCGCATACTCACTCACTACCACGCTAATTCAATCCTTTCGATCCTTCCTCTTTCTCTCCCGAAATCAACAGGAGAAATGAGTATGCTATCAGCCCCGCACACTCTTCTATCTCCAATCCCTCCCACCACGACTCAATCCCAGTGATTCAACATATTATACCCAACACCAAAAAGCCCAAACTCCAAACCCAACACCCCTCCCTTCTTCTCCCCTCCCCTCCCCTCCCTAAAGAGCGGACGGTCGGTATATACCCAAAAGCACACTCCATCCCATCCTGTCTTTCACTCTATCTTGTTATTTTGACTGTTATATTTATGTCTGGTTTTCTTGATTTTCTTGGGTTTACTGTTCGAGATACCTCATTCTTGTTTTTTGTGATTATGGAATGACTGATTGATTGATTGATTGATTGATTGATTGATTGATTACTCTCTGTTTTGGGTGCTATTTACTGTTTATTATTTACTTGGCTTGGTTTCTTTCTTGCTTGCTTGCTTACTGTTGTATCTTTTTCTGTTTCTTTGTCTTTTGCCTTTTTTTTTTTGTCTGTGGATTTGGATTGGGATGGGGATTCTTGCATAAGTATATATATACATAATATACATACATACATACGTTACATGTGTACATGCCTTTGTGCTTGTGCACTGCGTATGTATGTATGTATGTATGGACTGAACTGGACAGCATAACGCGGGGGATGACAGACATGATCAACATGATCAACCCAACTTGACATGACGCGACGGACCGAGCTATATGGCATGACAGTGAGCAAGCACATGGTGTATTTATTCCCCCCTATGCTTATGTTTATGTTCATATTGATGTTTATGTTTATGTTTATGTTTACATGATGATAGATAGTTTGATAGAGATAGAGATTATAGAACTAATATTCTTTTTTTTTTTATCAATGAAAATGATAGTCAACTAAACTGGATAAATAATCTTGTTGAGTGGAAGTATCTCCTACATACAACGAAAAGAAGAAATAAATATGAACAGACTGGTATGATTATGAACTTATAAACAGAGTAATTGATATCCACAGAACAAATGAATAATATCCAAGAATGAACAGAAATAATATCTAAAAGACAGGGCAATCTATACCCACACCAAACCAACAAGACCAAAAATGCAAAATGCAAAAAAAAACAATACCCAAACAGCATCAGATATATCCCAAAACAAAGATAATATGAACATCCCAAAACAAAGAAAGTGTCTAACTTCATAAACAAAATAACCATCTCAAAGGAGGGGGGGGGGATTACCCCATATCATCAACAAAAAAAACATTATAGAGGGAGGAGTCAAGGAGAGAAAGAAGATAAGGAAGAAAGATTGATCACTTCCTCCCCGCAACCCCCCACTTTGTGAACTTCTTCGCCAGCGTCATCGCCCGACCCAGCGAGCTCCAACTTCCAGCACCAGTGCCAGTACCAGTACCAGTACCAGTATCAGCACCAGCATCAACGCCAGTCTCCGCCATCTCCGTCAAGACATCAACAGGCCGTTCCTGCTCCGCAACGACTTCCACACCCCCGTCCACTTTCTTCTCCGCTTTCTGACGATACATCGCCATAACAGCCATCTGACCCAGGAAAGTATGATGCTCAAGCAAATCCTCCAAACGAACATGGAAGCCCTCCTCCTGGAGGATCCAGACGATCTGCGCAACGTCCATGACATCGCCGCCGAGATCGAAGAACGACGCATCAAGCTGGTACGGGGACGAGGTCTTGCTGTTCCTCCGCAGGACCTGCTGCCAGGCGCGAGTAAGAATATCAGAGTGGACGACGATCTCGGACATCTTGCGGGAGTTGAGGTTGGAGGAGAGGAAGGGGGCGTCGGAGGGCTTGGGGGGTTCGATGATGGCTTGGCTGGGGAGGGAGCGGATGGTGGACGGGGAAGCGAGGGGGACGCTGGGGTTGGCGATGAGGCTTTGCACGGTCTCGCAGACCATGTTGAGGGCTTTGGCGATGAAGGGGGCCGGGATGGGGCTCTTGAGGGAGTATCCGATTGACACGTCGAGGCGGTCGGTGCCGCTGGACTTGGAGACTAGGGTGAGGTCCATGAAGTTGTCAACGACCCCGGCACCGTCCATTTGGTAGTTGGTACCGTCGAGCTGCATCTGACCCTGGTAGTCGACGTTTTGGTGGAACACGGAGGTTGTGAAGTACGTGGAGTCCGGCCAGTCGGTGCAGTTGCGGATGATCTCGCGGAACCCGAGCGACTCGTAGGGCATGTTGGCGATTTGCTGGTCCTGGAGGTAGCGGAAGAGGTCCAGTCCGGTCCAGTGCTCACGGAAGTTGACCCGGATCGGGAGGATGTTCAGGCAGGGCCCGACGGTGGTCTCGATGCCGGGAACGCTGGCGTTGCGGCCGTTGACCGTGAGTCCGAAGACCACGTCCGACTGGGCTGTCAGCTTCGCGAGGGTCACAGCCCATGCGGACTGCATGACAGTCGCGAGGGTGACGTTGCCGATGGCGGTCGATGGGATCTCGATGGTCCGCTTCTGCTCCGCGAACGCCCCAATGTGCAGATAGGCGTTGGGCTGCCGGCGCCGGATGACTTCGGTCATTTTGGAGCCCTTAAGGATGGTCGTCCAGTGGTGGTAGTGGGCAGGGGTGATGTTTCCGGGCAGCATGCGCATGTAGTTGGAGAACGAGAAGACGGGAGGTAGCGTGCTGCCTTCGTAGCCGAGTTTGATGGCGGTCATGATCTTGGGCAGGCACACGCCGTCAAACTGGGCGTGCGACATCCGGATCAGGATGCGGTGGATGTCGCTGTTCTTCTTCTTCACCACGTAGAACTGCACATACTGTTCACCCTGGCGCGGGTCTTGCTCGCGGTCTCGTTTCTGCAGGCCCTCCGTGTACTCGTTAAGGCTTTGCTCCGTCTCCTCCACGAAAATCTCAGGCCGTATCTTCCTCAGAACCACCTGGAAGAACTGTCCGTTGTGACAGACAAAGACGGTCCGAAGAATATCAAAGGCATCGACCACCCGCAGGAAGCTCTCGCGGAGCCGTCTAATGTCTAGCGGGCCGTTTCCGTCCAGGAAGAAGTAGTTCAGCATCCACCTCGATCCGAAGAGCGTGGCAGCAATCGACATGGACTGGAAGTCCGTGACAGGGAGGACGTCGGCAACTCCTCCCTTAAACACACCGATCTTGGGGCAGATGACGTCCAGCAGAGACATGGCATCGAGCTGCATCGGCCTCAGCACTGAGATGTCCTGGGGCGGGGTGGTGTTCTGAGATGCATCGGACGTCACCTCAATGAGCTTCTCGATGTTGTTCTCGCCCTGCGTCTCGGCATTCGACGTGGTGCTGCTTCTCGGAGTGACGATGACCAGCATATCCTCAAACACCGGGTTATTGAACACACCGGCCACAGTCAGCTGCAGTCCCTCCTCTCGCGCAGCACTGACCATCTTCATCGCCGTGATACTATCACCTCCTAGCTGGAAGAAGCTGCTCCGGTATTGTATGATATCCGAAGAGAGCCCCAATGTCGATTTCCACAGGTCCCAGAGACGCCTATCGTTGTCCGAAGAACTTCTGCCATCGTCGGTCAAAGATGGAATCGAGGCTGAAAGATCTTTTTCGTCATCGGTCTCGACCATCTTGATGCGGGAAGACCCCTTTGAATAACTGGTCTCCCGGCCTTGAGCAAAGGGTAGGGCAAGCTTCCCGTCCTCCAGCATCTGACCAATGATCTCATTGACGCGGTCATCAATAATTCTCTGCAAGGCATAGCTGTCAATCAACTGGTCTGCGATGATCGGCTCCCGGCTGTGCAACCCCCGGTTCTGTGGCAAGTTGCGAAGACCCAAGCCCGAAACAAGCTTCGTTGGCTCATCAACAAAGCACGCAAAAACCTTGGCAATGGCATCGGCTAGATCCTTTGCCTGACTTTCAGTCACCGAGTCAGTCCAGTATCTCAACAAGATACCTTCACGACCCTTAGTGGTCTCCACGTTCACCGTCACGGGGTACTATCACAAGTTAGTCGCGCTTTGCAGATACTCAATGTATCACCACTTACCTCGGTCGGATCATGCGCCTTTCGAGGCTCAAACTCGAGTACTCTCTTCTCCGTGCCCTTGTTAGCAGAGCGGTTCTGTATCGAAAGGGTCGTGTTGAAAAGCGGCTTTCCGTGCCACCCAAGCTCATGCTGAATCTGGGCCAGGGAGCAGTGTTGGTGCGGCACATTCCGGATGAAATCATCCTGCACCTTCTTGGCAATATCGAGAAGCGTCTGTCCAGGCGTAAATTGGACTCTGCAGCAGAGCATGTTGATGAAAATACCAACTGCATCCTGGATTCCGGGGACAGGAGAATCACGCCCAGCAGAGGGATAACCAAAGCAGACGTCATCCGATCCCGTCACACTCTGGAGCACAATAGCCCAGGCACAGAGTGTCAGGTTGGCAAGGGTAACTGAGTTAGCCTCGCAGAACTTCTGTAGCTCAGGGAAGCGCTTGAAATCCATCATGCGCTCACCGAGCTTGCCGTTACCACTCCCGGAAGAGAGCGACAGATTGCAAGGACGAACTCCAGAAAGATACTCGACCCAGTGTCCGACAGCTTTTTGCTGAGCTTGACCCTTGACGTATTTGACGTAATCGCTGAAGAGCGGTCCGGTTCCCACAGGAAGCTGGTCATTGTAGGCAAGTGCGAGATCCCTGAGGAGTATGTCAAGCGATCCACCGTCGATAATGGCGTGGTTCATCTCGATCTTGAACAGTACTCGCCCAGATGATGTATTGCAGAGTGTCACCTGGTGAGCAAGCTTGGTCGTTCTCTCGGCATTGATATCGCAGAGTTTGATTTCTTCCAGCGTTCCCAGGGCATCCGAGTCGTCGCATTCGAACTCAATAACCTCGTCATCAAGCTCCTTTACCACAACCTGGTCAAAGGACCCACCCTTGTAGTTGCTGTCAATGAAAGTGGATCTCAGGATAGGATGTCTGGTGACGATTGTGGTCCACGCCTTTCGGAGCTTCTTCACATCGACCGCGCTGCCTTCGGAATGAAGTACCTCGAAGACGACGTGGAACAGGTAACCCTTGGGGTCCCGGAGCTGGCTGAGAAGGATACCCTCTTGCACAGGCGAGCACGGGTAGACGTCTTCAACTTGATCCCAGCTCTCGATTCCAAACTTGGGGAAGGTACTCTTGACCATACTGTGCAGTCCCTCATAGGTCATTGGCAGCAAGGGATAGTCGTTGAGAGTGGGTTCAGGCGCAAGGCCTCCGAGGCGAAGCATGTCTTCCTCCAGCACTCTTTTACATTCAGATATCCAGCCATGGATCTTTTGCTCATGCTGCATGTGCCGGTTGTAGATGTATGAGACCTGAATCTTGTCCTTGATGATGAGCGCCGAAATCTCAAACAGAGCAAATCGAGGCGTCTCAGATCCCATGTCACCTGCCACCTCGAAGGTCTCGGCGTTGTACGCATCACCATAATGCTGGAAGATGGAGTCGCTGCGTTCCAGCTGCTGAAGCTGGCCAAGGTAGTTGAACAGAATCTCAAGCGGAACTGGGAAGTTGTTCGCTGCTTTGTCTGCCGGATGAAGCAGGCTCTCCGCGAAGTACGGCCGGCTCTTACTGCTGAGTTGGCGCCTTGTGTCCTTGACACGCTTCAAGGTATCCAAGAGATCTAAGAGGGTCAGCAAAATGCTCAATATTTAACCAGAGACACTTACCAGAGCCATCACCGGCATATAGAGGACACATCGTTGTAAACCAACCCACGGTTCTCGAGAGATCAATAGAATCGTCCCAAGTCTCGCGGCCGTGGCCTTCGTTGTAAATAGTCGGAACCTCTCGATCAGTAAAGGTCCGGCGGAATGAATAGATAACAGCCGAAAGAATGACTTCAATAGCCTCGGTGCGGAGGACCTTCTGGCAGGCCTCAAGGATTTGCGTAGTAGCGGCAGCATCTACCGTGAAACTTTCCATCTTGACGTGACCGTAGAGGTTCTGCGATTGGTCCATGCCCCAGTAGCTTAGGTTAGGAGGCTGAATGGAGAAAGGAATCTGGATGCTGCCCTTGGTCTTCTTGCTCTCTTCATGCTGAAGGTTGCACCAGGCCTGGAATGACAGCGGCTTTTCGGTAGAGAGCGATCCACCATCAAGGAGGTCCTGGATATCTTGCAGGACGATGCGCCAGGATACCATGTCAACGCAGATATGGCTGGCCACGAGGAAAAGAATCTGCATGCCAGACACTTCGAAAAGGTCTGCCGCAACGACAAGACCATTTACGACGTCCACAGCACGTTGGCTTTCGGCAATCAAAGGCAGGATTTCGTTTTCCTGACCGACCGTATGATGGCGGAAGCGATAAGACCCATCAACGTCCTGAAAATTGATCAGCTCATGCCTTCGGGAGAAGAGAAGGTATACTAACATCAGTGATCTTCTGCTGCCACTCTCCATTAGACTTGAACAGTCGCGCTCTGAACATGGAATGCTGTTCAACAACGGCCCTAACAGCACGATCCATCTCCTTGGGCTGGATCTTGCGGGTAACGCGAACTGTCATGCTCTGGTTGAAGCGAGACGAATCCCGGAAGCTATCTGCCGACTGGAACAGCAGCCGCTGGATAGGAGCCAAACCGAATTGCTCCCCAGACTTTTCTTCCTTTCGGACCGTTGTGACCTTCATTTCACCGGTGAGAGCAAGCTCCTTGGCGGACTTGCTCTGAAGCACGTTGTGGAGAGTCAGTGTGAGCCCATGCTTTCGCGCGCGCGAAATGACAGCCATTCCAGTAATACTATCACCGCCTGCATACTGTCAGTATTTCCTTTTCATCTGCTCAAGGCATGCTTACCTAGGCTCACGAATGAGCGCTCCGGGTTGATCTTTTGAGGCGGCAGATTGAGAACCTGAGAAAAGATATCCCGAATAAGCTGGACCGAGGCTTCCTGATCCTCTTCTTTCTGCTCCACCTCTTCCTGCTCAATCTCTTCCTCTTCAACTTCTCCCGGCTTGGTGCTGTAGTTAGCTCCCATGATGCGATCGCAGGAGACACTGTCAACCTGTTCCAGCCAAGCGGTGATCCGCTTCCTGTCAAGTTTTCCGGACACCAGCATCGGCAACTGCTTAATGAGAGCCCAGGCCTTCGGGACCATGTAGACCGGCAACTGGGTTTCCAGACTCTTTTGAATATCCACAAGTTCCTGATAAGCAGACTGCATGGATTTGGTCCGAGCAATGAGCTCACACGAATTGTCTGAGATGATGCTCTTTTCAGCAGCCACTGAATTCAGCGACATGACCGTAACTAGGCGCTTCTTCAACGGCCCATTCATTGGCAGGATGACAACAGCGTGGCGGACGCGGGGATCCTCGTAAAGGCGATGTTCGATCTCTCCAAGCTCCATGCGCTGACCGTGAAGTTTCACTTGGTGGTCTTTACGGCCGATATATTCCACAGTACCGTCGGGATTGTACTTGACGAGGTCTCCAGTCTTGTAAATCCTTCTAGGCGAAGGAAGGGAGCTTGGGAAGTTCTTGATCCACGTCGGCTCGTCCACAAAAGCCTCGGCTGTTTTGGTAGGGTTCTTGAGATATTCCCTAGCCAGCGCAGGACCTTCCAGGGCCAGTTCGCCGACAGCACCCAAGGGTGTCAATTTGTTATGATCATCAGGATCAACAACCCAGGTCAGCGTGCAAGGAATTCCGTAGCCAATGCAAGCGGGATCCGGATTGGAAGCAACGTCTGTGTTGATGACCGCAAAAATAGTGGTCTCGGTTGGTCCATATCCGTTCATAAGATTCACTCGGTGCGCCCACTTGGTGATCACCTCGCGTGACATCTTCTCTCCACCGCAGACAAGAGTCTTTAATGATGGCACAGATGATGGTTCGAGGATGCTGGCAATGGAGGGAGTCAAGAACGACCAAGAGACTTCCATTCGCCGAATAGCACCGGCAACATCGTTCAGGCGCTCGTCTTCGCTTGGAATGCACACACAACCTCCATGCATCAGGGTAACGAGGACTTCCATGACAGCCGCATCGAACGTAAGAGAGGCAAATTGGAAGGCCCGAGAATTCTCATCGAGATTCACCATGGGCCCGAATGCCATGCCGCTGCTTGAAAGTGCCCTATGGTTGATGATGATACCCTTGGCACGACCAGTACTTCCAGAGGTAAAGATTGCAAAGGCCATGTTAGAGGGTTCAACACTGTCAGAACCCTTGTCTTTGGTCGTGAGAGCACAGTAAGCCTTAATTGTCTCTTTGCTGACAGGGACGATGGCTTTAACTGCGCCAGTATAGCGATTGTGATACTTGGGAGAGCACAGCACAACACGGGCCTCCACTTCGGCCAGAATCTCCTTGTGTCTTGATGTCGGATGGGCAGGATCCAGGGGAACAAATGCTCCACCAGCAATGAGAACGCCAAGTATAGTGACGACAGCCCACATGGACTTATCCATGCAAATCGGAACCAGCGTCTCTGGCCCAATTCCGCGGGAATTCAGATAGACGGCAAATGAGGAGGCAAGCTGGTAAAGCTCCTGGTATGAGAGCTGGCCATCCCAGGAGCAAATGGCAGGAGCTTGGGGTCGGTTGGATGCCTTCTCTTCGATGATATGATGGACACATCGGTCCACACATGTCAGGCTGTGTGAATTCCAAGAAGAGATTTCCTCCTTATCATGAGGGCTAGAAACCTCCAGTTCCCCAACCTTCCTAGCATCATCGACTGAAACTGCAAACAGTTGCTCTAGCACAAACCCGAATTGGCCAATGAGCATCTCCGCCTGCCAGCTGTCGAAAACGAGCTCATCATGGTGAAGCGTAACAGAAACCCGCGATTCGTCAATCTTGCATTCGACAACAATCGGGTGAGTGAAGAAATCTCCTTCGGTCAGGTTGTGCTTCGGCTCCCAGATGCTGTCGTTGAGTTGACCTTCGTTCGATTGGATGACCAATAGGTTCTGGGACTCACAAGCCAGAGCAGCATCGCTGCTAAGCTTTCGGATTCTTTGAAGTCCCGAGTGCTGGTGCGTTATCATCGATGTAGTCAATTGGCGCACATTCTGCAGGTACTGAATGACCGGGAGCTCATTGTCGACAGCAATTCGGGTCGGGATCGTAGTAAGGACGGGTCCTGCAATCTCCGTGGCCCCAGCCATGTCGATGTTTCTTCCCATGAGCGTTTCGGCGAAGCAGACATCTCCGGATCCAGTATGAACAGAGACGACCATAGCCCACGCAGCTCGGATTATTTCGGGGATTGTCAGATTGGGACTGCTAGATGCACGTGAGACCTCAACAGAGCTGTGATGCCTATTTCCAACGCGGATGGCGTCAGGAGATGGCTTGTTGGGAGGGAAAGGGTAAGCGGACAGGCCCGCAAGATGAGTCTTCCAGAATTCATCCGACAGGGCGTCGTCTTTCGCCATCAGATGATTGATGAACAGCTTATAAGGAAGCGTTGAAGTTGGCTTCGACGACTTCGAGTAAATCTCCTCCACTCTCCTCAAAACTTGCCCCAAGCTCCATCCATCATAGAGAGAGTGATGCACGGTCCAAACAAAATAGCGCGCAGAGGAAACCTCCGACTCGACAATGCCATAACCTGTCATCATACCTCCGTTATTCTTCGCCAAGTCAATAGTCCCACCAGCCAGAGAGTCGAAATCGGTTGCGAAGTCCCAGGAGATCGTGGTCGAAGTAAGCACGGCCTGAACAAAGTTGGCAGACTCCGTGTGTACGATCCGGGTGCGCAGGATGTCCATTTCGTCCACTGTCATTTGCCAAGCAGCCTTGAACTTTTGGAGGTCAGCTCCCTCCGCAAGTTGAAAGACGGGCCGAGCGACATAGGCACCTGATTGCTTGATAGAGAGTGTGAGCAGGCCTTCTTGAACGGGACTGCAAGGGTAGATGTCGGAAATCTGCTGTCTATCCACGCCACATTGACTGACCACTTCCTCCATGATTTCTTCGCGTGACAAGGAAGCAGGTAGGAGGGTGAATGGCTCAACTGTCGGGATATCAGGCTGCGTTTCCAGAGCCCCGCAGTTCTTTGCCATGTCCTTAAACACAGGCGTCTTGTAAATATCAGCCACAGAAAGCGATATTCCCAAGGAGGTCGCTGCTGTTACAAGCTTCATGGCAGAGAACGAATCACCACCCAAGCCGAAGAAATTGTCTTCAGGACTAAGAGACCCTGGAGCAAGGTTGAGAGCTTTCTCCCATAGTCCCTGGAGAGAGCCTTCCGTTCCCTCCATTTCAACTTCAGAAACGCTCTGTGTGCCAACATTGAAGACGACGTAAGGCTTCAAGTCCTCCTTGCTCAGTGTGTCCACCATAGCGCGAAGCTCTTTGCGGTCGACTTTAGCAGTGGTTCCAACCGGCAGGTGACGCATGGGGAAGTAGAGCTTAGGCAACATAGCAGGTGGCAATGACACGCTGATGGAGTTGTGCAGGCTTTTGATGAGGCCAGCCACAGACTCAGTCATTGGCAATATCAGCTCTCCCTTTGCCATATCTGGAATGTCGTGCCCACCAACAGTAAAGAAAACTGCCGGGCATTTTGCCATTGACTCGGCTTCAGGCATGACTATTTCAACGCTTGTCTGAGTGCCTGCAGGAAGGTGTTCAAGGCACTGCAGCTCAATTTCTTCTGCGTAATTGGTCCAGTAGGCCTCATCATGACTGAAGGAGCAGAAGTTTCCATTGTCACTGGACAAGTCCCCAATAGTCTTGCTCATACTAGACTCGGTGTTCAGGAGCCCAATGCAAGCGACAAGCTGGTCCATCAGTTGTTCGGCTTGAGTAGTAAACAGTGTGGTCTCGTCATAACGAGCAACGACTTGCATACTGACGTCATCCAGAATGCAGCAAACAGCCAGAGGATAAGCATCGGCTTCATCTTTGTCTGTCACACTGGCTTCCGACCTCTCAAGCTGCGAGGTTTGTTGCTGACCACGCATGTGGCATATGGACAGCAGGTTCCGAAACTTGCAGGCGCGCGCCGTATCAGCATTAAGACTCTGAATTCGCTGGAGTCCTGTCCACTGGTGAGGCTTGGCTGCAGTCAAATGATCAACTGTTCTGTCCAGTAAGTCGGTGACAGTAAAAGCATTGTCTATCTGGAAGCGTCGGGGTACCACATCCTCCGAATCATCTAGCGATTCTCCAAAGACAACATCATTGGAGCCAGTGTATCCATGAACAGTCAACGCCCAGGCAGAAAGAAGAGCAGACCGGACGCCTAGATGTCTCGACTTGATAGAGTCGCACCAAGATATCTGGACGCTCTTGGTTGCTTCCTTGGAGACAGGTGCACTGCGCGATGCCGCTGACAGAGCTGGGGGTGGCGGAAATTCTGGCGAGGCTGTCGAGTTGGAAAATTCCGCTCTCCAAAAGTCGTTGAAGCCTCTAATATCGTATCTAGACCGAGAGGCTTCAGATGAACGCTCTGCCTCATCTCTCAATGCCTGTCGATTCAGCTTGCCAGATGAATACAACGGCATCTTAATCATCGGGAAATAAAACTTTGGAATCTGGCTCGCAGACAATCCCGACAACTGGACGTGCAGCTTGGTCATTGATTCATGGATCTCAGGCGTCATCTGTCCGAACAACTGTGGTTCCGCAGTCTTTGATTCGACGTTGCCATTGAAGACAAAAACGGCGAAAGATCCTCCAACAGATTTGTCACCTTCTTTGCTAAGTGCCTCGACGACACAGTGGGCACCTGTAGTTGAAGGCGTGGAGATGCGCTTTTCAAGCTGTATAGCAGCTGCCTGTTGCTGCCAGTGCGTTCCACGATCCTTCTTGCCCACATAGACCAACGTGCCATCGCTGTTGTAGCGGGCCAGATCTCCGGTCTTGAAGAGGCGGTATGTCGGCTTTCCAGACCCCTGTTCTTCGTCATCATCGTGAGCTGGCTGGTTGTATTCGCATCTCCATTTGGGGTTCTCGATAAAGCTGCGTCTAGTGAGTTCTTCATTGTCGAAGTAGCCACGAGACAGACCGGGGCCCTCTATCAACAATTCACCGACACATCCAACAGGAACCAGGAGGTCATGGTTGCAAGGATCCACAAGCCATGAAACACATCCAGCACTTGATCCGATGACTGGCAGACCATCCGACAATTGAGCTTTCGAGCTGTGAATGCTAACAGAGGAGCACTCGGGTGCACCATAAAGTGTATGCAATTGGACCTTCTTTGACCAGATGCCAAAAAGGTTATCAGTCAAGCTTTCACCCCACAAAGCGAGTAGCTTCACCCCCGGAACTTCTGCTGGCTGTAGAGCTAAAACTGACGATGGCGGGAGACTGACGCAATTTGCCTGCAAGGTATTGATTGCTCTCGGCAGATGGCTCGAGCCATCGTCAGATGGAATGCAAACACATCCGCCGCTTGCAAACGTGCCGAAGACTTCTTGGAGGAACATATCAGAAGTGTAGAGCGCATGCTGCAGCATCTTGGTTTCATTGTTTAGTCCAAGAGTCGAAGCAAAAGTCTTTGCCCTGGTTGACACCGCACGATGGTCGAGCACGATAGCTTTTGAGTTCTCGGCGCTATAGACAACATAGGCATCGTTCGATGTCTGGGCAGGTGAATTGAACACCCCATGAGTCTCAGGCAAGTACTGGAAGAGAGATCTGCCCACGGGAATAGCGTATGGAACTATGCCTTCGAGTAGCTGTGCTCGGCTTGGAGTTGCAAGGGCAACTTGACAGCCATTGTCGGCGATCCAAGTGTCGAAATCCTGCTGTGAATTCTTCTCGATCGGAACGCATATGCCACCAGCCTTGAAAACAGCAAGAATGGCAACAATCTGCCAAACAGATCTAGTAAAATCGATGGGCACCACATCTCCAGATCCCACGCCGAGCTTTGCTAGGTATGTGGCGAGAAGTGAGGACAATTCATTGACCTTGCCGTAGGTGAGACTGCCGTCCCATATCTTGATAGCCACAGCATCCGGGTTAGACTTCGCATGTTCATCGACCATCTCATGGATGCATTTGTCGACCGCTTCGGGCGTTTTGTTGTTCCATAGCGTAATCTGCTGCTTGTTGGTTTCGCTGAAATTATCGATCTGATGGACCTCATCCCCGAAACGATGCACGATATCCTCAAGCGATTTGAGGAATGTGTTGGCGACGTTCTCTGCTTGTCCTTCGGAAAGAAAGTCCGTCCAATAGTTCAGATCAACACGCGCATCTTCTTCTGTAGCCTCAACGTTGACGAAAATGGGGGCCTCGGCAGGATCGTGAATCGTCCCCACCTCGGAAAGCTGTATCATCTCCCTCGATACAGACCTGGCACTTGGAAGTTTCCGGTATGAAAACGCAGTGTTACTCAATGCACTGGATAGCTTCAGTGCTTGTTGGATTTCGATGAGAGACAATTGCCTGTACGGCAAGTTTTCCATATTATCGTCCTGGACCTTTGAAAGGATGTCCTTCAGGAGAGCACCTTTCGGGAATTTGATTCGGCAGGTCAGTGTATTGATGACGGGTCCAACAACTGAGTCGATGCCCTCTACCGGTACGTCTCGTAGCGATGTGGGATATGTGAAGGAAACGTCGTCGGAGTCGCAGAATGAGCGAACCGTGAGTCCCCATGCAGTATTGAAAGCAGTTGACAAAGTCAGGCTGTTGGCTTCACAGACGGTTTGAAGGTCTTTAAAAGTAGCGATATTCAATCTCATGGTCCGGAGTCTTCTTTCGGAAGCGTTGCCATCGTTCAACATAGGGAAGTGGCAAGGTTTGACGTCCGACAAATATTTGCGCCAATAGCCGATACTGGCCTCCTGTGATGTTTCTTGCAGATAGTGCACGTATTCCTTGAACTGTGGTCTCTGGTCTTCGAGCTTCCCTTGATAGGCCAATTGTAAGTCTCGGACTATGATGGAAATCGACGTGCCATCCATAGCCGCATGGCTCAGTTCCAGTCGACAGAATATCTTTCCCGAAGCTGTCTGACAGACAGTGAACCGATGAGGGGGCTCCTTGTCATTGTAGATGGCTGGTTGCTGCTTGTCGAGAGTTGATAGCACATCCTCATCATTGGCACATTCCACATAACTTGGGCACGAATCAAAGGATTTGAGAACTACCTGGCAGTACAAGTCATGACTGGTCAAGCCCTCCACAAACACGGTCCTTAGCATTGAATGGTGAGCAACAACCTTCTGCCAAGCGAAAGTCAGCCGGTTCACATCAGGCTTGATGCCGGACCCTTTCACTTCGAAGGTATCGTGGACAGCGTAGAGTGAAGTATCCCGAGAACGGCTGAGCAAGATACCCTGCTGCATAGGTGAGCAAGGATAGACATCTTCCACACTGTCAAGGGAATCAATCCCAACACTTGGTAGCTTTTTAGAAACCATTGTATCAAGTTCATCGTATGTCAGCGTTAGCAGTGGGAAGCTACTCAGTGTTGGTCTCGGTGAGAGAGATTGTAACTGTCCACCCAGGGATTGAAGTAAGGTGTGGCAACATTTGACCCATTCGCGAATAGCTGTCTGGTGCTGCATATTTCCGTTGAAAGAAAATATGAAGCGGAGGTTCCCATGCACTACCATTGCAGATATCTCGAAGAGTGCGAATCGAGGGGTGTTCGCTCCAAAATCGGCTGCTCCACCTCCTCGGCCGGTCTCGCCAGCCATCTGGTCCATGAGCTGGAAGAGACCATCGGTTCTTTGCAGATCCCGGTGTTGGCCAACATAGTTGAAAGAAATCTCCATCGGACTATGGTGCATGAAAGTTCCATCTTCACGGGTCGTTAACATGCGGCGCGCGAAGTCCTGTCGGCCATTATCGGAGACACGTCGACGCAGGTCCTTGACGCGAACAACCGTTTCGGTTGCATCCTCTGCCGGGAGTGCTGAAAGAAGAATAGGATATAAGGTAGTAAACCAGCCGACCGTGCGTGAGATGTCTATCGCTGATTCCCAAGCTTCTCTACCATGACCCTCGTTGTATATCACCGGCAAAGATCGGTCCTTGAACGTCTGTCCAAAAGAATGCAACAACGCTGCGAGGAATACATCAATCGGCTCGGTCCCAAGGCCTTGGTGGCATTCCATGAGGATAGAACGGGTAATGTCGCTGTCAAGTTCAAAGGTCTCACAGTCCACATCTCCATAAGTAGTTGAATGGTTCTCCAATCCCCAGTAAGCGAAGTCTGGTGCGGAGACATCAGGCAAGTCCACAATCTTTGCCGCTTCTGGCTGACAATGGTCGGCTTGAATTTGACACCAGTTCTGGAACGGAAGAGAACCACTCTGCGAGGTAGGTTGGTCTGGGTTTGTAATGAGATCCTCCAAATCTTCCAAGATGATCCGCCAAGAAACAATGTCAACTACCAGATGATGTGCGACCAATGATAGCAGGCGGGCATTCCCATTCTCATAAAAGAGGTCGACAGCAAGTACTGGCCCTACAAATGCGTCGATGCAGGCCTGGCTGTTAGCGACAGCTTGATCAACCTCGGTTTGGCTGTTATTATCGTGGGTTTGCCAATGGTATGAGCCTGTTACATCTTCGGTGATGCGTTGTTGTAGTCCAGATCCTGATTCAACCAATCGAGCTCGGAGCATTGAGTGGCGGCTGACAATGGTCTCGATAGCGCGTTTGATGTCGTGTTCATCAATATGTTGGTTTAACCGGATAATGATGCTTTGGTTGAAATGGCCTTGACCTTCACTCCGGACCATAAAGTGAAGCTTCTGTATCGGGGACAGATCAAACGGCTCATCGATCTTTTCCTCATACACAATAGACTGGTCGACCTTCTTCACCCGCGTTGCCAATTCTCTGATCGACTTGCTGTGTAGCACCTCCTGTACTGTCAGACCCATTCCCTGCTTCTTACAATATCCTAGGCAGGTTATCGCGGCAATTGAATCGCCCCCTAGGTTCAAGAAGCCTTTGTCGAGCCCAATCTGGTTGCGAGGGATATTGAGAACGCGACTCCAGATCGAAGCTAATTGACCCTCGGTGGTGTTGACCGGGTACATTGATTCATCTGTAAGGTCCGAGCTGGCCTGCATGTGTTGAAGATCGGGGTCCTCTGCCATGCTGCTAATCCATTTTGCGGTAGCCTTCCTGTCCAGTTTTCCAGACGCGAGCAGTGGCAGGGCCTCCACACATAACCAGACAGAGGGGATCATGTAAGTTGGTAGCAGAGCTGATAATCTCTCGCGGACTTCTGAAACAATAGGGGCCTTCTTAGAAGGTTCAAGAAGTCGCAATGGCGTTGCATCAGGATCTGACTGATTCTCGAAATGAACAGAAAGGGAAATCACAGCCACCAATCTGCCTGTAGAAAATCCGGATTTGGAGAGGAAAGTCAAGCAATGCTTGATAGTTTGGTCTGCAGCCAAGTGGTTCTCAATTTCGCCCAGTTCAAGTCTCTGCCCATGGAACTTGACCTGTGTGTCCTTTCTTCCTATGTACGTTAGTGAGCCAGATTCGGCATTATATCTTACCAGATCACCCGTCTTGTATACTCTCCGGTCCTCTTGTGTGGCACCATCTCTCTTCATCCAGGCCGGATTGTAGATGAAGGCTTCATTTGTCTTTTGAGGGTTGTTGAGGTAGCATCGAGCCAGTGTGGGTCCCTCGAGTATCAATTCACCAGGACAGCCCACGGGGACAAGTTGATCGTGGCTGTCCGGGTCCACCAACCAGCAACGGACCCCCACTGGGAGTCCAATATCTCTGCAGTCCGAGGATGGTGTGACTTTTGAGTTGATAACAGCCGCGACGGAGCTTTCCGTGGGGCCATATGCGTTGATGAGAGTGATTTTGGATGACCAGGTTTCCAACTGACCGGTTGACATTGCCTCACCGGCAAGGACCAGTGTGTTTAGACCCGGAACCTGCGAAGAGTCGACGAACTCGATGAACGAAGGTGTCAGGATGGCATGTGTCACCCTCAGTTCTTTGATCACCTTGACTATATCACTCAATCTTTCCTCCTCACTCGGTATGCAAACGCAACCTCCCTGCAACAGGGTGGTCAAGATCTCAACAAGGCTCGCGTCAAATGTATGCGACGCGAACTGCAAGACACGCGAAGTCGAATACATATTATGGCGTGGGGCATGGGCAATGGCGCCAGAGACGTAGGCTCTGTGTTCCAGCATCGTCCCCTAGAAACTGACTGTTAATGGAAATGTGGAAAAAACGGAGCTGGGGAACCCACCTTAGGTTCTCCGGTCGAGCCGGAAGTGAATATCACGTAGGCGGCATTGCATCCTTGCACCTGTGGCAGTTGCCGTGTTTCTCCGGTGGAAACGGCAAAGTCATCGATGGCGTCCTGATCTAACGGGACTAGGGTCTCCGCAACTGCACTCAAAGCTGCTGCCCGATTTCTGGAGCAGAGCATGACCTTGGCCTTGACGGCGTGCACAAGTGATTGTAAGCGGGGAGTGGGATGTGTGGGGTCAAGAGGGACGAAGGCGCCCCCAGCTTTTAGAACGCCGAGCATTGCCACGACATTCCATTTCTAAATCCAGTCAGCTTTCCGTTATCGTCTCCAAACCAAGTGCGTCTATAACAGCCAACTTACCGATTTATCGAAACAGAGAGCAACGCAGGTTTCGGGCCGGACACCTTGTTCATACAGATGATAAGCGACCTGGGATGAAAGGAGGTCCAGATCTCTGAAAGTCAGGCTTCCATCCCAAGCACAAACGGCCTCATCGTCGGGGCGCAGTAGGACCTGTTCATTAATGACTTCATGTATGCAGCGGTCATGCGCCTCTGGGAGGACGGCGTTGAATTTGCAGACGCGGGACCAGTCCCGGTCTGAGAAATGGTTCAAGTCTTTGGCGGGGGAGTCATCCTCCGAAAGTACTCTTGCCAGTATTTGTTCGAAGTAGTCGGCAATGCTCTTCATGTGTTCCATGGAGGTGTCATGGTTCCAATATTCCAGGAAGATGCCAATGTCCTCTTGCAGGAGCTTGACATGAAGTCTTACCCGACACTATGCGAGGGATCAGTCAGTCTTGCACTGGAAGCACAGGCATGTTGCAGAGTGTAAGAGGGAGGGAAGACCGACCTCTTCTGGAAGCGGGATTGCCAAGGCTGGCTGGACAGGAGGGGCTCTGGCGTCGCTCGAGGGACCGCGGCAATTGCGCAGCATCAGCACGGTGTTAAACAGCGTGTGATTGTGCCGACTCGGGGAAGTCTCGCATTTTTCAGCATTCTTCCCCTCTGCGTTGCGTCGGACAGTATGGATCGAGTCGTCCTCGGCGATGGTAAGATTAAAGATTAGAGGATTATTTTGAATATCTGACAAAGAAGTGGCATCGTGAAAGTCGCCATCAACACCAATTGGTTGGTAACCAAAGCAGATGTCTTCCAGGCCTGTGTAGCGCTGAAGCAGCAAGGCCCATGAGGCCTTGAGTAAAGAATCTAATTGACCTTGGTCCCAGGCGGACAGCAACTGGAGAGTCTGCGATGGACTGGTCTTCGTCCGCAACAGCGCAGGCCGTTTCGGGCCGGCAAAGTTTGTGCCAAACTTAGGCAGGCAGCATGGGATTGGTAGGGCCATGGTTGACGTTGTGAATATCACTCAGGAAATCTGGGATCGTCCACCAAGAGGGGAGTAGATGTGTGTAGTTAGATGGAGAAGAAGGCCGACAGATCTTCGACCTCTCTGTCCACCGTCCTACCCTTTTAAATTGGAGCCAGCTCCATGCTTATGCTTATCGCAGACCCATCATGGGGCCCCGACCCTCTCAGGCCGGAAATAGACCATTGAAACTAGTAGTGAGGTGACCCCGTCGCAGCAATTCCAATTGCTCACAGGCATCAGGATGCGAAAACAACAAACGACCAATGGCCGGGCGCGAACTAGCGGGTTAAGATGGATGCTCTGGACATTGGCCAACACGCTAGCTACTAGTAAGCAGAGTATTCCAGATGCCCTTGCTTGGGGTGAAGCTGAGGACACGGCAGGGAATAGACTCCATGGCTTGCGAACCTCTGCAGGGCGCTTGAACCCAAAAGATTATGGCATGAAACCATCCCAACCAAGTTCGCCCACACTGTGGAGCATGCCCGGAGGGGCGAGGAGCTAAAGATGGAAGGCAACCAGAGGGAGGGATCAGAAAAAATTCCAAAAGAGTTTTCAGCCGGTCGAGATCGAAGTCAGTGCATTTGGCAAATACCAGCTAGACCTGTAACTACTGCAATCGACGCATGACGTTGGTCCACAGGGCCGGGGCAAATAACGGAGGCGAAAGCAAGCCCTACTCGGGTGTGTACTTGGGTAGAAGATGCATTATGTTATGCCGGTTATAATCCCGGGTGTCGAGCTCGGTCTGGAACAGCGCTCAATCGAGATTTCTTTTTTTTTTTTTTTTTTTTACCTGTCAAACAGCCAGAAAGAGGCGCTGCTGCATTAGCATCGAGCTCCACTCCAAGTCGGAAATGAATGCCCGTGAGTGAAGAACCATCTGTATGGCGCATGCTGATCAGTGGGTGATGTAGTAAGTACGGTACAGTAGCGGTAGCGGGAGAAAATTCGGCGACGTGGAAGATATCAGCCAGGATAGCCCGAGGTTAGGACAAGTCACTGGGAAGTAGACCTACCTGGGAAGTAGTACTACGTCAGTGAAGTCAGGGAGGTCTCGGAAGCTGGAACACATGTAGGAGCGAGGATGGGGTAAGCCGCAACCCTACTATTCCGTCGGCGGATGGATGGATACAAAAGTCCTGTGCCGGATGGGGAAGCCACCGGCGGGATTGATTGGGGCTTCCGCCGGGCCTTAGGGGCCCTACCCACCAAGCCCGGATTTAGCATACTCTATACATACCTCGTATACGGTAAAGGGCCTTGCTATGAGGATGGGTCCGCCAACACCTCGACCAGGTTGACCCGCATAGTTCTCCACTCTGCTTCCTCCAAGGCCGGAAAAGGTGGGATCGGGAAATTATAGACGGGCTCTCAGGCGCAAACCGCCTCCAATTCGCGAGTTTTTTCTCACCCCGTGGCGGGCAAGAAGCATGGCATCGAGGCGTCGTTAATCTCATCCTTCGCAGCCCAACTACCCGTGCCCTGATACTATGCGCTTCGCAAATTATCAAGTAATTCAGTAACTCATTCTGGTACATATCCGACCTACTAGAATCTGCCCAAGGAAGCGGTAGCCTTAATACGGATACCATGGCGGGAGTACGGAGTAGTGCTATATTAGAGTTATTAAGGGTGGAGGGTACTCCGTACCTTACTACTACCTTTAGCTATTCCGGGTAACATGGACGGTCAGACCAGACCGTCCAATAAACTGTCCAATAAGCCATCCACCGAACCGACGCGAGATAATAGGATGGCATCGACGATGACATGACGATCATCTATGAGCGCCGGGAGATGAAACTCTAACAACAAATAAGTGCCAGATCTGAAAACTTTCTCCAGGCGGGACAGATGGATCAATCATGGTGAACAATACACAAGGCAAGGGGTCAAACTCAGTGTACTATATCCAGGACTTAATCAAACCGAGTTCTAAGTAAAGGAGCCAGGCTTATGGCTGCTTAACTGCGTGGTCATTCTATCTGTAGTTTGGAGTGGTGTCAGCAATCAATGGCAATGTGTCGGCTCTGCCTACATCTAACACGAGAATTCAGCCTTCACGTTCCTGGGTCATGGCCACGGCTGACGTGTACGTAACTACGATACCTACCTAGTACCTACGCCATAAGTATGGCAGATCATCCATGATGAATCGCATAAATATACCTCGCTTATGCGCGGTGGGGGTTCGCATCAGGAGGGGTCGAGTTTTCATCGATGTGCGTAAGACCGGTAGTGATTGGCCCCGGCACACGCGGCGTTCGTTGGGGGTTTTTCCCCGAGCGGTTTTTAGTATTCATGGTTTTGGCGCTTGGTTATCAAGCGGGAGATCGAAACTCTCCTAAATTAGTTCGACACCACCGGGGCCATCTATGCGAGCTAAAAATCAATAAACCTGCAAGGCCCAGGGGATCTTGCGGGAGATGGATGCATCGAGCGTGTGAGTGGCTATGCCGACCTGCGCCATTGAGTTGACGAGTGCGTCTTGTACTTACGTCCAGAGTTCGCTAGTACTACCCACTTAAATACCAGTTAGCTTATTTAGTTGCATATCACATCGGTTGCTAACTTGAGAGAATCACCTCTCGTAAATTTTCCTTTGCTTTTCTTCTGACGTCCAACGATGCGCGCCCGGGAATCGTAGGGGGGGAAACGTAAAAAAAAACATGGTCAACTGGGTCACGGGTTATGGGTCAGGAGCCGGCAGTCGATCATTGCTCAGTCTGGGGGTATCAATAATCAACCGAACCCTGGACTGCTGACTATCCCGGAGACGAGCCCCATGGGTTCCGGGCAATGAGAACGGGATGTTTCTGTTTCATCCCAACGGCGCGACCGATGGAAGGATTGGAATCTGAAAGAAAAACATTGTTTTTGCCCGATGGCCGCTATAGCCCGCCGTGGAAATCATCATTGGGAACCCTACGAAGGTTTGGATTCGCCCATTGTACCGAGGATGACAAAGCACTGGGCCATTTCCGAGTCGAGAACATGGCCATTCTTATTGTGCTGTGCGTCGCGGTGTCGATGCCTCGGCCTGACAGTTCACTACTGCGGCCTAGAGAAAACAGTAAGCATAAAGATGTTAGCCCTATTTTTCAGGAGTCTAGGCTCCTTGCGGTGGTTAGCATGGAATCGATCTCGGTCAATGACACCTAAGGTCTTCGGGGCATGTTCAGCTGTCTTGCTCTGGATGGATACTGGATAGTCGTCGATGGCGTCCTGAGAGGCTGTGAGTTCGCTGAGTGGTCAGTGGAAGGGCGAAGCGAGGCTAACTGACAACGGACTCGGGGACTACCGCAGTTGAGTCCCATCCTATGATTCTGGTCATCCTGGCTGGTCTTTTCTTCAAGTTCAAGCCACTGATGCCGCAGGCGGTTAGTCATGCGGCATCAAGCGCCCCCGTAGCCCCCAATCTGGAGTATGTGGGTGCGGGCCTCGCGGGCTCGCGGCTGCCGGAAGTCTTCCGTTGACCATGGTTAGTGGCCTGGCCGCCCGGCGCTCCCTTCTCGGCATCTCCACCCCTTCCGCTGCTGAGTTCTAACTTCTGACACTCCTCCTGTGGCAGACTAACAAACACACTGACTGTTCCCAGCTCCCCAAGTCTATCTGTGCCGCGTGTAGCAAGTAAGCAGCTACTAGCAACACGCTTGGTGACTGCAGTGACAATCACCGAATTCTTCGGAAGAAATTTTCCAAGATGCAAGTGATTTCCGGAGAAGGGATAACCGCCCCCGCTAACTCACTTTCATCCTAGTCCTCAACAGCTCCTTCTCAGTTTGGTCCTAGCCCCTGAATACTACTCACTACTACGGTGTACCGGTGGTATCACCATCCACTTACTACTTCGAACCATCGACCACTACAATGCTGTTGACATCCCCACAAGTACATGCCTACTTTGTATATGCACAACGTTACACATCACCCACGTTAGGCTCGAGTGGACATGGCGTCCTTCTCTCTTTGACCGTTGTCGCATGCACAATAAGGCTTGTTTCCACGAGGACACTACATTATAACTAGATATACCGCAGACATCTTACCTAGTCCGCAAAATTCGTATGGGTCTAACTAGCTAGCTAGCTGCTGTCAGGTTGCCACAAGCAGGCATCGGTCCACCAAGATCTGGCCTACAGGATTGAGAATTACATCTATTCGGTGAGCACTGGCCCCAATCTGATGGGGGAGCCCGTCAGAATGGCCATCCAGCAAAAAGGGAATAAAAACCGAGGTGTCAAAGCCAGGTGTCTCTTCACCCCTGCAGCTGGATTTCAAACCACCCTGTGGCGACGACGGCAGTCAAATTCCATGCCGGTATAGTCAGCGGCAAACAATGCACAGTAGAAGGCAAATTTTATCCGGCGTACGGTGTTCTCCGTTGCATGCGGTCAACTATAGTGTGCATGGAACAGTCATGAGGCCTTGTCGGGGATAAACACCCAGTACGTACTTTCGACTTCAGGCGTCTGGTAGTCGTGGGTAGAAGCGGGATTCTGTGACATTCGGGATTTGACGACTTGTACCTCCTCCTTCCCTCCTAGAGCGAGCCGCCGGATCACTCACTAACCCCTCGCCCGGTTCCTCACTGGGCAGGTTTGGGGCGAGTTATGATTTTCAGCCTTTTCATCATCGATCCGGCCCGTTCGTGGCGTTCTGCCCAGCGCTCACATCTTCATACCGTATGGACCCAGGCCTTGGAAGAAAATATCAAGAAAAGACGCCATCCGAGCGAGCTTGGTGTCATGGGACTCCCCCAGTACTCGCGCAGATAAGATGGCAAGCCTTAGAGCGACAGTGGGGGCAAACTAGGTTGGAAGTAGTGCTTAGGTACAGGCCGGCCTCGAATCGTACTTTTTTTACTGGGCAAGTACAAGTCGTAGACTTGGGGGAGGGCAGGCCGTTGGCCCAATGGTTTCGCAGGCTCCGGTCATCCCCTTGTCGAGGTCATCGTTACGTTGAATGCGAGGGTAGGGAGAAGGCATGGCTTTCAACGCTCATCTCGAGTAAAAAAGGATGAAATGGCCAATGGGGAAAAAAGCAAACATACGTCGAGGCAGGACTGTGATGGAACAAGCCGAATCATCGGGCTCGAATTGGGGACGATGCATAACCCACTGTGGATCTTCAGCCGAACCATGGAAATACGCATCCTTGTTGTTGCATCGTAACTAATCGTTGCGTCGAACCAGTTTGAGCTTTGGAAGGAAACCATTAAAATCTTTTTAATTCTGAAATTGGAATTAAAATCCATCCGTTAAAAATAAACATCGGCGGAGAATTTCTAATTTTCTCATGCGAGGTTGATTCTAATAGTGCCCCCCCTGGTGATGATGCAGCGAGGGCTGGGACCAGCCCAGTTGGGTCGGACAATTGTCAGGGACACTAATTCGTGTCCCTGAAGCCCAATGAGTAGGTGGTACAGGCTGAAGCCGCGAAACGAAGAAGGGGGAGGGGTCAAATAGTAAGAGGGAGGAGTTTCCATCCATGTCGACCTCATTCCGACCATGAACATCAAAACTAGCGATCCACAGTGAATTCTAGCCCCTCCAGAAGGCCATTCATCGTTGCATCCCCTCCAGGATATCTAAGTACCTGCCTGCCTCGACGGTTGTAAATGGCATCCGTGGTGTAGTCATGGCAGCCATGTTATCCTGCCAGCGGGCGGACAACTCTCTCAATATCCCTCCGCCCTCATGTCGGAGCGGGTTTGACTTCTCCCTGCTCTTTGAGGAGCTCATTCTGGGCATCCTGCCCTTAGGGATTGTTCTGGCTCTGGTGCCCTTTCAACTGCGACACTTGTTCGGAAGACCGCGCAAGGTGGAAGCGTCTTGGTTGGCCTGGGCAAAGACGGTATGTCCTCAGCGTTTTTTCATGATGGCCTGATGGTTCCCAGCACCTACTGGATTCAGCAGGCGCTCTCCGCACCCCGTGACCTCCTACTCTTCTAAGTTCTACTCTTTTCTGCTCGTGGGCTTTGCTAATTTCCCTCTCCTACTCCCCCGCAGACAGCATGGATTGTACTAGTGATCACTCACTTGGTCTTGACGGTCCTTTGGTCCCTCCCATCCGCATGGCGGACGGAAGCCTCCATCGCTGCGAATGCAGTGATGACCGTGGGGATCTTTCTCCTCTGTCTGTTTTCTTACGCAGAACACCATCTCTCAGTCAGGCCGTCGTTCCTTCTTAACGTTTACCTCGGTACCACGCTGCTCTTTAGTATCGCAAAAGCGAGGACTCTCTGGCTCCGGCATCCAGAGGGAATCAACAGAGACATTGCAATCATCACGTCGCTCAATGTCGGGATCACGCTGCTCCTTCTCATTATGGAGGCAACAGAAAAGCGTCGTTTTCTTCGAAAAGAATATAAGGGATATCCTCCCGAAGCCCTCGCGGGAATTTACAATCGATTGTTCTTCTGCTGGCTGAATCCGTTGTTTTATCTCGGGTTCACTAATCCGCTCTTGGGGGTGGACGATCTATTTACTCTCGACAAGCAGCTGGAGTCGAAGCGACTGCATCGGGTCGTAGAGAACTTATGGAATAAAGGTACCTTTCTCGCGTTGCATGCCGAGGTCGGCCAGAGCTGACAACTACTAGAAGACAGGAAAAGTCCGAACGCATTGCTATCTACATGTTTCAAGGCGTTCAAATGGCAGATTTCAGCCGGTATACCACCACGAGTCATGCTGGCGGCCCTCAATATATGCCAGCCATTACTGCTAGAAAGATCACTCTCTTTCACCGAGTCAGCCGTGAACAAGGACACGGATAACATCGGTTATGGCTTAATTGGGGCTTATATACTTGTTTATATTGGCTTGGCGGTTAGTACAACGGGCTTTATATGGATCTTTCAACATCTGACACGGTGTGGATTTAGGTTACTATGGGCCAGTATCAACACATGACCTATCGCTCTATTACAATGGTCAGGGGAGGCGTTGTATCCATGATCTATGAAAAGGCATGTACTCTGAGTACCAAAGACGCTGATCCCGCTTCCTCTGTCACACTTATGAGCGCCGATGTTGAGCGAATTGTGCAAGGCTGGCAGACCATGCATGATATCTGGGGCAATGCTCTTGAAATCGCTCTGGCCATATACCTCCTTGAAAGACAGTTGGGCGTGTCCTGTGTTGTCCCGGTTGCTGTTGCAATTGGTAAGAGTCGCGATCCGTTTTCCAACACCTAAGCTTATCATTCTCTCCCTTAGTGGCACTTGTTAGCTCCCTTGTAGCGATGACTTTTGTAATGGCTGGGCAAGCCAAGTGGCTTGAGGCTATTGAGAGACGTATCTCGTCCACGTCTTCTATGCTTTCTTCTATGAAAGGGATCAAGATGCTTGGTCTCCAATCAGCACTAATGACATGTGTGCACAATCTGCGTTTGGATGAGCTGAGCATTTCTAGATATTTTCGGAAACTTTTAGTCTGGAACATGGCTCTGGGTAAGTCAAAAAATCTGAACCTAGTCCTTCAAGAATTTGCTCTAACAAACCTTCAGCGT
This sequence comes from Aspergillus heteromorphus CBS 117.55, assembly GCF_003184545.1. Taxonomy (NCBI): domain Eukaryota; kingdom Fungi; phylum Ascomycota; class Eurotiomycetes; order Eurotiales; family Aspergillaceae; genus Aspergillus; species Aspergillus heteromorphus. Next base: position 543,941 of record NW_020290418.1, read on the forward strand.
GGATCACTCGCATTTTTGCACCGATCTTTGCGTTTGGCGCTTTTGTCGGCATCTCCCATGATAGGGGAAATGATGCTGCTTTGACTATATCAGTAGCCTACACATCACTATCGCTGTTCTCTCTTCTATCGGACCCTCTTCTGTCTCTTGTCATGGCTCTAATGACGTTTGTTGGATCGGTTGGATCTTTCCAAAGAATACAAGAGTTTCTCGATCAAGAACGTCATATTGATTCCCGAGCTAAGTCTACTGAGCTGCCATACAATATCCCCGAAGAAAAGGGTCAATTGGCTTTGGTTGACGATGCTGAAACCAATACAACCGAGTCGGGTTCCTCGAGCTCATTAAACAAACCCCACTCGCCTTTGTTTCAGGACGCTCTCACAGTTCAAAATGGGGCATTCGGGTGGGATACAACAAAAGAGCCCTTGCTGAAAAACCTGACTATCGCGATTCCTCAAGGGGGCGTCACTATATTGATTGGGCCATCTGGCTGTGGCAAAACCACACTATTGAAGGCTATTCTCGGCGAGGTGCCCTGTTTGAGCGGAAATATTAGACTTTCGTCTGAGAGCATTGCCTATTGTGAGCAGACGCCTTGGCATATGAACGGAACCATCCAAGACTGTATCGTCGCAATGTCTACTTATGACAGCCAGTGGTACAGGTCCGTCATCAATGCATGCGCTTTAGTCGAGGACTTCAAACAGCTCCCTCGTGGGGATCAGACCGTGATTGGGAGTAAAGGTATTGCTCTGAGTGGAGGCCAAAGTCAACGGATTGTAAGTAAATTGCACTCTTTGCATGTTTTTGAACATAGTAGATATTCTAACATCATTAGGCACTTGCGAGAGCAGTCTATGCCCGGAAAGAGGTTATCATTCTGGATGACGTCTTTAGCAGTCTCGACGCGACGACTGAGGACCACATCTTCCATCACCTGATCGGGAGCCATGGCCTCCTGCGCTCATTAGACTCCACGATCATCTTCGCATCTTCTTCTGGTAAGTTATCGCTCCCAGATTCCTCCGCTTTAGATCGCAGCACTAATCGATTAAACAGTAAAACGTGCTCCTTATGCTGATCATATCATCGTCCTTGACAACAAGGGCTACGTCATTGAACAAGGGAGTTTCAAGGCTCTCGATTGCTCCGGAGGTTATGTCTCGAGCTTCTCTCTGGGATTTCCCGAATGGGGCTACAAAGCGGACATGTTCCCTGCTTCAGGTGTTGAGATAAAAACAATCGAAAAGACGGCCGAAACCGATACAGAGAGTGAGACTGCGACTCGTCCAAAAGGCGGAGATGTGTCGATCTATTTGTACTATGTTCAATCCATTGGCTGGTTTCCAACAATAGTCTTCCTCGTGGCAATCGCAAGCTTCGTCTTCTGCATATCTTTTCCAAGTAAGTCCTCACGAATTATCATATAATCTTCAACTAACTCAACGCACAGGTATCTGGGTGCAATGGTGGGCCGATTCAGATCAAGCGGAACCTGGCAAACGAACAGGTTATTACCTTGGAATATATGCAATGCTTGGGGTGCTAGGCATGCTGGGCCTTATGATCGGTACCTGGTACGTGCATGACATGCTGCCCTGGTTGAATCTCAACTCATGTAAATTGTTTAGGGAAATGGTGATCAACATGGTGCCAAAGTCTGGAGAGGTCTTCCATAGAAAGCTTCTGAGAACAGTTCTAAGGTTGGTCTAACCTAGTAACTTTCAAATCATATGCTGACCTCCCTTATAGTGCGCCAATGTTGTTTTTCTCCAAGACAGATAGCGGTGCTATTCTCAACCGGTTCAGTCAAGACCTACAGCTCATAGACATGGAGCTCCCTGTTGCTGCTATCAACACCTTTGCAAGTAAGCTTTTTGATCCTGCTAGTACCTTGCTTCCACGGTTACTTATACGGAATGCCTAGCCTTCGCCCTCTGCATAGCACAGATGCTCTTGATGGCCGTAGCTTCGAGATACGTTGCTATAGCTTTTCCGATTGTCCTTATTATTGTCTACCTTATACAAAAGATGTACCTTCGTACATCCCGACAACTGCGGTACCTCGATCTAGAAGCAAAGGCGCCTCTTTTCTCTCATTTCACGGATTGCCTTAGTGGCCTGGTGACTCTAAGAGCGTTTGGATGGCAACATGCCTTGCAAGAAAAGAACTATCGCTTGCTTGATTACTCTCAGAGACCATTCTATCTCCTCTACGCCATCCAACGCTGGCTTACCCTTAGTTTGGACATGGTAGTTGCGGGTATTGCAGTTTTGTTGATTATACTTGTCGTCATTTTACGAGGATCTATCAGCGCGGGCTGGGTTGGAGTCGCGTTGCTGAATGTCATTCAGTTTAGCCAAAGTATCAAGCTTTTGATAACTTTCTGGACCAACCTCGAAACTCACATCGGCTCAATACAGCGAGTCCGGTCCTTCTCAGAGACTGTGCCGTCGGAAGATCTACCCTCGGAGAACGACGATATGCCACCTGAGTGGCCATCTCAAGGTGATATCGAGTTCAAGTCCGTTTCTGCGGAGTATAGGTAAGGCGTTTACCTAGCCGCAAGTCACCTACGGACTTTCAGCCAGCTAACCCTCTTCGCATAGGGCCTCTGAGCCGGTCCTTAACGGCGTGTCTCTTTCCATCCGAGCCGGTGAAAAGGTGGGAATTTGTGGAAGAACTGGCAGGTATGCTACACACCTACACTCGGGGCTTTTTTCTCAAACAGACACTAACTATATGGACCCAGTGGCAAATCATCACTCATCATGAGCATATTCCGCATGATCGACATAAGCTCTGGTCAAATTGTTATTGACGGACTCGATATCACCAAGCTACCACGTCAGGAGATCCGTTCGCGAATCAACGGGGTCTCCCAAAGCCCTCTCCTGATCAAGGGCAGCGTGAGAACAAACGCCGACCCTATGGGCTCTTCATCCGACGAAGCCATAAATAGCGCTCTCGAAAGCGTCGGCTTATACTCCCAGGTGCAAGAAAAAGGCGGTCTGGCTATTGACATGGACGAGCTCTTCCTATCCCACGGACAGCAGCAGCTCTTCTGTCTCGCACGGGCGATTCTCCGTCCCGGTAACATCCTGGTTCTCGACGAAGCCACAAGCAGGTACGGATCGTATCGCTCAAGCAAAACTGCATATGCTAACGTAATTTACCCACCCAGTGTCGACACCAGAACAGACGAGGTAATGCAGCGGATCATCCGCGAAAAGTTCAGCACCCACACCATCCTGACCGTCGCCCACAAACTCGACACCATCCTTGACTACGATAAAGTCGTCGTCCTCGAAGCAGGTCGTCTAGTGGAGTGTGGAACTCCCCATGACCTTCTCGCCTCGGACAAGTCTTATTTCAGCAAACTGTATGCCAGCCTGACGACAGAGGAACAGGAAGGGGAGACTGAGGTCAGCTCGTCCGAGATCTAGACTAGTCTCCGACATGGCTGAGTGGCGGCCCAGGCAGCCCCAAAAGCAAGGATGGCACAGACAGCCAAGGCAGCCAGCCGCACGTCTTTCATCCTCCCTATCCTCCCATTCTTGCCATCAGATCGATGATTAATTTCCAAGCGACACATAAATAGATCCTAGCTCCTACTTTAATTCCCAATTATGCGAACTGTTAATATAATTGACTTTTACCCAAACTTTCGATCCCTGATCCAAATTAATATAGTATGGTATATTATTAGATTCGATTCACTTTCGATCGCCCATCTGTTTTACTTTTACTATTCTGTCCAAATCCGACCCATCACTCGCCCATAATCTCAAAGTCACCAGTCACTGTTAGCGCTAGTGTTAGTGTTAGTGTCAATTCGCGTCGTCCCGACCAAGTTAGAACCCGTAGTTGCCTAATCCAGCAAAGTAAGTTAGGCTGTTAGCGCCAGCGGGCCGTGCAGTCGCCAGTCGGCCAGTAGATATCTAGTGCTGAGTGCAGGAAAGAAATCAAGGAAAACAAACAACAGCCCCCAACAACACAACTCCACCCCACTCCAACCTACCTACCTACCTAGTATCTACCACCTACCTAGTAGTTACCTACATACGACCCAATCCTAAGCTATCATTCCACTGTACCAGGGGTATATTTTACCCGGCATATCAAGCCCAAAAAAAAAAAAAAAAAAGAAAAAAGCCCCGAATCTCCGAAGTTCCGAAGTTCCGAACTGCATTACATTTGCATTTGCATCTGTGCCTAGGTACTTACTTACTTACTTACTTACTGGTCTTTTGGTTTTCCGTGCATGTGAATGTGAATGTGAATGTGATTGTGATTGTGATCTTGATCTGCAAGCATTTACTTACAAGTACTCCGTACCAGTACTCTGTATGTACTTTGTACATAACTAGATAAGAGGTGCTGACGCGAGAGCTGAAATCAAGGAAAATCCCCGAGCCGAGGGAAAGGGGAAAATGGAGGGGGAGCGGGGAGTGACTGACTGACTGACTGACTGACTGACAGCCAGGGTCGGATCAGGGAAGGAGGAGGATCAGGGAAGGAGGAGGATCAGGGATCTACTCCGTAAGTACGGAGTACGTTATACAAGTCTGTCTCGACTCTCAGCTCTCAACTTTCAACTTTCAGGGGGGGGGGGAGGCAACTGGGAAGAAAGTTGTTTGTCGTCATAGTGCATAACTACAGCGTAGCATATAGTACATAGCACATAATAGGTACTACGGAACTCACTAAGTATTTATGATCTATTACCGAGGTAAGGTAGATAGATAGGTGGTGGTGCTGGGTATGCATTCCGTCTATCTAACTACTCCGTACTTCGTACCAGTGAATAAGGATAGCTAGGTACCTAGCTGGCTGCCTGGCTGGCTGATGATGATGCCTGTATGTAATTATAGTATGTGTGCGGGATGAACGAACGAGATTAGATTCTCGCGACGCCACAAAGTCATTCATGCTGCATGGGCACATTGTACTTTGTATAATTTGGAATTAAATTAGATATGTCTTTTAAAGAAAAGATGAATAAAAAATAAAATTGAAATTGAAATTGAGACACTCCTAAGCCTAGAATAGATGAAATCGAGTTGGGGAAAAGAATTGCAAGCACAAGATGGTTGGTTGGTTGGATGGATGGTTTATGCAAAGCAAAGCAAAGCAAAGCGCGCCTCCCGCCCCTTAAGCTAGCCCGGATTTGCAGAGATCGATCGATCGATCGATCGAATGAAGATTGGCAGTCGCAGTTGGATGGACAGTGCTGTATGTATGGGTGTATGTGGGTAGATGAAGATAAACAGGTTATGCAGGGTAGGAAACCTGTTGTTTGCTTGTTTATTTGTTGGTAGTCGGTGGGGGAGAAGGTGGTGTAGTGGTAGTGGTGGTGGTTGTGTTGTTGCAACTCACTCAGTCTATCTAGGCGAGGAGCATCGTGTCGTCATTATCCGGTTCTCCGGCGGGGTTGTGATCCAGAATCCCGAATTCCCAATCGCCGCGTTCGATCCGGCTGACTCGGTCGAGTTCAGCTTGGAATTCGCGACGCAGGAAGTCCAGGGTGACGATGACTCGGCGTTGGGGGATGTGAGCGGCGGCGATGGAGGATTTGCTGTCGCGACGGCTTGAGGGCCGGATGGCAGTTGGGCTGGCGCTCAGGCGGCGGTGGGAGCCGTAGGGAGTGGGGGAGGCAGGGACTGCGTCGGCGGTGTCTTCCATGAAGACGTTGCCATCGTCGTCGGCAGGTTGCAGACTGCGGCGTCGGTCGGTGGAGGGTTTGTGGCCGTCTTTCTCGACGAGGATGTAGGACTCGCTCCTGTCGACACAGGCGAGCAGGTTGATCAGGGAGAGGAGCTCGTGGCGGATTTCCTTGCTCTCCGGGTCGTCCTCCTCAATGGGATAGTTCTCCTCGGTTTCTCGGGCTTTGGTGAGGACCAGATGGGTCGAATGGTCACGGGCGTGTCGTAGTCGCTGGACATTGCGGTAGGCAACTTCGGCAGCGCCGCGGAAGTCGCCCCGAGCAATGCGATACGCTTGCAGGATTCTTTGGTAGTCGGGGGTTCGGTCTGTCCATTTGTTCTCGGTGTCCAGGTAGGAGCTGAAGGATGTCTGTTTCCGAGCAAGGGACGCCAGGATGTCATCCACGTAAGACGCGATGTTCGGGACGAGCGATGTCGGGAAGTGAAGAATCTTCTGTAGCCCAGCGGTGCCAGGCCCTGATGCGGTCAGGATGCCCGTAATGAGGGAGCTCAGGGCGGACTTCTGCAGCGCGCGGTCCTTGTATCTGGAAAGCGCGGAGTACGCCTGGTCGAACTGGCAGTTTTGCAGCGACGCATAGAATGAACGCGAAAGGAGGTCTGCTCGCAAGCTCGAGTTTTCCGGATCTTGCTCGCCTCCATGCTCACTCGCAAGGGCCTGCAACGCGAGACTGGCAAAGTCGGCGACGTGGGAGAACGAACGCGCTTGTTCGAATATCGTCAGGATGTGTTGGAAGTATTTAGGAAGACCGTTGTGGAAGCAATCCACGGAAACAATGTCGAGTAGCGTAGACGACATCTCATGCAAGTTGCCAAGGGGCTTTCCACAAGCTATTAAGAGTCAGACAATATAACATAGAGGGGCTTGGTAGAATGACTTACAAAGGAGATATGCAGCCTTGCGGAAGTACAAAGCGGCAGTATCGTATTCAGCCATAGCTACGTACAGTCGACCCTTCACGTAGGTCGCCCAGGACGTGCTTGCTTGAAAACGCAAAAAGTCCCACGCAAGGTCGATGTTTTTCTTGGCGATGAGATCGCATTGTATGTAAACCAGAGCATTGGGGTACGCAACTTCGCCCTGACGAGTCACCCAGGAGAGGATATCCCGGATTCCAAGTGATATCGTATAACTTTGGGGCAAGCCGATGGATTGGCGAGGCTTGATATCACTGGCAAACAGGTCCTCAAGAATAGTCGTCATCCGGTCTTGTTTCTTGTTCTCCGATGATTCCTTCAAAGAGAAAGGAGTGGCCGTCGGGTCCTCCGTGGTCTGTGTCGGTCTATCAGAGCACTTGCGAGAATTCGAGCTCAGCCAAGACATCATCTCATACTCCCGCAGCAACGTTACGATCGTGACAAACAGGTCTGCGGCATCGAACGTAGAGTTTTCTTCCTGCTGGACCTCCCCGTCCACGAAAAGGACAAGGTATAGAAGATCGGTCAAGGTTTTGCGCGTAAACGAAATCGTTTCCTGAACACCGTTGACAATGACCTTCACGCCAAAGTGAGTGTGGAAAAGGTCGGAGTCCTTGCCAGGGAATCCAAGTGGGATGGTATCTATGAGAGTGTAGAAGATATCGTTCTGTAAACTAAAGATATTCAACCCCTCATTGAGAGCAGCGACCAGGCCGTCGTACGTCTTGTTAGAGATCTGCTCCCCAAAGTCACACCGATCGCGGAAAATGTCCATCCGATCCTGAACAGACGTGGAGGGCTCGGTGAAGAGCTCTGCTTCAAGCGCGCCTTGACAGGCCACTTCAAGATCGGCGGGGAAGGCCTTCCGGAAACCAGAAGCAACCGTCATCAGGTGAGACGTTTGTTCATACAGGTTACCAATCTCTGCATCTAAGTTCCTGTGCCTCCAGCGATCAACGATCTTGGGTCCTTCCGAACGAAGCACCGGGCCTGAGTTGTGCAGAATTAGCTCTGTGGGACTGCATTCCCGGATTACCGCACAGCTCCCTGAAAGCAGCATCCATGGGGTCTCGTAATAAGCGTCGTACGCCAGAGAAACAGGTTCGAATCTTTTCTTGTTGACATCGTCCGTGATTTGCCAGAATTGACGCCACTTTTGGTCTGTGTCCACGCGATACCGGGAGAAATCCATTTCATCTTCGGCAAACTTGCGGAGAGACACTGTATTCGCAATCGTGGAACAGAGTCTTTCCACAAGAGGGGTGTGCTTCTTTGATGCACCAGTCGAGGACAGCGGGCTAATAGCCTCCTGGTAGATAGAAAGAGCGGTCTCAAGGACATCGGTCGAGTACCTGTTCGGTTGCAAAAGGAATTTGAGCCACTTCTCTGTCGGATCCACCACATCAGACAAGGCCATGGCAGGCGGGGCATCATGTGCGCGAGTGTCCATAACCGTGGACACCCAGTTGGAACCCCAATCCGCCACCAAACTCTCGAAGTTGAAGTGAACGGTGTACAATTGGTACAGACTGCTGTTCCTCCACAAAACCCATAGCTCCATGCGCTTGCCTTCTTCCGCGGGCTTGATCTGGAAATCGGCAATGCTCCAGAACATACTTCCAGTCGAATCCGGGTCCAAGGGCTTTAATGTAGCTCCGGGATACAGATCCTCGATGATCAAAGGCGATGTCAGGCCTCCCTTAACGGCCCAGAACTTGAAAACTCCGTCTTCAAACGGCGAATAAGTGACGACGTAGTAGCGATACCCGCCGTCGAGCGCACGTTCCATATTGAAGACCCGGATGAAAGACGACTCCAACGGGTTCAACGAGTATCCCAAATCCTCCGACTCCGGTATCTCACGGTCCAAGAGGTCCTTCGTAGCAGCCAACTTGTTGGTAGCAAGATTCCATATCTTCAGGGTATGGTTCAAACAGACGGCGAACACGTAGGTCTGGTCGGTCGTTGTGGCGATAGCGTTTGCTGTACTCGGATCGAGATTGCGTCCCTGGAACTTGATCGAAGGCTGTGCGTGCCATTTAACCAACCCGCGGAACGACGAGCCCCAGGTTCTCTCATCGAAGGTGAGGGGGGTCCAATGTGAGCCTACAACACAGCACCACGAATCAGCATCCTCTGTAACGCACTGAGCATGAAGGTGGGGAATTACCATCATCACCAGACTTCCTGGTCAAGCGCAAAAGCGCGCCATTATCAAGGGAGATGAACAGCTCTAGCGGGCTGCTCGCATGTAAACGGTGAGGGTGGGAGAAAGTAAGCGGCGCCGGCAAATAAGACTTGCACCAGTCAGAGATGTTATCATCGATTGCTGCAGTCCTTCGGAAGAATTCAGGGCGCAGTGTCAAGGTATGGAGATGCTTGGATTCCGTGACCACGAAAACGCTCAACGCTTCATGGTCCTCCAGATCCGCGAAGTCGACACCCGAAGGGACAATCGGATCCTCAAACGCCAGGCGCATAGTAACATTGTATTCATGTTGTTCAACGCCGCCCTTGGTTAGGTCCACGCATTGAATCTCCAGAACCTTGTTGTCATTGACCACCCTCCAAAGGAACGTTCGGGGGTAGAGGTTGCGTTTGCGGAAGTAGACCGATCCCTGAGTCGTTAGGAACCGTCTAGAGAAGTCATCTTCGTCCTTGGCGATCGGCTCGTCCTGGGTCGAAGAGGAGGCGATCGAGAATCGGGCGCGGCTTTGCGTGTTCGCTTGTGTTGGGATCTGGATGTTGACGACGGTGTTCGGCGAATACGGCCGGAGGTCGACCCGGGTATCTTTGTAGATTTTCGCCATGTCGGGAATAAGAACAGACCACCTTCCACGATCTTGAAGAAATGGTCAGCTCAAGTCTCCATGGCCGGTTGGTCGGGGCGGATGGAGGGTCGCAACTCGGCGGAGTTGACGGGCAGAAGCTGAAGCTCGTCGGCGCTCCAGAAAAAACAGGTCTTGGCGCGGCCCTCAGCAACGCGCCGCTCCACCGCCTTACGGCATCTCCGCCGTGGGTAACCATATCTACTGGATACTCATTCGCATGAACTACATCAATTATAGGCTTACTTGAAAAGAAAATCGAAAGGAAATTATACTTTGATCGCGTGACTACAGGCATCATTAATGAGGTGGCGCTCCGTATCATACATCATGCCATATGCCTCTATGTACGCAGCCCATCAATGCAAGCAAAACAGATTATAATCGTAAAATCGTGGCCTGAAAAGATATGTGCGCCCTGTTCAATCGTTCTCCAGATCTTTGGGGCTCGGGTCTCCAATTCCATCCTCGTTAATGGCGAAGAGGCAATCGCTTTCGGGGAGGCAAGGACTGTCATAGATCTTGCACACTCTCGTCTCTCCTCTGCCCTTCTTCAAGCTCAATCTCGTCGTACTGGCATGCGCGATGATATTTCCACCAATGGGTTTCTTCGGATCGGGATTAAACATATTCGGTCCACCGTCCACCTGGGCAACAACCTGGTTCGTGATGACAACGGCAATACCAAACTCATCCGCCAGACGCTGCAGGGTACGCATAAACTTCGCCAGGTGGGTTTGTCTCGATGACAGTTCACCACGACCGTTAAAGTCCGTCCGGTACAAAGAGGTCGCAGAGTCGACGACAAGGAGCGAAAAACGAGTCTCGCACATCATCTGAGAGGCCTGATTCAGTAGCTGAAGCTGATGGTCTGAGTTATAAGCGCGGGCATAGGCAACATTGTCCAGAACCTCTTCTCCAACGAGTCCATATCGCTGGGCGACCGCCAACAGGCGGACGGGTCGGAAAGTGCCCTCGGTATCGATGTACAAACACTTCCCCTCGCCTCCACCCATGTCAAAAGGCAGCTGACAAGTGACAGCGAGGGTGTGACATATTTGACTTTTTCCCGTTCTGAACTCTCCAAAAATCTCCGTAATGGAGCCCGTCTCGATGCCACCTCCGAGTAGCGTGTCCAGTTGCTTGGAGCCTGTTGTGATCGATATAAGTTCGCTTCGTCGGGCATGCATTTCGGTTGCGGTGGTAAACCCCATCGGCACAAGCTTCGCAGCTGCACATAATCTCTAGTCAGACAAGTTGTCCCTCGCGCAATAAGAAGCCTCGACACCAATAAACTCACCCTCGACGAGAACTTTTGTGGCCTTTTGCTCCGATATACCCTTAATCTGTTCCAGCAAACGCTTCGGCCTGTATCATACCCGACAAGATGACTGTAAGCTTATCTGTAGTCGTATTTCAAATGGGCAGAAGAATCAAGGACGTACGTATATGCAATCGACTCGACGGTGTGATAGCCGGCATCGACAAACAGCTTTATATCCCTACCTGTCAACCCTGAAATTCCCTATTCCCACATATGTCAGTATATAGTTCCATTGTATGCGGATTCCACATGAAAATCCTGTTTGTTGCTATATAAGTAGGGATCGCTTACCTCCAAAGCTGAGAGTGGCGTGGGAGCTCCGGGACCCGGAAGCCCATCGTCAACCTCGTTCTGAGTCTCCATGTCCATGTCCGCCGTCATCTTCTCTGGAACCTCAGTCTTTGAGGTTCTAGTAGTCAGTTACGCGTAACCTCACTGCTGAGCAATTCCCGGTGGTGTCCGTGGGATCAAATTTGCTAGGCGCGAAAACGCGTCCGTTTGGGTCAGTTGCGGTTTCCTAGTTTATTCCAGATCTCTCACTGGACAAAATCCAAGATTTGGCTCGGTCCAGGTTTCGTGGGCAAGAAGGACCTTAAGTATCCCGGTTTCAGGAGGCTTTGGTATTAGTGTGGCAAAACGCCGTGGTCGCTACAACCAAACAGTCGTGTTGCGATTGCGGACGCGTCCAGGCAGTCGCGACATCACGTGCTCGGCTGCTGCCTTGGAGACCCGATAAGCTCAGCCTGGGGCTATAACTTCAGGACGTCGCATCTACGGGATTACTCCTGTGCCAAATCAAAACCACGCTATTAAATAGCATATAAAAGACATGGCTTGGTCTGTATCACAAAATGAGTACACGCTGTCCGCGCCCCGATGCATCCACACTCCAAATGAGGACTACACACTCTCACCATGGCGGCTTTTGACCCGTTCCTAACTCATATCCAACAAGCGGCAATACCCAGGGTGAACCTTTGCTTCTATTTCCAGACCCAGAAGCTAATTGCCTTGCAATACAGCTAACCTACTCGGTCGTGGTTTGTCGTAAAAGGATGTAAGAAGATCGCATGCTCTCAGGTGGTTTGCAACGGCGTTCTATGACTCCCAACGGCCTCCTGGTTAATCGCATTTAACTGGTATATTTCTGCGGGGTTTGTTCGGATATTCTCGTCAATCAGCTTGCTGATCCTTCTTCTGAAGCTTTCGGATGAAGTCCGACGGTGTCCTGGCCAGTAGTCAGTTTGACTGGGCAAGTTCAAGATACTTTCAGGCGGCTCACCATCAAGTGCCGGCCTCCTCTTATAGCCCTCAAATGGTTTTTTGACCCACGAGCCTCGAGCGCCAAACCAACCTTTGGATCGACGTTTGTCAGGGACAGCCAAGCAATCCAGTTCATTATTTCCCCGGCTATCCAGCTGGAACGATCGGCTTGTTCGCGGGACATATGTATTTTCAGGCCGTCCGTGCTCGATATCTGGGACTTTGGAAGAGCCGTGCGGTTCGAAAATACTAGGTATTGACACCGGTTGATACACTCGCTCGGGTCCCTGGATATTACTGGGCGACAGTGAGGGTACCAAGGCTGGCGCTGAAATGATGCTCGCTGGTTCGCTTCCCGACAGGACGACGGACTGTCTCGCTGAGCGACATTCCGGTGTCCATATACCTTCCACTTGGATCCCCCTCTCCAGGGCTCTGGCACCGAATGGTATCTCGCTCGTTTCGGTCAACATAGGTTGCATTTCAGCCCTTTGGCGTGCTTCGGCTGCGGCATATTTCTTCATCGCCTGTCTGTTGTATGCAAGGACGCCGAAGGAGTACAGCAACACCAATGCCTTTGCATGTTAGCCAGGTCCACGATGCGGTCTTTGGCGCTTACCAAAAGACATGCGAGCACCTAGCAAATGGGTCAGTGACAATTCCCTCCGTGTAAGTTGTGTCGCTAGGCCTTACAAAGCTCAATTTCTGCCACAGTGGCCAGCCAAGCCAAAATTGCATGCTGTGCAGTCGGGCCTCCGTGGTTTGGAAGCTGGGTGGAGGCGAGGACGCTTGCAAAGACAGACTTGCGGGTTGTTGCTAGACTAGTATCCTGGATAGAGCTATAGAGAAAGCGAAACACTCCCTTTGACCGTTTCATGAAAAGAAGTATGCCAAGGCCAAAGCTGTCTAGATCGTATCGTCTGAGAGCGTGTCACAGTAGACCACAACAAAACGGGGATGGTTGGGAAGTGCGACATTGCTTCCGTCTTTCAATATGGTGATCGAGGGAAGGTGTGACCAGGCAGCCGGAAAGAGAAGGTGGCCAAGTGCTGCGACCAGTCGTCGCAGTGTAGAACAGTATCCCGGTCGTATTTATCGATGTTTCGGTCGCAGCAAGAGACTTATTTTGAAGACGGGTTCATCAATGATTTAGTGGCCCTTGTCCTTGTACTAAAAAGGAAATGGTTGTCCCACACCACGACTTCGACATGAAGAGCATGTAGGCACATTTGATGATGATTTAGATAGAATAGACTCCTCGTAGTAGTCGCGCGCAAAATGACACCATCTACTGCATAATATCACAGCAGCCAACTACAAATTCAGGCTGTGAAGCCATAATATAAACAAATGAGGCACGAATCATGCTCGAATAAAAAGGAGAACCGACAGCGTGAAAAGGATTCTACTACGTTGGCTTTCTCCCATCTAGGTGTGTATACAAAAAAAAAGAAAAAATGACTACGGCATCCCGACAAAAAAAAAAAGAAGAGAATAGTAGTTGTCCAACCAAAGTGCCAACTTCCCTGTAACGGGACGGTGTAATCTGGCGACGCCACCCCAGGGTGGAAGTGTCTCTGCAGAATTGCTTCCCTCAAGGGTCACTTCCATTGCTTAGCGCCTCGTAGCATCGTGGATTACTCGCACGAGTACAATGACGACCCCAGGATTCGTACCAGGCACCAGTCCCGCTGGCAATTACCTAAGCAAGGTTATCGACTTAGCGGCTGACCTCCCACTGGACTATCCATGACAGATTAGAGAAAGTATCCACAACAACGGGTAACGTACCTACTGCATACCTGCCAAGAGGCAACCACACCAACGACACCGCAACCTCATGACCACCACCACGCTGTTTATAGAGCTCTGTTCGTGATGTAGTAGCCATCACTCACTGTATGATATTGTGATAACTTGAATCAGCCTTGTTGAGTATTCCGGACAACAAGAGTAGCACGGCTTACATCACTTCTCATCGAACTCCTGTCACCGCATATGGCTCGGCTTACTCTATCCGGATGGAAATACGGAGCAAAAGGTAATAACGCGTAAGAATGACCCCTTGTTTTTTGTCTTTTCTGCTTTATTACAGGCACATAAGCAATGTGAAAAGAGTACAGATAAGACTCGCCCCTTAAAAATGAACAAAACCCCTCAAGAAACCCATCGACCCACCATGGCACTAAGAAAGACGACCCCGTATACCATCATCCACCCACGAACATCAAGCAGAGCACACTCAGGAAAAGTCTCACTCCTCCCTAGCCCGCTGCTTCCTGGCCCGCCTGCACTTCTTCTTTCCGAAGAGACTTCCCCAACGCTTGCATGAGCCCGAGCAGCAGTCGACGTGGAAACCGCATGTACTTCTGTTTGGGGCACATGTGCCGCCACGGCTATCGGTGCATGTTCCGTTAGTGCATGTGTGGAAGCGAGAGCAGTCCACGTTGGCGTTGCAGCCAGCGATACAGCGACCACGATTGCAAATCTGGCCAAAATCGCAATGAAGGTTGTTGTTGCAGAGAGGAGGCGCGGATTGGAGATCCCCGGAGTCTTCGACATCTTCGGCATCTTCGACATCATTGACATTGTCGGTGTCGGTGTAGGTGTGGTCGTCCTCGATGTCACGACGCAGAACGGTGGCCGTCTGGTCGGCATCATTTTCACAGTAGGGAACGGCGATTTCGTATCTCGCCTCGCGGGGAAGGACCCTGGCAGAGGCACCTCCAGCTACTGCGAGGACGGAGAGGCCCGAGACGATCACGGTTGAGAGACGAGGCATGATGATGTTTGATAGTATAGACTGGATAAAGATGAATCAGCTCAAGCCATGACATGCACGATTGCCTACTTGTTTGGCCGTCTTTCGACAGCCAGCAAGATGCATATCGTAGCTGATGGAAGGGAAATTACCTGTAGTTGATCAACTTGTAAGCAGAGGATGGAGTCGATGGATGCTAGGGAATGCTTAAAGATGTGGTAAAGGTATGAAAGAGCTGGGGAAGAAGATGGTACAACTAAGACGATGGGAGCTGAAAGACCGCACTGGGAAGGTGCGCAGACGGCAGGTGCTGGTCTTCCCACCCATCTCGGCAAGAACATGATGATAAGTAGGCACCTTGGACTCTATATGTAGCTTCCTAGATCAGTAGTAATGCATCAAGAAACTCCCAGACATAAAGAAGCGAGGGGATAGCCATGGCGCTTGAAGCGGACAGCAATTTGTAGAATCAGCTTTTCTAAATATAGTATCTTGTCTATTGATCAAGGCCCAATATTTTGTAGGTGAAGTTCAGCAATTAACGTCTGTACCTGGGAAGATTGAAGAGCTAGTAGATACCTGCAGGTCAAATGATGCGTATAACAGGAGTACTACCTTATACAGTAGATAGGTTTGGCTCATATAACAAGGTTTTCTCCGGCGTTCCCTGGGTCCAGCTTTCCAGAGTGAAGGTGCCTAATGAATTAATGCACATTCAAGCTTTGAGCCATCATTTCCACCCAAGCGAGTGCAATGACAAAGATACCGACCAAGACATCATGTATGGCCGACCTGCCATGCGATTTGCTAGCATTGAGAGGTTGTTGGTAACATGACAGACAGATATCTAGTACGGTAGTGGCTGTGATAGATGGCAGGCTAATTGCAGCACTAGCAGTGCACTAACCCCGTCTGTTCATAAGCTCGGAGCCACGCTTAGTCAGGCGGTGTATAAGGGCCCTCATAAGCTACTGGGTAAAACGCCATGACGCTATTTCAGGGACGGTGGAATTCTAATGAAGCGATGATGATATCCCCCAGTCCCACTGCCATGGTTTTGACTTGTGAGAAACAAATGCCAGGGCCGGCCAAAATATGTTTGTTGCACGCACGCCAGTGGCAAATCAGCCACGTCGTGCCCTTTCAAGGGATTCGGAGCGTCCCCGCCCAGTAATTGTGATCACTGATCCCACCCCCCAACCCCAATCCCTCCACCAGGCGAATGAACCACCCTCTCATAAATTGAACCGATGCCCGACGCCGCCGATCATGTGAGGTTCGAGTGTTGTACGCATCCTGGCCAGCGACTCGCCCTGCACTGATCTCGCCATTGTCCCTCCTCCGTCATATTTATTCTCGTCCCGGCGGCTTTTTGTTCCTGACATCTGCGCGACTGGATCTACTCACCTGCTGCCGCCCTCTTCCCCTTCTCCCAACATGGCGCCGTTCCGCAACTTCTTGTCCAGAAAGTCCACAGCCCCCCCCAATGGCGGGGAAGTCACTGCCAGCGACACCAACGCTAGTAGTCATCTCTCGCTCGACAGCCATGCCTCGACTCCCATGAGCATCCGGCAAAGTACTGATAATAATGAGCCCCCCGAATACAAGCTAAGCGGTATGTGCAGTCGGCGAGTCTCAGCGGTACTATCTCAACCCCGCTAACTTCCCCTCTTTCCCGCCAGTCGTCGACGCCAATGGAATCTACCACCCTGTATGTCGCACCTTTACCACAACAATCACATGGCGGCTCATCTTCCTCGCCTGATGGCCAGGTTACTCACATGCGAATAGCCATCCCCACCCGAAAAGGCCAGCATCTGGCGCAAGTACCCGGGATCTCCGAAGTCCTCGCACTCACACCATCGCGATCTTGTCGATGAGAACGAACCTTTCTCGATATCTCGCGAGTCATTCGACTCATACCGGCGGTCATTTGTAGGTGGCCTCCCAGGCGCTCTTTTTCCGCGCGACCCCCAAACCCAACAACTCACACTGCTCCACCAGGATATCTCCGCACGGTCCCCCATATGCTACAGCGACGCGATGCCATCCCGAACGTCGCTTGACTCCCGAGTCTCCCGCATGACATCCCTCTCATCCGCAGGACTCCGCAAACAGCCCGAGACCATGGAAGAAGAACAATTCGAAGAGGTCGGACTAGACGACGAGGAAGTCAAGCCCAAGCGGAAGAGCATCTTCTCTCGATTCGGCGACTTTACTACTACGAGCGACTCCCCAAGCACCAGCAGCACATCCAAGACATCGTCTCTCGGCTTCCACATCCCCGGCCGTAAGAGAGGCCAGAGCAACGTGGGCTCGGAACTAGGCACCTTCCAGGGACCGCCAGAGACCGATGTTCGTGATGCGTGATACAGAAACCAACGGGTGTGTAACTACTATATACTGGGTAATTCGATAATCTGTAGGCGTCTGGGCCGGGGGAAGGGTTGGGGGTTGTCATCCATTGCATTATGGCTTTCTTTTCTTCTTCTTTTTTTTTACTACCACACCCATCCATTCACGCTCGACAGCTGCGCTGTATGGTGTTGTCTGGTGAACGGTTGGTTTTGGCTAACCATGTTGCGCGTGCGCGCGCATGCTCATGCATTGCATTTGCTTTGCTCTGCTTTGCTTTCAGTATTCTTTTATCCAACCGATAGAAAGTCCTGCTTGCCATGCTATTTCATGTCATGCCATGCCTTGCCAGGTTTCTGAGTGTCCACAGTAGACATCAGACAAAATGTTCCTTTGTTCAATTTTCGGATCTCGGATCCAAGCGGTTCCCTTATCCGGCCGGACTGGACTCTCCCTTATCAGAAGTCAGGACCAACAAACCATGCAAACCATGCAAACCGCCTCCCCGACCGCGGCCTGGAAAAAAAAAGTAGAGCCTGTTCCTCGGTTGCAATTGTAAAGAATATGAGCTAACCATGGGTAGAATGCTCTGATTTTTTTTTACTGAGAGTTTTTTAGTCTGGCTTTTCAATGCATTTATGCGCTAGGGGGTGGACTTATGTAGTTGCATAGATATACTCTGACGGATGATTGGACTAAATTGAGAAGGCTTAAAGACTTGCAACTACTTGAAAGTATAGGAAGCTATTCCTATTAGAAAAGGTCTTCTGAGGTGAGATTTCACTTATAAATATGCTAGATGGTAGACTACTTATGATACTGGTTACTCCAGAACAAGCAACATTCTTTAACAAATATCAAGTTCATCACCCTCTTCTTTCCATCCAGCTGTGTATACAGAGTCGAACAAAAATATACAACCAAGCGCCTAGTAGAATCCATATCATTTATTTCTTCATTGCACTGCGTCGCAACAAGAAACTTATACGACATATACGCACATCCAGATAGTGGAGCCATGGTCAACAGCACGATTATTTATAACTATTCAAGACATGCCACTATTGCTATGTTCGACCCCATTAGCCTCAAATTCGTGGCAGGCGAACCCCCCCCCGTCCCACTGCCGAGGGGCCGCCCCCCCTGACTTTCGAGTTGGAGACGCGTTGACAGCAGATCCAGATCCAGATCTAGATGCAAGATTACTCACGTCTCCTATCCTTCAGGACTGTGAAACACAGATCTAATGGATATCTCTGTTATATGCAGAAGAAAAGGTACGAAAGGAAGCAAGCATAGTAAATATGCATTTGCATAGGTAAGTAGGTAGGTATCTAGATAGTATGAACCACGGGGAGGTGTTTCAGGGGCAAATGCCGGGACCTGCGCAAGGACTGAAACTAGCCGCCGGGGCGGGCTGGGGGGATCCATGGGACCCGAGGTGTCGTTTGCCAGTTAGATTGGGAGGGGAGCGATCGTTTAATGACGATCTCCGCCTGCAGGCCTGGGGGCCGGGTGGTTACTTGGTTTCAAGACTTGGTTGTCGGGGTCGTTGGTGGAAGGTCGTTTGAGGATTAATTAGACTTCGGGAACGGGACTGGCTGTGTTGATGATGCTGATGGAGCAGGAATATCATAGTACTACTATGATCAGAATCAGATAGCTTTACTCCATCAACAGTGGGCGGGGAGGAGTAAGGAACACCCATGAACTGGTGCAGCACGATGTGTTACGTTACAGATTTACCGAGTGGTTCCCCTGGACTTGGATCTGGGCCAACCCACATAAATGTTCTCCATCATGATCAATCTAATGGCAGTGCGCGCCAATAATGCGTGAGGCTGAGGATTCTTATCGGCCTCATCATCAACGGTTGCTGATCTCCAATGACGGCACGGATCCCTGCCTGTTTGGGGCTGAAAAAAAAAAAAAAAAAAACAGGCAAAAGGAAAGGAAAAAAGGGACGATGGTCGTGGCAGTGGGCAGTGGCAGTGGCAGTGGCAGTGGCAGCCCAAAGCAGGAACCAAAACCCAAAACCAGAACCAACCCAGAATGGCTTCCCCCCATTCAGCCTGAGCTCAGCAGCGACGTGCGGTTTCCTGACTTTTCTTGTGTTTGCTTTTTGGCTTTCTCTCCTCCCTCAATGCTTTCCCAGCGGCTAGTTAATGCTTAATCTTAATTCCTAATTTCTAATCCCCTGTCGCCGGTGGCACGACCGTCCTTGAACGCCACTTGCCCTTTCAGCAAGCAGGCTGTGCCCTCATTTTGTCTCGGATCGGCTTTGCGACTGCAGCATCACCTGCAGATACTATCATCCCACGGACCTTCATCCCTTCCATCCTGGCCGTACTTGCAGGCCCAGACCTTCATAAGCGAAACCAGCTCGGCATCCCTGGTTGCAGATGGCCTGGGTCTGAGCGGTGGTTTCTGTCGTGTACTGGGCTTCATTCATCACTGACCCCGACCAGCAGGGCGTGAGTATAACCATGCTGGCCACCGCGTCCGCCGCGGACGACGCTGGCCACCATCCTCGTCCCCGTTCTTCTGCGCTCCCTTTGTCGCCGTCACCGACCCTGTCGAATCCCGATATGATCCTGCCGTTCGATCACAACAGTCGCGAGTCCTCGACCCCGTCCCCGCCGTTCAATCTCCCCTCCTTGTCCAACCTCCAGACCTTTTACGAGAAGCACACCGCCCCCGAGGAAGTCGTGGACCACACCCCGGGTGTCGCATCGACGGGCATTGCCCTGTCGTATGGCACTCGACCCCCGAAAAAGGGCTATTCACGTCATACATGGCTGCACGAGGGGGTGGATGCGAGTCGTCGGTTGTCGGATATCGGGGAGGAGGATCTCTCGCCGTCGCCAGCATATTTGGAGAAGGGAAGTTCGGGAAACTTACAGGTCATATCGCCGACGGGTCGGATGGCTGGATCGCCTGTTTCACAACACGAGACGGGTGCGGTGGAGGCTAGGGAAATGGCGGCGTGGAGCAGCTCGTCTAGCTCGACAGTTAGTGGTGCTAGCGACTCGTCGCAGGATGGCACTAAGGGCCGTCAGGAAGCTCGTGGTCTTCTGCAAAATCCTCACCAGCTCACCGACGGTGTGCGCGCGGCGATGGACAGCCTGAATGGAAATAATGGTTCAACCCCGAGTTTGCTGGGGTCGGAGGAAGGCGGTCCCGGGGTGGAGCTGCCGTCCGCCGTGCTGAGCACCGAAGCCGAGAGGATCCTGGAAAACGCGAAGAAGCGCCTGACGGTATGTCGGGAAGAAAACAAATGCGGTTGCCTGTCAATGGGACAATGGACTAACGATTGCCTTTTTTAGCTCATGGAGGGCAACCTCTCTCGGGCTCGCACGTCAATGCGCGCGTCTCCGTCGCTGTCGGCATCACCAACGCCATCCGTGGGTCATCAACAACTGGGACTGGGTCAGCCAGTCGGGGGCCTGTATCAATCCATATCTCGGACCGATCGTCGAGCGTCGACGCATCGTACACGTGCAACGTATGTCTCCTCTCAGGATGCGATAAACAACCGACACTCGCGGGTATACAGCGAAAGCAAGCTGCCATCCACTGCATCGAGTCTTCCTGCCGTTGAAGACCTGTCCCGGTCTGTCAGCGCCTTAGGCTCAGTCACTTCCCCGAACCTTCATCATGATGAGCGAAGCTTCCGCTACGACCCAGCCCGTGCGTATCTCACCCACCGGGCGGCTGTATCAGCGATGCAAAGGACCCAGGCCTGCGCGTCGCCGCCGGAGTCGAACCAGCGAGCCCCGTCTGACTCACCTAAAGGACTAGGCATCTCCACGGAAGAACCCGAAGAACCCGAAGACAAGGTATACGATGTGGAGGGAAGCAGCCGGGCCTATCCCACGTACGATCCTCCTTCCCGATCGCAGTCGCAGCTGCAGGTGCGCGATCTCCAAGATCAAATGAAGGGCCTACACATCAAGATATCCAGTCTCAAGGTCAAAGCGCAGGAAGACAATCTCCGTCGTCGTAGCATGCAAAGCCTGCGGACGCCGAGTCCTCTTACATCAGCGGACCAGTGGAATCACAAGGCCGAACTGAAAGAGCGCCGAAGCAATCCTAACGTGCATGCCGGATATGGGCAGGCTGCTCAAGACAGCCGGTTTACCGGGGACTATGGCAATAGATACGAGACCGAGACTGGCACTGGAAGATATGCAATGCGAGAGCAGGCGAAGCCGTCGAATGGCCATGCGGCACCCCAGGCTTATGAGCCCGAAGACGACGATGACGCACAATCGGTAGCTGGGACCCTCTATGAGGATGCCGAGGAGGGTGATTACGATGTGGATGGCTCCTTTAACTCGGATATTGACCGCGAGACGTTGAATGAAATCTTGCGCGAGCCTCTGGATGATGATTTTGATGGTACGTTGGAGGCCTTTCCTGCGGCCCCGCAGAGCCTTGAAGATACGCCACATGAGGAGCGGGAGGACGCTTTTGACTATGAGCATTTCATCCTGCATAGCGCGCTGGGCAACTATACGCAATCTCGGATGCGACGGGAGAGCAATGTTTCCACCACGTCGGTAGAGACGACGCGACCAATCGATCACCGCCCACGACGCTCCCGGGCCAACAGTACAGCCTCGGTATCCACCGTGGCGACGTTTGAAACGGCGATTGAGGGGGACCGAGATGAGGTTGAAAGTGTTCTCTACTGGGACCGAAAATTCAATGATGGTAAGAATCCAGAAGAACTTCCAAGACAATGGCTAATAGGTTAGTAGAACTGCGCAACAACCATGTACCCGATGAGAACGGGGACGAGTCCAATGGCATGGACCAGGAAGCTGAAGGGACTCCCCGCGCGCTCCGCCGGCAGCCTAGTAGTCAACGGGACCAAGGCAATCACTATTCTGGGGCCGAATTGATGCCGCAGCGATCCGACTCTGCAACCACGGGGTCCACCACCCCCACATCTCTGGTATCCTCGCTCGTATCGACCGTTCGCGCCGCAGCCAGTCCTCACCCGAGCGCAGCGGCTAAAGGAAACATGGGCCTGAACGACGACGACACCCGGCTGTTGGAGCGGTTGTTCCAGAGCCTCGGGGATGTTTGCATGGATTTGCAGAATATCACGACGTCCGCGGACCCGGACCCCAAAGAGGTGCGACTGCTGCGGCGGCGACTGGATGCGGCACGACGGGTGCTGGACGGGGAGCTGGACACCTAGATGTAAATAATTATGGGCCGACGCCTGGAGGCAGGTCGTGCTTTTGGCGTTTGTTGATGAGGCAGCCTGGGCGCAAGCCTTGCTATGATACCCCAACGTTCGATTTAGCCTTGCATGCTTGTATGTATATAGTTATTACCGAACGAACATGACCTAATTTTCAATGGACTGTAAAAATCATGCTGTAAATCAAAGTGATGGAAGTATAGTAGTATGCAGTAGAGCGCAGTGGAGACGGCCCGATAAGACAGACTCGAGCTACCCGATAAGGCAATAAGGCCCCTCCACACCCCCGCGCACGTGTTGCGATGCGACGCGCCGCGCGCGAAGCTGTCGCATCGATGCGCCATATATTCTCCTGCCAGCATACAATCAATTGGTCGCTCGGTTCAGCTGCAGTGCCTGCATTGAATCTCCTGGCCCTAGTTAACCCGGGCTATTGAATTGACCGTGCGCCCCGGTACGCGTAACCCGCATGTCTCCAGTCAAGTCGTACACCCCTGACTTACCCACCGCAGATTAACCCGCCACGGTTACGACCATTACTTACCACTTGGATATTCATTGAATTCGCAGTAACCAGGACCGCCAGCCAGCCAGCCAGCCAGCCAGCCAGCCAGCAGGGGCCTGAAATAGGTAGCAACAACAACAGCAACAACAACCAGCTGCCTACTCCGCAGTCGCCTCTGGCTGCACCCACCAAACCCCGCCCAAGACCGAGCGAGGCTTCTATTTCTATTTCTATTTCTATTATCTCCCAGTCGCAAATCCATATACCTCTCGCGTCGCATCGCATTGCAACCCCCACCACAACCCTCCAAACCAAATATCCAGCCACCTAAAAATGGCCTCAATACACCCGAGTAAAGCGTCCAAGCGCCTCCTCATCTTCCAAGAAACGCGCGACCCCCAAAGCCCCACCCAGAATGTCTATCTCGCCGTCAACAAACTCGGGCTGCCCATCTGCGGCGCGGGGCCCGAGTTGCCGTCCGTTCTGGAACTGCCGTTGAGGATTCTCAGGGCGTTTACGGAGATTTTTAATCAGCCGAAGTATAAGGGGTGGTATGTTCTTTTTTCTTTCTTTCGTTCTTTCGTTCTTTCGTTCTTTCGTTCTTTCGTTCTTTCGTTCTTTCGTTCTTTCGTTCTTTCGTTCTTTCGTTCTTTCGTTCTTTCGTTCTTTCGTTCTTTCGTTCTTTCGTTCTTTCGTTCTTTCGTTCTTTCGTTCTTTCGTTCTTTCGTTCTTTCGTTCTTTTCGTTCTTTCGTTCTTTCGTTCTTTCGTTCTTTCGTTCTTTCGTTCTTTCGTTCTTTCGTTCTTTCGTTCTTTCGTTCTTTATTGGTGGCATCAATTTGGGAATGCGGTTGGAATTGAAGATATATTTGATTGGCGTGTTAGCTAACTAATGCGCCATGATATCGCGCTGTGTAGGGCTATCGTGGGTGCGGGGCCGTATCACGATACCTCGGAGGAAGGGAAGTACTATGCTGTCGTGCTAGAGCAGATCCAGCCAATGGAGTCGGCGGGGGTGATGGTTCAAGGGTAAGCGTGAGTGTTTTGGGGGTTTGGAGTGGGGGGAGGATGGGTAGGTAGGGGATGTGGTTGGGTTCCCCATGTTGTATGATCATGATCGGTTGTGTTAATTTTGTCTTTTCATGTCTATGTTATTTTTCTGACTTATTCTATATCCCTGTTGGATTTGGATGGGTCTGTATTACTGGTTGGTTCTGTGTATATGGACTTGGGGATGTTTTGTTGTTGCGGTTGCGGTTGGATGGGGGTTGGGTGATAAAGTGAAGGGGTGATGGATTAATGAATTATGTCTGATACCCTGGCTTTTCCGTGGGTTTCTTCTTGAAGAGGAATTTGATGGGATGCATTGAATGTGGATGATAGACAATAGCCTGATAAACTAAGCACTGGGTCAGTAGAATGGCTTACAACTGAAGAAGCGACTCTCAAATTTCATCCGCCGTCCCTGATATCTGATCCTCTTTCCTCCATAAACTGACCACCCACCCACACAGCCTCACAACAAGATGGCGCACCCATTCCACATCAAAGTCCCGTCTGCAAGCCCATCACCTCCCTATTAACATCAAGACAACCTCATCCCCACCCCAACCCCCCAACTCCCCAATATGTCCCGAGACACCAACGACCACACAACCCACACCGAGACGCCCCGCCTCCTCTTCATCTACGAGAAGACTTACGCCGGAGAATACCGGCTGTGCAGCGAGACCGGCCTTCCCATCTCTGAATCCTCGCCGCTGGGGAGCCTCAACAACAGGAAGATTGTCGAAGATGAGAATTTGCTTGTTTCTGTGAGCAAGACCATTCCGGATGACTGGTGAGCTGGGCTCTTATATTTAGTATCTGGGGTCTGATGGCAAAGCGAGGACTAATCCATGCCAGTTTCTACATTGCTAGTTACAAAAAGTGGGCAGAAAGTATAACGTCTTGACGGAGACGCGTTGAGGGCGTGCGTGCGGACATCTGGCGGGAGGGGAGGGTTATTCGTCGTCGGGATGGTTGGTTGAGCATGACGCTCCTAAGTCGTGGGCTTGATGGGTTGTTCATCTTCCAACGCCTGTCTCCGCTAGAGGTAGAGAGATATGTCCTTATCTGTATAGTATATCAATGACCCTGGAAGACGATCCAAGTGATGAAAATGCAGGCCAAAGTATGCCTTGGGCTGACGGTAACTATCTCCGACCTGCGAAATATGCAAATTATCATGATATTATACTTGTTGGCCGCAAATAAGAATATATGGATTACACCAAGTCCTCCAGCACGATGAACCACTCTCCGTTGATTTTGTAGCTAGCCACGTAGGCACTACTTTGGATTAGCATCGATATCCTTCATTACCTTACTGGTAGATAATGATGGTGATGGTGATGGTGATGGTGATGGTGATGGTGATGGGGATGGAGGTGGCGGGCTGCTGTATTCAAAGTATTACTTACAAGCGCTCGGAGAGTACTTCCTTCTTATAAGCCATTGCCAGAGAATGCAGCAGATGGGAATCCTGGTCAACATAGTCCTTTTCCTTGGGATTGGCCAGTAGGGAGGACTCGGAGAGGGGGATGCCGTTGAAGTCATCAAACTGCGTGTAATCTTCGTCTTTGTTGAATGGGACGAGTAATTTGTAAGGCTGGGCTTGGTGTCAGTGTCTGAGGGTATTTAGAGGGGAGAGGGGCTGGTGCTGACCATTTTGGAGGATTTAGCTCTTGATTTGGATGTTTGGGGGTAGATGAGATGGTTCGTGATTGGTGGATGAGATGAAGGGAGCTTATAAAGTGAAGAATGGAGATAATGAGGTGAAGGGAGTCAATGAGGTAAAGGGGTTAATAAGGCAAGAGGGAGTTGCAGGTTGAAGGTCGAGGTTAATGGCTTAAAGCGGATTGTTGGAGAGGCTTTGGATAAGGCAAGGATGGCACCGCTACTTTATATGAGCCATGCTCCATAACTACCTCATCAACATTGCCTCAAAGAGAATTGCCCCGGCAAACAGCGAGGTCAGTAGAGTATAAATTCGATCTTCTCTGACTCGAGGCTTATATAGTGATTACCACCGGATTGATATAAGTGGCTCATGTCCTATTTAATCTCCGAGTTTCTACCCTAACCGTGCACCTTTTTGTTTGTAGTTGTGTGGGTCTGTAATAGCCTGCAGTGAATTGCATGTTTCCCAGGTATGATGATAACCTGCTGTTTTCTGTAGAGTCCCGCCCAATTCGTGACTTCTATCTTCCACCTTCAACCTCCTCTTACCTTCTAACCAAACTCTCACCCCCTTTACCCAAACATTTCAAACTCCAAGCCTCTACAATGGTCAGTCTCATCCCAAGACCCTCTTTTCAATGCCGAACAAATAACAAATCCTAACTAAATAACCCAAACTGTAGACTCGCAGATTCCTCATCCGATATGATGAAAACAAAGATCATACTCAGTTCACCCAGCTCTGCGGCCTCCCCGTCTCCGAACTATCCCCGTTGGCAAACCCCTGCGAAAAAGATTTGATCAAGGAGGATGTGAGACTTTTCAAGACTTTGAGCAGGGCTTACCGGGATAGCTTGATTCCAAACCGATAGTGAGTCGCGTTCTACAATACTCGAAGAGTGTTTTTTTATGGGTAACTAAGTTCACATCAGTACCTACATGGCTACTTACAAGATCAATGGAAGTGCCTTTATCCTTTGGGAAGATCACTTGCCGGTGGATCGCTTGGTAGATGACGATGATGAGTGATTACATATCGCCATGGTGGTATCTTCGAGCAATACTTTGAACAGTGATCGATATTTGGGTGTTGGTCTGTGGTTGGAATGGTGGATAATGAGATGAGCGAGGAGTGGCTTTCTTGAACACAGTGATGTGGATCAAATACCTGTACACTTGATTTTGAAATGTAGACAGAATCAATGTGATCTTTGACCATCCTCAGTGGTAGTATCAAGAATAGCAGGATTACAAACAGTCATAACAGACACTTGCAACTACGAAGGGGGTATTTCTTTTTTTAGATAATGATGATACTTCACTACCCACACTTTCTGATTACTAGACTTCTCTTACTCCAAGTCAATCTGCAGTTTCCCAGCCCCCCCCCCCAACCGCTTGACTTCATTCCGCCTTCCAGCTTGAACTCCAACTCCTCTTGCCTCAGCAATCTCCCTCTCCTCGTCGAACTTCCTCACCTTACGCATCATTATTCACCTACAGCTAAATCTACAGCCAAAGATCTGAAGATCCGAACCACCAGAATGGTCAGTCCTAGCTACCTCTCTAGAAGACTCTCAGATCCTAACATCACATACACCACCACAGACCCGGCTCTGCAAATTCCTCATTTCATATGATGAGGATGAGAATTATACCCAGTTCAAAGATCTCGAGAAAAGGAGAATTCCCGTCTCTGACTCTTGCCCACTGGCTACTTTCAAATTGAAAGAATCGACTGTTCTGAACCGCGAGTTGCTTGAAGCTTTGAACCAGGCTTATTACGTTGAATGGCTTCCATGGCGCTAGTAAGCTTTTCTCATAAGGCAGAAGACTATCTGATATAGGAATTGATTACTGGAATAGTCGCTTTGTAGCCAGTTACAAAGTCGGCCGAGAGACCTATATCTTGTTGGAGGACACCAAAGATTACCCATGACCGTGATGGTGATACACTTGGGCCGTTTATTGAAAGATCAATCAATGGTTGCTTTCTTGTGGCCGAGAGTAATGGATGATGCTGCGATGCATGATGCTGCTTTCTTGAATATATGTCGGACTCAATCCTCAGGGGGACAGAAATAATCAGAGTGTCGCGTTCGACTAACACCTCCCTTTCCTCAAGTAAACTAAGTCAGGCATATCATGGTAGACATATTGTAGCCCGCGTGTAGCCTGTCGGTATGTAAGTAACTAGACAACTATTCAACCTGTCTCTCTCTCTCTCTGCACTCTGTATAGAGTCACCTTGCCTGCTATCAATATATATTCTAGCCCTGACACAACGGGGATTGTCTATAGGGGTGTCGGTCAAATGTCAACCTCTTTTATTATTTTTGCTATTTCCTGGTTTCTTCCCCCCCAAGTAAATCTGCTGTAAGCCGTAGTTAATATAATATTATCCGAACATACAATTCACTTCAGCACGATTCCTTCCACAAAACACTTCTATTTTTCAAACCCCCCCCCCAGGCTTCCTACTTGATTCTCCCACCACCAACCCAGTTTTTGTCACATCATCCATGAACCAAACATCTCTTCTATTTACTATTCAAAGACCCCAACCCTCCAAGATGGTCAGTCCCAAGCCCCCCCCCCCCCCCCCCCCAAAAAAACCCCAGAACCTAACACCAAAACCCCCAGGCCCCCAAACTCCTCTACATTTTCCACAAAAGCCCCAACGACGAGGTTAGTAAAAAGAACAAAGGGCTCACGGGCGACTACATCCGCATCTCCGCCTCCTCGCGCTTGGCCGACCTCCAGGCGCACGAGAAAATCGATGATGAGGCTGAGGCCAAGCTACTCATAGCCATGGCTGAGAGTCACTCGGCATCCTTTCAGGACTAGTGAGTTGCGCTGTGTTTTCTTACTCTCCTTTGCGTACCTTTAAGGGACGGGCTAGGGCCTGTCATGATAATGATACGATTATCAGCGCTGATGTTGATGATTTAGTGGCTACGTGGGCAGTTACGTATGGGGTGGAAGATATTGCGTCTTGTTTGAGAAATGCTACTAAGTGTATATAGCAAGCGAGCACTATGGTGATAATGTAAGTACATTGTTGGATCACGTCTCAAATGATTCTGTAGCAAATTGTTTTTTACCTGTGACTCGGATGGTGGATGGTGGATAGTGGATGGTAGAGAGGGGTTTTCTTGAATACATGTCATCGCCGATTCTCCGGAATTAGTTCTCAGGTGTCTAGATGTACATAGTAAATAAAGTCTTTGGATTAAGTATTCAGACTTTTTGCCCGGGAGTAGTAGAGACGGTAGAAGCAGCAGCAACAGCAGCAGCAGCGGCAAAAGTCTCCCATACAGGACAGATCTTAACCTACAGTCATACAAGAAACTTGCACAAATAAACCATCCCCTTTAAAACCACCGTACTTACCCAGGTAGGCATCTTTGTTACAACCTCACCCCCCAAAATACCTATACCTAAGTATTCTTTCTACTCACTACCACGTTTCAGATTACAGACAACCAACCAGGTAAGATACACGAAGTTCCATTTTTCCCCTCCATTGCAACACATT
This sequence comes from Aspergillus heteromorphus CBS 117.55, assembly GCF_003184545.1. NCBI lineage: Eukaryota > Fungi > Ascomycota > Eurotiomycetes > Eurotiales > Aspergillaceae > Aspergillus > Aspergillus heteromorphus. The sequence continues at coordinate 573,094 of NW_020290418.1, forward strand.
AGCAAGATAATGACTACCTCATTATCCCCATACCCACCGCGAATGGGTAGAAAGAAATTGAATCAAGGAAAATAGTTAACATACATACAGTACATCCCATTTCCGATGCCAGCGAGTTCTGCCAACCTACCACCATCCATCCAGTCGAAGAAAGAAAGAGGGGGGGGGGTGGGGAAGGGGGAAAAAAGAAAAAGAAAGTGAGTATGATTTGACCACATTACTACAGGGTGATTGTAAGATAGAAACGCTGCGTTATTTTCCCATCAATCCGTCCATCCGTCCATCCGTCCATCCATCCGCCGTCCATCCATCCATCCATTCATCCATCCAGTCCCATCATCCACCTCCGAATCTTCAACTTCCACCGAGGTCGCGTAGCAGGCACATCCGATCGATAACAGACACAGACAGCGCAGAGTGCAGAGTGAAACGCCCGCTTAATTCAAGTTTGTTGTTGTCGTCATAATCCATGTCGTGTGCTTTTTGTCAACAAGACAGCAGAAAGCAAGCAACTAACAAGACAGGGAGGGCCATCCTATGAGTAGACGTTGGTAGGGGGGAGGAGCTTGGCTCCGTAGCGGAGGTCGAGGGAGCGGGAGTCGGCGGGGTCGAAGGCTGTGGCTTGGCGTTGTTCGAGGAAGAGGGCTGTCGGGTTAGTGGCTTTCTCTCAGAGGAGTAGGGAGTGAGTGGGTGGGTGGCTTACGAGTGATCTTGATCATGTCGAACCAGCGGGCGGCGTTCTCGTCGCTGCCGTCGACCGCCTTCAAGATGCCGGTGTCGGGCCGTGGGGTGGCCTTGGGTGGCAGGCTGCGCATCTTCAGCAGCATGTGCAGGATGTCGGAGAAGCGGTCGCCCTGGTTAGAGTAGTAAGGAGGACGCTTGTCCAAGGGCCACTGCAGGCGCCAGTCAGTATATCAACAGAGCGATGAGTGCGAATGACTTACACGCTGCGCAAAGTTCTCGTCGTCCCAGGAGAGGAACAGCCAGCACGTTCTCTCCACACAGTTCAACAAAATGAGCGCCACCAAGAAGGTTTCAAACCAGCCGCTCTGCTGGCGCTGGAGCAATCGTCGTTCAAGATCGTTCATCACCGACTTGCTCAGCTGAGACGCGCGCTTCTCCGTAGCCGCCCGCAGCTGGCAGCAGAGCAGTTCATACGACTCGTTGTTAGTGACACCGTCGATCGGCGAGCGTCCATCGTCCGAAGGCTGTGCGAGGGAGTGCAACGAGGTGGGAGGGAGGGTCGGGTTGCAGTAAGTCTTCCACTGCAGTTCCCCATCGACCAGGATATGTGTGGCAATCCACAGCTCCAGCACCCGTTCCAACAAGGCATCCTGATCTGGTCAGCGCTGATTCTGCAATGTCACCAAGACGCGTACCTTTTTCTGCTGGCTCAACTCAGCCGCAAGTGTCAGTGTGGATCTCATAAACTCCGAGGTCTCCCGCTCGTAGAAGAATGGCGCGGTCTTTTTTATGTACATCTCGATCTTTCCAGGCAGATCGTCCGCATCGCTATCGAGCAGATATAGTTCGTGGAGAGGTCCCTGGAACTGCGAATCGTCGCCGAGAGCCTGAAGCTGGGGGTCTAGCGTCGATGCAGACGGCTTGTGGCCCTGCAGCCCACTGAAGGTAACGAAGACTAGGCTCTCCTCGAAGTGGGTAACCTCGATACGTCCAGCATAGTGTTCGAATTTGACTTGGTTGCGGATACTGCTCACGTCGTGGTACGCAAGAGTGGCGTGTAGATCTACAGTGGTTAGTTCAGGTCACAGACAATGAAGACAAACACATACTTGCGCTGTACAGCTCGTACTCCTCTGCAATACGCGTGCGAATGCATGGGTGCTTCCACAGACGGGCACTCTCAACACTAGCACAAGTGGTGCAAGGGCTGTCACCGGAACACTATAGTAAAACGCGTTAGCAGCACATCGATGACCAGGGCATGTCCATCATACAGGCTTCTTAAGCATGCGACAGCGAATGCAGGCGCCCCGCTTCCGGACCTCCTGCACCTCTCTGCGTCTGGCGGCAGAGAATCGACCGCGCACTTTAGGCTTAGTGGGCTTAGTGGAATTACCAAATTCATTCACAAAGCCCTTTGTGGAGTTTGGGTTCATCGCGATCGGACGAGGGAAGGCAGCGGCGCGTTGTGTGGCAGCAGTCAGGGTGGGGTCATGCTCTTGGAGGCTGTCAAAGAGGAGCTGTTCCTGGGTGGACAGCTGCTGGTTCCACGGGGGACTCAGTTTATGAAGGCCGTCACCAAGCCCCGCGCTACCATCATGATCCATCGGGATTCCCTGCGGCACCATCTCATTGGCAGATGCAGCAATCAGGGACAGTTGCGACTGGCGCGCGTTGGAGGTGGGGTCCGGCGTCAACGAAGTTTCCGCCATGTGAGGGGATGCAGCTTGCTGATCAGGTTGTGAGGAACCGGGGAGGGAAGGCAGAGAAGAATCGCTGGACGCCTGGGGAGTGCCTGCGAGGTCATATGTATTAGCGCACCGCAAGCGAGGGAAGGCAAAGTGAATGGCGGGGAAGCGCAGTGAATGAACTCGCGGGTCCTCAGGAAGAAGTAAACAAAAGCAAAGAGGACTTACCAGGAGGTTTCGCCTCTTCCTCCACCGGCTCAGACGGGGTAGGATGACCCTGGAAGCCTTCGGCCTCGAGCGCCGGGTCGACGACCACCGTCTTGCCCCCGACCGTCACGGACTGGGTGTAGGCCGGGCCGCGTTTGGTCTGATCGGACGCACCGACTTGCCTCGACGCCTCGGCCAGCACATTGAGGCCATCGAAATTCTGACGAGTCGCGAACGGCAGATCAACCGACTTTCCCTTGTTCTGCCCCGTGGCGTCCTTCTGGTCGCCGTCGGCCAGATCGGGGAGTTCGTGGAGGCGCAACAAGACGCGTTGCCGATCCCGCAGCGGGATGGCTTGACACTTTTTGACGAGGTGGTTGGTCAGGCTGTCGATGCGACCCTTGGGGAACTTCTCGCCGCACGCCTTGCACGTGTGCTGGTAGCGGTTACTCGCGTCCTCGAGCTTCTGCCCGCGGATGAAGAACTCGAGGATCAGCTGGTTCGGTTTGCGACCCATGGTGAGGACGGGCGCGCGCGTGGGAGGACACGGGAGGGAGGAGGGAGGATGAGAGCACTCGGGACGGTCGGGACTGGGACCCAAGTGGTCAAGGACTCGACAAGCCTTGCGACCTGGTCGAAGAGGTGCGAGGTGGTCCTCGAGCAGTCGACACGACGGACGACCGTGACGCACACAGGGTAGAGACGAGGGGTGAGGGAACGGATGGCAAAATAGCAGCAGGGCCACAACAAGGCCGGCAGAACGCACCACCGGCTCGGGGCCGAGTCAGAGGGGGGCCAAGAGTGACAGAGAAAGCAGACAAGGCGGTCGCAGCACAACTCAGCACGGAGCAGTAACTGGAGGGTGCGATAGCAAACGCAATGAAGCCTTCAGGGCGGGGGGTAGATGGGGGGAACAGGCAAGCCGGAGGGGGAAGAAGGGGAAATCTGGAGCAAGCAGCGGCAAAACACCGACTTTTCTACGGGCGGTCTGCCACTGGCCGCCCTCGCCGTCACGGGTTCACTTGCGATGCGCCTCACCGCATGAAAGGCGGTGATGAGATCGGTGACTGGATCGGTGACTGGCCTGCTTGCCTGCAGGCGGGCTGCATTCACACTTCCCTCACGGCTCTGCAGGAGTCGATTCCAGTCCAGTGTCCAAACAGCCTTGGGGGGAGAACAAGAGAGGAGCGCCTGGCACACTTTGCTGGTCGGGGATGTGAGCACTGAGGACTGAGGAGACTCGCTAACCCACCCTTCTCTCTGTGCTACCCTCACTAAGCAGCCCCCGTAGCCCTTTCACTAAACTAATGCTCTTCGCCTCCTCTAGGTCTCCGAGCCACCACTGTCGCAACCCTGCCCGTGACCGCCTTTTCCTGTCTCCCCCGATAAGCAAGCAGCCCTCCGATCCACCTGAGACCGATTGATACACCTGTAATGCGTGCTACAGCCTACAGCCTACAGCCTACAGCCTGCCTACAGCTACAGTCTACACGACACCGTACTTGCATTCAACCCCCCCGTGGTCAGTCTGACACACCTCGCGCTGCGGGAATTTCGGGCCTCCTCGCGGCTGCCGCCATACATTCAGTGTTACTTGTTACATGGCGATACCTCCGCCTGGCAAGAAGTCGGTCTGGCCCTCAAAAGCAAAAGCAAAGCCACAAAACCCCTCCGGCAATCCGAATATTATCTGTCATCCGTCGCCGCCCGTCTCCCGCCGGCTTGACTCTCCGCGACGTGTCTCGCGACACGAATTCGGGCACATCAGCAGATGCGGTGTTCGGGAGGCCGCCAGGGAACCCCCAGGATCGCGAAGATCCGCCGCTCTTCGCGGCCCTCAACTAGCCGGCCAGCCGTCAGCTTGACCCGTTGTGGTCCGCGTAACACATCGGTATAGAGCCCTCGCTGATTAAGCCGCATGCCCTTCTTGCTCGCCAGGAGCCTCATACTACGGTTGAAGATGTCGTTGCCCGTGAAGTAGATCAACGCCGCCCCGATCTCCGCGTCCGGCACGAACAAGAGATCGATCCGCCGCCAGAGGCGCCCGTCTGGCAGTTTAGACGCCCCGTGCCACTTAGACCCGTCTCGAAGGGACGTGGTGGCCAGACTGGCCTGCAGGAATCCTTGACGAAAGAGGCCCGGGACGACGGTCTCAATCATCAAGGTACGAATTTGCTCGATCGTCGCCTCAGGCTTAGTGATGATCAAGTCGACGTCGCCCGAGTCTAACGTCCCTCTGCGGTACGAGCCCCCGATGATGACCTGCATCTCGGGGTCGGATTTTTGCACCGCCCTCCGGACGATCGCGCCATGTTCCTCAACCTCCCGCCTTGGGATGCGCTGGGAGAAATCGTAGTAGCGCTCCACGCCCACCCGCTGCTGTTGGGACAGCGGCGCTTTAGTCTTCAGGTCCTCCAGCGACCTGTAGCCTTGGGCCAGCCATCTTGATGCCTGCGTAATCCCGGCTCCATAGACCCCCAAGAACAACTGAAGGATATGATCTTCAGACGTAGCGCTTGCGTTTTCCAAGCGACGGAGTCGGTTGGTGAATACTATCTCCTCGATTTTGTCCGCCAAACGTGTTCCAATTCCTGGAATAGCCAGTGCTTGGGACTTGGTGACAATCTTCTTCGACTGTCTCCGAAGGGCGCTGATTGCCTTGCGATAGGCGATCGTGCGCCAGTGGTCATCCGTTCGAGTATAGTAGTCCAGCATCTGCTGGAGAACTGCAATGGTCCTGGTGTTCGGGTTTTCGGCGTTCGACTTCGAGTCGTGCTTCTGCATGCAGGCAAACTTCTGTTGCCAGGCATCCGCAGCCTCGTATTTTCCAAGCATCATTTTCTTCTCGGGTTGTCGGCATTCCGATGAGTCAGAGGCATCGCTGTCGGATGCCTCAGCGGCTGTTTCCTCATCGTGGGAGTCAAAAAGCTCCAGAGGCTACATTGGATCAGCAGAGATTCGGGCATAATGTCCAAAGTAGCTCACCAAATGCTTCACAGCCTTGGCTTCCTCGATCATATCATCCAAAGCATCACGTTCCCGGTCCGGTTCTGGAACGACCGGGCCTTTTCCCGGAGGTTCGGCCATCCCTTTCTCGGGAATCTCATCGCCATGCTCGCTCTCAGACCTCTGGGACGGGGTCCGGGGATGCTGTTCTTTCTTAGCCGGCTTTACCGTTAACGACCCAATAGACGAGGGTTCATTTGCAGGCAAGTCTTCGTTCGGTTTAGGTGCGGCTGCACCGTTGACACGAAAACGTGTCTGAGTGGCACTGAGGACCGAGCGGAACTTGACGCACTCAGAAGGATAACTCTCATCAACAAGAGCAACATCCGCCTTCAAGAAGTCAGCTAGCCCCCGATATGAGTAGTCTGTCACCTACCGGAAAGGTCTCCAGACTCAAGTGTTTCAGGACGTCCTGAAATGTCAACCCTTTGTCCACAATGACGTGGGTGACATTGTCGCCCCAGGTCCTTTCCCAAAAAGCACCATAGTCTTGCGCTCGCTGGATTCGCAAGCGTCGAAGCGACGATACGTCGTTATTCGGGAAGAAGACTACAACCGTCAATAAAGCATACATAACAGCGCGATAAGCCGAAAAAGTGAGCCACTGACAGAAAACAAGTCCCCTGAATATCTGATGTTGCTCCGGAATCACGACAGACTGGAACTGTCGCTTTCTTTTGCCCGAAGTAGGCCTGGGATTCGAAGTCATACCGTCCGTAGAAATGGATCTGACTTCTGCTACCTCCTTAGGCGTACGTTTATCGGTCCTCTCGTCAAATGTGGCGCTGTTCGCTTCTAACAAAGTAGGCGGATTCGGAGAATCCCTCGACGTCGGAGTAGTCTTCAAAGCAGAACGAGGCTCTCTAGTCCTCGGCGTCCGAGACTTCTCAGCAGAGCTGGGTTCTATAATCCTCGACGTCGCCTTCAAAGCAGAAAGAGGTTCGGTAGTCCTCGGCGTCGTGGCCTTCAAAGCAGGACTGGCTGTAGTCCTCAACGATGGTGTAACCTTAACAGTCGAGCCCTTTTCAGACGAAACACGCCCCTTCCTTGACAGTTTCATCGACCGAGAAAAGTCCTCTTCCTCCGCATCTTCCTCATCTCTCACCTCATTCAGCCGGTCCAACCCCCGGAAAAAGGCCTTTTTGGCTGCAATCGACGGCGCCATGGTAAGGTGGCTGAGATCCCGCAGCCAGAACGTAGCGAGCCATGAGTCTTTGCGTCACTGCCGCATAGCAGGCGACCAAGCCAGGACGTACGAGAATACGGACATGTATACGAGAAACCGCCAAGTCATAATGACCAGGTAAGAAAGACAAGATGACACGACTCGGAAGGAAGACGCGTGAGGAAGCCACGAAAACGCCGCCAGGTCACGGGATCCATTAAACTCGGCGGATCGGCGGAACATTTACTATCCACCACCATTGCTGGGACCAAGTGCCTATACAACAAACATCCCCCATACTCACCACCCAACACACAACCATGTGGAAGGCCACGGCGCTTCTCGAGCCGAGTCTCCTCCAGGGTGGCCATCGTTGTCTCAGCTGCCAATTGCGCAGCGCTCGACACAACCCAGTCGCCGCCGCCGCCGCTGCTCTGCGGTACTACAGCACCAGCAAGCCCACCACCCGATCACCACCACCACCCACCCAAAAAGTCCAATTCCAACAAACCTACACGCCCTCCACTTCAAAGGCCCCCTCCCCCACCAGCAAACCCGGCGACGATGACTTCATCCCGCCGCCTCTGGACCGCCCCATCGGCACGGTGATTCCTCCCAAGGAAGGCCAAAACACCGGCATAGACGACCGATCATTCCGGGAACGCCGCGACGACTTCGTCAACTACGATAGACATCTTGAGCGTCGGAAAGAACTGTACGCACCCTTTTCCCCTTACACCCACATCAGTCACGCCCAACTAACCATTCCTCACACAATCACCCAGAACCCGACAAGTCGCAAAACCGTACTTCCGGGAATGGTCCAACATGCGCTACCACTCAGGAAAGACCTTCACGTCCAACCCGCGGCTTTTCAAGCGCGAAAGAGCGCTCTACTTCCCCAACATGTACGGCATAACGCTCGCCTCGCCCAAGACGCCGCAAAACACCACGACGTTGTTCCGCGGCAAAATCACCATCGTGAACGTGTTCTCCAGCCTGTGGGCCGAGTCACAAGTCGTGACGTTCACGGGCCGCGAGCAGAACCCTGGGCTGTATAAGGCGATGGAGAACGTGCCGCCTGGCATGGTGGTGCAGAAGGTGGATGTCAATGTGGAGGAGAATGCGCTGAAGGCGGGGCTGATTCGCATGTTTATGTGGCGGATGCGGGCGAAGTTGCCGGAGGAGCAGCATGAGAGGTACTTTTTGGTGCGCAGGGGGCTGGATGATGGGCTCAAGGAGAGCATTGGGATGATGAATGGGAAAGTGGGGTATGTTTATTTGTTGGATGAGAATTGCAGGATTCGCTGGGCGGGGAGTGGGCCGGCGGAGGCGGAGGAGTTGGAGTCTTTGAATAATGGCATTGCGAGGTTGGTGCAGGAGATGACAGTCAGTTTGGAGTCGGAGATGCCGGCGGGTGAGTGGCAGGGGGGAGGAAAGGGGGCTGTGAAGAAATCCAGAGTGGTCGTGCCCTAAGGTAGTTCATGGATGGATGGACGGAGTGTGTACGTATGTACATATCAGGTTTTGGGGGGTGGGTGTGTAAGATATGCTGACGACCCAGACCCAGACCCAGACCCCGACACCAGGGGCAACCCCCACGATTAATAGCTCTGTATAGTAGAAATGAATGCGAAAAGAACGATCTCCCAAACGCCATACCCATACCGACAAGGCAACGTGCTAGAACCAAACAAGTCCATCAAACAGAGACAGCAAGAGAAAGACAGCAGGAGCAGAAGGAACATCACCGCAACAACACAAGCATCAAAAAGCAAAACCCAATAAAAGCCCCCAAGATCAAAGCATCCCGTCTACGCTTGGACCCAATCTTCCCCATCAACGCATTCATACCAGGGACGGAACTCGCCGCCCCGACAATCCGCCGATTAATGCTCGCCAGGGTCTCGCGCTGCAGACCAAAGTTCTCGTTGATGGCGTACGCCTGGCTCAGGACCCCATCCATCATGTTATGGCTCTCATCGATGCGACCCCGCTCCTCGAGCATGTAGTCGGCCTCGGCCTGGGCGGGGTTCGAGGCGCGGTAGGCATCGATGTCGGAGCGGACGTTGGAGAGGAGGTTGGCGCGGTCGCGGGACTCAGCGATGGCGGACTTCAGGCGCTGGAGTTCGCGACGGTGGTCTTGGAGGATTTCGCGGTGGCGGGTGAGGTTGTTTTGTTTCAGGGCGGAGGAGGTGAGGGTTGCTTCGGAGTCGAGGAGGCGGGCGAGTTGGGCGATGAGCGACTCACGCTAGATCGGGGTCAGTGATTAAAATAATTATGGGAGTTGTGTAGGATGCGTAGGAGGCAGGCAGGGTGCGTACTCGTTCCAGTAGGTCCTTGAGCTGCGATTCGTTCCGTTGCTCCTCCTCCGTGGGGGTCGGAGGTAGCTTTGTTAACGAGGCATATTGGGAGTATGTGTGGAAGAGGTTCTCGGTCTATGTTTGTTGGGTCTGTTAGCTTGCCGTGTACTATCGAACGAGGTATGATCTAGACAAGAGGCGTACTTGAGTCTCGAGTGATCGGGCTTGCTGCCGGAGCTGAGCCCACCCGGTACCGGTTGAGGTAGCCATGGATAGGATATAGATGGGATGATGGAGGGGACTGGAGTGGAATGAACGATGACGGCAGTGGATTCAGTGAGAGTAGACGGGGATCCGTCAGACAGAAGAATAATCAGGCGTCAATGAACTCAAGCCCCAGCATAACCAGTAACCAGTAACCACAGCAGCATGGAAGCATCCGACCCGCGGGGACAGCAGTCGTACGTAGTCTCCGTAGTTAGTAGTGAACGGACTAGTGGAGCGGCGCGGCCAAGTCAGCCCAGCCGCCAGTCGCCAGCCAGACCAGACCAAGCCAAACAAACCGAAGGCGGCGTCATGGTCACTAAGACACTAGCAGTGATCACCAGCCACACCCTCCACCGCCACACATACCCCCATCACGTGCCCGCTTAAGCGCAGCCGCACACCCAGAAAAAATCAAACCCTAGTCCCACAACGAACATCAAATTGACCCGGTCCATCTTCAATCCTCACGTCGACAACCCGTACGATACGACACGAAGCCGCACCACCATGGTATGTTGATGCGCCCGGATATTGCCCGCGATATGAGGAGAGAATTCGTGACTTGGGAATAAATGCTGACGGGTTAATTTTTTCTATGTTCGCAGTCGTCCAAGGTCAAGGCTGGTCAGCTCTGGGGAAAGAGCAAGGATGATCTCAACAAGCAGCTGGAGGAATTGAAGACCGAGCTGTCCCAGCTTCGTGTCCAGAAGATCACCAACGGTGCTTCCTCCAAGACCCTGAGAATGTGCGTGTGAAACCAATATTCAAAAAAATATCCCGCGGACCCCTCCTGTTTTTACCCAGTTTTGCACCTGTTGGATTGTGGACTCGGCGCGGAGGAAATCGAACTCAACAAGGATGCAAGAAAAAAATTACGAACAAGAAGAAAAAACCTCGACCCAGTTGCAAGGATATCGAAAATACGAAGGATTTGTGGGAAGGTGGGGGGGAGAGGAACACCAACAACCAACAACCCGAGACACACAGTCCGACAGGCGCAATCTGAAACCACAGGGATACGGTCCAGAAAAACAAGAATCACAATACTGATACAAATGCGTTTAACAGCCACGACGTTCGCAAGTCGATCGCTCGCGTTCTCACCGTCATCAACGCCAACCAGCGCGCCCAGCTCCGCCTGTTCTACAAGAACAAGACCTACACTCCCCTGGACCTCCGCCCCAAGCTCACCCGTGCTCTCCGCCGCAAGCTCACCAAGCACGAGGCTACCCTCAAGACCGAGCGCAAGCGCAAGCAGCAGATCCACTTCCCCCAGCGGAAGTACGCTGTTAAGGTATGCGACACCACCACCACCACCACCACTATCACAGCACCGCTGTCGGTCTTTCTTCATTGCCCTGTCTTGCTTTGCAAGGGGCATAAGAATCAACCCATCGGTCCCAGCCAATACAATCAAGGAGCAAATAACTAACAGAAATCTTTCTTTCGCACAGGCTTAAATTTCATAACGCGGTCGTATCTGGATCTGGATGGAGTTACGGGAACGTCGTTTAAAGATGACGGGGTTGACCTAACCTTAAAAGAAATTGATTATGTATCTTAGAAGGAAAAGATGCAGATCGATGTTAAATGAAGGCCTTACTTGACATGATGACATGCACGATTCAAGACTTGCTGTGGCACAGTGACTGCAAAGTAGACCCAACCTGCCCCGACCTGGCTTGGTGATTAGGGGGGTTGGTTGTTTAGCGACTTACGGTTCGGTCGGCTCAGACTTTGCAACGCTACTTGGTGGGATATCTACCTTGCTATCAAGTTCTTCTCTGTCGGTCCGCCCGGTAGACGTAGTAGTAAAATTGATTCGTAAATTTCATTCGCTGTATAGTACCTATTCCCGCTCGTCGTACATACTGTTATATCTGAACGATATCCATCCATTCCTGCCTTACCATCTGATACCAAAAATCAAACATCACCCCCAACCACGACCGCCAGGGTCGCGGTATCCAAGCTTAACTATCTACCTACCTACATCCCTATCTTCCACTACCTACTGTCTGATATATACTCATTTGCTCACCTCATTCACACCCGACTCGATAGTCCACATTCCCCCACAAATACACGCTCGCAAATGTCCCAATTTAAAAATCATGCGAAACGCGAGCACCGAGCGCGGCGGGTACGTGCCCTCCGACACCTCGCAGCAGCGGACGCATCGCCGGCGGAGTTGCTGTTGTCCCTGGACGTTCAGTTTGACGCCCTGGGATAGATCCAAGCCCGTCGATACCGTCATCCGGATGGGGGTCTTCTTGATGATGTCGACTTCCCGCGTGCGGCGGTACAGCTCCGAGCGGCGGTCGGACCCCAAGCCGAGCCAGCCGTAATCGCCCATGTAGATGCTCATGCGGTCGACGTCGGATCTAAGTGCGGGGACGGTCTGTCGCAGGATGGTGGAGACAGCTGCGACGAGCACGGGGGGAATGCGCGCGTTGACGAGGAGTTCCTTTTCGGGCCCTGGCCGTTCGGCGTCGCCGAACCCGGCGCCGTGGTATGCGTGCCGTACCACGGAGTCTACGCTCGCTAGGAATTTCTCGTAGACGTCGATTCGTGCGGGAGATGCGTCCACGGTTTGGCAGATCTCCGAGTAGTATGTGCGGGCATCGCCGGTCAGGGGGGCGTTTGCGTACCCGGCGGGGATGCCGCGCAGGCCACGACAGATGAAGCGCAGGAAAGCCCGGGACATGCTGGATAGGAGCATGATGAGGGATAGGGAGTTTGTGGTTTTCACTGCGGATGAATTAGTCTTGTCGGCATCGGGGTGGTACGGAGGTTTGGACGCACATTTCTGGTTGAAAGCTTCCTGGTCATTTGATAGGCTTTCGAATTCGTCGGCTAGGTCGAAAAGCTCGTTCAGGATGTAAAGGCAAAAGTCAAGTGCCCACTTGGTGTTTCCAAGCATCATGCGTAGAACATCTGTGGAGTTGTGAGCGAAGCCTTGCGATGGCTCATATCAATGTTGGCTTACCAGGATCATGTGGCTCTGTCTGCATCCCTTTGTTGTACTGAAAGAAAAATGGGTATAGTATGGAAGCGTGTCGTAGTTGAAGAATGGACCAAGAGACGGAAGACGCAAAGCTCCGAGCTGTGTATTTGTCCTTGAATCCCAGAGAAGCTTGTATACTGAGACACCGGGGAATGTAAGGGTGGTTCATCAGTTTGTCCTGCTCGACCGTGAAGTTACAGTTGATGGGCAGCGCGCGGTATACTTCATTGATGAAGGTGGTTTGGGCATCTGGGATACTATTAGTTTGGCCATTGACCAGCGGCGACACGACTCACCGGTTGAAAGCTGTCGTATTAGGATTAATAGTATATCATCGGTGTTGACTTCGCTTCCACATCCGCGACAATAAGCCAGCGTGAGAGACGCAATAGCTGCCGAGAATTTATCTGGCGGATTGTCAGCACTCGAACAAGCCGGGTGTTGTGAGAAAACATACTTTCATCGTAAAGGCCGTTTTCTGCTCCGTACGAGTGTTCCACTACCCTGAGATGCGTCCGGCCATCACCATCCAGCATGACCGCAGCACACGCACTCGGTGAAAAACTGATGTGTTGACCTGCCACAGCCCAATTAGCCATGTTTTAGCGAGTGGGTTTGGCGGGGAAACAACCTGTGGTGTCTGGTGTGTAGTGGAACCCTGCTTGGGCCAGACTGGTCACCGTGTTCCCATCATCGATTCCATTGAACACCGCCATTGTTTTCGGGTCATAGAAGGCAACAGAGCTATCGTCGTAGGTGATGGCCAGCACATTACCGTATTCCATATGGTCTACTGAAATGACATATCGATCGGAACAGATGTCGTCCAGTCGACGCAACACGGTCCTAGGCTACTGGAAGTCAGCACAGTTCGTTGGGGGCATGGTGGTTCTCACCTTGGTCTGAGCATTGGTCCTCTTCGCAGCCATTTCGTCAAACTTCGGGTGAAGTGTAAAGGCAGCAGTGTCTAATTGCCATCTGACAATCACACTCGCCGGTCCTTGTTGATGGGTATGGCCTTGGGCGACCTGCGGTGGGGTTGAGAAGATCGCAACAATCCATGGGCTTGCCGTTGATCCTACAGCATTGTCGGAAGCTGGAAGTATTATTTCCAGACGGCTGAGGCAGTAAAGAGGGTTCGAGAAAGAATGCAGGTCTGGTTCTTCGCCGCTGCGATTACCCGGAACATTGCCAGCAGTCTCGACCTTGCAATGTGTGAAACGGAAGCTGGGGACGGGAAATTGGGTCGGCTGCCTTGGCTGCTGTGCAGGGTCCCATTGGGACGGGGTCCAGTTGATTTGCACGCGGTAAAAGCAGATCTTCTGACAGGCAGAATAAGTAGCGACAAGAACGCCATTCTGGGTTGCAACCAAGGCCGCATGTGTTAATAGCCGATCGGAGTAGCTCGTATTCTTCAGCTCCGCAGATATCTCGGCCCATCTGCCGTCTGGGTTCTGGTACAGGAGCTTCATGATGCCCGACCGTGTGATACAGACCAATGCAGCTTTATTTGCCGGGTGGAAGGGGCCAACTGGCCGGCGACGAAACGGTGAGTAGGCCCAACGACCCTGGACCTTGGCCGCTTGGTAGAAAGCATGCACCTGGCAGTGTTAGCAGCGAGAGCCATAAATTTCCCAGTGGTACCTACAGAGCGTTGGGTGTTAAGCCACATCATGCCGACAATCTGAGACCCGTCATCGGGGTCAAAGGCTGGCTGTCGCAGCCCGTTGACGCTGTTTAAGGAGATTGGGATAGAATAGATGGAAATACGGCCAGATAGATCGATGACAGCCAGTTCGGATCCAGCTTCGTTCCAGCTGAGATGGGCCAGGGGATGACCCCCATTGGCCTCTGTGATCGGCAACAATGGTGTCTCCTCACTGAGCGCCCACTTGCCGTCAGAAGGCCGACACTGGAGATGGCGAACATTGACCTTCGACGAGTCTTGTGAAATATAAGCAATACATCCAAGCTTGGACCATGCAATTTTCCTGAGCGAGTCAGCATCAGGATCTTATTGCTTTACGCTGTCAACGCGAAAGACCACTTACTGGCAACATCCCAGTAATCGCATCTCATCCAAACGCTGGGCAAGGCCTTTAGGGGAAGAAGCAGCTGGGGGCAAGCCCAACTCCAGCGAGGTGGGCTCGCCGAACAGATCGTCAACATTGATACTGTCCTCCATGATCAATGGCATTTTGGTGTGCAGGAGTCCTGATTATGTAAAGATGGGTGGTGCCTGAGGGGGGATGGTCGCAGGAGCCGCGATATCATAGTTCGATACAACGGACCTCGGGAGGTAATGTCAGAGAAGGGGGGGGGGACTGTTGGCAGAGGCGCACCAGAAGATATTCAAAGCCTCAGTTACAAGCGGGTAGATCCCGCATAGCCTTCAATCCCCGGATCCGGACTCTACCCTTGAACAGGGAGATGATCATGGATCAAGTTGACTCCCAGGTGATAGTTTCATTATTCGGTACTAGTCAGTTCGGGTGGAGCTCTCCGCTCCCCTTAGTCAGCGTCATGTGAGGTCATGTGCCCCGTAGCCCGGCCAACCGAGGGGCCAATCAGAGCCGCACCACCCGCGATGGGCGCACCGACATCATCGGCCGGTGCCCTACTTGCACTGTGCAGTGATGGCTCTGGGAGCACTCCAGAGGGTTGAATCCCGGCCTTGCTTCTCGACCCCAATCCCTCTATGTACCTTGGTGGCTGACGCGTGTATGTAAGGGGGAGATTCCGTCAGACTCCAGATCTTCTTACGGTCAATTTGGGCAGTGGGTAGTCTATATGATCTTCCTGTCGGAAACTGGCTTGGATCATCACGGTCGGCCTGCGACCACCATGCCTTTATCCACTGACGCAACATTGCGTCTGTCTTCGAGTCCCCCAACAATGCCGGAGGGAATTCCATGACCCCATGACCCCAGGGGGATGTGTAAGTGGTGACGAAAAGTCGACGATAGATGGGCAACCCTTGCGGGACACCGACAGGACAACTCTACGCTAGACTCTCATGGACAGAGATGAATCGTGGGGTCTGGGATCTATTTTAATCGTTCCATTCCCCATAATATGTCGGGGCTTGAGAAATTACGTGCGAATATATCCCAAGACAAGATAAGATGGAGAATCCCAAGCTGTCCAACGAGCGGGGCTCACACCAACTCGTCTGCCTGATCACCTACCCGAGAACAGCATCCAACCTGCTCGTGCGGATTCTGGCTTTGGAACACCAACCCAAGTTCATCGCGCGTTCCTCCGGGGCTGGGTACTGTTTTCTGGCCTCACAGCGATACATGCAGTTCAACGGTGAACTCACCAGCAAACCCGTCAGCGCATGGACCGAGGACGAGAAGCGCAAGGCCCAGCAGTTAATGCAAGAGGACTTCGAGCGGCTCAACTCATACGTAGGACTGGCTCGCAATCAGCAAAAATCGCTCTTCAACAAGGAGCACCTGCACATGATGCTGGATCCGATCTTCAAAAGCAGACAGCTATACGGTGAAAACAGCGCCGGGGACGAAGAGCCGTGGAAAGTCCGGCTCCCTCACGCTCCCACAGTGACTAGCTCATGCTTGAACTCATGCTTGAACCACACCGTCCTCCCGGACGAGTATCTGCAAACCTTCTGGCCAACGTTTCTCATCCGCCATCCCGCTCTGGTTTATCCCTCGATGTACCGGGTGTTATCCGATGTGTCCGCTCAGAGCGCAAACATTGAACGAATGCTCCAAGCGGCGATCAATCTCGGATGGGTTCGATCCCTATACGACTGGTATGCGACCCGCGAGGAATCCTCCATGTGTGCGGAGGAAAATTCACGCGGCCCGGTTATCCTGGATGCCGACGATATTATCGCGCGGCCGGAAGTGGTCCATCGATACTGCGAGATCGTGGGGTTGGATCCGACCAAATTGCGATTCACCTGGGCGGATATTAAACACGAGGACCACCCGGCCGGCGAGCGGTTTCTGTCCACACTCCGGGACTCCTCGGGGGTGGACTCGAGCAAAGTTGCTGGGACGATTGACCTGGTGCGGGAGTCGCAGCGCTGGCGGGAAGAATTCGGGGAGACGGCGGGCGGGCGTCTGATGGAAATGGTGCAGGCAGCGATGCCAGACTATGAATATTTGCGATCACGGCGGCTTCAAGTGTGTTAGAATTGTGATTAGTAGAGAATACAAAAAAAAAAAAAAAAAAAGATAAAACCCAAATTGCCAGGGTCGTGCTGCGAGGTGAATGGATGCGATGGGATGGGATGAGAGGGGATGATTTGCCTCGCACGGGCAAGTATATGTTTGTGCTGTGGTTGGCCGGAGAATTGGCTGATGCGGGCACGGCCAATCAGCCGGGGGCTCTAGCCGGAAAGCCCTTAGCGCAGTACAAGGCCGGTACCGAGCGCGCCGCGCAGAATTGCAGTAACAATGGCTGCCAACACACTGAAGCTTTTGATTCTACACTGTAGGGCCGCCCCCACCGCGTCTGGCCATACGGTTTATTCCGTAAGGACCCATACCAGGTGTTTTCCATAAGATGTAGTCTAACATTTACCATAGTAACTGGTGAGGGAATGGGATATCATCCGCATCATTGTCTTCACCCACCACGAACCACGCCTACTCCTCCTCCGTGGTCCCTCTTTCCCTCCCCTCTCTTCCCCCTCCTCCTTTGCCAGTGTCAGACGCATTCCGCGCAACATACCATCCGTTGCTCGAGCCCTGTCCACAACCCCCAAACCCCTCTCTGAAGCCACCGTCTCATCGCTTCTTCCCGAGCGATTCCCGTGGGTCAAAATAAACACGCTGCAAGCGACAGGATCTGTCTGACCGGCCTTCTCCTCTGCCTCTGCCTCTGCCATTCCCTCCCATGTTATTACGGCAGACAGTCTAACCCCCGTCGCCGTCCGTCCACTTGACCTCACCACTTGCTGCCCTCCAGCCCTTCACGCAAACCAAACCCTGGCCGTGTTAGTCACGGGGTGTTGCTCTCTCTGTCTCTGCCTCCTCCCTCTGCCTCCCTCCGCTGCTCGTCTTTTCTTCTTTCAACCATCCTGCTCTTCGTTTGTGTGGCCTTCTCCTCCCAAATCCAGGAGAACCCGACGACAGGAGCCCAGGGAAGCCGTATTTCTTTCGGGACAGCCCCCTTGCCGTCAATTCCACTTGCCAATTGATGTTCCCGTTCGTCTCCAGCCGCTCCATGATTTTCTTTCGGGACGATATCTAGCTTTGATCCCCAACCGTTCCGTGAACAGCTCGTCTGGTCCTTTCCCCCCCCCTCTCTCTTTCGCTCCCCCTTCGATTTTCTCGGTCTCACTCTCGCCGTCCGCTACCTTCATAGCGACGGCTTGACTTAATGGCGCCATCTCGTTCGACCACCACCACTACCACCACCACTACCACTACCAACAACTCCGCCCGCTCGACTCCCAACAGCCTGCTGGCCTCGCTGGGCATGGATGACGATTCGGATTGTTCCAGCCTAAGCTCGGCGCCGGCATCGCCGCTGGCACCTCCTGGGTTCTATCCCTCGCCGCCGCCGTCGCAGGACGCGGGCGAGTCTAGCGCCGCCCGCGGCCAAGACGACTTGCCGCCCGCCAGAAAGAAGCGACGGGTAGCCGCCCCGAAGGAACGCTGCACGCAGCATCTCGACCTCTCGCCCTCCGCGAGCCTCTCTCTCGGCGAGCAGCAGTCGCAGATCGATTACCTCGTCAAAACCCTCCGCGGGAACCGCAAAGTCGTCGTGATTGCCGGCGCGGGTATCTCCACCTCCGCAGGAAGTACGCATTCTCACCCCACTCCTGGGCCACACCAGGCATTGCGTCGTGCTTATTTGCTAATTCGTTCCAGTTCCCGATTTCCGCTCCACCGATGGGCTTTTCAAAACCCTCCAGAAGAAACACAACCTTAAGGCGTCCGGCAAGCTCCTGTTCGACGCCGCCGTCTACCAGGATGAGACGTTGACCGCCTCCTTCCAAGACATGGTACGGTCGCTGTCCGAAGACGCGGCCAACACCAACCCCACAGCTTTCCACCACATGCTGGCTCGTATCAGTCAGGAGAACCGTCTCACCCGACTGTATACGCAGAACATCGACGGCATCGAGTCCTCCATGCCTCCGCTGGCAACGCAGATTCCGCTCAATGTCAAAGCACCCTGGCCGCGGACCATCCAACTGCATGGGAGTCTAGACAAGATGGTCTGCCAAAAGTGTCGCTACCTGAGCGATTTTGATCGGGTCATGTTCGACCGTCCCGACGCTCCCGAATGCCCCGAATGTACGCGTAACAACGACTTTCGTATTGAGACCGGCCAACGTAGCCACGGCGTCGGCAAGCTGAGACCGCGGATCGTTTTGTACAACGAACACAACCCCGACGAGGACGCCATCACCTCCGTCATGAATGCCGATATCCGCTCCCGTCCGGACGCCTTGATTGTGGTCGGCACCAGCTTGAAGATTCCTGGCGTTCGTCGCCTGGTGAAGAGCCTCTGCTCCGTGGTCAGGAGCCGTCGCAACGGCGTGACGATGTGGATCAACAATGAACCTCCGACCCAGAAGGAGTTCGAGAACTGCTGGGATCTGATGATTAAGGGTGACTGCGAAGAAGTGGCACGGCTTGCCGACTTGAAACGGTGGGATGCGAAGGAGATATTCGACGAGTGCGACTCATCCGAAGTCGAACGGGTCAAGAGAGAACAAGGCGAGGTGTCTGTCGTTGTCACGCCGAGCAAGAAGCGACCAACCCCGACCGGCTTCCTTACACCATCGTCCAGTTACGATGATGAAGCCCAGCCCAACTCGAAGAGATCCTGCCCCAACCCCGCCAGCCGCGGACGGAGCCTTCAGGACGTCCTCCAGGCGTCCAAGGCGACAAAGCCCAAGAAGGCTGCTCCGAAGAAGACCGCGCCTAAAGGACGGGCGGCAAAGAAGGCCGAACCGGCGAAGAACTCCAAGATCAACAGTTTTGGACGGGTCACCAAGGCTCAAAAGGCCATGGCGACCAGTGACAAGGCATCGAAGCCGGAGAAGGACGACAACAAGCCGATGCACCCGTTGCCTCCCGGAGCTGCTCGCAACAACGGGCCCAACCCCATGTTCCCTAACCTGACGGCCAAGGGGGAGGAGACTCCTCCGAGTGGTGGTCGGTGGCGTCAGGACATCACCATCTCGCCTGAATCCATTCCCAGAGGAATGAACGAGCTGCTGAATGAGCCGACCGCCTAGGGCCATGATCTGCATCGCCAGCATACTCTTACCATCTTTTTTTTTTCTTACATTCTTCTCACTTTTACTTTCAAGACTACTGGAATCTGTTCGGATCCGGTTTATGGAGATACCAATGATAGACTATCTGGGGGTTAGGCGTTTGGGTGTGTGGCATAATGAAGCATAATCACATTGGACTCTCGTGTCCTCACTTTCTTCTCACGGGCCAGCGCTGTAGACATGGTTCTGGCATATGAGAATCCGATGTGTTCCTCTGTGGATAGAGGCCATGACCTGTACCAATCATTGTATAACATGGTTGCACTTCCTGGCGTTTGGGTGGACGGAGTTGCGGTTGTTTTTGCATGCGGCCGAGTGCGTGGCTGACTGAGGATTTACAGTGTGATCGGGCAGAAAACGAACATTGTACATTGTACACTGGATATAATCAAGTTGGTTGACATTCATGCAACATTCACAGCATCCATCGCGTAGACTTTAGTAAAACCAGTCAGTCAGTCAGTCAGTCAGTCAGGTCAGGTCAGTCGACTAGTCATCAGCCCAAACCGAGATCCCCTCGCAGTTGACTCCCCGGCCCATCCTCATCCTCATCCTCAGTGTCCGTGTCATCCCCCTCAACATCCGGATTCATGCCGCGCTTGTCCCGCGCAGACCGATCCAGATCCTCCACGCGATCAATATCATCATCCTCAAACCGATCCTTCCTGTCCTCCTCTTCCTCCTCATCTTCTTCTTCCTCCTCTTCCTCCTCCTCATCCTCTTCCTCCTCACCTTCCACCTCCGTCTCATTATCACCATCCACTGGCACATCCCCATCCCCATCCCTCCCCTCCTCCTCCTGCGTCTCATCGCCATCACGATCCTTGTCTTCTTCTTCTTCCTCATCCAAACCCACCCTCTTCAC
Organism: Aspergillus heteromorphus CBS 117.55; assembly: GCF_003184545.1. Classification (NCBI taxonomy): domain Eukaryota; kingdom Fungi; phylum Ascomycota; class Eurotiomycetes; order Eurotiales; family Aspergillaceae; genus Aspergillus; species Aspergillus heteromorphus. The sequence goes on from NW_020290418.1 coordinate 593,556, forward strand.
CCTCTTCGCTCCCCGACCCGCGCTCTCTTCCTCTCCATCATCGCCCTTCCCATCACCCTCCCCACCAGCAGACGAAGACCCTTTCTTCCCTCCTCCTCCTCCTCCTCCTCCTCCTCCTCCCCCCCTCCTCTTCCCAGCCTTCATCTCCGTAAACGCATCCAGCTCTTTCTCAAGTCGCGCCCGGAACCCCTCGAACTCGAGCTCGGATATCGCGCTGAAGACGTCGGATGGCGCGACTGTTCGCTTTAGGGTGGCTTCGTTGGCGCTGTTGCGTTGATGATTTCTGTTAGTGGTGTTTGTGGGTGGTGGTGTGGGTGTGGGGGGTTGTTTTGGAGATAGGGTAGTAAGGGGGGGGGAGGGGGTAAGAGATAGGAGTTGTGGTGTGATGCGATGTGATGAGTTTGATATAGAGAGGTAGAGGGGGAGAGAGATGGGGGGGGAGGGAGGGATATGGGATGGGATAAGTGAATGGAAGGGAAAATAGATCAACAGATGGATGGATGGATGGATGGATGGATGGAAGAACGACATACTGCGAAGACAAATACGAGACAAACACCGTCGCGGCCTTCTGTATCGCCAGCACCGCATCCTTCTGTATGGACGTATTCGGGGGCAGGACGGATTTCGCAAGACGAAGGGTGAGGGATCGGGGGAGGAGGTAATCCTATTCGTTTCAATTTTCAATGTGATTAGTTTTCATTCTTGTATTTCGGTCTATTCTCCCTTTCGCATGCGCTCGCACATGCACATGCACATGCACATTCACATTCACATTCACAAACCATAGCCAACATCTCATCTCTAGATAGAGATAGATAGGTCGAGCAATGGATGAAGAAGACAGGAAAGATACGCGGGATGGCACAAACCTCAATACTGACCCCCCCCTCCGCACGAGCCTTAAGCTGTTGCTCCGTCGCCTCAACAGTCTGCCCCTGCGGTAGAGACGGGGGCAGCTGGATCTGCGATTGTATCTGGGACTGCGAAGTCTGCGATTGGGATTGGGGTTGGGATTGGGATTGGGATTGTGGCGAGGACGACGACATCGGTGTGGTTTCGTCTGCCGCGGGCGTGGAGGTGGATTTTCGAGGCATCGTCGTCGGCCGACCTGCTTTTCTTCTGTCTTCTCTTTCGCTGCGGCGTGTATAGGATATTCTGGAGGTTCAGGGGATAGTTGGACGGGGTGTTATGTAGGTAGGTCGTATCGGGTTTGTCGTGGTTGTGTGTGGTTTGGTCTGGTCTGGTCTGGTCTGGTCTGGTCTGGGCCAAAGGGGGGAGGGAAAAAAAGGTGCTGCACTGCTGCTGCACGCGACGCGGCGGCGGCGGCGAGGCGGAGGGCGCGTGTGGATCGGGGAGGTTATCGTATCGTATTGCCAATGGTCGGGGGTTCGGGGTCGATAGATTTTTGTGTTCGCTGACGGTGAAATAGAATTGTAATAATATTTGTTTGATTGCTATTTTACTGCCAGTGGTTGCTGGGTTGGTGGGAAGAGGTTCGTTCGGTGATGGTAGGAGAGATATATATCATTTCCACGGCGGGTAGCTATCCATATTGAAGGTTTGAGTCCATCCATCATGTTCACTGTCTGAGCCACCAACGCCCACACCAATATTGTGATTTAAGTTGTTTTGAATTGCGACGATAGATTTTGAGATAATATGAGCAAGGCAAAAAAGGCATAGCAGTTCTGCAGAGCATTTGCAGGTAATCTTTACAGCATTCTACAAAATTTATACCGGTTTACTCAACATCACAGAATACGGACTGTACAGATTCATGCAGAACTCTCATGACAGCTATCTACCTTTTAAGAACCATAAACGCCTGGTATCCATAAATCATCTATTCGGCCATCTCCTCGTCCCCGTTGCCCCAGAGCCCCTCGATTGAGAACTCCTTCGCCCACTCCGTCACAATCTGCTTCGTGTCCACCCCGGACGTCGCGTTCGCCGCAGGCGCTCCCTCGGTCGTCGTCACAACCGGCAGCACGGGCGCGTTGACCCATCCTTGGATCCGTCCGTCCCTCCAGTCGTTGATCACCGTCATCGCCGCCGCCTCGATGTTGGGCACACCACCCTTGCCCAGACGACCGCGTTTGCGGGCCACGTGCACCAGGAAGTCTTGGGTCGGGTCGCCTCCGGACGGGAGCAGGGCCGGGATGTTGTAGAGCTGCAGCATCTTCGTGACCAGGTCCTCCGAGGTGGACAGGCGCTTGACGAGCAGAGATACGGCCGGAACGGGGTCTTCGATCTGCTTGGGGGGAATGGCGTTAAGAAGGACCAGACGAGCGTGCTCCTCCTGCTTCTTCTTCTTCTTGCCGCCCTTGTCTCCCGCGCTGGGGAAAACGATACCGGGCGAGTCGATCAGCTTGAGCTTGTTGTCCAGCTTCACCTCCCGCAGACTGGTGGTCACACCGGCCTCCGCGCCCGTGGGGCAGGCATTGCTGACGCCCTTGTTCAGGCGGGCCGTCAGGGCGTTGATGACGGAGGACTTGCCGACGTTGGGGTAACCGATGACGCCGACCTTGATGGACCGCTTCATCTGCTTGTTGTGCGCATAGGACTTCAGCGCGCGGAAGAGCGTCTCCGACGTGCCCTTGACGGTCAGCTGCTTGTGGTCGAAGCTGTGTGCGTTGGCCGTGCCGTTGGAGGCCTTCAAGGGCAGCGTGGGGAAGGACCGGCGCAGGTGCAGCAGCCAGCCCTTGAGCACCGGCGGGGGCACAAGGTCGATCTTGTTGAGGATCAGGATCAATCTCTTCTGGCCGCCGTCGGCCGTCATGATTTCGCGCTCCACCTCCTTGGACCGGGTGCCCTCCGGGTCACGAGCGTCAAGCACGTACAGAACCACATCCGCGTTGTCGACCACCTGCTTGAAGACCTTGTCGAATGCGCGCCGCGAGCTCTCCTTTGATGCCGTCCGCGAGACCAACGCAGGGGCCGAAACGTCCAGGGGCTTGCCCTCGTCCTCGTCCTCGTCCATCTCATCCATGTCTTCGTCATCGTCCTCCTCCATCTCATCGTCATCGTCATCCTCCTCGTCCTCGTCCTCGTACTCCGCCGCGCGCGCACGGGCGGAAGCGAGAAGCGCGGCCATGGGGTCCGACGAGTCACCGATATCCTCATCCATCTCATCGTCGAGCAGCTCGTCGTCATCGTCAATCATGTCACTGGCCTGGACGGCATCCTCGCCGGCCCCTTCCTTCTGAGCAGTGCGGCGGGCACGGGCTTCGTCGCGGATGCGCTGTTGCTCCTCCTGCTTCAGGCGCTTCTTCTCTTCAATCTCGTGGAGAATCTTGTCCTTGTGGGGGAAAAGGTTCGGGATACCGGGGTCCTTCTTGATCTTGGAGCGCCATTCGGGGTTCTGTACGGAGTCAGCTATCCAGTTCTGCAGACACACCAGGTAAGAATGTTTATACCTTCTTGGCAAGCTTTCTCTGCTTGCGCTGCTTGGCCGCAGAGGCTTTTTCGATCTTGTGTCGTAGGCGGACGGGAGTCCGCTTGGAGTGCTTTCCTGGGGAGCATTAGCACACCGGGGCGATTCGCGCGGGGAAAGGGGTAAATACCGAGCTTGACCATCTTGACCGAGTTTCCTGTTAATACCGACTAGTAAACAAGAAAAAACAGCACGAAGGAGGGCAGATAGTTCCACCAGACAGGCCAGCGAACACTCGTCCGTCCGAATAATTTTGTGCCGCCAAGATTTCGGCCGCTCGCGCTAAGATAACGGCCGGCTGCACGTTTTCCCGATCTCCGGGCTTGGGCATGGTGGGCGTTTCGTTCTCACCACCATCACCACCACCACCACTGGGTCTACTTCTACTGTCCCTCTTTCCAGTCGTTCCTTTGCTGACTTGTTGCGCTGACTGTGTCCGCTTCTCTTCATCACTTCTCAACCCTCTGAGACGGTTGATTTGGACTTGTGCATTTCCCCTCTTTTTGCCCTGAACTTCTTGTCCTACAGTACTACACACATACACCCGCCCCGCTATCATGTCTCCTTCCGGCTCCTTCTCTGCCCCGCCGCAAGTCCTCATCTTCGACGGACTACTCTCCGACTTTGACGGCACCATCGTCGACTCGACCGATGGTAAGTGCATCCCGCATCTTGCCTTCGCCTGCTACAGCCGTTCACTGACGCCTGATGCCCAGCTATCGTGAAACACTGGCACAAGTTCGTCCCCACCTCCCACCACCGTGTAACGCAGCACCGACCTCAGTCCTAATTATGAATCGCAGGATCGGAGCGGAGTTGGGCGTCGATCCCAAGACCATCTTAGCCACCTCTCACGGCCGACGCAGCATTGACACGATCCAGCTGTACGACCCGAAGAAGGCCAATTGGGAATGTAAGTCTCTCTCTCCACAGACACACACAGAGACACACACAGACATGCAGTTCGATTCCGAAACTTGAAGAAACACAGACTGACGACAGATTGTTTTCCCAACTTTACAGATGTCAGCTACGTCGAGGGACGAATCCCCAAGGACTACGGCTCGGACGCCGTGGAGATTCCGGGGGCCCGGTATCTCATGACAGCGTTGGACGACGCCGGAGCTCGCTGGGGCGTGGTCACGTCTGGGACGCGCGCGCTGGTCGACGGCTGGCTGGGCGTGATGAATCTCGCGCATCCCAAGGTCTTGGTCGTGGCGGAGGATGTCGAGCAGGGCAAGCCCGACCCCGGCTGCTACCTGCTGGGTCGGACGCGTCTGGGTCTGGAACATTCCTCGGCTCTGGTAGTCCTGGAGGATGCTCCGTCCGGGATCAGGGCGGGCAAGGCCGCCGGGTTCAAGGTCATCGCGCTCACCACGACCCACTCCCTCGCTCAGCTACAGGAAGCTGGCGCCGACTGGATTGTCGAGGACCTGCGCAGCATCGGTATCAAGGGCGTAGTGGATGGCCAGATCCAGCTGGAAATCCGGAACGCCTTCCAATAAAGGGATTGGAAGGGGTGTGGGGGGGTCGCATTTCACTTCTAGAAACGAACCTGATGAAAGTTTGGAAGACATTCAATAGATCGCAGGCAGTTCTTTGTTGATTTTCTTTTTACATTTTTCTTTTCTTTTTTCTTTTCTTTTCTAACTTTTCGCCTTTCACCCTTACCTCCTACCCCATTGTCATTTTCCTTCTATTCCATTCTAACCTAGATCCCTTATCATGGCAGGTCACAGCATCGGATCAAGGCTAAGTTTGGCCAGGACAGGAGAGGACAGTTTAGGTTTAGGTTGGTTGGTTGGTTGGTTGCTTGATTGATATACCGATTTACCTACTTTCGAAGTTAGACAGATAGCCGTCCCTTTCACTAACCTACTTACTTAGAGTTTTGACCTACCAGGCAGAACATGCCTCAAACCAATTGTACATACATACATACTACAGACAGATACCCACCTACCTACCAGATAGAATCCGATCCCATACCCATCCCATACCATCACATCACGTCACATACCACAAATTACCTACTGAGTAGGTACTTCGTACTAGATACACTACCCACACCACACCACACCACACCACGCCACGCCACGCCACGCCACTCCTCCACTCCACTCCAACCATCCCATTCCAACATGACAGACATGACATGTCATCCGCACCCACCCACTCACTGAACCGCAGCTCGCAACCGTCTGCAACGACCTTCCTTGCATAGAACTACTGTACCCGTAGTACTGTAGTATCTGTCCGTCCGTTCGCCTGCCCCCGCCGCCATCCAGTGAATGAGCAGCAGTGGTCCACCCACTCACTCTTTAGCCCCGCCCACTCGCTACTCGAATCGCATTCATTCCGCAGGAAAAAAACAAACACTGGTGATGGTGATGGTGATCTGATCGATCGGGTAACGGCGACGAAGCGTGGGTCTCAGGGTTTGGGAAATCGTCATCGTTGTGTGTGGATTGGGGAGAAGGGTTCCTGGGGGCTAGCTGGCTGGCTGACTGGCTGGCTGGCTGACTGGCTGGCTGGCTGGCTGGCTGCTTGGATGGATGGATGGATGATCGGTGACTGACTGACTAACTGACTGACTGTTTGGCTGTTTGTTTGGTTGTTTTTGCCTACGGGTTATTGTGGGGGTAGTGGGTGGGTGGGTAGATAGATAGGTAGGTAGGTAGGTAAGGCTTTGCGAGGCTCTTGACTTGGTTAGTATTGACGGAGTACGCCGTGTATGCCTACTTAGGTATGTGGTAAGAGGATTGCTTGATTGCTTGGTTACTGATTGGGTGAAGACGTGTTTTGTCTATATGATGGCTTATGGTGGGTGTAGGTATATCTGTAGCTACCTGGGGATCTATGGAGATGTGTTTGCTGGTCCATCGACTTACCATCACCGTTGATGAAGCTACGAGAGGGCTAGGCCAACTGACTGACTGATCACTACCAGATATTAGGCCAGTCAGTCAGCCCGCACACCGGACTCCGAATCCTCAACCCGGTTAAAGAGCGTCGTATGTACATGGTCGTGACGACGCGTTACAAGATCGAGCAGAGAGCCATGTCCATCTGAGGTCTGGACTGGGTATGCCGTATGCCGCATGCCGTACGGAGTACCAAGCAAGCACCGACGGAGAGTACCGTAGGTCTACCTACAGACCTGTATGCTAGCGGTGAAGCAAACGCAACATGCGACGGAATACCTACCTTCTGAAAGCACGACGGAAGTAGCAGCAGTAGCAGCAGGAGCAGAAGCAGAAGCAGAAGCAGAAGCAGCAGCAGTCCAATGGAGAATACCGGTCCCATCTGCACCAAGATCCCGGTCGTCACAGCTGGAAATGCAGCAAAAGGGCCCGAGAATAGGTCCAGCCAAGCCCGTAGGGAACAATCGCACAGCGTACACCGGCAGGCCCGGAGACCGCTCTCTCGCCCTGTCGTGATAGATCTCAGCCAGCGAGGCCTTTTCGGAACCCCGACGCGCAATATATCAGAAGATTAAGTTAAACGGCCGCTGTTGAGGTCATTCGGCGTGCGCTCACCGACAACTCGGTCGCGCAGATTCTCGTTCCCAACCGATTGGGAGAGATGGAAGGAGGTCTTTCTCCGATCATGTTTTTTCTTGTCCCAGGAATGAATGGGAGGGACCCGTTGGTAGCTGGTGAGAGTGGTCATGGAGTTATTGCATAGTGGCTGCTGCAGCGTTTTACGGCTCTGGCCACTACGTACCTATGTATGTACCTCAGTGGACGAAACACACGTCGGGGTTGCTCGACGCGACGCGACGCGACGCGACGAGACGAGACGAAACAAACGGATTGTGCCAGAGGAACGAACCGTCCGCCGGCCGCCGTTCGGAGCACACGAGCGAGCCGAGTTGCAGAAGCTCCTGCGCTGATTCCAGGGGGAGGGAAGAGAAAAAGAAAACCCACAATAGTGGCGGGAATCCTTTGCACATCATAGACCCAAGAGAATCGCCTCGTTGAGAGAAGGGGGCGATCGGGTTCTGGAAAAGAGACGTGTCGACTGGACGACCAAGGCGAACCTCGATCGGCGGGATCCCTGCTGCGTTGGAGTTGGAGATCGAGTCGAGCTCGTCCGTGGCTCATCTCGCCTCCAAACTGCGTCTGACGCCCTATGCAAGGGATGAAGCAGCCGTCCCCAGCCGTGAATGGTGGGCTTGATTCTCTTCTCTGCTCTTCGGTTCGTTTCTTTTACCCTTAAGATTGGAGGGCTGATGCCCCCGGAAGCTTATGGGGTATTACGCTGTATCAATAGTCAATCAGACCCAAACGATGTGACGATCAAACGATTGGGGGACTGGCCATGGCCAGGAAACATGGCCAATGCGAAGGAAGCACTCGTCACTGCAGCACCGATTGCTTCAGGCAGCAATGATGTGATCTCTTGTACAGCAACAGAGACCGTCACACACCGGCCGCCCTGATTCGAGCTGGAGCCCAGAACATGGCAAAGGACAGGACTTGTCAGGGAAGTAACCGCCCTGAGCGTTAAGCACCGTCGCACAGTCACGGAGTAAGAAAGGCTGGGTTAGAATAGGATAGGGAGGCAGATCCTCAGAGAGCCTATCAGTCGGGGCCACTGTTGCGGAATGACAAATCCCACGAAGCAACCTGGGATCCAGCCATAGAGGAAGCATCCTGTGATCGAGTGTGCAGCGGTACCTTTACTGTACTCCGGTCCTGTCCACGACCGCCCACGCCTGAGGCATTTACTAGTCAGTGGAGACGGGTGGCTGATGCAGTGGATAGGGCGCACTGCCACACGCAACCTTGCGTGTGGCGTTGCGTGTCACAGCTGAATGTGGCCGTAGCCTCGCACGGCCGGAGTAAGTGGTGACGAGACGGACGGAGTAAAAAGCCATGCCAATCTTGCCAAGGTTAGTCCACGGCTGCATCGCAAGCTCGAGCCCAGTTGCTGCATGGAAAGGGTGATGGCCTTCGCATCTCCCCATGGGCCATGGGTGATGGACGCACTGAACCTCCCGGCGGGATGTGACAACCGGAGGGTTGATGGCCGCGGAATGACCAGACCCAGGGGGATGGACGGATGGAGTTGAACGGGATGTAAGTCGGTACTAGGCAGTAGGTAGTAGGTTACGGGCAGTAGAGGGAGGATCCCCCAGTGCCAAGTCAACCTTATACCAAGACAGGGATCCCATGCCTCTGGGGATCGTCCATCGTCAGTGAGGCTTTCAGGGGGGCCACTGGCCTCCTCGTCATGGCGCACACTCCATCCGCTTGCCTAGGTATCACAGACAATCACATCCATGCACCGAGGATCATCGGGGATTTTTCTTCTTGCTTTTTCTGCTCTTTTGTTTTTTTTCTTTTCGTCCCCTTTCCCTTTGGCCCTCTTTCCCAGGGTCCAATATTTGGGATCCCTTCTCTCAGGCGAAAACGGCTTCTACGAGATCCAATCAGCCGGCTGGGAGAGATTCGTGCGGTGCAGGCAGTGAGTTCTCTCTAGGGCCCAGGAACGACTCATGTAGATACTGTATGGTGTGTACGTGCCGCCTGTTGGCCCCCCAAGCCCTTTAGTACAAAAATGTCCAATTTGCATAGGTGGGATCCATGATGAGACGCCAGTGTTGGTTGGCCTGAGCCAACCTGAGGGGTTGTCAGGTTGCTCGACAGGAACCCATCAGTTGCAAGCCATCCATGTCAACAGAGCCGTGGCAAGGTGTTCCCAGTCTTCCGTACTTTAAGCTGTTTTAAGGTGCTGCACGCATGTACACGTGAACCAAACCCGGTCCGTTTTCGTGTCTGGTTGGATAGTCATCCCGGTTACCCTGGCAGGTCTCCAAGGGCCAGCCGGGCGAAGGCCATTCATTGATGGAGTGTCCCGTACAGACAGTCGAGTATTACTCCGTCACGGCGTCAACGGAGGAGTCTGTGTACCGCATAGTACTTCAGCATTACTGCCCGCAACTCCGTCCGACATACCTCCATATTTTGGCCCCCTTTCCGGTTCCACTTAGTCCTATCTAGATAACCATGTTTCCCCACGGCACGTAGTCAGGCGGTAAATCCTTTTCGGGGCTTGGAGGATGACTGCGTCAGACTTGCCCCAGACACCGCTACCAACGTCCTCATCCGATTGCTAGACTGGCAGACACGCCGGTCGCGAGAGCATAGGAATTAGACTCGCAGAGGGACCAGAACAGCACCCATGTATGCGTGCATGCATATGTATATCGGCTAACAGTTCTCGTTGCCCGTCGAGACCTGTGGGAGGCGCATATGATAGCGTCCGAGCCGACCCCCTAACAGGCAGTAATGACCCCGGTCCTCTCCTGCTGCATGGGCGCAGGGTGGGATCGCTACTGCGTCATCTCGTGACTTGGCGCGAGCGCTTGTGACTGCATCATGATTAGCGCCGATTATGGAGTGGTTTGACAGAAGCCAGAGACCAGCAGGGACGAATGGTGGGTTCCCAGGCGTGTAGGGCGCCATCGGTGGGGTGGTTTCGAAGGTGTTCTCATCATGGGATCCCGAGAGCATTGGAAGAAAAAGGAAAGATAGGAAATGTTCGACAATCGACAGATCCTGGGGCGGATCGACGAGGATCTGTCGACTATTGATTTTGGTGGGCCTTGGCTGACCTGCTGCCACGCTTTTGCAGCCATTGCGGGCAAGTCCCCATTCTCTCACCCTCTCTTTTTCTCTCTCTGAAATCCATTATGAGTAATATTTTGTTTCTTTGATTCTGCCGGTTCTCATTGTCGCTTGTTGTGCTCCGAATCCGATTGGAAATGGCGGATCCGAGAGCGACCAGCGCATTGCGGGAAAAGGAATGACAGGCATCCATACCTAGAGATCCGTGCCAATTGAGTTACCGGTACGTCCAGTCGCCCACCCGGGAATTAAAGGCTATCCAAGCCATCAGCCCAGCGCAGGCGGTACGTTTTGCATTTAGGATGCTGGCGCATGGGTGACTCGTCTCGGCTGACCGGAGGTGATTCCCCGCTTCACCTCTCTTTGTCTCGCATGCTCTGAGCACCGGGCAGCAAAGTACGGACCGATTGTGATCGGATGGCGCTACTCGCAAGGTCCTAGAAGGGCTTGGACCGGATCACGTCATAAACGAGGCCCAGTGGAGATGGTTATCAGACGAACTCCCCCGGCAGATCACGAGGGATGGGGATGGGGAGCCGAAGCACAGAAGAGTCGTTGGAAGCATCGGATAGGGGAGTGGTGTGAGTGGTGACTGTGAGTGGTGGGTGACTGGCTATCAATCGGAAGCTGGGGATCTTCGGACCGCTAGCACTAACCAGATGCAGGATATGTACGGTGAATCTTATCCGTTGCCCAACTTTACTGTGTACGGAGTACTTACTTGTGTACTTGTGTAAGTACTCCGTGAGTCCGCAGATGCACAGTAGTAAATGGCTTGGCCCAGTAAGATGTGGCCTGGGGCTCCCTCCGGTCTAGTGCCGACCGTCAAGTTTCAACTATCACCCTCACACACGCCAGACTGAGACATGAGTCCAGCGATCCATCCATCCATCCACCCATCAGTGTGAGCTTCGACCCCACCCACCCCAGGATGATGGCGCTTGCTTTTGCTCTGCGAGGCAAGACGTGAGGTTATTGCAGAACTTACTCCGGACGCGTGGGCGACTGGGAGTTGGGCCAACTCGCGACTATTGCGGACGGCGCGCCTTGGGCCTGGCTCGGGGCCATCGCCTGCTCGGATCCTCCCAGGCGGACCCCCCCCCCTGGTAAGAGCTAAAATCGGCTCGATGTTCGTGACGCTAATGCAGGAACTGACGAAAGCCCGTCGGGTTAGGACCAGGGACCGGGCCCCCAGTCAGCCAACCATCCCGGGTCTCCTTGGGAATCATGGTTCATGGAAACTCTGCGAGACTGTCAAGGCAGCTGGCACTCGAGCTTAATTGCTCCAAGCTGTCATGCCATGGATGATGGCTAGCATCCAGCCCTGGGAGTCGGGGAGATACGACCGTGATTGCGATTCCTTGGTGCGGGAAGGAGAAGGGCTACCCGGATCTACCAATGGTAGTCCTGCATCGACAGTGCAGTGCAGTAGGGCCGGTACTTCAGGGTGTAACCACTTTAACTTGGTGCAACTACGACTGACTGCCGAGCATGATTACGGAGCCAGCACATGGGTTGTAGAATGCGAGTAGAAGGTGGAAGGGGAGATCAAAAGAAAATGGGAGGACGATTCAACGAACTTTTTTTTTGGATCTGAAGATAACAGGAAAAAGCAACTGGCTTCCTGGAGGCACAGGATGCATTGCGGACCCGTCGTACGTACGATCGTATGGAGTACATACTACAGACATGCCTGAGAGGAAATGCGGCCAGGCAGTTCAGGCAGTCCAGGCAGTCACCGCCACGGCACCACGGATTCAGGAGCGCATCGTACGGAGTAGACACCTACTAGGTATCTAGGTACCTACCTAGGTACACTGCCTAGGTACGGTGCACGTACTCAGGCCGATACCATCTGGAGGTATACAACACCGTTCGTATACCCCCCCACCCCTCTCTCTGCCCCCTCCCCCTTCCTACTCTTACATCCGGTCTAAGGGTATACTCTGTCACAGAATTCCAGTTTGGAGTTATTTTAAGTCCTGCCCCCAAGTTAGTACGTCGAAGACGGAGTAGTACGTAGCCAGGGTACGAGCCCAGGCCGCCACCCCCTAGAACCGCTCGGGCGGAAGCACCAGAAAACCCACTCGGTCGGCCAATATTTTTGGTGGTCGGTGCCTTGGTGTTCGATACGGTACCTGGTAAGTGTTTGGTTCCCCGAGCGGACCTAGTACCGAACGGGTAGGGGAGGGAGCGAGGTGGCTACTGGATCGAGTAATATGTTTCCCCCGCGAGTCTGGTAGCTACGAAGTAAATCATTTCACCATTTCACAGAGGGCAGCTGGAGCAAAAGTCCAGACGAAACAATGACACCATGGGGCCATACCAGGCTTCCAGTAGCCAATCCCACCGATCGCTGTTGCCTCTAGACGAAACCCCGAAGCGCCGACTCGGAACTGGCCCAACCTGACGGTACGGCGGCGTACTATCTAGTACGGCCCTGATACCAAACCGCCCAGGCTGAATCCTCCTCCAGTCAGTTCCGGTCGGCGATCACCAATCAGCGGCGCGCCCTCCACACCTTCTTGCCCGGCTGCCGCCGCCAATCTCTCCCCATCCGCCAGCAGCCAATCCGGACCCGCTGCAGCCCCCGAAATCCAGTCCCTCAACTCTCACACTGGCTGGCTGTCCGCCAGTCACGGACTGTCAATCCGGCTGGGTCTCTCTCTTTTTCTTTTTTTTTTGTTTTTCCCTTTTCCCTTTTGCCCTTTTCCCTCTTCTTCTCAGTCCGTCAGTCAGTCACTCACTCACATTCGCTGTCTCTCTTTCAACTCACACTCACTCACTCAGTCACTCCCTCAGTCACCCTCATACAGGGCCACCCTCTTTCGTTCACCTCCTACTCTCCTTTTCCTTTTTCGTCCGCTCTGGCGATTTTCCCTTTTTTTTCCCTTTTCCCTTCTTGCTTTTTCCCCGTCAGATTTAGTCCTTCCCTTCTTTTTCCTTTTCTGTGTTGTCCTATTAGTCCTCGTCCTCGGACATATACCTTCCTTGATCCTGCCCTTCTCCCCCTCCTCACCCTCTCGCTGGCTACTCTTACTATCTGATTTCCCTTTTCTCTGATATTTTATTTTCGATCAATCCGGTCTGCTGCAAGTTCGATACAACCACCAGCGCTGCTGCAGTCCAGTCATTCACTACCGCCACCTAATCCGCTCCTTCTCCTGTCTTAAGTTCTTATCTGCCCGCCTCCCCCCTCCTCCTGGCCTTTTCAATACAACGGTCTTTCCCTTCGTGATCCAATCGTCGGTCAATGGTCTAGCGCTGCTCTCATCCCAGTTGCAGCTTGTTGGCCGCAGCTTGTCGAATCCCCTCGCACACCCGCCTTCCCCTCCCCTCCCCTCCTCACCTCACCGACGGTTGCTGTCCCCCTTTCTCCATACACCATGAATTACATCCACCACCCATACGCCTTCCCCGGGCATACGGCCGTCCCCATGGAACAACAGGTGGCCTTCGATCCGACAATGGCGCACCCGGCGATGATGCATCCCATGGATGGCTACCTCTACCCGCACCCGCCCTTCGACATGGTTGACTTCTACCACCAACCCATCATGGACTACGAAGAGTACGCAGAGAACCTGTCTCGCCCGAGGTTGACGAAAGAACAAGTGGAGACCCTGGAGGCCCAGTTCCAGGCGCACCCCAAGCCCAGCAGCAACGTCAAGCGCCAATTGGCTGCTCAGACCAATCTCAGTCTGCCACGGGTTGCTGTGAGTGATACCTGCCATCCGCATGCCGCGCGCGGTCCACTAATTGTTTCTGCAGAACTGGTTCCAGAACCGACGAGCAAAGGCCAAGCAACAGAAGAGGCAAGAGGAGTTCGAGAGGATGCAGAAGGCCAAGGCGGAGGCCGAAGAAGCCGCCCGCGGCAAGTCGGAGACGTCAGAAAGCTCAGAAACGAAGCCGGACACACAAGAGTGCAAGGGCGAGACCGAGAAAGATACCCCCAAACAGTCAGTAGAGAGCACCGGAGAGCGGACAAAAACCCCGGCTCCGTCGTCCTCCAAATCCAAACACCAGAAGACAAGAAGTGAGTCGGCGCGGGAGGCTACCTTTGCGTCTCTACAAAGAGCACTGAACGCTGCCGTCGCTGCCCGGGACCGTTACGGTCAAGATGATGAACATAGCCAACCCCCCAGTGCGGATGGATCGGTATCTCCGGCCACGACGTTCTCTGGAAACAACCGGTGCGGCAGCCATGAGGGTAGCAGGCACGGGCAGAGCGATATCTCTTCCTTTTCCCAGAATGCTATCTCGTGGACCACGTCCCAAAGTCAGGATCCTCTTGGCTATGTGACGTCGGGAGAACCGATGACCATACCTGAGTTGGACGGCACGCACGAGAACGACGACTCTCTGCACAGCGTGCAGTTCCACGCGCAGAATGAAGATTGGGCAAGCCACATGTCGACCAAGTCCCTCTCGGGATACCGATCTACTAGTGATGCGGAGGCTCCCTACAATACCGTGCAATATCCCCTGCACCCGGAGATGACATTGTCCCGGCGAGGCTCCTCTGACGACCTTGCTGATACACTAGAAGGTATTGGGATCAACACCCCCCACATGTCCCACCTGGTGCATGGCGACCGCTCCTCTTGGAAAGAGGCTGGCAAGGAACTTGACCTTGCGGCCCGGAGAAAGCGCCCGAGGCCTGCTGCCATCGGCACCTCGAGATCATCTTCCATGCTTGCCTCTACCATGTCGCCCACGACAAGACTTCCGGGCTACGGTGGCAGCCATGGTGTGAGGCAATCGAAGTCCGCGCAAGGACTCAACTCCCGGTACGCGGGCGTGCGGAAGGCCTCTGCCGCTCAGCGGTCACCTCTCAACCTGTCCACATTCGCTGAAGCCGGAGCTCTGGGCACCAAGGCTGACATGTCATCCATGCTCCAGCCGGCTCCTACAGCCGGGGGGTTGGCGCCACCAACGCCGTTGACCCCGGAGGATTTGCACCACCTGCTCCCGACCACACCCAGTGACGGTGGGTACTGCCTGTCGGCGCAACCGTCCAGCCAATTGTTTCCCACCACACAACCGATGCAGATCAACATCGCATCCCCGCCAGCTACCCCCTTGGCAGTAGATGTGCTCTCCTCTTACCCCTACCAGGGCCTCCCCCCGATGTCTGCGCCGGCTCACTACACGTCGTTTGCCGACTACACCTCATGCGAGGGTCCGCTGACGGGCCGGAGCTGGACCGACGCCACGTCAATGCCGTCCCCGGAGGCATCTTTCCAGAGCCCGTGCCACATGCCGCAGCAGGACCTATCTGGGCTGTCGTATGAGCAGGCTGTGGACCACATGCCCGTGACGGGGTCTCCGTCTCTCGTGTACACGACGAGTGACGTTGACATGCCGACGGCGGCGTACTGTGACGATTCCAAGCAGACGGAATTCCACATCTACGAGTTCCCGGAGCAGCAGGAGGCGCACCGGTTTGTCGCCCAGCAGCTCCCGTCGCAGAAGCCCAAAGCGTACACCTTCACCAACAACCAAACACCGAACGACTTTTAAACAGGCCTGTTTGTGCGGGCAACATTCTTTTCGCCAGTCAAATGTTTGTCGGTGGGACTTGTAATATAACCACCCCATCTTAATACCTTGTGAACCTTTTTGTGGCATCATCTGCGTTGCTTCGTGGGACTCCGATATATATCCCCAGGTCTTGTTGTTTCATGCATTCGTGTCGGTGTCTCTCATTTTGGCGTCTGCCTGGTATTCGAACGGATCAATACTTTGGATCTTGCATGGGCTTTTGGAAGCGGCTGTTTTTGGAGGCTTTTTGGATACGTATATCTACCTACTTACTGTAATACATATAATATGGGGCGGAGCGATGTTAGAACATTGCCGTCTCTTGTTTATACGATCTGTACTCGGGATTCTGTAGTTGAGAGTTGAGACATAACACTTTGTAAGAGATAAGGCAGGGATGCCGCACGTGCAGCGGTGGTAGGCTCCGCCTGCCTGCCTGCCTGCCTGGCCGGCCATGTCTGTTATTGCCTATATAACGTGGCTGGACGGCAGTGATCGCCAGCTGGAAGCCAGCACTCACCATGAAGCTCTCGCGTGCCGCTCTGGCGCTAGGGCTTGCAGCCACCGCGCCGGCCTACATCCAGTACACCACGGTGCCCGGATATTTCCTGCAGGACGAGGGGTCGACCGATCCGTCCACCTTCGACTTTGTATGTGCCAGCGGCCAGCTGTATCAGCCCGAACTCTTCCCAGCCCACCCACTGACTGAATCCGTACCATCCACTAACCAATACAACCAACCAGATAACCACCAACTTCGGACTCATCAACCGGACATACCCGGCTGATGCTGCCGACGCAGATACCCAACTGGGCCAAGGCCAGGGCCAGCAACAGGACCAGCGGCAGCAGCCTCTTCCTGGTGCCCTGACCCAATGGGAGCGTTTCCATCGCCAAGTTCTGGCTCTGAATCAGGATTCTCCGAGTACTGTCGAGTTCAAGGTGCTTTTTCTGGGTCGGCACGGTGAGGGTTGGCATAATGTTGCCGAGGATAATTATGGCACCCCGGCGTGGAACGTGAGTCCGCCCTTTCGCTCTTCCAACCCCCCCTTTCCTTGCGGCCCCTCCGCTCCTCCCCTCCCCTCCCTTCCTACCCCCTCTGTCAACCCCCGCCGCACCTCTACCCCCTCCACTCTTGCCCACCTCAGCCATCCCCCGCCCCTACTCCTCTTCCTCCCCCTCCCCCACCCGATCTATCACTTCCATCTTCTTTCCCTTCCCCTGCCCCTTCCGTTCCTCTACCACCCCCCCTCTACCATCCCCCTCTACCATCTCCCTCTATCATTCTTCTCTCCCCTCCCCCACTTGTCTACCCCATCTTTTCTCCACCTTCGCCTAGCATACCCCTCCCCCATCTCCACCCCCCCCTTCCTGCCCTTCCACCAAAACCATCACTAACAAAAAGCCCCCAGTGTTTCTACTCCCTCCTCCCAACCTACACCGACCCCGCCCTCACCCCCTTAGGGACCACCCAAGCCCTGACCGTCCACAACCTCTGGCAACGCCTCCTGACGACGCAACGCATCCCCCCCATAACAACCCACTACGCCAGCCCCCTCCTGCGGGCCCTCCAAACCGCAAACCTCACCTTCAGCAATCTGCTCCACCCACATCTCTACCCCCGTTCAAGCCCCATCCCATTCCGCCCGCTAATCAGCGACCTCTTCCGGGAAGGTGTGAGTTTGCATACCTGCGACCATCGAAGCAGTCGAGCGCAAATCGAGGATCTATTTCCCGGGTGGAGGTTCGAGAGCGGGTTCGAGGATGTGGACGGGTACTGGGATGGGGAGTGGGGGGAGACGAGGCCTGCGGAGGATGCGAGGAGTAGACGGGGACTGGATTTGATTTTTACTCATTCGTCTTCGTCTTCGTCTTCTTCTTCTTCTTCATCTAACTCCGATCTTCACTCCGATGAAGACAGAGGTGATGGTGATGGTGATGATGATGTCTTCGTGTCAGTGACCAGCCACTCCGGCGAAATCGCATCCATCCTGCGTGTCATCGGACACCGGGAGTTCGGGCTGAAGACGGGCGCCGCGATTCCGGTGTTGGTTCGGGCGGAGACAAAGCCAGCGCCAGAGTCGACCTCGACGGTGGTTTCGTGGACGAGGAGTGCGCACTGTACAGCGCCGCCGGTGACCTCGCTGGTTGGCGGTGGGTGTGTGTGTACGTCTGAGCCAGGGGCGGTGGTAACGCCGTTGTGATGGATGGGGTTGTATCCTTTGTCTCTCTGGGTATTGTTATCAGTCAGTCAGTGCCTGTCTTGTGGATGTTGTAATTAGCCAGGGTATCGTTCATGATCATGATATCTGGGTGTTATTGTTAGTCTGTCAGGATGTGACTACCTAAGGTAGGAGGTATTGGGCATTAGGGTATTGAGTGTTGTTATAGAAGGGGGTATGCTGTATGCTGCATGCTGAGGATAGTGTAGGTTTTCATAATGACGCCCATCCATCGGTCTCCTCAATACTCTCAAGTGAGGCTATAGTCTGACTGGCTAGAGACGGGGGTGAAAGCTGAAAGCTGATATTTCTGACGTAAATATGCTTCGCATCATGCATCGTGAATAACAGACACTTATTTAGTATGTACACAGGAGTACTGGACGTATACTCTGCATTGCTGAGTGTGTCGACTACTGAGTGCGTTCACTAGAGTGCCCACTACCTACTGTGTCCAGTTATATGCCGAAAATGCTACCGAGTAAATAGGGGATTGATCAAATTAGGACCCCCAATGTGTAACCGTTCATCTGCATATCATAAAAAACCAGAGTATCAGACAGGAACAGTGATTCGAGTGCAAGCCAGGAGTAATAGTGATGACCCAAATAAATTAACAGGGTAGATAGATAGAGAGTAGGGTGTGTGCAAATACCAATGCTCAAGTGCTTAAAAATAGACACGGAAGAATTGAGATGTAAACAAGGCTGACGCCACCACTAACAAAAAAAATAGACAACATTCACCGCCATCCTATCTGACCGTCCCTCTATCATGGACATATGAAAATGCACAATTTCAAGTCATAACTGCAGATTCCGGGGGAAACGATTGGATCAAATAGACAAGGTCAACTTCAGAACAAGACATACATAACTGACTGGGTATAGCAGAGGGTATAAGAAAACGCGTGCAGGTTATCATTAGCCATCATCCTTCGGCAAGGATAATATACAGCATCGATGAAAGGGATATGACGGGTTAAATAACAGGGAGATCCAGGAAGGTAAAGACGGGAGACCATGCACGGTGCGTCTTTCATACATCACCGCCGCGACTCCTTTCCTATGAACGCCAATTTTGGACAACGCCGGTTATCATGTTTGGTCTCGTCACTTCGTCAATAACCCGACCACCCCAGCGGGGTTCCAGACTGGGGAGGCTGCGGATGCCCGGGTTGCATTGGCCCCGCAGGTGGCCAGCCCTGCATGGCACCCCCTGCGCTCATGCCCATGGCCATCCCTGCCTGCTGGGGCGTCCCGGCCATGAACTGCTGCCCGCCCGGACCCTGAGTCGAAGGGTACATACCCCTCGCTGGGGGCACGGCGGGGTAAGGAGCATTCGTGGCTCCGGGGTAGCCCATGGATGCCATGGGCTGCTGCTGAGGAGCCTGCTGAGGATGCATCGGGTACGACTGCGGCATCGGAGGCGCTGACGGCCGAGGCTGATTCCGAGGGGACTGGGACGCATGCTGCTGCGGAAGGTTGTGCGCGAGCGGAGAGGGCGATTGTTGCGTATGTAACTGCGGGGCAAACTGCGGCATGGCGACCCCCTGCGGCCCAGCAGACAGCGGTGAGGGCTGCGGCTGAGGTGGTGGCTGACCCCACATCTGTTGCGCTTGAGATGGATATCCATAGGGGCCTGGCTGCTGAGGTGCTCCGGCAGCCAAGGCTGGATTGGGCCGCTGTTGCATCATATCCGGACGCACCGGGGGCACGCCCCGAACGGGGGACTGTGCGATAGGCGGCTGCTGGTGCGCGGCGGGCGGCTGGAAACCCGACTGACCAGGTATCATCGGTGCCTGATGAGGAATCATTGGCTGCTGTGACTGTGCCGGATTCATCGCCCCGGAGGAAGCCATGTGCGGGGAATGCAAGGGCTGCGACACGGACGGCGTCGAGTCGAGCTGGCCAGGCTGTGACTGCGCTGCCGAGACTGGGATCTCCCGTTGTTTCGTATAGAAATCCTCCAAACCCTTCTGGCGATAACTCCGCTGTGACGTAAGGATCTTGTTGAAGTCGGCGGTATGTGAGGCCTGGTTGAGGATGTCCGCTGCAGAGCTGGACTGCGACCGATCCTGGTACGGCTGGCCTGTTAATTCTTGCCGAGCGCGAGGCATGCTGTTGTACTCTCGGAGGCGGGGATCGTCCGAGGTGGTGGCCATGTGGATCATAGGAAGGGGTGGCGCGAGCGACACGGACGACGGTGCACCCAACGGCAGGCTATTTGGAACAGCTTCCAGGGCATTGCTATAGATGACATCGCCATGAGCCAGCGCTGGCAGGAGACTGGCCGTGCCCGCCGCTTCTGCCGCCGCCGCATCCCGGGCCTTAGAGCCGCCGGGTCGCTTCTCGCCAGCCAGGTCATCCTCGGTGAAGCCCTGCTTCCGTGCCTTGCTCTCCCAGTAATCGTCGCGCACGCGTCGCCCGTTCACAATTACCCGGCTGCCAAACTGGCGGAACATCGACTTGGCGGTTACGATCGCAATCTGACGGGAGCGATAGGAGTACGGGAGGATATCCTGCTGGATCAGGTCGTCCTTCTCGATCTGAGTAGCGATTATCTTGTGCAACGAGCGGTTCTTGTTGAACAGCAGATACGAGTCCCGATAGCCGAGCACCCGCGCACATTCAG
This sequence comes from Aspergillus heteromorphus CBS 117.55, assembly GCF_003184545.1. NCBI lineage: Eukaryota > Fungi > Ascomycota > Eurotiomycetes > Eurotiales > Aspergillaceae > Aspergillus > Aspergillus heteromorphus. The sequence goes on from NW_020290418.1 coordinate 614,027, forward strand.
TCGCGAGCATGAACAGCTTAGTTCCCCGGAGAGGAACACGGAACGTGCGGCACTTATACTCGCGCCCCCCTTGAGGGTAACCCATGGCGTCGACCTTCTTTTCGCCGCCTTCGTCGAACTCCTTCGGGATATATTCGTCGCCCTCATCGTTCAGTTGATCCGTGGTGTGATCCCGAACAGTGGGCAGGGCCTTGACGAGAGTAGACTTGGTAGGCGTGGTTTTATCGGGCGGGGAGACCTGCGGAGGCGACACGTTGACTGTTGTTTGCGGCGGAAGAGGCTGGGTTTGCAGACGGGGTGTCTGGAGGTGGATGCTAGAGGGGGTCTGATCGCCGGTGCCCGTTGTCGAGGGTCGCGGCGTCTTTGGTGGACGGCCGCGTTTCCGACGGCCTTGTTCATCTGCTGCTCGCATAGAAAAGCACGTCAGCTTTATCACCTCAACGAAAAGTAACAAACACGCGTCAGGACTAAGAAAGACATGAGGCGCAAGGAATAAAGACAATGGAAAACATGGTGCGTGACGCGCAGACCAAGAATCTCCCAAGCGCCCGGAATTCCACAGAGCGAATCCAAGGACACCGACGCACACATACCGTCGTCATGGTCTCCATCCGCGCGTACATTCCCGCGCTGGTCTGGGGTGCGACTTCGCTTCACCCCCCGAGGAGCTATACTCGTGGGGGTTGCAATCCCACCATAAGGAGGGGTGGGGAGGATAGCGGCGACTAATAGAAGGCCGTCAGTTTGGAGGTTGTCGCGATCGACAAGTAGAGGGGGATAGAAAATCGTTGACCTCCATGAGCGGGACAGACACGCCTTATCGCCGCGCGCCCCACGATGATTGGTAGAACAATGACTCGGACAACAAGTAACAAGGAACAAATATAGCAACAAGGGGGAGGGGTGGTGGGCAGAAGGGAGGAGACACAAGCAGCGGAGTGAGCGGTGACGCAAACGCGACGGAGCGATAAACAGAGATAGTTCACATACCATTGTTCAGGGCGGCGGGATTGATCGTCCCCGACCCATCGACCAGCTCCCCTCCAATGCCATTCATCGGAGCGGGAACGGAGGACTGGGAAGTGCTATACATGGCGGGCCCAGGGAGGACGAGGAAAGGGGGGGGGGAGGGAGGGAGGGAGGACGGCGTCGCAAGGCCGCGGGCGCGTCAGAGAAACGCGAAGGGTGTCAGGACGGACACCAAAACGGGGGGAGGATGGCGACCCGGTTGGCTACTGCGGCGAGACAGAGGGCGAAGATGCAAGTGATCCTCGGACAGTTGAACGCGGACGGACCACGGCTCGCATGCAGTGGGAGTGTTGGACTGGTGGTGGCAGGAAGCGGATCAGCGGAAAGGTTTGAGCAAATCGCGGCGTTGCAGACTGGGGTGTGGTGATGGTAGGTTGGGACGAGGTCCGGTCACGAAGGCGGTGAGCCGGGGACCAGGGACCAGTAGCCAGCAAGAGAGCCAACACCAGCACAGCACCGATCACCGATCACCGATCACCGAACACCGAACACGAAACACAGGAAGGAACACAGAAAACGGTGGAGCAGGGAGGGGTGGCTAGAGCTAGATGCAACACCGCCACATGGGGCTGTTGCAGCGGCCAGCGATCGATCCCTTTTCCCAAGGTTCCCTGCCTGCAGAAGCAGAGTCGCCCACTGACAGTCCAGGCAGCGCCGGTAATGCCGGGGGACAGGGAGAGGCAGTGGATGGATGATTCACAGCGTGCCGCTGATGGAACCGATCAGTGGGGACGGGTTGACGGGGGGGAGAAGGGGGGGGGTTAGGTTATGTGTGACCGACCGTCTGTGTGTCTGTGTGCACGTATGTGTTATGTGTGTGTGTGGTGTGTGTGCAAGGCCAGGTCGAGGGATTATTGGGCTAGGGTCGCGGGTCGGTGGAAAGACCAGGAGGGAGGACAAGCAGCGGGGTGGGGACGAAGGTTGGAGACAGGACTGGAAGGGAATGGGAAGGGGAGGGGTGGGCGCACCAGGAAATGGAAACCAGGAGAGGGATGGAGTCTGGAGAGTCAGTGATGATGAAAGGGAAAATGGAAAGAAGGATTTAGTTCGAGAAGGGGGGGAGGGGGGGGGTCTGGGTGGGTGTGGGAACTTGGGAAGGGGAGGTACAGTGAATGAGACTGCGAGGGAGTCGGTTCGATTGAGGCGAAGAGGGGGGGAGGGAGGCCGGGCGATAGGATCACAGCGCAGGGAGGGGAAGACGGGAGGCGGCGCCACACGCACGCTGATTGGCTGTGCCCCGGCCGGTCACGATTGAACCCAGGACTCCAGGTGCAGAGACGAGGGGTCGTGAAGAGTACTACTAGGAGTAGTACCAGATGGGTAACCCAAAATCCCCCGAAAATAAATAAAGAAGGAAAGCAACCATGCACACAATGCGCGTCAAAGCGAGTTTACGTTGCGACCCGAAAAAACCTTCAGGAATCGCCGGCACAAGCGATTAACAGAAAGTAAAAAACGGCACGCTTCTGACGCGCCTCTTCAGGCGGACCGGGTTCTACTCCCAGGCCGGCTTCCAAGCTCACTCTCATTAGCCGATCACAGATGCTATTCGAGATGCAGCCGGCATGTGGATGGCCGGGTAGCGCGGACGCACGTACGGAGGACTAAGCAACCTAGTCGCAAGATGGCACAGGCAACTCGGTGCTGGACCCCTGCAACGTCTGGGCAATGAATGGCCCTGGCCCCGATCCTGCAAAAAAAAAGTGTGGCAGTTGCAGCGGCCTGGTTTGCAAGTGAGGAATAGGACCCCAGACACGCGGAAAATACTAGCCAGGGAAACGAATCGGAGGCGGCGATGCTCGATTGACCACCCAACTGGATGAACGGGCGACCGATATTGATGTTCCCGCAGATGATAACAGCAGCGGTCCTGCTGTGGCAGATCGCGATAGATTGCGCGGATAATCCTGGGATGGTGGAATTCCGGCCCGGGTGTCTCCAATGGAACCTCCAGGTTAGATTGCTCTTCCTCCAATGAATGGGGAGTGGATCCCGAAGCGACGACGACGACGGTCTGTCTGAGATGAAGAGGTATCTCGTCAAGATACGGGATATTTAGGCAGATGGATGAATCCTGATGGAATATCTGACCTGACGGTCTGTAGCAGTCTGACTCTCGTAGTTGTACTGGGCAGGAGACCAGAACCACAGCGGGGCAATCCCTGGATTGGAAGCCGGAGGGAGCCGCTGCTGGGGCCGAAAGCGATACGGGGCCTCGGCGCGAATGTTCCGCTGTCCGAACCTTCGTCTCGCTGACTTTGACTCTAACTCTCACTCTCAGACCTTCTCACTGCTGCTGGAGCTATGGTGGTTTTGTGCACGGAGCCAGCAGGTCAACACGAGGGACGATAGGTGGACGGGTGGAAGGCAGGCGTGGGCGTGGCTGTCACGGCAGGCACTGGATTGGACGGGCAGTGGGCGAGCACATGAAAACTACCCGAACGGGCAGGTGCCTAGTGGCTGGGATGTCTGGGATAGATGCGACCGCGATGGCTGCGCTGACGAATCGCCGGGCCGAAACAGTAATCAGGGCGAGAGGGCCGGAGGGCTAGCATGGGCGCTGCGCTGTATTGTGCTGTGCTGTGCTGTGCTGCCCGCATCGATTAGCTCCAGGCCGAGCTTCGAGGCTGCAGGTTCGTCTGCTTGTGTGTTCTTCCGAGGTTAGACGGAGCTGTCAAGCCTTGGTCGGGGGCTGCCAAAACCAACCGTCCGTCTGTCTGGACTGACTGACTAACGCTGGATCGTCCGGAAGATCCCCCGTCGAGTGGGAGACAAGCTGGTGGCTTAAAGAGGGGCGGATGTGATGGGGGCGAGCGTGCGTGAGGGCGATGAAGGGAAGAGGAGAAGAGGGGGCGGACAAAGGAGAAGAGAAGCAACAGGAATCCGTCGCGTATGTATACTATGGATGGGTACTGGGGAGAGACACGATGAAGATCCACCGGGTCCGTCAGGGCCGCAGCGAGTGTAGTATACAATTGGGGGCTCTCCAAGGTGTGAAGATTGTAGCATATGGAGTACCGCCGATGGACTCAGCGATGATATGATATGAGGAATGAAGCGCAAGCCTGCTCCTCTACACCGGCCAGGCCTTTTCGCCCTCCATGTCTACTCCGTAGTAGTATTGTCTTTCTTGTCTACAGCCTCCCCGGGCTCTCGACTGTCAGTCTGGGTTTCCTGTTTGGGCGCCGGTCTCTGGTGGAATCCCGCGCCTTTCCCCTTCAGGACCAATCACCAGACAGGCGCTTCTCCTCGCTTTTGATTGACGGTCGTCAGCCTGTCCCGTTCGGTCAGGTCAGGTCAGGTATCGTCACTGCCTGGTATCCACCGGGAGACGAATCATCCTCGTTTATGGATGGATAAATGGAGGGTCATTCCCCGTGGCGATCGACCGTGGATGGCCCCTCTACGCCCCCTTTGCAATGGAACGTCGGGGAGCTGCAGAGCAGGAGCAGGAGATATTGGGGAAGAACGCCGGATAAACAGCCTCAATTTGACGGGGGGGGGGACCCTGTCGGCCAGATCAAGTTTATATTTAGGCTTGTACGACGCGGGGCTTTCCTCATCAGCGACGTGTCTGCCGGAATGTCCCCGTTGACCTAGGATGGATACATGGGGAGATGAGAAGACTGAGAGAAGCAAGCGGAAGCTGCTGTAGGGCTGCGGTCCGTGAACCGGAAGCAAGATGGACTAGAAGACCAGGAGACTTCAGTTCATAGTTCATACTGGCACATGCTCATAGGGTGCCTTGAGGAGCACCCATTGCCCATGTGGAATGCAATCGGAAGCATCCCGGCCATCTACGGTTACATTTGATATCGGCATGGCATGGCAATTGATGCTCTGACTACGGAGCACTCACTGCTCGCTTCTGAGGCCGCAGATCGACCCCAGGAATCCAGTCCTTCCCGCCATTGACGAGCGGTCATGATTCCGTTTCAGTTTGCGGCCAGGAACATACCGATTGCTGGCATGACTGGATGTCTGGGAGGTGCTCGGTGGCAGATGACCCATTCGGAAGGTCACTTGAGCGGGCGCTAGGGTCGATCAGGGACCGTGCGTCATACCAGGTGTATCATGGGTGGTGGTATCCGTACCATCCAAAGACCATACCACTGTTACTACTAAGTGGGTATAGTACTCTTGTCGACTCCTGTTGACACTGACAGGACTACTACTAGGAGATATCTACAGTCTCGCGACAGCCAATCCAATCCCCCCCCCCCAAAAACAGGCAACTCATCAGCGATAGCGAAAAGCCTATTATCAATCGGACTAGACTGAAATGGAAAAAGGTAAGCAGTTGGATCACAGTAGTAAAACGGTAAATTCTGACTCGATATCCGATGACTGACTCATTCCAGATCTCAATCTCAAGACCAACCAGCTGGCCTAATCTTCATCGCAAAACACAATCCACGATGCAATCGCCTTCCAAGCCACGCTATCTCGCGAACTACGGGGTTTTTTGCACAAACTCGGGTGATCTAAATACGGAGACGAACTCAATAACAGACAGAGAGGCAGACGGACAAACAGACAGATAGACAACCCCCCCTCCCTCATCAACCGAACCGACAGCCGACACCCCCCACCTAAACCCAGATATGCCCCTCTCCGGACTCCACAGAGAGAACCAACCAACCAAGACACTAAACAGTAAACAGAACCAACCAAAATATAGTAGTTAGTCAACTCAACCAGCCCACAATAAACAGTTCAAGCTTTCCCAAGTGCATACATGCAGCGTAACCCAGCTCTCCATAGTCCGTGCTCAAGTCTGTCCAACAACTTTATCGTCCGTGGGTAGTAAGTACCAGTAAGGTAAGTAACCAGCCAGACCAACCAAGCAATCAAGTAAGTAGCCAAGGTCGGGAAAATCAGGCTGCACGATAACTGAACAACGGGTGTAGTGGTGGTAGTGGTGGCATGCCAAGGCAGCCAAGGCCTCACAGGCAAGGAAATCGTTATGCAAGTCATCAGCCGACTGCATCGGGGAGAGGGGTCAGTTGGGTTATCTGTGACGACGATACTGCCACTACTACGATCCACTGCTACCCTAAGAGATATGTAGCTACCATAGCTAGTAGCTAAGTAAGTAGCTAGTATCTAGCTCCATAGTCTGTCAGTCTATGCATTAACCAGCCAGCTAGCTCTAGATAGACAGGTGGCAGATCAAATCATACCATATCATGCATCGCAGATAGCTAAGTAGGTAAAGAGGTAGTTTTCGGATAACGGTTAGCACAACATGATAGAACCGAGCGACCCTGCGTCAATTCCTCATCGCTCATCGCTCATCTCTCATCTCTCCTGCATCCGGTGACCCCGGACTGGATGGAGGACAGATACCTCGCTCGTCACACGAAATAACCCGATCCTGAGCCTGAGATTGATCTTGTCTGAGCCTAGTAGCTTCCCACAAGCCCCTAGGGCCTTACAAGTTCCAAGTTACAGTAGGCATGGTGGTATGTGCACCTGTACAACACCACACGACTACACAAGCAATGCAGCACCGTTAGGCATGAGTTATTAGGGTGATACTTAGGCAGATAGGCAGATAGGAAGGGATCGGGTTGTAGATGCTAATTCTGTTTCGGGAGCTCTCTGCCGGGTGAGAGTGGCCGGGGCCGTTATCTTGTCCCTGTAGAGCTGAGCTGGTGCATAGCTTTCGATTCTAGGCCCCCTTTTTTTTGGCCTGGTTGTCTGTCAAGATTCGAGGTTGGGTATCAACGACTAGCTAGCGAACCAGCCAGGTTGGTGATGAGTTGGGTTAGGCGTGGGGGTGAGATGGGGATGGGGGTGCGGACCGGGATTCATTGGGTTCGATGGCGCTGTGGGAGGGGATCTGAGGCTAGATAGTCATTGATTGGTAAGTTGGCCGAGACAATGGGATTGAAGGATAAATCAAATCCATCCTGGGTAGGCACAGCTTCATCAGGGTTAGGTCAGGTCAGGTCAGGTCAGGTCAGGTCAGGTACTTGGGTTATATAAGGTTGTTTCCGAGGATGAAGGGCCCCACTGGTTCTTGCGCGTTGATACGGCTGATATCAGTCTGACGGAATTTTGCCACTTCGGTAGAGCTAGACGTGGTTTGTGATTGTTTTCCCTTTTAGGGATGGCTGCTGTACCTGGTTGGTTTTTGGATGTATCATGTAGCTTGATACTTGAGCTCCATGTCCGTGTCGCATAAGTATGCATTGGCTATACGTGTACTCGTAGCGTCTGTCTTTAGATTTATATGATAGTTTGGGGTCGGTCTATGTTGTTCATCCATGGTCCCGTTGACCCTTCATGGACCTGACTATAGATGGTGGGAGAGATGACCGCTAAGGTATGAGAAATAAAGTCACAGTCAGATCATCTGAGCCCGGATTTGATAGAAATAAAGCTCTTCAAGAAAGTGCCAGTCATTATCATCGCCCCATCGCACCTCGTATGGATTGTTAGTTCATCGTAAGCAAACGCAATCCCTGTGAAGATCATTGTTGCTTCTGGGACAAGAGTCCTTGATGGGAGATTAGTGTCCCAGCGGTAAAGTAAAAGTTTGCCTAGGCCCCTACCAGCGCATAAGACGGGTATAGACTGTCACTAGGCCCAAATGTTATCGGATGAATGATATAATCATTCGTGTGCATAAGACGAGCTGTTCTAGAGCACCTGTTGAGTCGAGTATTATATGTCCAGACTAACCCTGTCAGCGACGCCGCTGCCATTGCCCTTTTTGATCACTCTCAGATCCCTTCCATATATAGACTTTGGACAATGGTTGGGAACTTCCTTCCTATAAGCGGCGGATACTCTATCAAGTCTTGCATGGAGTTCATTTCCAATGAGCAAAGGCCAGGTACGCCGCTGTGAGAGATCAGAAAAGTAACATCAGTCTTGTAATGTTGCCAATCGTCTTCACCAAGGTATCTGTTACGAGTAATGCTGTCGTGAGTAAGCTCTCTGAAAGGTTAGTTTCCACTGCAGTCTGCACTTCAGTGCCACAAGATTTGCTATATCTCTTGTTCCGTAGCTCCAACTACATCTGCATTGAGTTGATTGGGATGAGCTCGATGGCCATGTAACCAGCATTAAGATTGTCCTAATATCCCCGGGATTGTGGTTTGGTATCCGGATTGTTGGATACAATTCCTGGCCCTAGGCCCGACTGGGTGTTTCGGCGGCATAGTCACTCGCATACTGAGTCAATTGTCAAAGATGGGAAGACAATGGCGAGGATGATTTATTGGGTTGAACAGCATAGTGCGTGGCCCTAGCTGTTGTCTGTGATCCCAACTTCGCCTGCCATCGAGACCACCGGTATCAACGTCGGGATTTCTGGTAACCACATCTGTCGGGGATTGTTGACATGGTTCAGATGAGTCATATGTTCAACTGCGACTTCGTGGGATCAGGTTCTTATGCTTAGTAGTCAAACCGTTGGCGGGAATTTTGTCCGGTGGGATCCAAGGAGTTGACGCCCAACGGCACATGTCTCTCCGTAAACCCTTTCAACTGACGGTGTACCGGTATAATAAGTCCAGATGTATCATGTAGCATCTAGCCCATCTTCATACAATCAAGATGGAAACCGTGTATAAGGAGTAGTATATTGATCCATCCGCGCCTGACAACGCATAGACTTGTCAAGCCAGCCGATTCAGTCATATTTGAAGGGCAAGGTATATCCACGGAGCTTTCTCCGGTGCCATTCAGCACGAAACTCATGCTCCTGGCCAGCTTGTAGACACCTGAAGGAGGGATGAATGGCAAGTACCGCCAGCGCTCGAAAGGGACGGTTGCTCTGAAATCCTCTATTAATGGAACGAAATGTATTTTCAGTATTCTGCATTCAACAAGACAAGGGAAAAAGCTCATCGGCGGCATTTTCAAGTGTGGCTGTCTCACTTGGAGCTCGACATGATTAGGACAAGGAATCGAATCCTTCTAGGCATACCTTTTCACCGACAGAGGCATTCCTATAGCCCCGTACAGGCTTTTCTGTCCACCAGCTTGTCTGGGTTGAGATTTGTATCATGGCAAGTATGATCAGCTATAACGACCTTGTCAAAATGAATATATAAGCGACAAGTGGTGCAACGGCTATCTCGACCTGAAGCTGGTCGGTCATCTTCTTTTTTAGTCACCTCATGAGAGACACGATGCCCGTGAGCAAGCCCCAGATCATCAAGGGTCAGATCAGTGTTCTATGCTGCAGAGCCAATCTCACGGGTCTCGGGACGGCGACGAACAGACGAGCCTCTCGATATGATCTGGTGTCGTTCGATAGATATTGACATGGACACAGTCATGATAGGCACACCATTCACACTCTGCCAGAGAAGATGTGGAATTGAAATCACCCGGGAGTATAAAGGAACTGGCGGTGACCCAAAAATAGCAGTTTCCTGATCGCATTTCCCGCTGTTTCTAGTAGACGAACCCAGCTCCACGAAGACATCAACCCCACAATATTAGCCACGTACTGATGACTACGGGACAGACAATGTGAAACCACACAGCCCCAGATGACCTCTTGACAAACGGCCTGGTACACGCTAGCGTTGCCCAGGACCAGTGGAATTATGACGAAGAGCAAAACCGATTGTCACGAGAGCTTAAACGAACGACATCCGCGATCCACGAGCATTTCCCGGGTGGATATGGGGGCGGGAACAGACGGGAAGTACTTATCCGGCTATGAGTCGATCGCCCTGCTGGGATGCGTTCGCGTCGACCAGGCCAGACCTTGTTGGATGTGGTTTCGATTCATCCCGTAGAAGATGGAAGGTTGTGGTGCGATCCCGGTCTATTCCGAAGGAGGCTTTTGGGTCAGTCACATTTTAGTCAGTCAGTGAGTCAACGGCCAACCCCAGTCTATACGATCTTGGGGTTAATCCCGGCGGAGTGCTCGTGGTTGATACACCCTGGGTGCACAGTACACTATACCCACCACCCCGAACGACTGCCGTAAACCCGAGGTAAGCGGCGGTGCCGCAGATTAATCAATCCTGGACGGAGGACCCCGTACTCCGTACTAGAACCGGAAATAATAATGATAGATCACGATGAGCGTGACTGGGGGGGGGGGGGGGGGGGGGTGCACGGCCATACACAGTACACGCGTGCTTGAAACGGGCGGCATGGCATCCCTCGAATAAGGACCCACGGAGACCAGCACGCAAAGTACGAGGCAAAATAACCTTAAGCCGAACCAAACTGTCAGGTTGTCAGATAGCTGAACAGCTGGGGAATCTCCGCAATGAGCAATGGATGAGGTCACAGTGATGGCAGACGAGATAGCAAGATAGCGAGCGGTGGCCAGTCGTGGCGGCGAGTGGTTGCATCATGGACTGTGTGGACTGGCTGGGCTGGCTGGAACTGGCTGGACTGACCTGGTTCTGGCCGCTTCCTTGGCAGGAAAGGGCTTAGTCACCGGGGGAGGGGGAGAGAGGGGCCGAAGCCGGTGACTAATGGGAAAGTGGGAAGGCTAGCCGATCGCTCAGGGGAAAGAAAGCCGAGCGCGCGGCGGCGGTCGCTGGGCAGCCTCACCGAGACCGAGTACACCGACCGCCGAACAACACACTCCCGCTCACGATTCCCGCTGACTCCTGAGCCCCCCCATCCCCCCCCCAGCAGAAGGAATCTGGAAGGAAGGGGAGTGAAACCAACGCGTGTCCAGCTGATCGATGGCTGATGGATTATTGCTGACTAGAACCAATAAATTCAAACTCAACTCCATCTCCGATCCCCACAAAGTCAGCGTTTCCCCTGCAACCCTAACTGCCCAGGGCTGCGCTAGTGCCGACCCGGCCTAGTGTTACTGTGTTTAGCAAGCGAGCCTAATCCCGGATAGTCCGCGACCCCGCAAGATCCAGCCAATCACCGCCGCTGCCCTGCACATCCCTTGCCGTTCCTACTGGAGACTGGCAGCAGGTAGGGTGTAAATCTCCAGATTTCTGGAGCTGCAGTGCACATGGCCGGTCGCGTTGCCAATGGAGCCACCTCGAATGAGAGTTCGTTCTGGTACCTTTACCCCCCGAATTTGACGCTCTGGTCGGTGGGAGCAAGCACGGACGGCGGTCGCGCGCGCGAGAGAGAGTCCGACCGGACAGCACTTTCTGGGCGGACGGGCAGCGGGCATCGGACCAGCTAATTAGAGAAGGAGCGACTCGACAGAAACTCCCCCGGCGTCGAACATTCCACGGATTGCCGCCAGACCCGGACCCACCCAGACGAGGTCAGCTGCCCGACCGGTTTTGCGGGTGGAGTCGAGTCGAGGCCTCCTTCCTTTTTTTCCTCTGTTCCTTTTTCCTGTTCCTTGGCCGGGTAACCGTGACTGGTCGTACGGAGGGGGGGCTGACCAAGACCAACCACGTAGAGAGTGAACACGTTCAACCACCTTGCCATAAAGTATGTAATGCGATGTGTTCATAGTCCTGTAGAAAAAGTAAAATGTAAGCGAAAAAAAAAAAAAAAAAGGAAATTCAGCTTCACGATCGGCTTTATCACCCCATCGTGGAATCACGAGCCGGCGCAACCAGCGTGGACTGACCAGGCCATCTTACGTTACATACGTATGGATGATACGGACGGCGGACAGGGGACGGGGGACACAGGCCGGACGCGCGCGAGAGTTGTGGTGTTACGAGTCTAGACCCGGGGATCAACCGCTTGCAGAATCTGCCAGATCAGATGGTCACCAGGGCGGATTGCTGCTTTGGGGGTTCCGTCGCCCAGAGTCCCTCCCTTAAGTATTTTTCTCCCCTCCAGATCCTCTCCATATTTCCCTTCTCTCTTCCCCTCCAGACTTTTCTACCTCCAAGCCATCCCACAACAGCCAGTCAAGCTCTCCAGATGATCTCCGCTTGACTGTCTACTAAACTGCGTATCTCTCCACGCGACCTTATATTCTTAATTGGCTCATATCTATCACCACACCGCACCACCCACCCACCCCCAAGTAATCAGACTTGTCTTGTCTACACGCCTGTAGACTGCTCCCACAATGGCAGTCACAGCAATTGATGTCATCTCCAAGCCCTCCTCCTCTCCTCTCTCCTCCAACAACCCCTCCATGAATAAGCGCTGGCCTCCCCTCGCCGACAAGACCTCCCTCCCTTACAAGCTCACCACCCTCTCCCGTCAGAAGCTTGCCCGGGAGGCCACCGCGCCGGACCCGGATATCCGCCGCTGCCTGGGCCACTTCCGTCTACACTGCAAGTCGATGGAGTGGGCACAGAAGGAGATGACGACGCGTATCAACTCGTTCGACCTGGAGGACGACTCCGAGGACGAGTCGGACCGCGAGGACGAGGACAAGAAGGACCCCGATGACCACAAGGACGAGAGTCAGGATGAATCGGCCGAGAAGGCCTCCGAGAAGACCACCGTCCACATCAGCTTCCACGTCTCTGCGCCTGCCGCAGCAGAGAAAGAGAAGGAAGAGAAGGAGAAGGAGAAGGAGAAGGAAGGGCTCCTCGAGAAGGGACGCAGTTGTCTCGAGAAGACCGCCCAGAGGAAACACTTCTGGCCGTCGCCTGGACAATGTCTACCTGTTCGCATTGCAGGGTAGACTATCCTCCTACTCTCGATCCTCCTCGATACTATACTATATCTCGCCTCTCACCTCCCACCTCACCACACGACCACCATCAAACCCACCAAAAACCAAATACTTAATAATTACGACGATACGAAGCCACGAATCTCATATTTAATTTCATTCAACATACATATACGGAGTCCACCAGCAAGGCATTGATTGATTGGGTACCCCGGGCTAGCTAGGAGTTGGTGCGAAGGTTAATCATCATCATCATCATCATCATTATCATCATCATCACATCATAGGAGTTAGTCCGCCACACGGCTTAGATATGGACAAAGGAAAGGAAGGAAGGAACCTTGGGAAAGGAAACAAGCATGTATCTAGCCAAAAGTAACCTATACATATCAATGATCAACAATACTCAAACAAACCTAATACTCTCCAAACATTACAACGCTCTCCCCTGATACCCTCAGAATAGTATGGAGTATATAGTACGGAGTAGTAGATACATAGATAGGTCCGGAGTAATAATACCCCCTGTTATTACCCCCCCACTGCAGGGACTCCTGTACCCATACCTAAGGCATGCATGCATCCATGCGCTAACAACCAGTAAGAATGCAGACACCCTGGACATAGATACCATGTCTTAGTTATCCATGTGCTTGCTCACCTGACTAAACCAGCATGCATAGTTACTAGGTAACTCCGTAGTACTAGATAGTCAAGGCCGAAACGGAGTAGATAGGTAGATAGATAGATAGATAAACACATTGATGGACAGATGGACGGACAGATAGATACTATAGGCAGGCACTGAGACAGATGGGCAGACAACAACGCCTACTCCTGGCCTACCTAGCCAACACTGACCCAACCAGCCCGCTCCAATCCTTCATACATACTAACTAGTAGGTACACAGATACATACATACATAGTACGGAGTAGGTAGTCATACAATATCTACAGCAAGCACCACAAAACAAGCAGAGATTGAAGTAGTTACAAAGTAAGCAAGTAAGTCATCAGCAAACAAACAGCACGCAGCACGCAGCACGCAGCAAGCAGCCGCCCACCCGCCCGTCCGCCACGCCACACCCCAACAACCACATCATTCATCATCATCGAGTAGTTAGTAAGTAAGTAAAGTAGTACTCCGTTCCGTAGTAGTACGCACCACCTGCCTCGCCTCGCCTCGCCTCGCCTCGCCTCGAAGCCCAGCGAGAGCGTGGCGTGATACCTTACGTACCAGCCACCAAGACTGCATCACTCACACTCACCAATTGACTCATCATGATCCTCTCTCTCTCATCCTGAAACAACTAGCACAACTGCCGTGTAATAATTATAATAATAATAATACTAAAATCTAAAAGTAGCACAACCACGGAGTAAACGGGTAAATCTACAATTACCCGATCCAGCAACCAGCAACCAGCAACCAGCAAAACCCAGCAAAACTGTCCGTGTCCGTGTCCAGTGCAGTGCGGTACGTACTTCGGGATTGATCTCATCGACGATCTCAAACCCGCTGATGATGAATCATACATCCCTACCCATAACTAGATAGTTACAACCAAACTGCTTTTGGGGCTTTGGGGCTTTGGGGCTTTTGGGACTTTGTTGCCACTCCCGATGGGGATGGAAAAGTACGTACCCGCTGGTTCTCGGGTCCGGATTCAGTAGGGATGGTCGGTATGACTACAACACGGTGTAATAATAACCAATGATTCTGGAGATTGGTTCGATGGGATCGATCGCGGAATTGCGTTAGTTTGCCTGGGTAGGGTTGGGGGAAAAGTACTATTTTTATTTCATTAATAACGCGTAAGTGAGGAAGGACTTGGGATCATGATGATGATGATGATGATGATATGGGGTAGTAGTACGGAGTACTTTGTAATGATAGTACATGGAATACTTACTGCCTACGGAGACTACATTGTATGATGTGAAGGTGTAAATGCTATTCATTGAAGATCTATGATTTCATCATACCTGTATGACTGACTGACTATCTTCGAATAACTACTACTGTGTATGTAGTATGATGCTGTTCATTACCTCAACCATGACATCAATCCAATCCAATCCAACCCAACCATACCATCCAAAATCATATGCTAACGCCCGCTAAACCAAACAAACAAAAATAATACTAACCCTGATGCCAGGATACGCCATACACCTTATAAGAATCCCTGTAAAAATGAACAAACGCTACATAGCAAGATCATCATCGTCGTCCCACCCCAAATGCGCATAGATGGATTTCTCAGGGGTCACCGGCACCGCTCCTGAAGCTGACGTGGTCGGCACGGCCAGTCGGGGGGTGTTTTTCACGGGCGTGGCGAGCAGTCCCCTTGCCGGGGGGGTGGTGGTTTTCACAGGCGTCTCTGTCACGGCCTCTGCTTCGGCCTGGAAATGCGGATGAGGAACAGGGATCGCGGCAGGGGCCATGGCCACGCCCGCCGCCCCCATGCCTGCGCCTAACCCCATGGCCTGCTTAGGTGGCGTCTCCATGATCATCGATGGTCTGTTGTGGCCGGTGGACTGCAGCCGGGACATAAATGGGTCCACGTGCCGGGATGCGATCGGCGTGGTTGGGCCTTTTTCTGTGGCCCGAGGACCCGGGGCAGGGGCCGGCACCGGGAGTGAGGTTGAGGTGGGTTTGCTGGGGACGCGGAAAAGCGGTCCCGAGATGCTAGGGGACGCGCCCATCGCAGATGAGAGGAGTGGCTGTGTTGGTCGGCGTGTGGGAGTCTCCTGGACGACGCCGAGGTCGGCGGAGCGGAACGGGCCTGAAAATGAGCTGCTGGGGCGGATGGTTGAGCCGGGGACGATCTGCGGCTCGCTGTTGAAGGGCGAGGACGGTGGTCCCAGTCCCAGTCCCTTGGAGATCGAAGACGGGTGGAGCAGGCTTTTGGGCACAGGCGGCATTCCCGCAAACGCATCCTTCTTCCGACTGCCCTTGGGCGTGGCTGCAACCTGCACGCCTTGGCCGAGAGGGTTTCGCACGGGGTTCTTGGGCTTCCTGGAGCTGCCGCCCGTGGTGAGTCGCTTGTCTGCATCATAGGCAATGTCCTTGGCCACGAGTTCGCGGTTCGGCTTCCGGAGGGCGTGGATTGCGGCGTCGAGCTCTTTCTTCTGCTCGACCAGCAGGTGCATCTTCTTCAGCTTGGCCTCGTGCTGGCGCGCAACCGCGTTCAGATCCACCTCGCGGTTCTCGACCCGTTTGGCCTTTTGTATGCCGCCTCGCACGTTGGTGCCGAGAACAGGCAGGAGGGGGTCGAGAGAATCCCGTCGGCTCTCGCCTTGCGTCGGGGTGGTGTTGGAGCGGTGGAGTGATGGAGGGCGTGCCTGGGACGTCGCTTGGTCTGTCAACACGCGCTGGAACGTGCGGCGACGCGACTGCTTCTGGGCCTGTTGTCGCTCAACCGGCGTGCCCGGCTCTCGCTGTGTCTTCTTCTGCGGTTGCTTGGTGAAAGGCGATATCGCGGTCGAGACGCCCAGTTTGCGCGTGATCAGCTTGCACTTGTCCGGAAGTCGCGATGCGTAGAACGGGACGATGACCTCCGTGCAGAAATCACGGACGGCGTCACTCTCGACCTTCTTTCCGGACATATGGTTGCTGCCGTATGTCTTTGCTGAATCAGGGACGACGGCTTCTTCGAAACTGACGGCATGCCAGATGCACAGTCGGTCAAGGTGAAGTTCAAGCATGACATTCAGGTCTTGTGGTTTCTTGGCTTTGGCGCTCTTCGCAGGTTTAACTGCTGAGTTCTCCCCATTGCCATCACGCTTCTTTTCGTCGACCATGGCCGCCTCAAGAGCTATAGTCTCCAGGATGAGGAGAATCTGTAGCTGCGTTTCACGCAACCGCAAATCCGCAACATGTCTTTTAGTCTCCATCTCCCTGGAGATGTCAGACGGGCCCTGCTCATTCAACGTACGACCCTTCCACCACTTGCGAATGAAATCCCCTTCTTCGGGATACAGCCCATTCTTGCCGAGTTTCTTCTTCGTGCTCTTGCGCTTTTTCTTCGACTGCGCGGGCTCATCATCCGACACGCTGAGCAGGATATCCTGGACCGTAGACGGTAGCGTTTCGCGATACTTGTGATCCATCCGCTTTGCCGGGAGAATGGCCTCCCTGTAGAACTCGACCAGATTTGCCGATCTGGCCGACTCAGTCTCAGACTGGAAAGCCGCACGACAACGCGCCAAAGGACCCTTGGCGAAATACGCCACGGAGGTCTATCACGATTAGCATCACCGCATCAATAAAAGTTAGAGCCAACATACCTTCGAAACATACAGCGCCTGCAAATACTGCCCCCGCAGGCCGTCCAGGAGCTCCTGCGGCGACTGCAGCGCATCAACCCTGTAATCATCCTCGGCACCAGCACCCTGCTCCAGAACTCCAAGCAGAACGGGGCTTGAACTCCTCATCCCGTCGTGCTGAGTCTGAGTCTGCGGCTGCGACTGATCACTCACACCGACCACCCCCTCCAGGGCCGCGCTCACACCCTTGAAGGCCACCTTCACACCATCACGCAATCCCCTCTTCCCCAACATACTTCTCCCACCAAGACCACCACCAAGACCAACACCAACACCCGGATCCTCAACCTTCGCAGCCTCCCACCACTCCCCCCACCCACACCAGCACCAGCACCACCTCCAATCCCTCTTTCTTTCTCTTGAATCAATCCAGAGCTGGCCCCAGCCCCACCATCGTCACCCAGAGCCCCAAGAGACATACCTCCCTTCCCTGTAATCAAAACCTCCCCCTCAGATATCCCCCTCACCCTCCCCAAAACAAACACCCCCCTCTTGACCCTCTCCACAACAACCAAGCCCCCTTCCTCCGTTGTAGTAGTACAAGTAGTAGCAGTGCCCGTCCTCGCAACAAGAACCTTCCCCAAATCCTCCTCGAGGGCAGGGATATACGCCGAGAACCACCCCTCACGGGAGTTCTGGTATTCTGTCCATGTGAACGGGACGGAGTGGCGCGGGAGGAGAGCGATAGGGGCGAGGGATATCGTTTGCGGTTGGAATTGGGTGTGAGGGTGGGCTTTTGTAGGCGTGGTGGTTGGGAGAGATTGCGGTGGAGGCTATATCATTATCATCCATCATTAGTATTTATTTAGGCATGGGATAGAATATCGCGAGGAGGTATTAGGGGTTGGTTGGGGCGGGATATGGGTATGAACGTGCGATGGATACAGGATTCATGGATGGATGAAAGGTAGATAGAAAGATGGATAGAAGGTTCCAACAACTCACCCGAATGGTAATTGTCTGCGCCCATGACGCTTTCGAGTTCGAGTTCGAGATCGCGTTCGTGTCGAAGATCCCATACGATGACGAGGACGAGACCTTTCGTTTTTTGTACGGTGATTGCGCAGACGTAGACCCAGATCCAAATCCAGACCCAGACCCAGACTGAGGAACGAGGTTGAGAGGGATAGGAGTGAGGACGCCGCCGCCGCCTCCTCCTCCGCCGAATGCGCGTGTAGCCATGGTATTCTCTTGCCTTGTTTAGGTGGTCATGGCATGAGTATTTGGGATCGCTGCAGTAGTGATCTCGAGCAGGTGCGATAATATGGGAGTTAGTGGTCTGCGGTTTGTTTGATTTGGTTGTTTGATCTGATTAGGTTGTTTGGTTAATTGATTAACTGGAGAAGGAAGAACGGGTACGACGCGATCACGTCCGCGGAGCTTGGCGGCACGCGTCGCGGCCGAGGGAGGGGTGAGCAAGTGACCGACTGCGGAGCAGAGATTGCATGTAGCATTTAGGGGGTTTAATTTAATCCAATTCAATTAAACTCAACTACTCTGTACTTTGAGTTTGATGACTCTCCCATTGATGGATAATACAAGGACTAAGTTGACTCAAGATTAATTCAAGTACTGTTGGAATTAGATGTCGGCGTGGAAAAAATGGGGAAATCCTGGTTTTGCCTGGAGTTCGTTGGGTGTAGCCCTAATGTCGGCCAGCAGGCGGACCGTGGTTGAGACTGAATCTCGGCGGTTTTCTCAACTCCTTTACACTCCGAAGCACGCTCTATGTCGCCGAGTCTAAAAGCAATGCTGCTTGTAGGCCACGAGCTCTCTTAATTTCTTTTAAAAAGTCCTACAACAGAAAGCTACAAAAAAAATGTTGGAATATGCATCATATGCATTCATTAATCTATATGCTAATGTTTAGATTAGCTGGCATGACGGCGAGAGGAGGCGTCCCCTCGCCGCCATCTATGTGTCGCTCCTCTCGGAGACATCATCCGAGGCCCAGTGCGTAGTAAGAGCCGGCCACCACGCCCGGTGGCCGCGCTCCGCGCAGATAGTACTCGCGGTTCCCATCGGTCCTGAGCCCGGAGGAGGCAGTGTTGAATACTTTCGCTCCCGAAAACGCCGAAACAACCCTCCCTAGATATGAAAAGTGGTATCATGTTGAATTTATCCTCGCCGAACCCGTCTCTTGCTCAGAGACCATGCAAAAAGTTGAACAAACATCCAAACATAAAAGTTGCTTTTGACATGTCTATGCTTGTGCTTTGAGTTGTTGAAAACAAAGCAAAATCATTACATTCGTAACGTAGACTGACTCACAAGAGAAGCAGGTCCACGACCGCAGCGCGTGGCGCGCTTAGTACTTGAGGGCCTTGGGCTTCTCCCAGGAGAAGTTCTGGTTGGTGAAGTGACCGTTCTTGGCGGTCTGGAAGTAGATGGGCTTGGCCAGGTCAAGCTCCTTGACAATGACACCGGGACGGAGGTCGAAGTTGTCACGGATGATCTGGACGAGCTCATCGGAGGTCTTGGAGGAGGTGCCGTAGGTCTCGACGAAGATGGAGAGGGGCTCAGCGACACCGATCGCGTAGGAGAGCTGGACCAGGGCACGGCGGGCGAGGCCGGCAGCGATCAGGGACTTGGCGATCCAGCGGCCGACGTAGGCAGCCGAGCGGTCGACCTTGGAGTAGTCCTTGCCGGAGAAGGCACCACCACCGTGGGCACCCCAGCCACCGTAGGTGTCGACGATGATCTTACGGCCGGTGAGACCGGCATCACCCTGGGGGCCACCGATGACGAAGCGGCCGGAGGGCTGGAGGTGGTAGACGGTACGGTCGTCCAGGAGGTGGGCAGGGATGACCTGCTTGATGATCTTCTCCTTGAGGACGGTACGGAGCTCCTCAGTGGAGACCTCATCGGCGTGCTGGGCGGAGATGACGACGGTGTCCACACGGACGGGCTTGACAGCACCGTTGTCGTGGGCGTACTCGACGGTGACCTGGGTCTTGGTGTCGGGGCGGAGCCAGGGGATGGTTCCGTTCTTGCGGGCCTCGGTCATGGCGGCGTTGAGCTTGTGGGAGAGGAGGACGGTGAGGGGGAGGAGCTCAGGGGTCTCGTCGGTGGCATAACCGAACATGATACCCTGGTCACCAGCACCGAGCTTCTCAAGGGCCTCCTCGTAGTGCAGACCCTGGGCGATATCGGGCGACTGCTGCTCGATGGCAACCAAGACGTTGCAGGTCTTGTAGTCGAAGCCCTTGTCGGAGGAGTCATAGCCGATGTCCTGGATGGCACCACGGATGACCTTCTGGTAGTCCAGCTTGGCCTGGGTGGTGATCTCACCGAAGACCATGATCATACCTGGATTGGGTCAGCGCACGGCTCGGCGACCAGAGATAGATAGTTGAGTTCAAACATACCGGTCTTGGTGGCAGTCTCACAGGCGACCTAATGGCAACATGTTAATTCATGGCGTTCACATGGGAGGAGAGACGGTCGGAAAAGCGCCAGCCAATCAGGGGGCGGGAAGCGCAAAAATCCGGCGGGGTTCCGTACCTTGGAGAGGGGTCCTCGGACAGGCAGGCATCGAGGATGGCATCGGAGACCTGGTCACTGTAGGGGCCGTGTTAGCAAAGATAGATCTAAGCGCAAGATAAGAGGCATTGACCGCCTGGTCTCCTCCCAGAAAGGGTTCAACATACGCAATCTTATCGGGGTGACCCTCTCCGACAGACTCGGAGGTGAACAGGAAAGTTCCACTGTTGGCGACGGAACCCATTGTGAAGAGTGGAGGGGGGGGGGGTATGTATTAGAGAGAAAAGTGAGAAAGGAGAGAAAGGCGGGGAGGAAGAGGAGGAAGAGGAGGAGGAGAGTAAGATCGGAGAGAAAAGAAAGCACAATAAGCGAGGGAGGAAATGGAGGAGGGAAAAGGGAGGGGAAGAAGAGAAAAGAAGGGCGAGGAGGGAGGGGGTCCGTATTAATGTGCCTCCGATGGCGCCATCCCTTCCGGCGGTCGGCGCCGGCAAAAAGGGCTAATGAAGAAGGAAAAAAAAAAAAAAGTTGAAATAGAGGGCGGTTCATGCACCGACGGCGGCCTCTCATTTGCCGAGCGCATTCCCCCAACTGCACTGCTGTTGCTCCAATCGGGGATCGGTCAGTTTGACGGCACCCGGACTTTCTCAGCGAGTCTCTTGCCTGCCCCGTCTCCGCCGACTCGGCCCAACCTCACTCCATCCCCAATTCTCTGACTATTATTGCTGGCCTCTTCGGAGATTTATTTTCCTTGCTTACCGCCGAACACGAGCACTATTGAACCGCGGGCTCAACTAGTCATCTGTCCGCCCGTCAGCCGTCAGCCGTCAGCCCCTCAGCGCAAACCGAATCCCAACCCCAACCCCAACCCCGCCGCCGCCGCCAGAATGTCCAAGTTCGGCGTCTTAGTGATGGGCCCCGCAGGCGCGGGCAAAACTACCTTCTGCAGCTCGATCATCCAGCATCTCCAGAACACGCGCCGCAGCTGTTTCTACGTGAACCTGGACCCGGCGGCCGAGACGTTCAACTACGAGCCGGACCTGGACATCCGCGACCTGATCACACTGGAAGATGTGATGGAGGAGCTGGGGCTCGGCCCCAACGGTGGACTCATCTACTGTTTCGAATTCCTGCTCCAGAACCTGGAATTCCTGTCGGAGGCGCTCGATCCGTTGAGCGAGGAGTACCTGATCATCTTCGACATGCCGGGCCAGATCGAGCTGTACACGCATATCCCGCTGCTGCCGTCGCTGGTGCAGTTCCTGTCGCGCCAGGGCCCGTTGAATATCAGTCTGTGTGCGGCGTATCTGCTCGAGAGCACGTTCGTCGTGGACAAGGCCAAGTTCTTTGCCGGCACGCTGAGCGCCATGTCCGCCATGCTGATGCTGGAGATGCCCCATGTGAATATTCTGAGCAAGATGGACCAGGTGCGAGACATGATCTCGCGCAAGGAGCTGAAGCGTTTCACGAGTGTCGATGTGACTACGCTGCTGCAGGGAGAGGAAGGGGAGGCGGAGGAAGGGGCGCCCGTGGAGGGAGATCCGTCGTCCAAGGATGCTTTGCTGAGTGGTGGGTCGTTTCAGCAGTTGAATCGTGCGGTCGGCCAGCTCATCGATGACTTCAGTATGGTTTCGTTTCTGAAGCTGAATGTGCAGGATGAGGACAGTGTCGCCGCCGTGCTGAGCCACATCGATGATGCGATCCAGTACCACGAGGCTCAGGAACCGCGCGAGCCTGCGGACGCACAAGAAGTGGACTACGAGGACTGAGCCAAGCCGTAGCCAACCGGCAAGGGGGCAGGCCAATTCCGCCGTCCAGGAAGGGTTCGGCGGGCTGGACGTGGCTAGCGCATACGAGCTACAGTACGGAAGATAGGAAGGGGCCTACAATTGGATGATACCCGCTGTTACGAGTCAACAGCAACACCACCGCAGGAACGAACCGCCGTCACACTGTGCCCGGATCGGGTCCAAAATAGCTCTCGAAATTGGGCTCATGCGAGGGCGGGTATACTAGGTAGAAGATGCAGAGACCTAGGCCCGCAAATCGGGCGATATCGGCCATTCCGCCAAGTCAGGAATGTCAGCTGAAGATCATGTATTAGTCCAGCATGATACCGTACCTAACGAACGATCTAAAAGAAAGAAACGAGCCAAGAAATGCAAGCCAGACCAACCATGCACTTTTCCGCCCCGGACGGGGCAGTAGTGAGGACGTAAAGAAGAGCTTCCCAAACATAAGAAAGAATGCAAGTACGGGTGTGAGTATGAGAGCATGAAAAGTACTACCTATAGACAGACCCCCAGAATAGAGACCAGCACCGTCTTCATGCCGCGACCCCAATCGCTCCAATTAAAGAATCGCATCGCATAAGATACAGCACCAAAAAAGCCCAACAACACAAATCATCAATCATCGTCCTCATCTCTTAGTTTCTGGCCCTGGGAAGGAGAAAGAAGAAGGGTATTCTCAAAAGACCCCCAGCCTCTGCTGCTGAGTTCTCATGCCGGTAGCATACCCACTCCAGCCCATAGAAGTCGCGGTGGTGGTGCGACCGTCCTCAACCCCACCGACGAAGCCATCGACAAAGCCCTTAATGATGCCATACGCCCAGCCCAGATCGCGACCGGATTTCTCGAATCCAGACGAATAGACGTACCAGATGACGCCGAGGACGAAGGACCACCAGAGCAGGCGCAGGAACAGGTTGACCCAGAACATGACGAGGCGGCGTGCATAGTCGAGGATCTTGAGGGAGATGAGGAGCACGATGGCTAGGATGAAGACGGAGACGAGGTCGGGCATGGAGGAGGCGAGGAGGGTTGCGAGGGGCTGGATCACGTAGGGGTCGAGGTAGGTAGAGCGGAGGTGGGAGATGTAGGGTTCGAGGTAGGTGGAGTGGAGGGAGGCGAGGTGGGAGGTGAGGGGGGTCTCGGTGAGGTGTTGGATTCTCGGGTGTTGTTGGATGAGAGTGATCAGGGATTCTGCGTGTTGGATAGTTGGGTGTTGTTTGATTAGGGAGATAAAGGATTCTGCGCAACAACATAGGCCGTGAGTGACTGTGGTTGTGATGATATTGTTGTGATCCTTACCGGGGAGGAAATCCATTGTAGTCGAGCCACTTCAGTCCTGGAGTTCAAATCGATGGGTCTGCGCGAGAAGGCTCGGGATAGTTTTGGTAGATGGACGGGTGCAAGGTCTAGCACTATATATTTATAAGAGAGCGACAGCGTTCATGATTGTGGTGAAGACGGAGACTGACAAGGAGGATAAAGGAAGTCGGGACTTTCCACCCGCTGAGACGGAGGATGCAGTCGCCGGTCGGTCCATGCGCCAGCCAACCACGGCCGGGAGCGCGGCCAAACCAGGCAAACACCGCAGTCCGGGGGTGGAGCGCGTGACATGAGACATGGAATGTGAGCCTACCAGATAATTCAACGTAGAAAATAAGAAAGGGAAACTTCTGACACCGAGTCTCCCCCTGCTCCGGCATCACCATCGTGTCTATTAGTGTGGTAGTATCGCTATACATCTATGCGGAATACACATGATCACATCGTGATGCTGAGATATTTACAAGTCCACCTCGTCCGTGGACCCTAACAACCATATACAAACGTCAGAGTATGCACAGCACCTCCAAAACAATAAACAAAGAAAAAAGCTTCACACGCTACTTCACCCGCAAGTCTACTCCAAAGCACCAGCCCATGAGGTATTGTTTTGTACAGCGCAAAAGCCAAAAATGCCGCGGGGCCATGTCTAGGCCATCAGGGTCTTGAACGTCTCCCGTTCAGCCATAATCTCCGCCTGGAGTTTCCGGGTCAGGCGCAGTGCCTCATCCCTAGAGCGTTTACATTAGCAAGGATCTCGCGGAGGAGGATCATGACAGTGACAACTTACCGGTCAGACTGGAGTTCGCCGACCTCGATTTGCGCGCGGTTCATCCGACTCACGACTTCTCCCATCTCCAAGTCGGCCTCGCGAAGAAGCTTCTCTAGCTCCTTCACCCGTCGGGCCAGTGTCTCGGACTGAACGGCTCCCTCCAGAGGCATGCCCTTGCCACTGGTGGTAAAGTCCAGACGGGGCGACCGCGCGTCAAAGGGCGTGTTCGGGGGCATTGGCGACAGAGTCGCAGGGCTGCGGGACCCGTTCTTCATGCGCTTCAACTGCGCGTTGTGGCTCTCCTCGAGGGCGCGGACTTCCTCTTCATGGCGAGCGATTTCTTCCTCGGAATACTGCTGCGCGATCAGCAGGATGTCCTCCATCTCCTTCAGCCGGGCCTGCATTTCGTTGATGCGGATGGCAGACACCTGCTGCTCTCTTTCACCCTTGCCAATGGCCTCGGCCAGACGACTCCGCAGGGCGTTGTTATGTGCCAGCTGCCGTTGTACATGCTGGGCAAGCATTTTTGTCCGGCTGACCGATTCTGCAAGTGGGCCTTGCTCCGTCATGGGTGAGCTGGCTTCGGCGATTTCCCGGTCCGCCTGGAGTTGTCGGTAGGCCGAATCCAAGGAAGAGGAGGTTGCGAGGACCTCAGCGAATCCGTCGCGGTCGCACTCGAGGTCCTCGGGGACGGTAATATCATGCTCTTGCAGCAGTACTCGCAGGGAAGTGGTCTCCTGCTCCGCTCGGTCCAGGTCCATCTTCAAACCCGCCAGCCCCTTTTCGCACTGCCACTTCTGTTCCAAGGCGTCTTCGGCGCGCTGCCGAAGAAGGTTCACCTCATCGCGCAGATTGTGGACGTCTCTCTCGTATCCCAGCTTACGCGGGGAGCTCGCCTGCTGTGCGCGGGCGACCTCCAGCTCCATTAGCTGAAGACGCTTCTCGTATTCACGTGAGTCATGCGCCTGGCGATCGAGCAGGCGCCGGAGAGACTGATGGAGGGCATCGCGCTGCTCCTCGACATCCTTAATTCTGTCTGCCAAGCTTTCCTTGGGGGTATCACCCCGATCCTTGGCAGATGTCGAGTTCGACCGAGACAAGGAGCCAGAACGAGACAGATTCGGTGCGCTGTTCTTCGTGCGCAGGCGAGCAAGCGAGTTCGACCGTGATAGTCCCAGTCCCACGTTTCTTGAGGTCGACATGCCGTCCTCTTCCGCAATTGATGCAAATCGGCTTCCTTGCAGCTGGGCAAGGGAAGCATTTTCGATTTTGAGGGCTTCGATCTCGCCCAGTAGCCGTTCGACTTCCGAGGGGTCGGATGAAGGAGCACCCAGCGGGCCAGCTTGCTGCATTTGAGGGATCACGTTGTCACGAAGATGATCCCGCTCGTTCCGCAGTTGTTCAAGCTCGACTCTCATCGCCGTCAGCAGATCTTCGAAATTGTCTTTGATCTGCCGTTCCTCGGCCAACTTCCTACGGGTAGCCTCCAACGCTGTTTCGAGCTCTTTTGTCCTGGAGGACATATCGGAGAGATCCACTCTCTCCCGTCGCAGCTAGAATGTGTTAGTCTATCCCAGTGGGTGGAAGTCACAAGCTTGCTGGTCATATCTTACCTGGTGGACCTGCGATTCCAATATTTGGACATGAGCCTCCGATGCTGCTCGACGGCTCCGCTCTTCTTGCACCTTTTGGGACAATTCTGTCTTGATCTGGGCTCTTTCCTGCTCCGCTGTACGCTTAAATTTTCCAATATCTTCTATTCTACCACCCGACTCGTGCGCGTATCGGATGGAACTAGAGCCCGAATCGGAAAAGTAATCACTGGTGGGTCGATTGGGAGTATCTAACGGCACATCGGACTGTAGCCTTTCCACCAGATCCTCCAACTCCATCTCCCTCCGGATCGACCCCGCCAGCTCCGAGCTGATCTCCCGCAGCTCATTCTCAAGCTCGGTCACCAGGGTCGCTGACCCTGGGTCCAGAAGGCTCGCGCTGCTCAGAGATGGATTCCGCTGCGGAACGGGCACCTGCGGCTTGGATGAATCGAATGGCACCGTGGTGGACGGCGTGATGGAGAAGGAAGCGCTAGGTAGAGAGGGAGGCATCGGAGATGGCACCGGGGAACGACCGGTTTCGGATATTTCGGTGCTGGAGGATTCTGCGCCAGGTGATGTGCTGCCACGCCACCCAAAGAAGGAACTGATTTTGTTCGCGGGTGTCTTGGGCTGCTTCGAATCGCTCATGCCGGACCCCCGTCTTGGGGATTCTATATGTAGTGGAGGAGGTCGGTTCGAAGGCAAGTGCAAGGCCATGGTCGTGGCACGTTTGGAGATAACCGGGGGGGATCTGAGGACGGGAATAAACGGTTCGCTAACAAGACGGCTATGTAGAGGGGTCCCATTCGAGAATTGGGCGGTATAAGCCGGGCCGTTGGGGCTATCGTCGTCGTCTTCGTCAACGAATGCGGCGGCGGAGGTGTCTATACGTAGAGGGGATGCGGAGGGACCACCACGGGGAGATCTGGAGAAGAGTAGGAACAGTCCGATATTAGCCTTGCCACGTCTGAGGGGGAGCGCGGACATTAGATATCCTCCTCCGGACTGTCGACTTAGCGTGAGACCGAGGGCGCGCAACCGGGAGGGGGAGAGCAGGGGGGAGGAGGAGTGTAGGGTTGACGGCTGTCATACCTATCCAGATCCCTGGGTTGAAAGTGGACGGCAGCGTCTGCCTCGTCGTCGTCGTCGTCGTCGTTGTAGTCGTCGTCGTCGTCATCCACCCCATACACCGAACCGGGAAAGGAGGAGGACGAGGCAGGGGAGTAATCCAGGTGGTGATGATGGGGGTCGACAGGAGGGGAGACAGGGAGTGCAGGCGAATGATCCGGCGAGCCAGCCGGAGGGGAGGATAGCAGGGGCGAGGAGGGAGCGGAGGGAGGCCTGGACGGAGGCGACAGGATCACCGCATGCTGAGGGAGGGGTTTCCTGCGCACGAAGGTTGCCGAAGGAGGAGGGGAGGAGACGGAGAAGGGTCGATGAGAAGAAGGGGAGGCGGAGGAGGAGGGAGGACGAGCAGGAGGAGCAGGAGGGCTTCTTGGCCAAGAGCCGGGGTCATGGCTCCCTGAATGATAAGTTTGGTCCTGGTGCTGGCCATAGTTTGGGTTTGGGCTTGACGATAAAGCGCCCGAGGCGGGCGGAGAAGTCCAGCCGGGGGCCATGAGGGAGGAGGCAATCTAATTGGCAAGGTGAGTGCCAAACCGCCAGCGTCCAAGGGCCGAAGAGTCAAACCACCAAAGACGGGAAGGGGAAGGGGGCAGAGGAAGATCAGAAACAATCGTTGGTCAATGGGATCGACGCACCCTCATGGCGAGGAGAGCAGGAGTGGCACGGGGCAGGCAGGAGAGAGCGAGGACTAGTAGCTTCTAGGTCCTAGGAGGGAGTCGGTCCTTGGTAGGTAGGAGGATGACACGCGCCGGAGGGAGAATAATCAGGGGAGCAGGACCCATTCCTCCATGGCGGACCTCCCGTTTCCAGTCACGACGCACGAATGAATAATAATAGCTAATCAATCAATCAATCAATCTGCCGTCTTTGACAGCGCGTTGAGGAAAAATCGGGCTCGGGGCGAGGACGAGAAAAGGAGCGGCGCGGGTACTGAGGAAAGGGGCGGCGGAAAAGGAGGGCTCATTGGCGGCGACTAAACAATGGCCCGGATTGGTGGGGCGTTTATCATGGCCCTTACAGTTGCTGGAAGCCTCTCTCTCACTGACTTTTTTTTTTTTTTTTTTTTGCGGCGCGATGTTGAAAGAAATGAAAGAATCGATACAGCGGCTTCTCAACCGTCCAGCGGACATCGGATTCAGTGAGTGCCTCTTCAGAGTTCAGACTCCATCCCATATCTACCACGTACTGTGTACCCTCTCCCCAAGATGCCTCCCAACTCCGTTCCTATCAGACAAGCTTGACTCCCGGTCGGACGGCCGATCGGAGCCCCACCCCATATCGGGCGGTAGCACCAAGTAGGACAAAGTAGCTACGGTAGTCAGGGGTAGCCGACCAAAAGGTGGTTCTCCCCCAATTCTGATACTTCCAGACTTCAACCATGGATACACAACAACTCAATGAACACTTGACCCAAGCAAACCCTGCAGGAGGGGCGTATTCAATCTGTGCCCTGCTGGGCGAAATTAGAAACAGAACAAGTATTGCTCTTGCCAACACAACAGTTCTCGACGCAGTCCATAGCCTCCAACAGACCCCAAGTACAGTCAGCCTTAGCCACTTGCTTTTACTGTGTACTGTTGGATGGCCCCCAGTTCCACATCCCAACTGCATCCCAGACCAGACCAGCCCAGCCGAACAGCCGACCCATGCCTGACTAGTGGCCGGTTTGATGACTGGCGCATGCGTCCGAGCAGTTACATAGTTAGCTAGCCTTGTCTTCGTCCAGCCTCCTTCCAGCTCCTGTGCAGTGCACGTATGCACTTGACTACTTGCCCGTTTACTTTTCAGGAGTCCATGCAGAGCGACCCTCCCCACTCCCCGGCACAGGCGACATGATTGGGTTTCCTCGCGCCAATGCACTCAGTACAATCTAAGCGCCAACATCTTTTAATATAGACCAATACTGTTTCCTCCAGTATACCTCATGCAAGCACTACTCCCTATCTGCGTACTAAATAAAGCCAGACCAGCCAGGGAGACCGTTAGACAGTTAGACAGTTAGAGCCTGACACACCCGGTCCCAAAGACAATGGGTTCTAAATATAACCTGTCCGCGACATGAAACCGCATTCCACGGGTACTGCATATGCTAGACAGCTAGACCTCGATCGTCGACGGTTGGCTGCAATAGTTCGGTCGATGAGGGTATTTATGGTCTGACTACTGTGTACTTTTGCCAACCCGGGCCCTGGAAGGCCCCTACTAGATACCTAGTAGACATTTTCTTGGTTTTAGCTTTAGTCTCTCACGACGTACAAGAATCAGACTAGCCTAAACTAACTGGTTATAGTAGGCGCCCAGGGGACATTATTTACTGCTTTGAGGGTGGTACATCCACTAACTAAAATGATAGGGCCCGTAGATAGTGGGCAGACTGGAACTGCACTTTCAGACTACGGTGTAGGGTACAGATTAATCTAGCGAGTCGAGGTACGTACGCGGTGTCTATCCTGCCCTGTTTGGGCTACTGGGATCCCATTTGCATGACTGGGAATTATGGGGAAGGTTAATCTATCTTCATCGCGGTGGTGGTCTGTTTCTTCACGGATTACGTACTGTTTACGGAGTACTTAGTCTCAAGCGACTATCTATTATCTACTGCCATGTTTAATATACTCTATTTTCTTCTTCGTTTTATACTTTTCTTTCTTTTGTTTTTTCCCCTCATTCTCCCGTCGCCCCCTTTTAATCTGTTCATCGTTGTTCGCGCTTCTATCCAGATGGCGATCTCTTCGGTTAGTATATGTTCCCGGATATAGTAGCGATGAACATTACCACAACCTCTTTATGGTAGATCCCATTGTAAAACTCAACTCATGAGAGACATAAAATTTGCAGCATCAAAAATCCAACAATTAAATCCAATTTCTACTAAGAGGCAAGATAAGACAATTTGCATCGATACTAGAACATCAATGGCTACCTGAGTTTAAATAAACACTAGCTTCAGTCAGGTCTCGAACCAATCTGCCACAGGAGGATACTAAAATTGCACACATTGCGCCTTGACTCAGACTAAGCGCCATGGACAATAGCTGACCTACCCAGACATTGTCTCATGTCTCAGAATAATATTATCGCAGATGCCCTGTCGTCATTTTGTGATACAAAGCATTCTATGTAGGTCACATGATGAGAGGTGCTACATCCAAACGGGTAAAGTGGGGTCCTTTTGTACATTGTAGTTTATCACGACCAACTCCTCATCTGATGAAGGGGTGGCAACGAGGACTAAAGAACACCATGTTGATATCTTCCTGGAACCCTCCATGTATTGACTGGAGCTCCACAAAGGGAAACGTATTGGGCTATGCTGCTTTCTAATATTGCCGCTATTATATTCGGTCATTCTGACATGGATACGGAGTGCTAACAAGTGTCTTTATTCGTGATGTTATGGACATCCATAATCCGAAAATTTTGTTTACCATTTCTGCTTAATCAACTAAAGAACTATTGACCAAATTGACCATGTCGAAGGAAAGCAGCAGAAGACAATCCCGACCACGAAGGTCTCTAGGCCAAAAACTGCGTAAACAATCGCAGCCTTGTTCCATCCACCCTCGAGCAGCGCAAAACAGCCTTGCAATACTGGATCTACCGGAGTGCCTTCTCCACGATGTATTTGACCCCCCCCGTCATCAGTTAATCAAGCCTGCTTAACTCTCAGTTGCGAACCATTCCTTGACCTTTTCGACGTTGTTTTAAACCGCGAAGAATTCCAATTCCCACGGCTTTTACCTGTCCAAACCTTAAGCTATGTCTAAACCAACGAGAAGTGGCACGAAAAGATACCCGCTGGGCATTCTACGTTGCCTGTCTGAAAATACATCCCCAGCGGGAATTCCGATGGCTTTCGTTGAGAACCCCGCCTTTGGAAAGATGCTGCATGCCGCACGCCGGCATAGCTGATCTATGCCCCTGTATCTCGTTAACGTTCCGCGATCGAGTACGGCCAGTAAAGCTCTTGAAACCACTGCCCGATGACATGAGTACGCCCCCATGTCTCTCATAGACCAGCAGGGAACGTCCCAGGTTCCAATTGGCCGATGAGCAAGGAAAACCATGTCTTCTTCCTTCGTGTCGGTTCACGAATGGTAGGAACGTTAGTATACAACTTCAGATATTTCTCTTCATTACAGAGTCCTCCAATCTGCTACTGCAATCTCGGTATATCCTGCACTTCTCGTCCGGCGATACTATCCGGTCTACAGGGAGTTCTATATCTGCATGCCCTCACAAGGAGCTTTTGTTGCCCACAAGGCTCGAAGGACCAAATCCTCGTCCCGGTGAAGCTCGGATTGAACTTGACTTTGGACCTCTTGGACCTCGTGGCAGTTCAGCAGCGAAATTTGACGTCACTCGGACACTGGGAGGTGCTGACTGGCCAGTGGACATTTTATGGCGCCGCCAGTGTCGCGTGGTAAGTGTGCTGATGAGAAAACATCGCATGAGAGATCACGGTTAACCACGCTCAGGTATCGGGTAAAGGGGTCTTTATTGTTCGAGTACGAGTCTTAACAGGATACCCCGCCCTCATCGTCAAGCCCCCAGTTTACCGAACAATTGTATGCGGGCTCGTCGTTCCAGTGTATATGCGTACATCTAGTAAGACACAGGGAACGGAGTTAACTGCAAATTCCCTTTTTATAGAATTAGAGTTAGGGCTCATGCAGAATGTAGATGATGATCGTAATTCGAAATAGACAAGACTGTCATGGTGCATTCCGTAGAAGTGGTCATTGTTACTAGCGATTGCTGAGTGATATGAAAAGGCTTTCCTCCGAGATATCAGACAGTAACTCATGATGTGCCGAGTCTTACTCGCAGTCAAAATCCAAGAAGCGAATAAACTCCACATTAGTTCGTAGTCCCTCTACACCAACAGTATTCAAACTACATACCTCAACACTTTACACATATACTTACGAATCAAGGCAAGCTCCCCTCAACAGATCACCAAACACTCACTAATACTGATATCCACATAATACTATTGATAAATAAACGCCACATCGTAATATATCGCTGGATGTCTATGATCAATCAATACTCCTACCCAAGGACGAACGCCAATAAACCTCGACTTATATCATGGCAAAAAGAGCCAACCCACGAATAAAATAACGATGAAGATAAAGGATTCCAATCAACGCTCTGCTTCGTAACAACATAAAAGCCATTTTCTCATGCAAAAGCAACCAGATAGCCTCTTTAATATGGAATAAAATCGAATTTCATCCGATCTGTATCTTTCGTTAGTACCACCACCACCACCGCAACGCAGGAAAGGAAGACAACTTACCCAGAAACTGACTCCACCCCTCATTCTCATTTAGTTGATTGCTCCAATACTGCTCGAGGAACTTCAATGACTGTAACACATTGGGCACACGGATTGTATCATGCAGCGAGGACAGTAACTGGCGGACCTGTTCACGGTCGTCTTCGCGGGCCTCACAACCCGCAATGAATAACGGCGTCGTGAGCATCACCCAGGGACTTAGACCCGGCGACGGCCCTATCTGCGCCGTGCACTCCAGAATCCGCTTCACAGCCTCCTGCACCACCGGCGCGGACGTGGGGACTTTTCGCAGTCGCCGCTGGATCTGGATCAGCGCGCTAAGCTGAAATGCCTCGTTACACAGCATCAATTGCCGCATACACTCTGCCGAAAGACCCTCCACAACACCCGGATAAAACGCTGGCTGCGAGGCCACGTCTTGCTCCATTAACTGCCGAAGCGAGGACTCCAGGGCTGTGGCTTCACTGTGCACGCACACCTCGTTCCCTTGAACGGGACTCTCCTGTCCCCTTTCCTCCTGTTGCTCCCGCCACGCCACAGCCCCGATCCGCCGGAATATCGCAGACAGATTGACCGTGAATCCCCAATAATCGTCCAAGTAGTCCGGCGACGCCGGCTGGCTACTACTACTTGAGCCCTCATTACTCGCGCCAACTAATTGGTCTGTGACTTCACCGATCGGCGGTCCGTTCCCAGTCAACGCCGTCAGAGACACAATCGATCGGTACCACCGATCCAGGTATCTTCTGAACCCCTCCGGGGATTTCGGCGACAGGGCCCCGCAGTTATCCGAGGCTTCCATCAGAGCGCGGGCGCCCTCGATATGAGCGCGCCAGGAATTGGGGTGGATGGCTCCTGAGTGGATCTCCGCGAGACAGAGGGTCCGGGCGGTGGCGAGCAGCGCATCGGAGCCCTTGCTTGCGGGGTTCTGCAGTTCCTGTCGGAAGTGTTCCAGGCTGAGGGCCATGAAGCGAGCGATTTCGGGGGCGGATTTCACATTCTCGGACTGGTTGTGCAGGGCTTGTAGGTGGATGGCAGAGAGGGCCATGGTGGCGTAGAGGAGGGAGGGGGTTTGGAGGGCCATGGGCACGAGCATCTTGCAGATATCGCGCTGCATGCCGGAGTGGCAGGCGGTGATTTGGGAGGCATCGTTGAGGAAGTGATGGAGGAGGGACTTTTGATCGGTGGTGAGGGAGGCGAACGGGTCAATAGGTCGGATGAGGGTGGTGTTGGTGGTGATGGGGGGTGTGGTGATCCCGGGGGAGAGGGTGCCCGAGGCATTGGTGGTGTAGATGAACTCGCCGGGGGAGTATTCTGGACAGAGAGGGAGGAGATTGGTCAGTGGATATACGACAGTTGATTCATGGCAAACAGCAAACATACCCAGCTTCTGCATACCGCCTGTTCCCACGCAAGCCCCAAATCTCGAGCGCGAAAAGGCCCGGCCTCCCCACTGCAGCTGCATCGCATATCGACATTGCGTGCCGGCCGTCATGCAGCGGCCGCAGCTGGGACGCTGCTCGTCGCATTTCTGCCGCCGGGCTTTACATCGCTTGCATCCATTGAAGGAGCGAGACATGGAGTTGGTGGGGTGGGGGGATGGTGCTGGATTGATCGATCGATTTCTGTCACCTTGCGTCTGGTTGCGTTTTTTCTCCGCGGGTCTTCTTCGGCTCCCTCGGTTCAGGGGCGTTCGTCCGGGTTCCCCGCCGTTGACCAGAGGATGCGGGTGAGAGGGTTTGGTGGCTGGACGGAGATTCGGGCTTGCAGAGTGCAGAGTGCAGAGTGCAGCAGGCTTGGGCCAAGAAGATGGGCAAACCCTGACTGGCACAGGAGCGCCACAAGCGGTTGGGGTCGAATGAATGTCAGTGCGAAACTCAGATGAATCGGAGATGGGTACGGCGCAACCAAGCGGGCCCGCGGCTTTCTGTATAGCGGCCGATCATCGATCCACCGTTCTGGACAGGCCGTTGGGGGGCTCGTGGAGCAGATTTTGTGATGTCTCAGATTGATCTGCGCATTACTTCCGGGAGACCCTGTTTTTTCCAAGTCCGTCGATATACACAGTACGGGGGATTGCTTGGCCTGATTGTCGCCACGCCGCCGGCCGCTACGGCGATGGCTCGTTCGTGTTGCTTCTGAGGGGCAACCTGACGGGCCCGATGATTTGCTATGTGCACAGTACAATGGCATTCAAATGATATACGCTGAGAATCCATACAATACAGCCAAGGTCTCCTCTTGACCACATAGAAGCAGAAGGTCAAACAAGTATCGGGTAGTATGTCACATCGTGTCCCCTCGCACGTTCCGTCGATCAGTCGATCAGTCGTCGAACGTATAGCGCAGCCACTCGCCAACCGCCCGCAAGCTCTCCCACCGCACCGACTCGTCCTTGTCGGCCATAAGCTCCATGACCCGTGTCTTCAGACCCAGTTTCTCCAGCTGTGTCCGTCGCTCCGGCAGCTCCTTCACCAAGTGGCCCACGTCGTTACAGGCGATCGCCAGCACCTGCTTGTCGTTATCCCAGCTCTTCGCGATGATCTCCGCCAGCTTTTTCGGCAGTGCCCCGCTGTTCTCGTCGAGAATCCGGCGGGCGTTGTCCTTCCAGAAGGTAGGGTTGCGGTGGGGCGGGGACCACCGCAGGTGGCCCGACTGAAGCTCGGCCGCATATTGATCAAATGTTGTCTGCGTCTTGGTGTATTCATCCAGCATGTCCGACAGGAACTTAAGGTCCTCCAGGAGATCAGGATCGGTCAGATGACGACCGGAGAGGTTCGAGAGAAGGGCAGGAAGGCGGACAAAGACGGCGACCGGGAGCAGGCTGGTGCGGTTGGTGGAAAGGAGGTTGTTGAGGGTGGCGAGGAGGAGTCGGGTAGTCTTCTCTTTCGGGGACAGGCGTAGGAGGTGCGTGTACAACTGTACAATCTCGTGGTCCCTACATCCATCATTGTCAATTCAGCACCTCAACGTATGCGGGGGTCACGTCACATACGCTTGCAGTTCATCACCGATCAATTCTCCTTCGAAACTGAGCTGCCAGAGGACAAGGAGAACCCGGTACAGCAGCTGGAGGCCAACCCCGCCGGCGAGACCGGGCTCGATCGCGCGCGAGCTGCCAGCCAGTGTGCTTGAGCTGTTTTCCTTGGCTCCCGTGGCAGCGCGGAGGATCTCGATAAGGGGATCGACGGTATGCTTCCTCTCCTTCCAGAAAATCTCACGGGATTTTGAGGTCCGTAGCAATGCCGACAATTCCTGGACCCCGATATCCTGCAGCCCGCTGTCTTGATTCTGGGTCAGGGTAGAGAGATAGGTGTACAGCTGCGGGAGGGCTTCATTATCGCGCGCAGCCGGCTTGGACGAGGAGGTCAGGCTGACCGATACCAGGTTGGTCAGGAAGGTGGAGGTGAGCAGGGGGATGGGGTCTTCGGCGTTCGTAGAGTGACGCAAGAGCGGGAGGAATGGCTTGTAAGGATCGGGATGCGCGACCAGGGCGTTTGAGAGAGAGGGGACATCTGCAGGTGTAACGCCGGTCAGCATACGGTCTCACTTGGATAAGGCAGCCAGAAAGAAGGTATTCAGACCGTTGATCAAATCCGCGGCCAGCACGAGGATGTATTGCACAATGTCGGTTCTCCTGGAGGCGGAGTCGAGCACGCTCTTGCCTTCAGACCCGCCCGCAAGCAGCGTGACATAGCCCGTCAGATCCCCCTCGACCGTCTGGCGTCGTTGTTCCTTACGGACCTTGTCCACGGCCTTGATCTTCTTGAGGTGGTCATCGGTGATGTTCCCAGCTCGGACGGCGCCCTCCCACGGGATAGGACGAGCTCGGATGTTGTTCTGCAACGAGCTGAGATAGGTGGGCGGCTCCAGGGGTAGGGACGACATGGTGATTCCGGGGGAGGGGAGAACCAGGAGCCAACCGGAATGGCAAGGGGCTGAATTGAGGGGCAGACAGAGGGGAGAGGGGAGAAGTGGGTGGAAGAGCAGCCTGAAAGGAGGAGGAGGTTGGGGAAGGACAGGGAGCGGCCGATGATGATACGAATCACGTTCCCCGTTGGGTTCCCCGGCCGCCAAGCCGGTTGCGCTTCATCGCTCCCTCGCCGTCCACGCAAGCTGCAACGTGGTGATTGACGCCCCCCCGGCACTGTTGAACAGCCTTTCCTTTTGGTGGCACTTGGCTTCGCCTGCTGCCCTTCTACTCTTCGCTCTCCTTGTCGGTCGCTTCCAGATTCCGCTTTGCACACGTTCAATGTGTTCGGACTGGTCTTCCTCTCAGTGACGACAAGCGAGCATCAGATTGCCTCATCATCATCACCACCATCATCCGGACTCCTCGCTTTCCATGACACACGTTGCGCATCATCCTTGCTGCTAGGCGGTCTAGTTTGCAGGGTTGGAGAGACACGAATCTGTCGTCATGTCGCAGAATCCCCAGGGCGCGAAGCCGAAATGGAAAGTGGGCTCTTTCCTGCAGCAGGCTGTCGCGGGCGTCGAGTCCAGACTGGACTTGATCTTGGCTGAGGAAGAAGATCAGAAACAACAACAGGCTCGGAACGCGCCATCGAAGCCCAAACAAAATGAGCAGACTGGCAGTATGGAGATACTCAATCATTTTGGACGGTTACACTGTGTCGCATCGCTAATGGGTCACAGACATTTCACGCAGCTCGTCGAATGCGCGCAAGAATGACCGCCTTCAGGAGCGCCTGGCTCGTGCATTGGTTAATAAGGCCAATACTCCCGGAAACGCCTCGTCGCAGCCTCCTAGCCACGGTTCCTCCCCGCGAACGAGCATGGACATTGAAGCTAGTCTTGAATCTTCCAATGGGAACACAGGGAGACATTCGCGGAGCTCCAGCCAAGCGGAGAGGGTCTCGACTTCAGCTGCCGCTCGAATCAGTCAGGACTCGGGCGTCTCATCACCGGATTTCAAGGACGGTGTTATTTCACAAACTGAGGGCCCCAGCCCTCCCGACACTGTCGCTGAGGACAATGCCAGCGCCCCACGAGATAGTACGTCTGATAGTGATCCGGTTACCCATGAAGTCGAGGAGACGCCTGCGCCAAGAGACTCCCTGTCGGCAGATTCACCTACGGATACGCCTACGGATGCGCCCATTTTGTCTAGTGATCAGGAGAAGGTAGTTGCGCAATTACAAGCAGAGCACAAAGCCGCAGAGTCGCAATGGCAGGAGGAAATGTACGGATACATCGAACGAATCGACGCTTTGCAGTCCAAGCTGAAATACTTGGCCAAAGAAGCTGCTGACTCTGCCAAGAAGGCAGCAGCTACTGCAGAGCCGGGAAGTGTCGAAAGGCAGCTCCAGGAAAAAGACGAGAAGATCGCTTTGTTGCTCGAAGAAGGACAGAAGCTGTCCAAGACGGAGATGGACCACCGAACCGCAATCAAGAAGCTGAGGCAGCAGCTGACGGAAAACTCCAAAGCTCAGACGGAAACAAAGAAAAAGATCGACAAGTTGGAAAGGGATCTTGCCAGTGCTGAGACTAGAGCCAAGCGGGCGGAGGCGGGGGAGAAGAGAGCAAATGAATCACTCTCTGCCCAGACGAAGGTCTCCCGAGACCTGGAAGCCGTGACGGCAGAGCGCAACGCATTAAGTCATACTGTACAAGAGATGAAAGGACAACTCGCCAGGGCAGTTGCTAGGGCTGAAGCCGCCGAAGCAAAGGCTCAGTCAGAAGCCCTGGACCAGGAGAAGCGCCGCGCCGCG
This sequence comes from Aspergillus heteromorphus CBS 117.55, assembly GCF_003184545.1. NCBI lineage: Eukaryota > Fungi > Ascomycota > Eurotiomycetes > Eurotiales > Aspergillaceae > Aspergillus > Aspergillus heteromorphus. Next base: position 652,062 of record NW_020290418.1, read on the forward strand.
CAACTAGAGGAGGACCTTGCCAGCACCAAGATTGAGCGCGAAATCAGCGAGGAGAAGCTGAGGCGAGAAATCGGAGATCTGAAGGGAACAATCGAGCAGGAAAAGGAGAGAGCGCGTATGCTTGAGGCCGAGCTGAAGGGCGAACAGTCTGCGCTGGAAAGCAAAATGGAGTCTTTGCGGTCCAGAGCAGAGGAGGCTTCGTCTGGGGTCACGGGTGACGCGCAGGTGAAGCTCCTGCGTCAGATCGAGACTCTTCAGACACAGTACGCCGTAGCTAGTGAGAACTGGCAGACTCTAGAAGGCTCTTTGATGGCGCGATTGGCGAGTGTCGAGAAAGAGCGGGATGAGGTCGCCCGACGAGAGGGCGATATGCGGCGAAAGATCCGCGAAGTGGTAAGATTGCATCCCAGAGTCGAATAAGGACAGGTAAACTAACTATTATATCGCAGAACCTCAAAACGAAAAGGTTAGAAGAAGATATTGAAGAGGCCAAGGAAACTGAGCATGATCTCGAAGGCAAGCTCGAGGAACGGTTGCAAGATCTGCAAAAGTCCGAGCAAAAGCTCAAGAAAGCCACGGACGACCTGCTTCTCTCCCAGAAGGATCTTGTTGAACAGAAGAAGGTCCTTGATGCGACATGGTCGCAGAAGCTTGAGGAGGAGCGAACCAAATGGCGCGAGCAGGCTGCTTCTCCCGTGGGCTTCCTTCAGCAACCCCGGACCCAGTCCCCCGTTGCATACAGCCGTCGTCCGAGTGCATTGGAGCCTGTCTCTCTATCAGATTACCGGCCCGCAAGCCGTCGTCCCTCGACATTGCCTACATCGCCGGACATCGGCACTCCCGTACGACAGAACTCGTTCCCTGCTTCAACACACTCGGTATTCTCACCCCCAGTCACCAACGGATCATCACACGCAACAGTTCCGGAGACTCCTTCTATCAACTTCGACCCGGACGAGTACTTCAGCCGTTCAGGTACGCCCTCGGCTTACGGCGGCGGGCTGACGCAACCCTCTCGCGGCATCAACGACATCATATCCGAATCTACTGTCGGAGCAGGACCGTCTGTGCAGCTGGTCGAGCGCATGAGCGCCACCGTGCGCCGCCTCGAGAGCGAACGCGCAGCGTCCAAAGATGAACTCGCGCGGATCACCACCCAACGCGACGAAGCCCGACAGCAGGTCGTCGATTTGATGCGGGAGGCAGATGAGAAGAAGACCTCAGATGATCGTGTGCAGGAACTGGAGAAGCGCCTCGAGGATATCGACCAGCGGTATCAGACAACGCTAGAGATGTTGGGGGAGAAGAGCGAACAGGTGGAAGAGCTTCAGGCCGATATCGCCGATCTGAAGAAAATCTACCGGGAACTGGCCGACACGATGAAATGAGATGTATACACGGTAGACCTGTTGTTCCTGCTTGTACATAGTATTTGTTCGGGCTAGATTCCGATTTAGACGACGTGATGTGATCCATGTCCTTTCAAAAGTAATACCATGCATAAATCCGTTAATTACTGGAACAGATATTGAAACAGTCATAGATCGAGCCTGGAGAGACTCCGGGTATCCTTGTCGCGTTCTTCTCTCCTATCCCCTACACATACTCGATTCGGTCTGCAGTCCACCCTACAACTCAATTCCTTCCCTCTCCGCTGTCTGCAGGATATAGCTCCGCACCTAGCACATAGATCAGCACAAGGCTCCCAACCCATGTCCACAACCAATCACGAACACAGAGGAATGAGAAACTTACCTTACTATCAGGTGCCATATCCATCGCCAACACCCCATTCGAGTCCCTCTTATCTGCCTCCGCCCCAGCCTTGAGCAACGTAATCGCCGCATCTCCATGTCCCTCCGACACCGCATGATGCAACGCCGTCAAGCCGTCGATATCCGTCGCGTTGATGGGACTTTTCCCATCCTCCAGAAGGACCTTGATGATTGGCGTGGACCCGATCGCGGCAGCCCGATGTAGAGCCAGCTGGCCACGCTTATCCTTGACGCGGGCGCTGCACTTGTTGGCGATGAGGGTGCGGACGGTGGAGAGGTTGGCTTTGGAGGTTGCGAAGTGGAGGGCGTTCTGTCACATAAACATCATAAATGACTGTCATTTTTCTGCAGCTAAACAAATCTTAAGGAAATTGACCAGGGAGTTGTGTAGATACGTACCTGGCCGGTGACACTTTTCGTGCTTACGTCGGCGCCTTTTTTGAGGAGCATGTCGATGATCGGGTCGCCCTCGGCGTTCTTCAGGCTTGATGCAATCATGAGGGGTGTCCAGCCGGAGCCATCCTGTGTGGTTTTAGATATGTGCTTCTTTCTGCTATGAGCGAGGGATTGGGAAGGAAAAAAGAACGGACCTCGACATCGGGATCGAAGTTCTTGGCTGATAGCAGGAGCTCCACGATGGGGAGGCGGTTGTATGCTACCGCCCAGTGTATGGGAAGCCGCTCATCATCGTCTTTCACGGTCGCGAGTTTGGGGTTGGCCTAGGCTTTGTGAGCTGGATAGTTCGAGCTTAGGATGAGGCTGTTGGGAGCTCTTGATGCGGGGCAGCTCCGGGGCAGTACGTACACTCAGTAGGGATTCGGCGGTTGGAGCTGGTTGGGATTAATTTAGTTCAAATATGGAGGGGAATGTAGAGGTAATACGCACTTTTGCCTTCCCGGGCAGCCTCGTGAAGAGGGAATTTGGCTTCTTGAGAGGGATCCATGATGGCAGTCGAAGAAATGCAGCCCGCATCATGTTATCGCTGGATCTAATCGCGGAGGGTGGGGGCCTCGACACCTGAGCGAGGCCCTGGCGCCTCAGGCAGCAACGAGCTCGCCGCCCGCCGAAAATCAAGTCGAGCTTCAGTGAACTTCGACTGCGTCTTCACCTATCTTCGGCTTCACATCCGGCAGTCGGAATTCAACCCCTCCACCACTTCACCCCTCGCCTGTCACCCTGCTGCACTCCATACTTCGCATGACACACAGGCATACTCTCGACTAAAAAACCATTGCTCCCTGCGCCTGGGGCCCAGGACGCGCCAACGACACGTGCCGCAGCCAGCAGCTCCATCTCCAGAAACGTCGGAACACGCCTTAACCCATCACCATGGACGTCATCCCCTCTACAACTCCAGATGAAGCCGTGCGCCTGTCGGCCAAGCGCACGGCCGAGCTTTTCGGCTCCGACTACCTCATGGTCACCCCCTCCGTCGCGAACGGCTCCATCGGCCTCTCCTACCGCCGCCAAGCAGAATACTCAGACGTGAAGGAACTCCCCCCAGCTCTCGCCGAAAAGCAAGCCGCGGCCGCGGTCGCCGGACGCGCCAAACGCCCCAAGATCCAACCCCAGTCCAAAGCCGCCGACGGCAGCGGCGCCTCCATGGCCCTGGTCAAGAAGGCCCCTGGCCCGAAAGCTGGCGGCATTGGCGGTGAAAATGAACCGAAGAGTCTCATCCAACGCCCCTCGGCGACGAAGCAACAAAGGCCGGACTGGCACGCGCCGTGGAAGCTCATGCGGGTTATCTCCGGCCATCTGGGTTGGGTGCGCAGCTTGGCCGTCGAGCCGAACAACGAGTGGTTCGCCAGTGGTGCAGGCGATCGGACCATCAAGATCTGGAATCTGGCGACAGGCGCGCTCCGTCTCACCCTCACGGGTCACATTTCCACCGTCCGCGGCCTAGCCGTGTCTCCCCGACATCCCTACCTCTTCTCCTGCGGCGAGGACAAAATGGTCAAGTGCTGGGATTTGGAAACGAACAAAGTCATCCGCCACTACCACGGTCACCTCAGCGGCGTGTACACCCTTGCTCTTCACCCTCGTTTGGACCTCCTCGTCACAGGTGGTCGCGACGGTGTCGCCCGTGTCTGGGACATGCGGACACGGAGCAACGTCCACGTCCTCAGCGGTCACCAAGGCACCGTCGCGGACGTGAAATGCCAGGAAGCCGACCCGCAGATTATCACCGGTTCCCTCGATGCCACAGTCCGACTATGGGATCTGGCCGCCGGAAAGTCCATGGGTGTACTCACGCACCACAAGAAGGGCATCCGGAACCTCGCGACGCACCCGCGCGAATTCACCTTCGCCTCCGCCAGCACAGGATCTATTAAGCAATGGAAATGCCCCGAGGGCGATTTCATGCAGAATTTCGAAGGCCACAACGCCATCATCAACACCCTCGCTGTGAACGAGGACAACGTTCTCTTCTCCGGAGGCGACAACGGCTCCATGTGCTTCTGGGACTGGAAGACCGGGTACCGGTTCCAGAACATCGAATCTACCGCCCAGCCCGGATCCCTGGAGGCCGAAGCGGGCATCATGGCGTCGACGTTCGATCGCACCGGCTTGCGTCTCATCACCGGTGAGGCCGACAAGACCATCAAGGTCTGGAAGCAAGATGACGAAGCCACGGAGGAATCGCATCCCGTCACCTGGGCGCCCACGCTGGGGAGACAGAGATATTAGTTCTTTTATATATCTTCCTGTCTTTCTGTTTATTCGCGCGTGCGCGCGCGTGTGTGGTGAACATACTTCACCTTGAAATACCCCACCTTGCCTCATTTCCTCCTCCTCTTCTTCTTATCTTTTTTCTTTTCTTTCTTAGACTGTGTCTGGATCTTCGTTCAGGGGCCGGACGGACCGACGGGTTATGTATCTCATGCAATATACGGAGTTTAGCGTTGAGTTGGTTGTGTGTCTGTCTGTGTTGACTGGTTTGGGTATTATTACGTTCGTTCGGGGGGTTCACTTCACAAAAGGATTTACTATGTTGTCGTCGGGGCTTTTCAGATGTATCATATCATATAATGGCTATACTATGCTTTTGCTACGGTTAAGCAAGTAGGTAGGTAGCTTGAACGGATACCCACATCCAAGGATGATTTATATATCGTATATCAATCAAACCAAAGGCATGGCTGTAGGAGGATGGTTATCTTCTCTCGATTCGATTCTATTCATTAACACATTGGTGGGTATCATTGTTCTAATTGTACAGAGTTTGTCTGTGGCATGGACTTGGTTGGCCTCATAACCATCGAGGGTATATTAATCACTGGTCCATCACCAACCCCAGACCTTTCGCCTCCTCGTCCTCGCGGAACGCGATCTTGACATCCTCCGCCGCGACACGCAGACGCACCTTACCGCTGCGGTCGCCGCGGTGCGGAATCGCAGCGCTGCCTAGCGGTCCCTTGGAATACTCCAGGGCCAAGACGCCCGAATTCGTCAGTTCCATGGCGGCGAAGCCTAAGGCTCGTACGCGAGCTCCGTTGCCTCCGGCGAGCAGGAACTCCTTGACGCCGGCGCCGGCGGCACCGGCCACGGCCACAGCCGCGTCTGCGATCCGCTTGGCTTCATCGATCACGTCGCCGAAGGTCGACTCGGAGATACCCGTGCGACGGACGCGGGCGATCATGGCGGCGAGGAAGAGTTTCGCGGAAAGGGGGAGACAGCGGAGAGATTGTTGGAGGGGTGTGGAGGTTGCCTCGTGGATGGCCTGTTTGATTGTGGCGATGGTGACGCGGCCGATGTTTTGAGGTTTGGTGGGGGGTTTCTTTTGGGGAGATAGTTGGGAGGTCTGTTTGAGGGATCGCTCCTTTCGCGCAGGGGTCTTGCTGGGGGTCGGGGGAAGGGATTCGGTGTCGTCTGCGTCTGCGTCTGGCTCTGGCTTGTCGCCGGAGACTGCTTCGCTGGCTTGTTCGGCGATTTCAACAGCGCGACGGCATATGTCCAAGGCACGGCGGGCGTCACCGCTGACGGCAGCTACCTTGCGGCTGGCGAATTGGATGGCGTCTGGATCGACGATGTTGCCGGGTACGTTGGCCAGGCGGGTGGTGATGATTTCCATTAGATCGGTGTGGGTGTATCCTGGGAATGTGATGCGGTGGAGACCCAAACGACTGGAGATCTTGTTGCTGAGGGTACGCTCTGGGAGATCCATGGTGTTTGCGACAGCGAGGACAATCAGGCGGGAGTGGCGGAGGGCAGGCCAGTTGAAGAAGTTGTACATCACAGACTGGTTCTTTGTGACCAGTTGGTCGAGCTCGTCCATGAGGACAACGCAGGATACCCGTCGAGGGGACGGGTGGGAGAACTCCCGCTCAAGGAGATCGAGAGCATGTGAGGGCGATACACGATCGCCCTTGAGCGCTTCCCAGAGCAGCGAGTAAGACTGGTGTGGATCGGTGACCTTCATGCCGTTGATCTCGACGAAGATGAAGTCGTCCATCTCCTCTGCCAGCACGGCGGAATTCAACTGTGCAACAACCTCGCGGACTGTAGCCGTCTTGCCTGTACCTGGGGTTCCTGAAATATAGATACAAGATCCCGTTCCCTCCATGATGGCAGCACTGAGATGGCTGTAGACATTCTCGAACTCGTCCTTTCGACAAGGAAGCGCCGCAGGCACGGTAGACACGTGCAATAGGTTGCGTGCCTGACGGTATGGGGAGGCGAAATGAGTAGGCGAGAGGACACGAGTACCAAGAGGGGTGAATTCGAGCGGTTTCTTGACGACGATTCTGGTAACGATTATTAGCATTTGCGTTGTTGGGCGGACATGCTTCGCCTACCTCTTGTGAGCTGGTGTAGTAAGGGCCTTTTGACGCCGCGACTGAGGTGTGGCATTGGAAGCCACCTTTTGCCTCTTCCTGGGGGTGGTAGGAACGAAGTCATCTTCCTCCTTGGTGTTCTTATACTGAGTACAGTGTCAGTATCTTTATGGAATCGAGTTCAAGCACATCACTCACGTCGTTGTCCACTTGCTTGCGTTTCTTTGCTCCCTTCAACCCGTCCTTGATCATATTTATAAGATCAAAGATTCTGTCCTCACGATACACGTTCTCCCACACAAACTCATCCGTATATCTTCCTTGGAGCTGGTTCACACCTCTCCGACAAACAATGCACTTGTTATATTCCGCCAGATCCTCCTTTGCCTTCGGCGGAGCGCCGTCCGGATACTTGGCGAAGAAGGCATCCTTGGACATGACCGTAGCTTTGCCATTGATCGACGTAAGCGGATTGACGTTGAAGTCTGCTGTCAGGTACTGCTCGTTGGGCAAAGCATCGGTCCGTCGCTTGTTCCTGGTCGACATGAACTCGTCCGGAGAAGCAAACCACATGATGTAGGCCGACTTGATGACCTCGCCCTCGGCATCCTCGTCGTCCTCCTCCAGAAATTCTGTGATAATTCCAATCCAATCCTTCCCAAGCTCCGGAGACTTCAGCAGTACGACCTCACCCAAGGCGCATTCGAACGAGCCCATCCGAGCTCCGATGATCGTGCGTCGGCGTTTGGCATTGGGGCGGGAGGAGCGTTTCCGACTCGATCTCGGGGTATCCTGAAGGGCAGCTGCAGTCGCCTGTTCGGTCTCTTGGCTGTCCTCGTCCTTGTCGTCGTAAACCCATTCCCAAGGGTGGTCCTCGTCACCTAGTTCGTCGTCCGAGTCGTCCCGGACAAGCCCTCCCTTGGTCATCCATAGCTGAGCACGCTTGCGGACACTAGCCTTCTGGGATCGCGGCCTGTCCGTCTCATCGGCGGATTCCGAAGCCATGTTCCTGTGACGCCCAATGACGGGGGAATTCGACGTAGGCTGGGACGGCGATGGTTGATTGCTTCCAGACCGATATCAGTAATAATGATAATAGCAGCTATCTTGTTGGACTGGCGACGGAAAAGACGAAAAAGGGAAGACGCGCCCGCCGCGCGTGGTCCACTTTAGGTAATCAGCTGCTCCCCGGATGGACCAATCATGTTAGGCAATGCTCCCGCGGAGCTGCAGCAAACGGGCTTCAACCACCATGGATGGACTGACATGTTCCCAGGACAGTTTAACCAGTGATAAACCTCGTCCCCGTGTATTCCATACAGCGGGATCATTTAATTGACTCTTTTCACATACGTATTTTACCTGCATTTGAAACTCGTAATGTATGGACCTTTATATTTCTCAGCTGATTTGTGTATATTCCCATCAAAGTTGCTCAGCCCCTCACACCTGCTGGTGGTGGGAAAGAATTGAATAGAGAGTACAGAGGAAGAAGAAGACTAGATATTCTAAAGCTTCTTTATTTACTTATACCCTCAGGATGCATTCCCCCCCTGACCGATAAATTCTCTTTCCGAGTGATTATGGAATCTTCTTGAAGTATATGACAAGACTGACAGTAAAGAAGGCAAGCCAAGGAGAGATTTTACTTTCTTAGCCAGGTTTGAGAGCCTGATTTTATACCAGAATGAGGCGACTCACCATCCTTTGCTCCCTGGCTCTAGATGGTAATGTCTTACGGCGTGTTGCTCCCACTGAGACAATTCAATCAGCTGCTACCTAGGTTTCTTGCAGGCGTTTGTGTACCCCTCAGACATCCTCCGGTCTGCCGTACCTTAGGTAGGTAGGCAGGGGTGCTGCAAATGGCTGCCGTACTTCGGTAGGATTATATTGAATAATTATCTCCGGCTATTCCCTGTTGGCATTGATTAGGGCAGGACAGGTTCCATGAGTTTTGTCTCCTAATATAGGTGGTTCATGAGAAGGTGAAGCTTAAACTCTTCACCTGAAACCAACCAGGCAGATGGCATTAGAGTTCTGTACTACCTTAGGCTCAGCTTCTGTCCTTCTCTTGGTATCAAACTGAACGTCCTTCATGTTATTTACATACTACTACCATACACTGTTCTCTCGGGCCACTACTTTCCTGTCTGCCTGGCAGTTTGAAAGGGACTGTGCAGTGCTGAGTGAATAGGTGAAGGCCTTCATCACATTGGCAGCCATGATCCACCCATGTGGAATACATATTACCAGTGACGGCAGATCAGAGAGGCTGTAGGCCACAGCTCTCCTAGGTACTTGGTTACTTTCCCGTCTGTATTAATTCTTGAAATTTACCAGCCATTCTGTTTTGATTTGCAGTCAATGTGTTGCTTCCCGGTTTGGCAGTGACGGCTGCTTGCCTCCGCGGGTTCCTCTTCATCTCACTTCACTTTTCCACCGGGCTTCTATTCATCGAACAATGGTCTTCTGTCCATTTCTCGTCCCTCCTTTTATCTTTCTCTTTTCTCCCCGGGCCCCCGCCAACTTTCTTGCATCTACCCTGACACTGTTTCTCTAAACGGTCTGTTGGATAGTCCGACACAATGTCGTTCAGTTCTCCATTGGAGTAAGTTCCTGCGTATATTTTTGTGACGATGACTGACAATCATGTAGCCATGAGTCATCCGGTGCTCAAGGTAACAATTATGAATTTCTTTTTGATGTCCCCTGAATCTACCGACCAAATAGTGACTAACTTGTGGCTATTCCAGAATGGAGACTCGTCGGATATGGCAAACAGGGTCCCAAAGCCTCTCGAGCAAAGGAGAGTGTAGCTAATGAACCTCGAGGGTCTCTTGCCAAAAATGCAGTCCGAAACGAGCCTTCGAAAGCACCCGCTCCTAGTACACCCGCCGCGGCTACAAATACCCCTGGACGCTCGAGAGGAGCGAAGTATTCTGCTAGAAGATATTCAAGCTCCCGAGGCAGAGGAGGGATCCAGAGCACCACACCACCGACAAATTTATTCAAAGACTCTCCGGCCAAGTCTAGATGGCGAAGTGGATCCGATCCTACAGGTAAGATTTGGACACTGTTGCTATTGAAGCTCACCTAAAGAAAAGCAATGCAGGTCTTGTGAAGTTGCCGGCTCCTTTTGGAATCTTGAAAAATGAGTACGCGTGCACTTACTTGATAATGCGGGAGTATACTCACGCCGTAACAGATTTTTTGGCCTTGCAAAGTCTTCCGGATCTATCAAAAAGTCGTCGGCGCCACAAGGTCGTCACGAGGTTTTCGAAGAAATTTGCAAGAAAACAGGGGCCTTTATAAAGCCACCATCTTATACCGACCATGTAGGTGGACACCTATACTTCAAACCAGCTCACTAACCATCCTAGGTCATTTATCTGTGGGGCGAGGCATCGCAGGTTTCTGCCGCAAAGGACTTCATTCTGAGCATTATTACAAAATGCAGTCTGTCACACAAGAAAAGGACAGAGTGGAACAAAATCAAGGCGCATTCGATAAACAAGGAGGCAAACATCGACCTTAGGGAGAGACACGATGCCATCATTCAAGTGCTGCGAAAGGCACCGGATGATATCTCATTATTTCCCGAGCAGGTAAGTCGAAGGAACTGACTTGCTTATCCCTAGGTTTCCTCTTTCTGACGAATCGTTCCAGCTTCTTTTCCTTTGGCCAAAGGATGGTCCTTCACTGAGTGAATCGCTCGGCTCGCAGCTCGAGTCCCTCGATTATATCAGGGCGAAGTTCAACTGTCATATGTTTGTCCCGAAAGACATACCCAACCACATCTGTGTTCTCGGCCATAGTTACGATAACATGATACAGATCGTCCAGCGCCTTCGGATCAAGTGGACTGAGACCATCGCAAACACTAACATGAAGGCCAAAGCCTACATCATTGAGCCCCCAGGTACCATGAAGAGGATTGTCGTCAAGAATGACACCTTTGTTGGAAAGGCGTTCCTCGATGGAGCTCGTCCCAAAGGGCCCGATGTGGCTAGATGGCGCAGCCGGGCGGACTTGATACGTTCAAAAAACAATACCAGACTTTTGAATGTCGTTGAAAAATGCCTCAAAGGTGTGGCTGCTGTCCGTGGACACCTGAGAATGCGAGTTAATATCGGCTCGTTCGTGCTGGATGAATACCGTCTTCCTGCTGATGGCGGAAAGGATTACGATTTCGAGGAATTCCGGGAGATGATGCTACACGAGCAAACAAAAGGGCGGTTGATACCAGGGTAAGTCTCTGCCTTTCCCTCGTCGTTGTTCGGACAAACAATGCTCATCTTTGCAGTCTGAAAGTCCAGCATGAGGAACTCCTTGCCAGATGCTACAAGGCCACCCATTTGCTTGAGCCGTACGATACTACGACGGGCTCCTTGGAAAACGCCGAACCCGCATTTTCCGTGAATTTTGAATTCCAGGGTAACCGACACTCGATGCTTCGACTGGAAGCCGAGTTTACCAAAAGCCCCGGTGCTCATGATTATGAGATCACTCAACGACGATGGCTCAGAACGCGTAGCATGGGACAACACAACGGAAGGCGCTCACCCCTGCAGGTGGGAATTACTGATTTCGAAAGGTAGGTTTGATGTAGGCCAAATGATGTGTGTTTCTAATCAATGACCGGACAGATCTGACTGGCAACTCGAGTTGAAGTCCTTGGAGTTCCACGAAGCCTCTTCCATTGACGCCTACTTGCGAGAATTTTCGCATACTATCCGATTCCAACGCACTGCTAACGTTGATGATATTTCCGCCAAGCCTGAGAGAAAAGTGACATTCTCCGCATCCGCGCCGGTGTCCCGTTTCATCGAGAAAACCGCCATTCGTTATCGACTCAAAGGAACGAAATGTATACTGGAGATTGCCCGGTACGACGAATATACCCGTACGGTGCCAGCGTCGCCGGACCAGATGCCACAGGTCTATGTGGGTGTGGGCCCCTTTACTGGGACTCCTCATACCTCCTGGGGTGCATCGGTGTTCGATCCGACTTGGGATAACCTGCTGGGTGAGCACGGCAATCTACAGGTCGGACATGCTGCGGGATACAACCCTGGGCTTGACACCTTCTTCTCACCAAAGGATCCATCGAATAACAAAGACAAACGGAGAGGATTTTGGGACTTCGTCAACATGGTGAAGCAAATCGCGGAGATGATGGGTCCTACAGGGGCTCCACAAACTTTTTCTGAGAGAAACACGCCTGCAAACAACGAACGTTCATTGCAGACCGGTACAACAAAAGACCAGGGGGCATCGGGCGGCTCTTCGCCGGCCACCGGCCCCACTGATCTTGGTGGACTCCTGTATGCAGATCTTGGAACTCTGTTCTGAGCTGGAGATCGTATTCCATGCAAGGGGAGAACGTTGCATTTGGAGTAACTGTTGTTGATGACCGTGGTGACATCCAAGATCTACGAAAGCCCCGTCTGAATCATTTCATCGTTCTTGTATTTCCAAATTGCCAGCTTGTATTACTGTTTTTCTTTGCCGTGCCGATTCCGTGCGCTTCTGGGGGAGCCAGATGACGAGCGAATGTCGAGGGAAGAAACCCTGGCGCACAGTATCAGGCTTGACCGTCGAAGCCCGCGGCCTAGGCTTACATCAGTTTATTCAATGGTAACAGGTTCACGTAGTCCCTCATTTTCAACCGTATATTCCATGTAGATGACCGTATGATATCCTACACATGCACGCTAAGGAAGCTCTCACCCAGCACCGGCGGAAGCAGTGGCGGAGCCCGTGGCGCCCTCAGCGAGCAGCTTTTGTCTCAGAGCTAGGAAATAATTAGTTTACCGCAGGGACATGCAACAGGAGCGCCAATCAATCGGCAATACTCACCATCCTCGAAGAGCCTCTGCTGACCACTCTTAGTCTGGACGATCTTCTCCAGCTCAGTAAGGTTGGTCTCTAGGCTCTTGACCTTATCATTGTAGAACTCGATAGCCTTGGGCGCAGTCTGTCCGAATCAAATCACAAGCCATCAGCATCACGCAGCACACACATCATCATAATCATCAAGAATATCTATCGCCATACCTTCTCGACAAAGAACCCCGTCCCAACATCAACAAGCACCTTCTCCCGATCCGCAAGCTTACCCCGAACATACAGGGAGCTAGTCAAGGGCACGAGGATATCATCTTTCCCATCGGTGCCCTTCTTGGCCGACCCGGTCACGCCCTCGTTGATCGACCGCACGCAATCCTTGAACTTCAGCTGCGCTGCGCGCAACTTCGCATGCGATGTCGTCAGGTGCTCGAGTTCGGAGGACAGACGGGTCTGCAGGGCGCGGAGCTGCGGGACGGAGAGCGAGTTGATGTTTACTTTATTGGCGGACCGGAGGTGTTAGTTACATGATGCACTGTGGTATGCAATTGGAAAGGAAAGGAAGGGGAGGGCGAGGCCGAGGTCGAGGGCGAGGGGGGGGGGGGTTAACGTACCGGCGCCCGGAGGGGGTTCGGATGCGGGGGTGGTCATCTTGGGATCTGGTGAGAGGGGGGTTAGATTTTATCGGATTGTGATGGGAGATAAGGGGGTGTTTGTTGTGAAGGGGGCGCGTCGGTGGGGTATAGCTTGAAGAGATAGAGAGGGATGTAGAAGTGTACCTGGGAGAAAGCTACCCTGGTTATCAGGATACTTGCTGTTAGGCTTTGAGCTTTGAGAGTCAGTCCCGGAGGTCAGTTCAAGTTGTTTGGTGGTGGTGGTGGTGGGGACGAAGAGTCCCCGTCTCCACTTTAGTCAGCTTGTGTCGATGTTATGTGCATTATGACTAAGGTGTGGTGAAATGGGATTTGCCTAATTGGGTAATCGTTGTTTTGTGGCTATGGTGTAGAAGAAGTAGAATGTATGATGGAGAGAAGAGAATAACGAAGATCCATGGGGCATGGAGTTGGATAGCTTATTAGAGGTATATAGGTATGCTCTCTATGGTAAGAAAGAAAAGCCATAGTTCATCATCGTCGGTCATAATCATCATGATTCATGACTCATCTTCATTATGGTCATATTCCCACTAATTAGATGAAGTCCATTCAAACTCCATAACTCACCAAAGGGTCGAAGGTCTCTCTCTGCCTGAAGAGATTCAAGATGGGGATGAATAGTTGTCGTCCAGCAAAATCGTTACTTCCATTCTCCTCCGCGGTGCTCTGCTCCTGGAAGAATGACCGGGTTTGCTCCCACGTCACCCATTCCCACTTGCTGCATTTCTCAGGCTCCATTATCTAGTTACAAGCCTGTCAGTTTCTTCTTCATCTCATAGCATTGCTGAGTATATGTGAAACATGTCCAGAAACATTCCCCTGAAAAAAACAGCAATAAGTAAGCAAAAGCAAGGAGGAAGATACTACTAACCATCGGCTCCGCACTCCCATCCTGCAGAACACAGCCCACGAAAATAGTAACGTAGTGCTTGCCTTCCGCTTTCATGATATCATTGGTGGCGGTTAGGAAGCGAATATCCTTCACCTCGAGACCCGTTTCTTCTTGGACTTCGCGCGCCGCGCACTCTTCAAAGGATTCGTTGAGTTCGAGGTGTCCGCCGGGGAGGGCCCATGTTCCTGGGTATTTATCTTAAAAAAAATGATCTTGACGAAAGGGTGAAGGGGATATTGTACCTGAGCCATGACTTCCTTGTCTTCTGCCGAGGATGAACTGCCCCTGGGGGTTCAAGACGAAGACGCCGACGCCGATGCGGGGGTTGATGGTCATCTTGTATTTTGGTATGACAAGAACGGAAAGTGTTGAGAAGAAAGGTGATTCTAACTATCTATGTGGATTCGGTAGATGGTAGAAATGATATGCAAGAATTAGTCTTTATACTAGTACTTCGGAGTTGTGCAGAGGCGCACGATGACGGCAAGGCAGATTTATTAGGCGGAGGCGCCAAGAGCTGATTACTACTGGATGACTCGTGCCCGGTTACCTAGAATGGAGGGGTATATTGCAGCTAACTACGGGGTAGTCTATAGTAGTATACATTGGATCTCAACGGCGGTGCAGATTCAGCCTTGACACAGCCACACCGGTTAAAGTTTCTCAAGCAGGGATCGCACAAATTCCGGAAGAGCCTCAAGTGTCACATCTTCACGTACGTTGAGTCGACGACATTGCACTTCAAGGGAACGCTGCTTCTTCCACCCCTTGCCGACCACAATGATCACGGGGTATCCGATGAGGTCTGCGTCGCCGAGTTTCCAGCCCATCTGCTTGTCGCGGTCATCGAGGATCGCGTCCAAGGCAGAAGCCGGTTCTGATGTCAGCGCGTCATAAACTCCTTCGGCCTCCGCTTCCAATCCTTTGGCGGGGACGACGATGACTTCGTATGGCGCAATCGCACGAGGCCAATTGAGTCCCTTAGAGTCTGCTAGGGTATCTGCGACCGCGCTAATCATGCGTGATACACCGATGCCGTGACAGCCCATCTGCATGGACATGACCTGGTCTTTTTGGGAGGATGGTGAGCGGTCCGCTTCGTCCAGGTGGGCTTGGTCGACCACCACTGAAGCCTGCAGGACATCGCTGTATCGCGTGCCGAGGTGGAAGGTGTGGCCGAGTTCGGTGGCCTTGTGGGTCTTGGTCAGTCCATGACCGCATTTCGAGCACGGGTCGTTTTCATGCACTCTGATGAGGTTGAGGTAGTTGTTGGTTCCGGGGAAGCGGTCGACTTTGGAAAAATCAATATCTTCTGCTGCGCAATCGACTCCTTCAAGCGTGTCTGTCAATGGTGGGCGTTTGTATGCCCGCACATGTGAGTCGTACAGATCCAGCACCCGAGGACGCTGGCCTGAAGCCTCGTCTGACTTGATGTGGGTCGCCCATTGGTGGAGAGGGTTCTCGATGCTGATGTCAAGATCGATGCCCGCCGCTTTAGCTATGGATTTGACCGCGTGAGAGTTGACCTCCCTTTCGGTTGGCGGCTGCGTAGGGTCCTGCAAGGTATACTGCGGGAACCAGCACCGCAGCAGTGTGTTTTTGTCATGTGATACAGCCATCCATAGGCCCACTGAAACAGCTCGTGTCGATTCGCCGGACACTTCGCCGGTGTCAAACCCGGGTGAGTGGCTTGCTTGAGGCTGCTGGTCGTCAATATTGTGAGCCTTCCCATCTGCAAGCTCTTCATTGTAGACACTGTCACAGGTAGAGCAGCTGATGACTGTATCCTCGCCTTTCGCACTGGCGAAGTGGAATTCGTGGCTTAGACTGCCACCCATGTTGCCTGAGTCTGCAGCAGCGACTAAGTAGGGTATCTTCAGTTCGTTGAAAAGCTCGGTGTACGCCGCTTTCACGGACACGTATGTCTTCAAGGCGTTCTCCACATTGTAGTCGAACGTGTAGAGGTCCTTCATGATGAATTCGCGCCCACGAAGAAGGCCCTGTCTTGGTCGCTGCTCATCTCGGTATTTCCTCGCTGGATTGAGGCGTCAGTTTCTGGCTTGGAGAACGGGCATTCGTCTTACAAATTTGGTACACTCGCACTGGCAAATCTCTGTAGGATTTCGAGAGACTGCCCACCAGGGTGGTGATCTCCTCCTCGTGGGTGGGAGCGAGGAGAAACCGGGATTCTTTCCGATCTAGAAACCGGAAGACCTAGACACAGGTTAACAGAGTCCACTGGCAGCAGTATGGCATTCCTACTTCCGAGCCCTCTTTTAGACGTCCTGACTGTTCCCAAAGTTCTTGGGCGGAGATAGACGATAATGACACCTTCGATGCGCCTGCATGGTTGCAATCAGCAAAGGAATCTAGCCAAAGGCGAATCCGAAAGTCATAGACATACCAAGTGACCGCATATGCTTGTCAATGAGACGCTCTAGCTTATCTTGCACACGCAATCCAAGGGGAAGCATATGGAAGATACCCGAGTAAGCCTAATGACCGCATTAGAGGAAGAATTCAGTATGATTTAAGTGGCACTGACTTGACGCAGAAAGCCACCTCGGATCAAGAGGTCGTTTGCATCCTCTAGACGTCATTAGCAGCCGAGATTCAATACATTGGTCCAGTATAAACAGTACCCTTTTCGCCCTGAACGGGCTTTTTGGAGATGCCCCCCGTGGGAATCCAAAAGTTGGAGACCCGACTTCTACCATCAACCTGCGAGAGTTAGCAATTATAATATCTGCGTAGATAAAGTGCCAGGAGAGCTGTACGTGAAAGCCGCATTTTGATGTTCTACTGAGTCGAGCAATGCCAAAGTATGAGTATGCTCGAGATGTCCCGAAATAGCGGCCCGGAACCGGGCGAAACCCGGATATCATGGAGTCTGGCGATCGGATAGTACCTCAGGACCGGATAGCAAGCTGTAACCCAGTCAATGGGTGAAATACCACGACCAAACCAGAATCAATTGCGAACTAGATACATCCGATCGAGGCGGCATTCGAGGACTTTGGGTGGCCCGAGCGCCCGCCGACGGGTCTCGGCCCGCCGTTTCTCCGGCGGCCTCGGGGACTCGTCAATTTTTTGGCGGCAGAAAAAAAGTAGAAGCAAATCCCCATCATCGAACCTGCATCTTGGCCATACAACCCTTCGTCATGGCCAAAGGTAAAGGGAAGCGCTCCTCTGGAGCGAACGAAGCTATTCCTGATGGCGGAGTTGCTGTGAACGACTCCACCGCTGGCGCAGATGCCCTTCCACAGTTTGCGGAGGGTGCCTTTGCGGGCTTGCGACAGAAGATCGAACAGAGGCTGAAGGCCCAGAACGACAAGTCGAAGGCCAACAAGGGAAAACCAGCTCCCAAAGAAGCCCCGAAGAAAAACGATGCGCGGAAGCCCGAGCCAAAGCAGGCGTTCAACAATGATAAGAACAACAAGGGCAAGAAACGGGATCGCAGCGGCGAGGTGATCGCCAGGGAAGATAAGAAGGACTTTGCTAAAGGCAAGCAGCCGGTGTCAAAGAAGGACGACCAGGACGATATTCTCCGCCAGGAAATTTTGGCCCTTGGGGGCACAGAGGAAGATTTGGATCTTATTGCCGGTGTCGGTTCGGACTCTGAGGTGGAGGATGCTGCGGAGACGAAACCGAAGAGCATGTCTGACGATGCTTCTCTCAGAAAGGAGTTGTCGAGCATGCTGGCTGCCGCCGGTCAGGTTGTACCGGATGACCTAGAGGACGACGAGGTAGAGGAGGAAGAGGAGGAGGAGGAGGAAGACGAAGAGGAAGAGGAAGAGGAAGAGACAGGCGAAGAGGAAGACGAACTTGAGCAGGGTGAAGATGAAGCTTCAGAGGAGGAGGTTTCGGTGGATGAGCCAGCTCCCGCGCCAGCCCTGAAAGAATCAGCCAAGAAGGAAGTGGCCAAAAAGGAGGCCGCACCTGCAGTCATTTTCCCCAAGGAATTTGCCAAGCTCGTGAGTATCCTCAGCCCAACAAATGTGCAGCCTTCTAATCCAAATGTCTAGACTGTGATGCCCAGGTCCGATTGGTACAACACAGAACTCCCCGCGATACCGCCAGTAAAAGCGAATTCGGCATCTCGTCATGTCATGGAGCGCCTCCACACTTACGCTGTGTCACTCCTTGAGCAGGAGAGCAAGATGTACGCTGAAGCGCAGCAGGCGTCCGCCTCTTCTTCCCACAAGTTCTACAGCACCATTATGTCCACCGGTACTCTGAGTGATAAGATCTCCGCCTTGACTCTTGCCGTTCAAGAATCGCCCCTGCACAACACCAAGGCACTCGAGAACCTCATCGCCCTCGGAAAGAAGCGCAGTCGTGCCCAGGCCGTGGAAGTCCTGAGGTCCCTCAAGGATATGTTCGCTCAAGGAACGTTGCTCCCTGGTGACCGGAGACTTCGGGCTTTTGCCAACCAGCCATCTCTAATTGCTGCGCTGCAAGAACCAGCACTCAGATGGTACGAGGGAGATGCCCTTCCCGGTGGCCTTGAAAACAGTCACCTGATTGTCTGGGCCTTTGAGAACTTTCTGAAGGATCAATTTTTCGAGGTTCTCAAGATCCTGGAAGTCTGGTGCAACGATGAGATTGAGTTTTCTCGCTCCAGAGCCGTCAGTTACGTCTTCGAGCTGCTCAAGGAGAAGCCTGAGCAGGAAGCCAACCTGCTGCGACTGTTGGTCAACAAACTTGGAGATACGTCCAAGAAGATCGCATCCCGGGCGTCTTACCTGCTTCTACAGCTTGAGCAGGCGCATCCTATGATGAAGCCGACTATCATTGCGGCAGTGGAGGAGGTTCTCTTCCGCCCTGGCCAGAGTCAGCACGCTAGATACTATGCCATCATCACGCTGAACCAGACGGTTCTGAGCCTCAAAGAGGAACAGGTTGGGCACAAGTTGCTTGATATCTACTTTGCCGTGTTTGTTGGTCTGCTCAAACCTTCGAAAGAGCGCAAGGGAAAGAATGGAAAGTTCGGCAATAAACACAAGGGCAAGGGCAAGGGCAAAGGTGACAAGGGCAACGACAAGGATGACAGTCTGGCGCAGAGTGAAGAGGTGCAGGACAAGCTGACCTCTGCTGTTCTTACTGGTGTCAACCGAGCCTATCCCTTTACAAGCTCGGACACTGACCGGTATGTCTTGACCGTTTCCTGACTATCAGCACAGCTAACATGTATCACTAGTCTGTCGAAGCACATCGACACCCTTTTCCGCATCACACACTCGGCAAACTTTAACACCTGCATCCAAGCACTCATGCTGATCCAGCAGTTGACTTCCGCTCACCAGGTTGGTTCGGAGCGCTTCTACCGGACGTTGTACGAATCTCTGCTTGACCCCCGTGTCACCACATCATCCAAGCAGTCGCTATACCTCAACCTTCTGTTCAAGGCCTTGAAGAACGACATGAACACCCGGCGTGTGAAGGCCTTTGTCAAGCGAATCATTCAGGTCCTTGGGCTGCATCAGCCTGCCTTCATTTGCGGTGTCTTGTACCTGATCCGCGAACTGGAGAAGACGTTCCCTGATCTTGCATCATTGTTTGACCAGCCCGAAGAGAATGATAGCGATGATGAGGAGGTGTTCAGAGATGTCCCCGACGAGGATGACGAGCCCCTTCCCGTGGTTCCGGAACAGAAGTCACAGAAGCCTTCCACCCAATATGACCCTCGGAAGAGAGATCCCGAGCACAGCAATGCCGATAGGACGTGTCTTTGGGAATTGGTAAGCCCCCCTAGACTTTTCTTACAGACTGATCTTATTTGATGTGAGCTAATGCATAATTCCAGCTGCCTTATGTGTCTCATTTCCACCCGTCAGTGTCTGTCAACGCGGCTCATCTTCTCGATCACAAGCCGATGAGCGGACAGCCCGACTTGACCATCCACACATTGTCTCACTTCCTTGACCGCTTCGTCTACCGGACACCCAAGGCCTCTGCGCTCACCCGTGGATCTTCCATCATGCAGCCCCTCGCAGGCAGCGAGGCCAAGGATCGTCTGGTTAGTGGCGGCAAGCACATCCAGCATCTACCCCTCAATTCCGAGGCGTTCTGGAAGAAGAAGTCCGAGGACGTTGCTGCCGAGGATGTCTTCTTCCACGAGTACTTTAGCCGCATCGGCAAGGGTCAAGAGAAGGACAAGACCAAGAAGAAGGGCAAGGATGCCGCTGACGCGGACGCGGACGAAGATGAAGCCAGCGAAGCCGAGTCCGAAATCTGGAAGGCACTGGTTGACTCGCGTCCCGACTTGGAGGCCGGCAGTGATGACGATGACCTCGACATGGACGATCTCGAGTCCGCATACGACCAGTCCGAGGATGAGGGCGAGGGTGGTGACGACGAAGTCGAACTCAACCTTGACTCCGATGACGAGATGGAAGATGTCGACGAGGCCGAAGTTGAGGCGCCTCCTAGCAAGACCAAGGCTAAGAAGGCCAAGGCAGCCAAGGAAGAGGAGCCATCTGACGACGAAGATCCCTTCGACATGGACGTCTCGGACGACGAGGCCTTCTTTGACAGTGACGAGGACCTGCCGTCTGACGTGGAGCTCACTGCGGGTATGGAGTCACCGAAGGAAGAGGAGAAGGACGAGAAGCAGTCCGAACGCAAGAAGAGGCGCAAGCTCAAGCACTTGCCCACTTTTGCCTCTGCGGACGACTATGCGGCCCTGCTGGCCGGGGAGGACGAGGGAATGTGATTTCGCATCCTGTACTTACATCAATCATATTCTATTGCAGATACCACAAAAGCATGTTATCATTGGTATGGGGATATTTCAATTATCTTCTGAACGTAGTCTTCGTAGTTTGTTGCCAGCGTCAATTTCAAATGAAATCATGGTGCAACCGGGATGAAGCCTCGTCACCTCGTCCAGGGCAGTGCTGAACTTTTGCAACCTGTATGGGTACGTTTTTGGAGCCTTCTCGGGGCCATGGATTTATCCGCAGTACAAGACCTGATACGCCTACACAGGTCAATCAGGCTGAATCGGTACCCATGCAAGGCTGACGTTCAGGTACAGATCATGCCAGCACGACTCCGCTTTCGAGACTATATGATCGCTGACGTGTGCAGGTCTAGGAGTTAGAGCATGCCTTCCGCACCCTATTACAATTCCAGACCATAATATGATACCTCAGACGGCTGTAATTCCCCAGACGAGTCACTGGTTGTTCGAAACGAAGCAGGCTCTTAATGTACGGCATATGGGAGTTTCACGGCAACCTTTGAACTTTGCTAGGTATGAGATTATTCAAGACATCAAATCTTGGCTCCAGGATCCAAAGGGAAAAGCAAACGCAGGAGACGTGAAGCGTCGAGCAGATCGAAAGACAGCTAGCTGCTTTATCGCCGCCTCAGACGCCCTCGCGAAGGTCTTCCCCGACAAACGTCCCACAATGCCCGCCGAAATAATAGACCTGGGCGGCTATCTCACGGAGACAACCATGGCAGTGACTCCGAATCCGATGACGGCCGCAGAAAACAAAACCAACCCGATGATAATAGACCATCAATGAACCAGAGAAGGAAGCCCATGCGATCATCTTCAGAATCCGAGGACGAAGGAAACGCTAGCCCTAGTTTCACAGTACACGACGATGCGGAGGAACGCAAACGCAGAAATATGCAACAGCTGTTGAAGTTACTGGAGGAAACTATGACTGAGTACTGTATCTCCTTAATGGAAAGGATATTTCAAGAAGAAAGTCTTGCACAAGAGATAGATTTGAATGAGAGGATCTCTGCTGCCGACCCGGGACAATACAACAAAATAATGTATTATGTCGAGTTGGCACAAGATAGCCAACTGCACACAACTGTCAAAGCGACATCCAACTTGACGACTGTGCCAATCCATGCAGGGCTTTCACGGGCGATTTCAAAGCACGAGCGGTTTGCTTCCATATCAGAGAATAACTGCTGCTTCGTTGAGCTTCGCGAGTTGTGTCCATTATCCAAGGACTTTGTTCCTAAGGAGAGCCTATCGCTTCACAAACAATATCTTACCTCCTGTGTTCAAGGTTCTCGCTAAAGATAACAAGCCGCGACATGCCGAGTATGTGCCAGCGGAAGAACTACGGCTGCTGGGATGGTACCCTGCTGCCGGTATGGGGAGGTATCACTTCCGCTTTCAGATGGGTACCACAGAATCGACAAGATCGTCCATCTACCGCGTGCGCATGACAGGGGAAATCATTGGGATCTGGAGGCCTGCGGACTATGCCCCGGACTTTTGGACTTGGTCGGCGACATTGCCTGAAAGCATGGAGAAATTTTGTTCGAACCCCTTGGAAGATTCTCGTGAATTTTAACTGCCCTGAGCGGTAATGAGGGTTATGATACCTAGTATCAGGTAGCCAGTTTAGAATACTAGGAGGGTCTACTCCGTATCTGATTCGATATGAAACTGTCGCTGATGAGATGACGATATTCCCTGTTTCGGGCAACACTCCTAGTTGTTGTCTAGTACCGCAAGATCGACCGATCTAGGTCCCAAGTTAGGCTCTAGATCAAACAAAGACCTAGAGCTTAATCCCACTTGCTTCCTGTAGGCAGATGATCTGGCATGTTGCTTTTGACATTCAAGTTCATTATTAAGTTAACTAATTATGCGGGCAGTGATGAGTAAGACGACACAGTCCCTTGCATAAGGACTTGCCGGGACCACGATGGGCAGCCACACGTGGGCGGGGATCACGTCATCTGTTAGCGCATAGCGTGCTCGAGGTTTAACCAGACGCTGAGCCAGTCAGTCGAGTTTTGCCTCGCTGGAAAGACCGGACAAGTCCAGGATGCGAGAGCAGAGTCATGGATGTCTTGTCGTATGACCGTCTATTTCTTTGTTATGCAGAAGCCTCTTTTATCACACCACCAAAGAAGGCCAAATTATTCCGATGGTGGCTGAATCCATGGCGCGATCCTGGTCTCCCTAAGTAAGTAGATGTGCCTACGGAGTAGGAGGATATCATAATCCATTCCCCGTGAACTCTGGCCTGCTGTGACTCTCGCTGTTGCATGTGGTATTTTCGATGGTAGGAATACAATCCATCGAAATTTCTGCATTCCTCGCTGCCCTGTCATGCTTGGCTGGACGGATGCGGGGCAGACTGGATCGGGCGGTTCCGCCGGCGGAGCCAGCTGGGCGGTGATTGGCGGCGGGGAGCTCGACGTTGTACCGAGAACGGACCAATGGGGGTGGGCCCTAATGCGGCCGCAATTCACGGCTTAGCCGGCTCGAGCTTTACTCTCTCCCACTGACGGAAGTGGCTGCCACTAAGTCAGGTCCGGAGGATATGGAGATAGCAGCTATCTATCTAGGTGCCCGCCTGCCGGTCGGCTGGAAAGCACGGTCATTTCATATATAGAGTTTGGGAACGGGGAAGAGCACCCATCTAGCTACTGGATATACAATTAAATCTCGATTATCTGGCTCTGTACCAGGGGCGGGAGCATGCAGGACCGACAGTTAGTTACTTTACTTCAATCCATTGAGAATGCCGGGCTGGAGCACGTCATCGGCCGACCAGTCCAGGCAGTTGGTCTCGCCGGCCGCATTGGGCCGCGCCAGTCACTGGATCTCCGGGGCCCTTCATCGCAATCAGCGACCGATGGGGCCGTTTTCTGCCGTTCTCCTGCCTGGATTCAATCGTTCTTCGTTCTTTTGATCAGCGCCTGTTGGCTCTCTCCTGTGACTAGGTTCAAGCTACCCGTACAGGCCACTAAAACCCGTCAGGCGCGCCTTGGTAGAATCCAGCTTTCCACAGGTTAAAGAAATAAGCGCATCCAGAGTTTTCGGCTGCGTTTGTGCACCGGCCTGTATTCCTTCCTTTTTTTTTTTACCAGCCTGGGACGTCATTTCTTGTCTCCTCTCTCCTTTTTTCTTTTTCTGTCTCTCGTGTTCCGTTGCCCTGTTGCTGGTTCACCACTGCTTGCCCTCGCCCCCGGCCTAGTGTGAGGATCGGCATCGTTGCCTTATCGCCGCGCATATTGAACATCCAGAGGTCAGCTGCACGTGCGTCCAGCAAGATCTATTCTGCTCAATCTGACAGACTATTTCACCTGTTAGATCCTTCTTCTGCCTTCCTCCTCTCGCCTTCCGTCCTCACCCTGTACATTTTTTCTCACCCTGTCCATAATCTCGGTAAGAAAGTCCGGAGTTGCTATTCTGTCGCATTCCAATTTGGGCTGCGGGTACTGACTGGGTGCCTGTTTCCTTTAGGTTGTTGCAAACATTGTCATCTAGCGGCGCAGTACATGCATCTAAAGGTCTCCAACGTCTCCTCTTTTTTCACCTTCCCCGCTTCGTTCCACCTGCGGCTTGTCCGCTCGATAAAATGGCGGAGTCCAACACAAAGATCGTCGATCCCTACCGTCGGTCGTCGGTCTCCGATCCTCTTGCAGACAAGTTGAAGCCCACCGACCTAGAGAGTCAGAAACAACAGGTCGGGTCAGGTTCCGACTCGGAAGGTGAAATTGGCCGACAGATTGAGCTCGAGTCGGAAAACTCGATAAAGTACAGAACATGTAGCTGGCAAAAGGTGCGCGTGAACTCTCCACGTGGAAATACAATCAGGATGCGCAATTGCTGACAGTGGAGCACTTTCCAGACGGCCGCTCTCCTCTTTTCCGAGTACATTTGTCTGGCTATCATGTCGTTCCCGTGGGCCTACTCCGTTCTTGGGCTGGTACCGGGGTTGATCCTCACGGTGTTCATCGCTGCGGTCGTGCTCTATACCTCCTTGACCATCTGGTATGTGTCCGACTCGTTGCGCTTTGATTAAAATCCAGCTCTGACATCTTCTAGGAAGTTCTGTTTGCGGCATCCTCACGTACGCGACGTCTGCGACATCGGACAGGTGATCTTCGGGAACTCCAAGATTGTTTGGTACGGCACAGCGATCATGTTCTTGCTGAACAATATCTTCATCCAGGTGAGAGTGCTCTCGGCTTGTTATTCGACATATGCTGACATCACCCTAGGGCTTGCATTGTTTGGTCGGCGCAGAGTATCTTAACACGATCAGCAACCATGGGGCCTGCACTATCGTGTTCTCCTTGGTCACTACAATCATCGCGCTGATTTGCTCTCTCCCACGGACGTTCGACGCTCTGTCAAAGGTTGCGACTCTCTCCGCTTTCTTCACATTTGTATCTGTCCTGCTCGCGATGATATTTTCCGGCATTGAGGCGCACCCGGCGGGCTACACCCCTGCGCAAGGCGACCCGATCGTGAAAGCCCTTCCTGTGGCGGGAACGACGTTTGTGTCGGGCATGAGCGCCTTCTTGAATATCAGCTACACCTTCATTGGTCAGATCACCCTTCCGAGTTTCATCGCGGAGATGAAGGAGCCCAAGGATTTCTGGAAATCGGTCACCGTGGTCACCATCGCCGAAGTGATTGTGTTCAGCTTGGCTGGGTCCATTGTCTACGTGTACACCGGCAACCAGTACATGACCACACCAGCATTCGGGTCGCTGGGTAATGAGGTATACAAGAAGGTGTCTTTTTCGTTCATGATCCCGACCTTGATCTTCCTGGGTGTGCTGTATGCGTCCGTGTCTGCTCGTTTCATCTTCTTCCGCATATTTGAAGGCACGCGCCACAAGGGTAATCATACCGTTGTTGGATGGGCAGCCTGGATCGGCATCCTGGTCGTCCTGTGGGTGTTGGCGTTTATCATCGCGGAGGTGATTCCCTTCTTCTCCGACCTGGAGTCGATCATGAGCTCCCTGTTCGATTCCTTCTTTGGCTTCATTTTCTGGGGGACGGCCTACCTGCGCATGCGACGGGAGGACTACGGACCCAATTTCTACAAGAACCGGGGCATTCGCGGTTGGATCGGTGCGATTGTCAATGTGTTTTTGATTTGCACTGGGCTTTTCTTCCTTGGCCCGGGAACCTACGTGAGTGTAACCCATCCGTCCTGTCAAACGAAACTAACGCAGTGTGTCGCAGGCATCCATTGAGAGCGTCATTATCAGCTATGAGGAAGGAACCGTGGGCACCCCGTTCTCCTGTGCCAACACGGGATTGTAAATATACCCGACAGGAGCCCTGCTGTCTTTTTCCCCCATTGCACACACTTTAAAATCCGGCTGGGGGTGCCGGAACGTCAGAGCGATGATGGTTATTTAATGAATTCTCGCCATGTGTTACATTGGATTCTGTTTAGTTGGACATACCCTTGGAAGCAAATGAAACATTGACTGCCGGCGCCGTGATTGCGGCAACAGGCTGTGCGCCCTGGAGACAGGAGTCGCGTTTGGCCTGTCCTCCCTGTTGGGTTGTACGGCGGTTGATACTGTCATGCTGTTCCTGTAGATTGTAATGAGTAACTTTCCGCTTTGGGGAGCTGCTTGTAAGATCGAGCTTATGTGCCTTTAGCTACATAAGCTAAGCATCAACAGCCCAATTCCATCCACAGGACGGTTTTCAAGGAGTCAGCCGCGAGTCAGGCACACGTCGGGCTCGGATTCTGCGGGTTCTGCGGGCTTTGCCCCCGCCCGAAGCATAGTAAACAACAGGCATAAATACCCTCCCAGAACCACTCCCATTCCCTCTGAACCACATCCTTCCATTCTCACCCCAACCCCAACACCATATCCATATCCATATCCTCATACATCCACCATGTCCACATCCAGCCCCTACACGGGCCCAATCTTCGACGTGCAAGCCCACGCCATCAAACCGAGCACCTACTCGACCGTCGCGACGAGCATCCGCACAAACAAGAACCTAGAGCAAGCCACCGCGACCACTATCTCAGATGACATCTGCGTGCAGCTGGCTGACGATCTGCAGGGGGAAGCCCGACGGCAAACGCTCGGCCGCACGGGCATCCAAGTCGTGACGATCAACGCTTTCTTCCCGCCGTCTCTCCCCGCGGAAACCCTCCTCCGGATCATGGACGACACGAACGAATGGATGGCCGCGAGAACAGCGACAGATCCCCAACTCATCGGCATCGCGTCCATGCCCCCCGCCCCCGTGCTCGCCGCAGCCGCAACACCCCCAACGGCACATGCTACACGCAGCAAGCCCTCACCAGTCTCCGGCGCGCAATCACCGACCTCGGCCTAAAGGGCCTCATGTTCGCATCCAACTACAACGGGGTCTTCCTCGGCGACGCCTCCTACGACCCCTACTTCGCACTAGCGGAGGAACTCAACATTCCCGTCATCATCCACCCGGCCGTCGAACCCGTCGAGACGCCACACATCGCCCGCAAAAACATCCCCACCTACTCCGGCTTCCTGAACGACCAGCGAACCACCCTCCTCGACCTCGTCCTCTCCGGCCTGTACGAGAAATTCCCCTCCCTCACCATCATCGCCACCCACCTCGGCGGCGGCATCCTGTCCAGTCTGGGCCGGTTCGGGGCCCTCTCGAAGCGGTTCCCCGCGGACGCCTTCTTCGTCGATTCGCACGGCGTGAAGAGGGCCCTTCCCAGGCCGATCCCGGAGTATATATCCCGGATGTATTTTGATTGTAACAATGCAGACGTAGCGGATATTCGCCATGCCGGGGAGGTGGTCGGTTACGATCATCTGCTTAGTGGGACGGATTTCCCCTGGACGGATGATGGGTTCACCCGCCAGGTGTTGGGGTTGGTGGATGAGCGGGTGAGGGCGGATTTGGCGTATAATAATGCGGCGAGGATTTTTGGGTATCCGGTTCTTTGAGGATGGATGCGGATGCTACTTCTGACCGGGTTGGGTGGATATAGTTTGGTTGATATGAAGTGGAGTGGAATGGAGTGGAATGGAAATGATACCCCAGGTTAAAGAGGGAATGTATGAGTTGATAGTCTAGTCATTACGGACTTAACTGATTGGTATAGTAGCTAGTAAGCAAGGTCAATATTGACAGACAGGAACACGAACAAGAAAGGAACAAGGGTCAAGAAACGAGGCACTCCACATAGGATAGTATAACTAATATATACATACATGTGTACTTAAGCAGAAGTATTTGTCCTCTACTTACCTTCAGAATGAATATCCATATTACTACTAGCTACGTCCCTCTCAGACAGAAATACAAAAGCCTGCAAAAGACCAGGCCACAAAAGCGTGAATCCTCTCGACCAGAGCATCATCAATTCAATTCTATCAAATCTCGCCAAAGGACTTATAGTACTTACCACCACGATTGAAACAGATCATCACCACCGACACCACCACCACCAGCACCGAAACAAACCCAGCACCGAAACCAAACCCAGCACCTCCCCACAAAATCCTCCTCATCCCCGAACTCTTCAAAAATAATCCCCTTCCACCTCAACCCCCACACCCACCAATGCATCATCCACCATCCCCCGCGTCTGCGTCTACGTCTGCGTCTACACCGACCGGAAACCCGTCCCCCAAGACCCCTCTCACCTCACCTCCCATCCAATCCAAGCAAGCAAGACTATTCCTCGAGTCGATCCATCCCCACCCAAAGGTCAAGATTAAGGTCAAAGTCAAGACCAACCAAACCCCCGAACCCCCCAAACCCCCCAAACCATACACAAACAAGCTCATCAACGAGCTCACCTTGCGCTACGTGCTGGACAGAGGGTCAGTCACCCACGGCTCGGAAAGTAACCAACCCCATGGAAGGGAAGGTCTTCCTAGACGGGCCCGATCTCTGCCCAGACCCGGACGCAAGCTGGCGAAACAAGCTAGTTCAGCAGCCGCCTCACTCGGTGATTCAGGGGTATAGCGTCTTTGACGGGCACGATGTGGGGATGTTGGGTATTCTTGGTGCTGCAGAGCGTACCGTCATGGAGTGGAGGGCGGGTGGGTGGGTGGGGATGGGGATTGCTTCCGCTGAGGGATGGCGGGGCTGGTTGAGAGGGGGGGATGTTTCGTAAGCTGAGGCATGAGGGGGGGGCACTTCGTGTTTGTTTTTGGGTGCGATTTGAATAATAGTATATATCGCCATGGGTGGATTCAGCCTGTTACTTCGGTTTGGTTGGGGATGGTTTGATACGCTATGATTTTACGATTGATGGTGTGATGGATGGTGTGATGGATGGCTGGATAGGTGGCATGTCTGGACTGGGTTAGGCGAGAAGGAGTCTGAACAGGGACGTGAGGGGTGAGGATTTGAGTTGGTGGTTGGAGGCGTCCTGCCTCAAGCCTCGACATGGTCACGATGAGTATGAGTCTTGCTGCCTCCTACCTTTGCTTTTGGAGATCACGGCAGTGATCGGGGAAAGTAGGTGTTTGGACTAGCTAGCTTCTATTTCACTCTTTTGGTTGTTTCGGAATTTTAGAAGTCGAATCTATGCCAAAGAAAAGACATCTCGTTAGGAGTAGAGATTGATTGATTATTGTGGTATCCCTGATTGCGGGTCCCGTTGGAGTATCCTACTGGGTCACAGATATCATTGAGATCATCAGTTCAATAGATGAACTCTAGCCAAGGCAGTGGTGGTTGAACTGCTGTTCGACAGATGCAAAGAAACGTCCCAATTAACCTTGCAAGTAGCGGTTGTATTCTCCGGAAATTCCAGCAAGCAACTATTGTAGCCATGACGGTCGCAGTCGGGGTTGGGATGGAGACGACACGCTGAGATATTCTCCAGAAACATGGTGAGCATCGAATCCACACCCACAGTCATAAAACTCGTAGTGGCAGCAGCGGTGAGGTACACTGTAAGGGAGAGCAAGTGATGAAGCTTCTTCGCCGATGCGGACGGATAATTTATATTGCCCAAATTGGCCACTACTATCGGAGATCATTTGGCAACCGCTAAGACGATGGCAAGGATATCCGCAGGCGGCCTGAAAAGAGGCCGAGAAGACAACGGCGACTTGAGATGCGAATTAGAGCCTGAAGCAACGGTCAGCTTTTGCGTCGGTCCAAAACGCAGGATCCACATACCGAGTTCTTTTTCTACATATATCATGGCCCACATACAATCCTTTCGCGAGACGCACACTCTGGCTTCCCACGAGTGGCCATGGTGTTGTACCGGACATCAGATACAGATCACTCGAGATGTCGAACAACAGGGTAGAAGCAAGATCTTGAGATGCCTGGTTGATCTCGAAATCTAACTCTCTTCGTACATCACATCTTCAGCGGAAACAACCGTTCATTCGTATCCGCGCCCCATTTAGATATCCCAGCCAGTGTGTACCCGAAAACTATATGACTCCGATCATCCGTTATCCTAATCGTTTGGGTTGTCAAGCGAGCTGACATCGGAACAAACCCCGAATTATCCGCGGCATCATTTTCGGTGGTGATATGCGCGTTGCTAACCATGCAGCACAGAGTTGTGTCATAGATGGCTTCTCTGTGTGGCCATGCTTGCAGTAATTGTAAGGACCGTTTACGGGTCTTGAGGTCGCGGCATTTCACACACGACCAGAGCAGCGCTGGGACGATGCCCATGTCCATGATCACGACCGGTAGGGATCCAAACTGGGACTTGAAGCTATCCATGATTTGCTCGACGAGCTCGTTAACCCTTTTAAACCCGGATAGATATTGGTCGAAGAGCATCTCCGTCGGGTCCAGCATGGTAGCAGCAACGCTGGTCATGGTTGCAATGTACAACCGGATCACATCTGCATTACGAGCCTCTCTCGGACCCCATCTCTTCCGGGTACATTTGGACCTGACGAACTTCTCAAAGTCCTCCCGGTAATCATGAATCTGGCGCTGCAGCTGGCACTGCTGCACGGACAACTCCAGAGGGTCAACGTCCACGTCACCTCGGAGGACAAAGGTGCAGCGGGATCGTAAATTGAAGATGTTGCACATCAAAGGTCGAAAGCGGTCTTTCGCGTCAGTCAGGCTGTGAAATTTGTCCCGCTCATATGGTGGTTCAGCCAAGCGCTCTCGCGAAGGGTGGAGCGTGACGAGCACTTTGGGGTCATCAAAATTGGCTCGGTGAGAATTCATATGCAGAAACGCCGTCTTAAGGGAAGTTTCTGCTTTAGACACACGACCTGACCGGCTATTGTTCAGGATGTTCAACCCCTGCTGCAGATGGGTAAAGGCATTTTTGGGTGCGCCTTCAAAAAGCTCCACGATGACGAAGATAATACAACACATGAGCACAATCTCCCGCACCTGCGGGTGATTAGACTGGATGCGCTCGTGGATCGTGGACATTGCGCGGTTGTATTGTTCCAGCGCAAAGCGATGGTGGCTGCTGATAAAGCGACTGCCCGTAGCCTTCCGCTCATACTCCCCATGAATAGCGCTCAGTGCGACCGCGGCATGGCACACAGCTGGCTCCTTTTGGCTCATCTGCAGCACCAGCTGTTGCCATACATCGGAATCCCCATAGGCCGCCAGCATGGGGATGGTATTCTTCTCGAAGTACTGAAAGTGATGGCGTTCGTTTTCAGACATGCCGGGGAGGCTCATGGCAAGGGCCACGGCTATCGAGGTAGCCTTCGCCTTGGGGGCGGACGGTAGGATCTGGTCATAACCGTCGCATCGGCGCCCAGTGGCTGTGCAGTTGTGGCATGCAACCGGGGCCTCATCACATTTGACATGTCGAGCCCTGTGGGCACAGACATAATAATTCAGCTGACCTTAGCATCTAAACTCAGCCCTGAACGTGGAGGGCTCAGGAGGAGAAACTCACCGACAGGTGCGACATCCGGTCCGTGACCTATGTGAGAACGCCCGTTGTCGTCTTATTTCCACCATGATGAGAAACGGTCTTTGGACTGATCAGCATCCTACCTGCTATGTCTCGTTCTCAAGCGGGTGCTCTTTCTGGGTTTAAATTCAATTGGGCTCGAGGGGGGTTGTCGGAGAGAAGGAGTCCGGAGAGGGGGCCCCCCGCGTCGCAGACCACTGCACTTGTACTATTCTTGACCCCGTCGGTCGTCCTAGTGACTAGTGGGCGTTCCTACCTAAAGAGTACCAAGGCGCGATCCGCCTTGCGCGTGCTTAGGGTAACAGAGTCGTAGCTTACAACCACATGCTTGCAGCCTTCCTTACCTGTTCTTACTTCATCGAGATACTACTTACTGGTCTAGTACTATTTTAGGGGCCTTGGGGTGGTTCGGCCTCAGCCCTCAGGCTACACAGCACACCGCCAGGCCCCACTCTCGCGACGGGGTTCCGGTTTTCCTGAATGGGTAACCAGTATCTATCGCAAAGTAGATTGGTAGGTAGGTTTCAACAAGATGATGAAACAGTCGGCGTCCATAATCGTAGAAAACAGTGGAAAAAAGGTGGCTTGGGACCCGGGGAACGGGTCGAACGGGTCTCCGATTCCATTGCTCGCTAGCGGTTAGATAGCCACCGAACCAGTGGAACAACAAATCATATCTTCATAACACATTGAAATGCCCCTATGGCTTCTCCTTGAATCGCGAATTTCATCACGAGGTCTGACACAGCGGCCCATATCCCCTCCCGCCAGTCACCTCCGCCCAGCTCTCACTCCCAACACACCTCCAACAGTAAAACACGTCATCGGGGTCATACTTCCTCTTGACTGACAGAAGCCAATCGTAATTCGGACCAAAGAAGTCTTCCTTCCACGACGGGTCGTACCCGTCCGCTTCATTCACGTAACTTCCCATCCCTGGAGTCAGCGCCTTCATCGCATTGGACTTTCGGAAGGTCAAGTCGTTAATGGTGTGGTTGACCGTCTGGGCACTCGCGTCCTCGGGCCACCCGACGATGATTTCCGTGAGGAGATAGGTCTTTCTCCAAGCGGGGTTGACGGAGGTATAGGGTGTGGGGTGGAGGACTTGGCCTCCGCCGATGAGACATAGATAGATGACGATATCGGTTGCATTGAGCGGGCCGCCGTCATACTTGGAGAAGATGGTGTGGAGCATTCCTTCCAGGTTGTCGGCATTGTTGAGTAGAGAGGGCTTGTCGAACATCCGGGAGCTAAGGAGCAAGTCACTGACTCCGGTGGGCTCCGCGGAGCTTCCGCCGGCGATGGTGTCGTAGTAAGACTCAAAGGAGGGGAAGTTGTACCAGGTTGATTCGATTAGAAAATCACTGCCGTTGTAGGGGAGGAGATCGGCGAGGATCTCCGAGTTCAGGACAGATTTCGCATGTTGGATGGTAGCGGAGGCGTTGCTGCTTGGAATCATCACTCCGAAGCTGTGCATGTATATTGCCCCAGCGGGAATGGAGAGGGAGAGCTCTGAGCTGGGGAGGATTTCGGCGTAGCCAGAGAAGCCTGCGTCGGAGAGAATGGAGTATTTGGAGACGATGTTGGCCGAGATGTTGAGTAGGGTGGACAGGTTGGCAGTTTGTGGGATCACATATAAACGATGTCCAATGAATTGATGAGCTGGGTGCGCTTTGATCGTGGCAGATATCACCACGCCGTATGTACCACCACCTCCCCCGCGAAGAGCAGTGAAGAGGTCTGTGTTTTGGCAGGCGTTGGCCGTGACAGTTTCGCCTGACGCAAGGACGACGGTCAATTCGAGGACTTGATCTGTTGCAAGTCCAAAGTAGTGGCCGGAAGGAGAGTGGCCTCCACCTTGGAGATAGCCACCTATGACTCCGACTGTCTGAGACGTTTTATTTTATTTTCACTGATGCAGATGAATAAGTAGACTCACTGGATCGTCACCACCAACAACAATACGGTCGTGACTGGCTGCTGTAGTGTACAAATCGTCCCAGATATATCCTCCGCCCACGGTGAACGCACTTCCAGTCCAGTTTGACTGACATCCATTCGAAGGTGCATAGGTTTCCTGGAAAGTAACTCCGGACTGGATATACTTAATCCATACCATCAAAGCTCCATATCCTTGTGATCTACCGGCCGTAGTTAGATGCTGAATCAAGTATAGCAGAAGACAAAGCACAACCTACCTCCCAACAATGTCATGTCCAGTATTCTTAATAACGAGCCGAACGTTATTGTCTTGCGCGAATTTGATTCCCGCAGCAACATCCTCCGCTTCTGTGGCGTTGATGGTGTATACCGGTGCAGTACCAAGGGTGCATTGTGTATGATTTCCTGCCGTGATATTGACTGGGGGACAGGTCTCGACCCGTGGATAGCAGTACCCCGCTGGATTGAGCTCTATGAATGATGAATTGTTCCATTCATCGCTGATATACTGACACAGCTGGTTGCTGTAATCTGCGCCTGGATAACATGGCTCAGCGATGGGCTGTGTGTGAATGAGTTTTCCATCGACAGAGGTGTTGAGGGCACTCCATGCTGAGAGGGAGGGCCAACATGGGTCTGTGGGTGTCTGGTTTGGAAAGTTAATTAGGAGAGAAGGTAAATTATTGGGCAACATACACATTTGCACTTAGCAAAGACAGATTGTGCTCCCGCGAGGAGCAGGAGAGTAAAGCCGAGCATGTTGATGAGTGTTTCTGTTGCAGAGATGACCATGGAGCTTTCACATATCCATATATACACTTATTTGTATAGACAACATTGAAAGCTCCTCATCGCGAGAATAGAGGCTCCAGCACACCGGTCTGAGCTAACCAAGCCATCTGTCGATCATGTCTCCGCTCGTGTAATCAAGTTATGGATGAATGCATCGCAATCCACTCAGCCCCCGAATGATCGACACATTACCCTGATATTTAGAGCCATTTACCACACGTGGCAGACTCCCGGGCACAAATGCATCCAATAAAATCACTCGATTTGGATGATGTGACTGTGTCTCTGTAGATCTCCACCTCGTCTAATCCTTCGGCTCTATATTGGACGGATCGTTAAATCCTTCGGATAGCTAATGACGACTGACGGTTTCGTTCACTTCCGTTATACTTTAAAATCTGTTATGTCAAGGGATGATCAGCGGGTGTCTGCAAAGTGCTTTGAATAGAACTTGTCAATATAAATGGGCATGTTGTTTTGATCTTGCTGTTATGCTATGAGGGTCTCGAGGAACTCTTCTTAACGATAAATCCGACAACTGAAACACGGCCATACTCTCGTAGCCTCGACAGGTAGCCCGAAAGCCGTTCGAGGATTTACGAGTCTGACGAGGCTGAGCATTAAGCATAAGCATTGGATCCAAGGAAAGAGATCAACGGTCAACGTCATAATCGACCCGTTCTATTCTGTGCGCTGCACAGGCACGGCCCGGCATCATCTGAATCACCGCCTATCAAATCCAATGGCCTCGTCGATATTGCCCTTACCCCACCGCGTGAAAGGGATATATTGGCGGAGAGTTCTGTGTGGTGAGATCATGGCAGCCGCCTAGAGTAATAAGCCGCAGAAAGGCTTGTCTGGGACGGCAAATTGGAGGGAATGGACATGCGTGACTGAAGTTGACGGGGCTCGGACATGACTGGACGCTTAGGTGTGGGGCGGTGCAATATGTAGGGATCAAAGCGTTATAGGACGGAGGATGACTCGCCGTGAATTTATTATTCTGGATGTTTATCGTGCGTTTTGCTACTCATCCATCACAGCA
Source organism: Aspergillus heteromorphus CBS 117.55 (assembly GCF_003184545.1). Taxonomy (NCBI): domain Eukaryota; kingdom Fungi; phylum Ascomycota; class Eurotiomycetes; order Eurotiales; family Aspergillaceae; genus Aspergillus; species Aspergillus heteromorphus. The sequence goes on from NW_020290418.1 coordinate 687,424, forward strand.
TACTTCATGTTCTTCCGTCGGAAAGTCGCGCAAGGCATCGGGGCCGCGATTGAATTCGTTGTGCGAGGGAATACCGGTACGCAAGGTCGACAAGGCTGGAAGGGCAGAGAATCGAGACCAGGACAGAAATAGAAACGTAAAGCAAAAGCACTATGAAAATACCCGATGGGTCCGGGGCCTGGAGTGGCATTGAAGAAGTCAGCGACGATCATGCTCGACAACGAGAACTGGGGAAAGCCCAAGATCAACTCGATGGAAAATTACCATCAGCTGCCACCGAGCCGGTCAAAGTTGTTGTCGTAGCAGAGCCATTTGCTTGTCGTTATCCTCTCCCCATGGTGTATCGAAAGTTCACCCTTACTCTTTCTTATCTGGGTTTGCTGCGTCAGAGTCCACCCAAGAATCAGTCCTGATATCCGTAGACCCCAAGCCCAAGTAGTGAGCCTTTGGTCTCTGTGTATTTTGTTTGAGATTTCCGATTCCTCCACGTCTTTCGGGCGCTCGTAGGCCCTTTCTTCGTAGTAGCATTGCGAGGGAGGTCCAAAGGGGAAACAACAGCCAGGCCGGGAGAGTTTGAACGCGCGAGGAGCACATGACCGGCATTCACTCTTCACACAAGTACAAGGCAATAGCTCAGACCGCACGTGTTACTCCTCTGTTTACATCACCAGTCGCGTCTGTCAGGGATGGCGACTTGGCTCTGTGATGGAATATTGGAGAGGAGCAAGGAAATGTTTGCAATAGTATTTGAGGCAGGCTATGTCTAGGTAATAAAAATGATAAAATTAATTTCTAATATTATATAGAAAATCAAACAGGTCCCGACTAGGCGACGCAAAACCGCTTTGCTACAGTGATCCGAGATAGGTTAAACAGATGCTGATCCTAAGATCAGCAGTAATGTATGACGTTCTATCCACAATTATCTCAAAGGATTAGATATTACCCAGTCATTTCCTCTCCCCGCACGTTAGCGTGAGGGATTATCTCTTGGCCATTTCATTAACTACTTTAGATACTAAACAATACTATCTATATCTATATCTACCCCATGACCTCCGGATCTTCCCAGTTTATCCAAAAAGACAAAACAAAAGAAAAAAAAAACATTCATATACAACCAAACCCCAATTCACTGCCTCCTAGCACCCACCCATCAACCTAAACATAAGCAAGCCCAATCCATACTCAACCCCACCATGTCCCCACTAAACACCCACGCCCAAACCCTCCCCGGAACATGGACTCTAACCGACTACCGCGCCCGCAGCGATGACGGCAGCAACCCGCTCTTCCCGCTCGGTCCCAACCCCCGTGGCATCATCATCTACACCGACGCCGGGTCCGTCGCCGTCCATCTCATGAAGCCCGGCGCACCGCATGTCAACTCCCCTACGCCGCACGATGGTCCGGATGACGAGCTGGCCCAGGCTATGCGGCACAGCCTCGCCTATGCGGGGTCTTATACACTACAGCCGATGGAAAACAACAATGAATGTTTTATAATTAATCACCAGGTAGATGTGGCCCTGTTTCCGAATTGGGTTGGGGGGCTTCAGAGTCGGGTGGGAAGGTTCGAGCATGATGGGGGAGAGAGGTTGGTCTTGGAGGCGCAGACGAAGTTTCCGTTTCAGGTTTGTGCTTTTTTTTCTGAAATGATATATAGTTGTGATAAGCTGACTGTGGCTTAGGGGACGTGGTATACGTCAGTGTTGACTTGGGAAAGGGCGACGAAGAGGCCTGTTTTGGGATAGGTTGGGGGGCTTCCTGTGGTATGGGGTATAAGGAACCGGATGGGATCGGGAGCGAGCGGCTGATATTTTTGCTGGCCTTCAGGAATATGCCAAAGCATGAATATAAATCTCTGATAGTATCCCTCCCTTGCTCGGTCTTAACCTTTGGGCTTATCTCGTTTGGATGGGCTGCTGACTGCTGTCATCATGATTGTTGTCGAATTAGCATCCAATTTGGCCAAACTGGGGCCGATCATTTGGACCTGCCTAATTCTGGCAGTAACCGCCGACTTCTGGGTCTCTTCACCGAGACTACCACTACCTGTAACCAACAAGAGACATCCACTGGATTTTCTAAGCATTATTGCCCAGAAACGCTTTATTTTCGATGCAGAAAATTTGATCAAAACCGGTCCAGCGTTTTCTATCTGAATTTGGGCAACGGGTGCGATATCGTACTTGATCCGAAATATGCGGACGAGATTTGTAATATCCCAGCGTTGAACTTGGGGGCATCTGCGGTGAATAACTTTCATGCCAATATTTGTGGCTTCGAACCTTTTCGGGAAGGAACAACAAACGCTGAAGTCTTCCAAGATGCTGTAAGGATGCAGCTGACAAGGAGCCAAGGTAGTCTAAACTGATTTTTCATTCAACGTTTTCACACTCTGAACAACACAGCTAATCCGCTCAGACAGCGTCATTCGCCCACTATCCGAGGAGACTGGTCTTGCACTCGAAGAACTATGGTCAGAAGATGCAGGTGAGTGATTGTGTTTTCGATGAGAAAATCAATGCTCATATCTTCTCAGACTGGCGTGGCTTGGCTTTGAGATCAAGTATCTTGCGCCTAGTGGCCAGACAATCATCCAGGGTATTTATTGGCGAGAAGCTGTGTCGTAATCCAGACGGGCTTCGGGTTTCGATGGAATACACAGTTGATACATTCATTGCGGCCTATTTACTCCGCCTCTGGCCAAAGTGGATGGAAGAAGCAGCCAAAGGCCGCCCTTATGACCCTGCCCTCGCGCAGATATCCTTTTTCGATCGCTGCAATCCATAGCACATCGGATATGCTTATTAAGGTGCTCTGGGACCTCTGTGGCAAGAGTAATGTTATCGAGGCCCTCCGTGAGGAGATAGTCACTGTTAATCAGGAGGAGGGATGTACAAAATCGGCTCTGTACAAGTTGAAGTTGATGGATAGTGTGTTGAAGGAAAGTCAACGGCTCAAGCCGTTGTGAATAAGTAAGTGCTTCCATTGCCATCATCTATATCGCCTTCAGCTACTCTGTCTGACATTTCTAGTCGCCATGAGACGTGTTGCGATTGAGGAAGTCAAGCTCAATGATGGCACCGTGCTCCCCAAGGACGCAAGCATGCTGGTCTCTTGTTGTCGAATGTGGGACCCCAGCATCTATCCGAATGCAGAGACATTTGACGCCTATCGTTTCCTGAAGCTGCGTGAGACTCCTGGAAAAGAAATCATCGGCCCAGGCGGTATCGTGTTCTCCTGAACATCTGGGATTCGGACTTGGAAAGCATATCTGTCTGGCATGACAACTCGTAGGACGCTAATCGTTGTATATAATAATTCGATCCTTTAGGTGACCAAACCACCAAGCTATAGTCCCATGCTGGGGGAGTTCTTGCAGCTTGCATGTATCGGGGTTTAATTGAGAACCGGCGACTGATCTTTGAACGCCCTTAATATACTCCTTCCCAGCGATATCATCATACTCGATGCATATAGGCGCATGAACTTCACGGTCAAGGTCCTGATCCCAACATACCTGTCCAAGCGACTCCACGTGCCCGTCTTGGTAATATAGCAGGAAGCCGAGGCATGGACGGTGCGGCTGATGTTTATCGCGGCAAGTTCGTACTTCAAGAAGGCCTTCAAGCGGAGCCTTTGTCATGTACCAGGCGGTCACCGGCGTGCCATCCGAGGGAGAGATATTGGGGGTAATATATGGATCGAGGGAGGTTTCGAATTCTGAATATTCGTTGATGCTCCGATGAGAGTCACAAACAACCCCCATGACAGAAATATGTCTAGCACTTGGATCTAAGCCGTCATGGAAGATACCTGAAACAGCCCCATCGGACTTTCTCAATAAGCATTGAAACTCATAGCTTTGTTTTAAATATGCGGGTGGGTGGGGACCAAATGCAACAGCTCTTTTTAGAGAAGTCCGAATCTTGTCCGTTAGCAATAATTCATAATAGAGGGTAAAGGAAACTATACTTACGAGCAGAACAGGGTTAGAAGACGGTGGATCACAATTCTTGAACGTCCGAACCCAAGCCCCTTGGATTTTCTCATTCACATTGAGCGGAAAGAACATCCAGAATCTCTGAGAGTTTTTCAGTCGCTGATTCATGGAGTCAATAAACTTCCAAAATGCTTTTGACCTTCCGGTAAACCCATGGATGCCAATAGTCCTTCCATATGAGCAACAAACAATAATACCCTTTACTGCGGCGTTAAGCTCTATATGATGTAAACGGTAGTAATTCCGAGTCTTCTGAAAGTTCCATGGGCGAAATGTCGGTTTTTTGGGAAAGCTCCAAGTCATCGATGCATCACACGGCTTTTTGGCAAGAATCCGAATGGTCCTAGAGAAGAGGCCCTATTCCATTTTAGCATCGTCATATTCATTGTGAGCAGAATGCATACATCAAACCTAATATAAGCCTCTGCACGGCAATCTGGAATGTCAAGGATGTCATACCATGGTGAGCCATCTGGCACCAGGTTCGAGTTTTGACCCAGAAAATATAGAGAGCGCACTCCAATATGATCAGTTGATAGAATAAGTTTCTTAGCATGAGCGGGTATGTTGATTTGGGTTTGTCGAGCGGCATCCGGTGAGGCGAATGGGACGCTACTAATCCTAGACACATAGTTTGTTCCTTGATACATGGTTCTAGTAATGTAGAGGCCATTCGATAGACTGAGTCGCTCGCATTGACTTCCATTGCTGTGCCGCAATTGCTCCATAAGGCGGCGAGTTTCCCCCAGTACGGTCAAGTACCAACATGGACTGATAAGATCTGTAATTATGAGATTGACCTCCGTCGGGAATCGTTGAAAAAGATCCTGTCGAAAGACATCCTCAATTACATCCTTCGTGTAGCAGCTTAGAAGCCCTTCCAGGGTAGAGATGGCTTCCTGCTTAGACCTGTTTGAAGGATACAGAGGCTTGACTGCATCTGCAAATCGTTGAAAGTCCTCCAGAGTAGGCGCTTCGGAGCTCTCGTAGCTTGCCCCTAGGAGCTCATAACATATTTTGTGGAACCATATTGACGGGGCAAGAGGATTCCCACAACGTAAGCACGAACCTTTCTTGCACTCCGGTAATACTATCTGGTTGAGGTTGACATCTATTTTGTTAGACTGATGTTGAACTCATGCCACCCTATGCAAGACTTACCCAGAATACTTGACCCATGTTTTCCCTCTTCTCTGCACAGCAAACATGAAGTCTGACCAAGATGGATAGCTGTATGGCATAGTCTCGAAGAGCAGCCTGTACTAGCATCTATGGCCCTCGGGCCCAGGACTCTCGATGACATGAGATCTCGTATATGGCGATTGTTTCAAGCTTCCCCCCATGAAAGGGATACCAGGTCATAGATTCATCCAGCATTGAGATGTGTAGGAGTGGAAGTGAGTCGGTCACTGTCGGAGTGGCGTGCGTACAATTTCCCTGCTTTTGTTTCCTATTTCGGAAGGCACCTCTTGCCCCCCTGACTCAGCCATGACTCAGTGACTCTCGATAGTTACTTCCCGCGGGTATGCCCTCATGGCAGGTGACTTTCCCGGCTACCTGGGTTCTCCGCAGCGGTCTTGGTCTCTGTTTACTTAGTCTTCTCGCTCTTTCTCTTTCTGATTCCTTTATTCTTATCAATCCTGTTGCAATCGATCATCTTGTCTGCTATGTGTTCTATCAGAAAAGGTTTCACCTTCTGCTGTTCTGTACTCCGTGCGGGACATACGTACATACTGCCTAGAAGGAGGATAAATATCTTAATTATCAATACGACTTGCATGATCATCCTATCCAGTTTTCAGTAAGTGATCCAATCCAATGATACTCCCCGCATCAGAACTACCCATCCCGCCTGAAATTCAACGTGGAATCCCCATTCGTCGACAACGAAGGCGGCAGGTCATCCGGGCCCGTCCCCCAGGTACTTTCATTCCGTCCCAGCACGAGCACCAACTCCTGTCCCTTGGTGAAGAACTCATGCCCGACGTAGCTCTTGGTGTAAGGCTCACCGTCCAGTGTAGCAGACTGGATGTAGATATTCTGGTAATTAGGGTCGAAATTGACGGTCTGCACCGTGGCCGTCTCTCCCGTGAGAGGCGAGGTGATGCGGACGGATTCGAAGAACGGGGCGATAATCAGATAGACGTTCTGCCCGGGGTTAGGGAAGAGGCCCATCATGGTCATGGCCAGGAAGGAGCCCATGGCACCAGAGTCGTCGTTGCCAGGGAGGCCGGTGGGCGTCGGGTTGAAGTACCGTGGCACATAGAAGTGCGCGCGGGCGGTCGACTTGCCGGGCCGACCGGCGTAGTGGTACTGAAACACGGTAAGGAAGGCGGGTTCGTTTCCGATGTACGTGATGCCTTGGTCGTGGAGGTAGTCGAGACGACGGACGAACTCGGAGGGACCACCAAGCAGGTTGATCAGAGTGGCCATGTCGTGAGGAACGAAGCTGGCTGCGTTAGTTGACTCTTGACGATAACGTGAGGTGGACCTACAATTGGTATTCCCAGATGCTGGACTCGAAGGTCTCAGCGGCATTGTTCTGCAGGGAGCAAGATTTTCCGCTCGTGTCTATATTCGAACACGTCAAAGGGTCCTGCACTGGTTAGCTTGATCTTACTGTTGTCAGGGCTCACGCACCTGGTTGCCCCATGTACCGTTTAGATACTTGGGCTGGAAGAAGCCCTTGAATCCGGTATCGGTGCCATTGAGAAACGAGGTTTGGTCCACGCGGAAGAGGTGCTCCCAGTACTGGGCGGTGTTCTCGTATTTCTCGGCATCGCTGGTTTTATTGAGACCCCGGGCCATCTGTGCAATGGTGAAGTCATTGTAAGAGTATTCCAGCGTGCGGGAGATGCTGCGTGTCAGTGTTCCGAACCCGATATAGTCGAAATCCTCCACAGGGATATAGTTCAGCGCCTTCCAGCTCATCAGTCCACCGCGACCTTCATTCGACCAGTCAAACGGTTCTTCCTCAGCATCTCTCTGGACAGCTGCATAACCCGCTTCCCAGTCAATGCCATCAGAGATGCCCTTGACAAATGCATCAGCCAGAACGACATCAGCATTCGAGCCGCCTTGTGTGTAGCCTACAGATGTGAGTCTCTATCCCTTCCAACTATTCGGATGCCTACCTTTGCAAAGAGACATCCGGCAATCTGGGAGCCATCCCAAATGCCGTTGTGTGTCGATCAAAGAGCGCAGGATTCGACTTAGCGACGCGGGATCGAAAATTGTCAAAAACGGGAATTGGGATCGGAAGGAGTCCCACAGGCTGCAGATGGTTAGAGAAGAAGGTACGGGGTAGTATATAGAGTGCACACCAGTAAAAGGAATCAAAGTACGGCTCCGAGCTGTCCCACAGTGGGTTCTCCCCTGTGTAATCCTGCGGGTTAATCATGGTTCGGTATATCCCGCTGTAGAAGTTGGTCAACGTGCTCGAGTTCGTCCCATTCCTCGAAACACGGATTGGGGCCAGCTTTTCTGTCCACAAGTCCACAGCTGCTGTGTAGGTCTTGTTGAAGTCAAAGTCTGGGATTTCAGCTTCCGCACTCTCACATGCTTGCTCGCTACTGATGAAACTCAATCCTACTCGAGCTTGAATCGTGTTGTCGGAAGAAGAATGGAACCGCACAAAAGCTCCCCCCTGCGACAGTTAGCGACGAAGTGAATCATAATGCAGGACACAAACCGGAAGAGGATAACCGTTTATGCTGCGCGATATCGTGAGGTCCTTGACATCAGTACTAGCCCGCGCATCAACAAAGATGCCATTATCTCGAATATCACCGCCTTGAAAGTCTGCGCAGAAGTACGGCACGTAGGATCCGCTCCCAAAGCTGGGCAAGAATTTCGCATGACCTGTCATACGTCCCGTTGTAACATCGACAGAAATAGTCCCGTTATCCTGACGAGTATCGGACAAGTCGGAGAGATCCAGCAGAATCAGGGGGCTTGATGGCATGTCGGTTGGAAACTGAAAGCGGAAGAGGGATGTATGATGGGCAGCCGTCATATCTACCTGGATACCTGAGCTCATATTCAGCCCAAAGTACCCAGGACTAGACTTGACCGACTCGGAGACGTAGGAGGTCTTCCGCTGCTTCTTTGGATACGCGCACCCATCCACCTCGTCATCTTTGCACGTTGTGTAGGGGAATAGTGGGAAATTCCCTAAGGAGGGCTGGCCACCAGTGCCTGAATCATGCATACTGGAGAACCCGGTGATGCTGCTGCCATCATAGGCGAAGCCTCCTTGGTTGTTCTCTGAGTCAGTATCGGCGACGGCCTTGGCCATGCCGTACGGGATTGTGGCGCCTGCAAAGACGTTGCCTGCATTTATGGATAGGACGGGGTGGTTAGCTAGGGGTCATCGTAGAGAGTGGCTAGCGCGTACCTCCATTCGCGGTTCCAACAAGAGGGTCGACATATTGAAGGACATCGTAGTCGTCAATTGAGGAGTTGGCACAGCCCCCGATGCGGGAAAGGGCTAGAATAAACGCAAATGACCCTCGATAAAACATCTCGAGTGCCGTATGTAGGAGGATGGTGGAATGAGTACGGGCGTTTCAGGGACCAAATAGGCGCAACCGCCCTGGCATGCGGCCTGGCCATCAAGGGAGGAAGGAATGGGACGACGTCCCCGCAGGGAGGGACATCGCGGGCATCCTCTGAGGAGAGTTGACGCACGGTCATCCCTGAGCTTCATCGACCAGGATTGTATATGCAATGTAACGTTTGGGGCTCAGTTCAACCGGCCTCGATCGACGGTGATCTTGCCAGACATGGAGATGCCCCTAATGTCTCTCTGGCATGAAGAGGACGGTGTGTAACCAGCCCGGCGACTCCATCCCCTGCGATGCCGAAACCTGGACTTCAAACGTCACCAAGCGCGATATATGCAATTTCTTTAGTGGCATTGTGATCGCAGTACTGAGTACTCAGGGACCGTGTTGACACTAGACGGAGGTGAAGCCGGGGAGATCAGACGCGGACACGGAGTAACTGATCGGAGGCTGCCTGATCCCATCACCTCCCACTCATCTCCACCGTAATTTGCACATCTCTCAAAACTTGGACGACCAGAGGAGGGGAATCTGGGGTTGACTGGATAGGAGTGGAGTCCTGAAGATGAAGACGAGAACAATCAAGAACAATCCAAAGTCAATTGGGCCGCCCGGTGAAGCAGCCGAGGTTCGCGGCAGTTCCGCCCCGCCGGCCGCCAACCCACGAGTGGACCGACCGAAAAGTCGCGATGCGGAACCACGGGGTTCGCCTTGCCTGGCACGCTGCACACTATCTATCTACCAGTTACTGGCTCGCGCCACTGGTGTTGACTCGGGATCGGCACAAGCCAACCATCGGGGTCCGCTGATCTGATCGGTTGACGGTTGAGACTGGATCGAGGCTCCATTTGCAGCGCCTTTCCGATTCTCCAGTTCTCCTTTTTCCTCCTCCCTCCTTCCTCCCAAAGCCAAGGTCCGTCAGGCCCAGACTCAGTCGTCGCCATGCCGCCAGTCCCAGCCGCTCTGCTGGGCTCCACTGCCATGGCCAGGAGACTCGCTTTCGCTTTGCCCTCTCCACGGCTGCCTGCCACGACCCCGAGGATTGCTCGCCCGTCCCTGTCCCTATCCCGAGGCTTCTCCTCCCAGAACCCCTCCCTCTTCCGCTTCGCCTGGCCGACTGCTCGTGCTCGTGCTCGTGACAGTATGTGCTCTATCCCTTTCTAGCCTATTACCTGCCCCCCCCCCTTTACGAGAGTGCCCAGCGGCAGTAATAACCACATCACTTCGAAATCTCAGACGCCGCTACTTTCCCTTCGGAAACACCTCCTGCTCTCCCTTCAAAGACCCCTCCTCCTCCCCCTCTCCGTCGCCGTGGTTTCCGCTACCGTTCCCGCCTCCTCCTCTTCGCCGCAGTCGTCTTCTCCGCATCATTGTTGTACACCGGTGGCGGTTTCGTCCAAATCGTCGCAATGGCGCTCGGTGTAAGGACCGACGAGGAGAGCCTCTCCGCCTTCGAGCCCCAAGATGAGTTCGCCAAGGAGGTAGACGAGTTCATCCGCAACCACCCTATCGCGGTGTCGCTGCGCGAAAACCCTGCTTTCACCGAATCCCGCCCACACCTGAAGATTCCGAATGGGATGCGCGAGCGAACTCTCACGGCGGGCACCCTCGCCGGACCGGATAAGATCGTGGCCCCGCCCCTGGTGTTCTGCGAGGAGGGCGGCAAGAGCCTGGTCTCGATTTTCTATCTCGGCCCGAGTCTCTGCGGCCACCCCGGGATCGTGCACGGCGGGTTGCTGGCGACGCTACTGGATGAAGCCATGGGTCGGTGCTGCTTCCCCGCCTTGCCCAACAAGGTGGGCGTGACCGCCAACCTGAACCTAGATTACCGTCGGCCCGCCATGGCGGGCAACTATGCCGTTCTGCGGGCGGAGACGGTCAAGGTGGAAGGTCGCAAGGCCTGGGTTGAGGGTCGCATTGAGACTCTGCCCGAGGAGGGCAAGGAGCCCGCGGTCTTGGTAGAGGCCAATGCCCTGTTTATTGAGCCGAAGCTGGCATCGGTACGTTGAACTGGCCCGGGCACTGAACCGACGCTGACTTGACAAGCAGACGATCCTACCTCTTTACAACATCGCGCAATAGATCTGTTTTCTTTTGATCCGGTTAACCTGCGATATATTGAATCGGAACCTCCCGATTTTTCCAACGGGCGTATAGACGAACGGAATGCCATACCTACACCAACATTGTGTTTTATATAGAGTATAGTGGTTTGATATTTCCAGTTTTTTTTTTTTTTTTTTCGGCGTGGAAACCGCAATACCCTTGCATTTTTCAACGCAAATGTCGGGTTCGAGAAGCGCCACTTTTCGGTTTCAACATGAAACGGCATGGGTTCCGAGATTGTTCAAGCTTACAGAGCTGCTGTACGTACTATATACTTGGCATGCGCATCGGCTGATGACCACCACATTTCCACTGTTCAAACAGAACAGTAGGAATCAAACATTCCCTATCTACTAGCCGATGGCAATGCAAATGAAACAGCAGTACAAACAAGTAGTATCTTAGTGTGAGTTGCCTTGGACGTCACCTCCAATTTTGACACATGTACGAGAAACTCCTCGGATATTGATATCCAGCTAAAGTACAGCACGGCCGAGTGACGTACAGCCAATAGTCAAGAATTTGCACCTGGACCGATCTGCACGCCATCATCAAGCCACTGTAGACAAAAATGCCATTACCAAACTCCCTTCCATGTGATGTAGTCGGGTGACTGTTGGACAGACACTCCAGGAAGAGTATTTTCAGTGAGCGTTCAAGAGTAGAGACATTCACTTGAATCATGATTGTCTACATCATGTATATATCTATAGTAGCTTTTATACACACACTGTGGTCATGCATGGTATATCTCGCAGCTGCATAACCTGGATGCTATCTTAACCCCCATGAAGGCACTGATATGTTTTGTTTATTCAACAGCATCGAGCAGGCGGTGGCTGATATCAAACAGGACTGGTATGACGTGCCACACATACAAGAACCTACTGCTATCTAGTCTATCTTCTAACGACACGCATACCCGGTTATAAACCCGGTAGAAGACGCAGGGAATCATCCATACATAGGGGCCCGGAGGCGTGCGTAGAGAGGGTCACAGCATAGTTCAGTAAAAGTCAAAGATGGTAGCTTACTATTATTTATATATATTTAATAGTTTGCCACACTCACTGACCATTTCATAATAGTTGTCAAACTGTTACCTACAGTAACAGTTAGGTTGTAGCTAGGTTGTGTTACAGTTGCTTACAGTTGCAAAACAGTTATTTATTATTATTTACATATAATAATAATTACTAACGATACAACCTCACCCAAACCGGGTAATTACATACAAACGTTGTTAAAGTTGAATACGATTCAGAAACTATTATGTAATTATAATTTAACAAGAATAGTTCTGTAATAAAATAGATTAGATACGGAAGATATCTATTACTTATGAACAGAAACTGTATTTTATAGATATATAACAAATATTAATCATAATTTCTAGACATTATCTGGTATTTTATAGATATATAACAAATATTAATCATAATTTCTAGACATTATCTGGTATTTTATAGATATATAACAAATATTAATCATAATTTCTAGAGATTATCTGGTTACACTCCTTAAATAATAGTAAGATTCTTATACAAAATATTCTCAGAAGTAATATATAATCATACGAAAGTAGTAAAAGACCAGAATATAATAATTTGTTATTTACATAAAATCAATATTCCATGAACAGTATACTAGATCTTGTCTAGTATTAATATCAACTGATACCTGTCTGTAAACATTATCTATATCGATCATAAATGCCGGCTCAACTTTACTTTGTAATCCTGACAATACCCATCTCTTAGAAGAACAATAGAAAGGAAGAGTTGTTGCCTTATCTGTATTTCCGTTCCGTACCCAAGGCTGTAATAAAAGAAAGAAGAAGCATTCTGATTGTGTATAATGCTTTATACCACAACTCACATATGCTATTGAAGACTGGTATTTAATAAAATTTCCAGTGGTAATTGTCTGTGAATGACTGGAGAACAGAACACAGTTAGTATCTTGGAATAGAAGATATATAGAAATCAGCTGCGAAAGCCTTTCACAGCTGTCTCCTTAAAAATAAAGAAATCATACCGGGAACAGAATTTGATCTGACAATAGTAAGATAATTGTGTTTTATCATACTGGCGAGGAAGTGAGATTGAATATTCTTGCCGGTACGCTGAAGGTAACATGTCCAGTATATCCTGCTCAGAAAGCGAAGAATGAGGCCATTCAATCGGATGTGTCATTGTAACTTGCAGGTCAGTAATAAATTCATCTGCAAGAATATGTTTCTGGATCAGACGTGGGCAGGACATATACAGATCCTGGACAATCTCTAGTAGAATTGGATGATCATCCCGCCAGGAACCCGCAAGACCCAGGCGTAAAGAGTGGTGGAGCCGATCTAGCCGGAAGAGATAAGTCATCAGCTGAGGCGGCGAGGCGCGATCTATCCATCTCTTGAATATTCTTATATAGTGTGATACTATCAGCAGCTGGCTATAATTTAGAATAGGTACTTACCTATGCTTCAACTCACCGGCTAGAACATTACAGTTCATGAGCGGGCCATACTCAGCAGCAAATGTATGAAAATGAAAGCCAGCATGAACAACTGGCACCCCAAGATACTTAAACCATTTATCTTTATTATGCTTCTTATTATAATCATGTGGCAGTTTTCCTGCTTCATGTTAGCTAGGTAACTGGCCAGCGAATACCACAGATACAGACCATGGATGCTGAATGCCTGTAGCTCTGAATCAGTCATGGCTGAAGCTGTAACCACCAAATGCTGAAAGATTCGGCGGCTGTGAGTAATCCTTGCATTTACCAGTGCAGGAGGCAACGCGCGGCTGGTTGAGATAAGGGTGGTTGTCAATGCGATCTCTGCACAAGCACGGACCAGCCACATCTGTGGCGAGGACACATTTTCGGTATTTGGAAAGAGATGTGGTATAATATTTTTAATCCGCAGCAGGAATCTCGGGTGAAACCAGTCGGGGCGGGCACATACTCGAAGAATAATAGGTAAGAGAATGATCCCTCGACCAAGGTCTGACAATGTCCAGGTTTTTAGGTGTTTCAGAGGAGGAAAGTGAGGCCATTGAGCCGGCCGAACAACTTTTTGCAAGGCTGTAGCGAAGTTGGAAACCCCTGAAGGCACAAGAATTTTCTGGATATACTCCAGCAGACGATAGCCGATCCCCTTCCAATCAGAGTGCGGTACATCATACGGACGGCCTAAAACAATGTCAAGAGTTGGCATGATCCGTTCGATTGGCGAAGGCACGGACTGTATCCCTACAGCATTAAAATATCTTTGCTGTTCTGGAACAGTGGCCTTGTGATCACCCTCAGTTCGGTAATACTGATGCTGGAAATGATATCGGCCATGGGAAACAGTATCATATGACCACTGATACTGTTTGCTGCGTGGACAGTAGCATGTCCGACATCCGATATCAGCACTATAGCTGAGCATACCACTATTTTTAGCTTGCTGTGGCATATCTCCAGTAAGAGCCATGACGGACGCAGTAACAAGCACTTGTTTCCCATGGATTGTGCTGTAAAAGCCTTTTGCCACGGTCTCAAGGTCAGTATGGATATTGGCAAGAACATCCTGAAAGGAGGCCCCATGAGGACCCAGCGTTACGGTAAACGAGTTTGCCAGACGTCTTCGCCCGGCATAGGACAAGCCGGCAGGTGTGAGATAGATCCCCTTCAATGCCCTGAACATGTTGCGGTGGGCTCCGAAATCATCAATAAAAAAGGAGGAAGGGTAGTGACATAACTCGTGGCTGGCGGGATAGCCAGACAAAGTAGCCACGTCCAAAGGTCTCAAGCTCAAGTTCTGCTCGCAGGGGGTGCATCAAAGTGCACAACCGAGCCGATTATCGCGCAAATTTAGGACATGATAAATAAAGATGATATCCTCGGATAATGTGGCAGGGGACGATGAGTATAAACAAGCTGGAAACCAACACGGCTACTAATTGATGACACAGGGACCTCGAATACTGCATCCTCAACCAGTTGATAACCACTGTCGATGTGGGGATCTGTTAGCTCAAGGGACCCACCATTTTCTTTCCTGACCTCAGCCAGCTGGTGCGGTTCAAGAACAGGCTGGACAGTACAAACGACCTGGCCTTGTGTCTGCGAGCCAGACCGCGTATCTCTACCAACCAAATATTATCCTGCCATACTGAAATGACATACTCAAACGCCGGAGCCATGGCTGGGAGGTGAATTGCAAACTCGCTCGGAAGAAAGATGTCCCAGTATCCGGAGAGGAGGCATACTGACGGATGATAGTGATCAGGGATGAGCCCCATGCACGCTGATGCCAAAGCTCACAGGATGATCAGAATACTCTGCCATTCGAATGTACTTGGTTGACCCAAATCAGATGAGAGGATGGAGTGGAACAGATGTGGTAGACTATAAACATACTGCAGGGATGTCGCTTGTGCTGACGAATCTTTCTTGCCAGATGACACTGAACTCTGGGCATTGAG